>NC_141259.1:7560700-8760700 GCF_054856555.1 Leptonotus elevatus
TTTATTGGAAAATACAATTTTATTTTTATTTCCCCCCCCCCAAATTTAGGTTACATTTTTCATTTAATCTGGCTCTCTTCACCTTCAATTCAGAAAGTGTTGTGGAACCCAGAAGATACAATGAAAACAGCAGAGGCCCCAGAAATGAGCCCTGTGGAACACCATACATTCCGTTATACATGCGAATTCATACTGCACATATTCATCCGACCACTTTCTTTTTTTTTTCTTTTTATTACCTCTACCGAATCCCTGAGACTGATTCACCGAACCCCTGTGATTCGATCAAACCCAGGTTAAGGACCACTGTGCTAGGTGAAAGAGCAAAGGTGTTACTTACCTTGCTAGCGGCACCTCCATTGATGATGGATTTGACGAATATGCCCAAGTCGGCATGGCTCTCCTTGGACCGATTACCTTTGACGCTGACCCCTAGGCCCGCTGATCCGGAGTCATTGAGTGGGATCTCAAAGGTCATGAACTCCCGTGTGCCGTCAGGGGTCAACACCAGGTCATCATCCCCCAGTTGCTGTAGAAATTTAGTAACAATTTCAGTAGATCTAAATAAATTGAATGTGAAAATTAGGATTCTATATCATATAGTGTGTGATTTTTGGTCGGAAATATTGAGCACATTTAATATGTAAAACTTAAGATCTAGGACTTAAGATTTAAGACTGTCTGTCCTGACCCTTTTTGGACCCTGATATCAGGTCAAATTCATTCTTTAAAAAACTCAGCTCAAAAGGATAACATCAAAGGTCAATCTTGTAAGATATAAGCTAGTCGGCCATCAGACATCCTTAGTCAGGAAGGTACAAAATCGAGACAAAAACTTCCCCGTTGTCTTTATGTGGGTGCCTTACTCTAAAGCCAGAGACTACATTGTGTTTTAGAGCCATGTTCCCTGTTTGCAGATGGAGAGCTTGAGAGCAGTTCGGTGATGTCGTGATGGGCCAGATAAAGTCCATTTGAAGATTAATGACAGTGAGCGCAATCAACCCCAGAGACCTCACTGCAAGACCTATTTAAATGGATTCGTATCAGCACACAGACATGCACTCTCGCACGCAGCCAGATGGATGGCCGCCAGGTGTGTGCCCCTCACAGCTGCTTGGATAAAGTGTTACGCACGGGGAAGAGGAAAAACACAGCATAAGGTGTCTTTTTTTCCTTCCTCCATGGGCTAAGGAGTTATTAGGATGCAGCAGTGCATTCAGGTGGACGTTCTTTTGAACGCCACCCAGTACACCAGGTCTTCTACACCCTCTTTTTTTTTGTGTTCTGCTATTTTCATGTTCCACTATTCCCCTTTCATTTTGAACACATCTGTACTACCAACCAGCTTGGTTTTGATCACAATCTGACCCACTGAGCTTGGGAATCCATTCAATCCCACTGTCCCTCTCCACCTAAAAGATAAAAGGCAATGATCCTTTCCAGATGCCTTAAGAAATCTAAACTGAATTTGTCGGCCAATGTCACTTTCAATGTTAATGGCAAAAAATACCAAGACACTTTATTAGGTACATATTTCTTCACCTAGATGTAATATAATAATAATAATTATTATTATATACATATTTCTTCACCTAGTAATAATAATAATAATTATTATTATTATTATTATATTACTAGGTGAATAAATATTACCATAATAATAATAATAATAGTTTATTAAATATGTACCTAATAACGTGTTAAATTTACCTAATAAATACATGAAGACAAGATCTACTTTCATCCAGCAGTTACGTTGTAGAGATAAAACCACTGCGATTTAGCGCGCGAGTTTAAGGTGTGTGAGTGCTTGAAAGCACACTCCCTCCACAATGATGACAGAATAACCGCCCACTCAGAGCAGTGTTCCAGGAATAGCAGGCCAAGGCAGGGGATGAAAGAGCAGTGAAACATTTTCATTAGACAGGAAAAAAAGTGCTGCTCGGCTCGAATGAGGATGTCAGGCTGCCTGACAGAGCCTGTTGCATTCAACCCGGCTCAAACCGACCTGGATACTACTGCCTCAAAAAGCCAGTTTGACAGTCTGTGCAGGGAACATCACATAAAACTAAGTGCAATGTTCCACAATTGCTTTAATTTGGTTCAGTCTAAATTTGTACCTGTTAAAAGTACATTGTGGCGTTGCTGCGATGATGTTTTTGCTGTTTCGGTGTTCCTGGCTCATAATTCCTTTGTTGCCATGGAGTGACTAATGAGGACTGACTGTCTTCTAAATACCAAGGAGAAGCAAGAGTTGCAATCACTGGCAAAATGTCAGATTTGTAGTTCAAAAGACAGGAGCACAAAGCAGGAAAATCTACGCTGGCGACGTGTTCATTTAAATGGAGTTGTTTGGTGGTCTTCACTCTTGACCAAACGGATCACACAAATCAAAGACGAACAACACTAATCAAAGTTCATCATCAACTAAAATGTGTGAATTGAGAAAATTCTGTTAAGATAAAGTCCTCAACAGTATATTTTAAAAGGGTTACCTACCAAGTGAATAATACGAATAATATTTTTTATCTCTTAAGAGCAAAAAATGATAAACGATAAATGATAAGAATAAAAAATATTTAAAAAATAATACAAAATAATAATAAAACAGAAACAATTGCTTTAAAACAAAATACAACTTTATGAATGAGTTTTTAAGAAACATTTCCCAGGGCTAATGGCTAATGCAGTCCTTCTCGATTATTTTTTGTTACGCCCTGATTATTATTTTTGGTCATCACCCCCGCCCCCAAGAATTCTGCAGAGAAACTAATACTACTTCCTCCCTCCATGAGAGCACCACTGTCACCTACTGTCGCTGATGTACAATTACACTATTCTAGCACAGCAATATAAATACAGCAAGATAGAGAGATAGATAGTTAGTGAGAGAGATTTACCTCCCACTGCCAATCACTGTAAAAACAACCATATTTCATCATTTATTCACAGTCAAAGAGAATACATTAAATCCCATACTAAGTAACATTAAGACAGAGACACCTATTTATTAAATCATATTTTTAAGGGAGGTGGCATACAACTCGGTGAACAAAGCGGGACAAATACAAGAAAATGCTGCTCATTAGTCTAGAAAAAGACCACCCCCACCTCTTTTCTCTGCTTAATTGGCCTTTTTATTTTGTTTCCACCTGACTTCACTCGTCGCATGCGAACAAGGAAGGTGCGCGGAACAGGTGTGAGGAAGCAGGAGCGACTTGGAGGAGGGAAACAGGCAAATGAATCACAATTAGTTCTTTTCACACACAAATCTGAGTTCTCTGCACCTCAATGCCTAAAACAATTAACACTGCTGGAAACTTCTCTCCACACTTGGCCTAATTTGGTGACATAAAGGTCATTGGAAATAAATTCAAAGAGGCTAAAAGAAGTCAGCCATGGGTGTAATTGCAAAATGTGTGATGAGTATTGTCACACAAATTCCTTCAGGCAGTGTAATATTTTGTGACAAAGGGTCGAGATACTACGCACAAAAAAAAAAAAGACTAAACAAATCCAAGATTTTTGAGCTGCAGTGGAGGTTTTAGAAGCATGAAGGCAACAAGCTACGTTGTTAGGAGATGGTTGAAAGCAACCTTGCTACAAAACACACCTTAAAGAATATGACTAATAATTTGTTTATATATCTTGAAATTATGTCCAAGGATGCGGTTTAGGACTCAAAAAAAATATGTCTAATTAATTACGCTGACTTCTCATCTACAGAAAAGGATTGGGGCCAGGGAAGAGAAAAAAAAAAGATTGGCAGGATTAAGACTTTATTCTTAGAATTCTGACTTTAATCACAGAATTATGACTTTAAAGTGGGAATTATGACTTTATTCTCAGAATTCTGACTTTCTGACTTTCCACTTGACACACAAAGTCAGAATTCAGAGATTAAAGTGAGAATTCTAACTTTAAAGTCAAAATTCTGAGAATAAAGTGACAAAGTGAGAATTCTGAGATTAAAGTCAGAATTCTGAAAATAAAGTGAGAATCCTGCCAACCCTTTTTTTCCTCTTCACTTGCCCTAATCCTCTTCCGTATTCATCGAATCAGGCTGGATGGGTCAGCAGATACAATGAAAACAGCAGAGGCCCCAGAATTGAGCCCTGTGGAACACCATATGTGAATGGCGCATTTGTTTATATGTGAATTTGCATTGTACAGATGCGTTTCTTTTTTTCTTCTTGACATACTATGAAGGGATTACAATAATAAAGAAATCACACGACGTACCATCACAAAAGCGCACCAAATTCCCTGCGCCACAGATAGGCCAAGAAATGTAGAGTGATCACCGGCAGCAAATGATGGCGTCGGGGTGTTTCAAGGTACAACAATTGATCCTCTTTTGAAGATAACAGCGGTTGAAAGAAGGGCTATGATATGCCCGACAACACTTCAACCTATTATGTGTTGTTGAAACACATTGAATCCTCATCTGGGGAAAAAGTAACCGTCGCCACAAGTGGCCTTTAACAACCTTGTTTGTCAGCATGGGACTATGCTGCAGTGCAGCCTCCCATTCTTTGCACTGACAGCAAACATAATTATAGGAACAGCTGCTGAAAAGTGCTAAACGAAAACAGGTGGCACTGACGCTTCACGCTCGGAAATCATTAGACAGGCCGGTATTGTCTTCAATAGCACTTGGAAGGATTATCTTTAATTATGACAAAGCATGTTTTGCATCTCTCCACTTTGATCAAACTGCCAATATAATAAGAGAAACATCATGCGAGGCTTCAAAGATAATAAAAGGAAAAAAAAAGAATCCGATTACTTTGTTTTATCAAACGCGCATGTACGGTAGACTCGCGGAACTCTAAGTTTCAAACAACAACTCAAAATAAAAGGACTAGAATCCAGATGCTGAAATGAGGAAACTGAGCCTCCTTTGCCTTTGCTTTCCACGTTTCAACGGGTTTTGTGCATTTTCTTTGGATTTGTATCTGCATGTACCCGATTATAGTCAATGGTGAACCAAAGGTTAAAAAGGGAAAAACAACTGAAATAAAAAAACTGCATTTATTGCTTAAAATCTCTGGCAATAAACTCTCTTTGGTTGTTTCATTATAAACATTATACTCTCAATAGCCAGTTTTAGTAGAACAAAAGTTTTCATTTTTACTTATTGAAGGACAAATTCAATCATGCTTGACCTTCAAAGGTTATATTGATGTTTGAACAGCCTGCCAGAATGAATTGTATCAACGTTGCAAGGTTGCAAAATAAAATTAAAATTAAAAAAATAAAAAGTTCCAAAATGGCACCACACATAATCGTTATTACCAGGCCCCATCTTTAAAGTATTTTTGTTATTCATCGAGTGAGTCGATTTAAACATGTTGTTTAAAATATCTCCAGCAAGTCAAAGATGACCTTACTCAATGCAGTTAACTCTCTTTCTAGAGCCTTCCAGTTTTTTCAACTATAGTTATTTTGTAATTTGACTAAGTGACGTCTCCTTCTCAAAAGGTTTTTGCAGAGCTAAAATACATTGATTTATTCAACAGTCTGGAAGAGAAAATAAATGTTCTGTCTCTATCACTTAATTAACAAGAACACTGAAGCAAGAAACATTGTTACACAGTAAGTCTCATCTAATTATATTAACACCAAAGATGTGGGGGGGGGGGGGGTTGGCAGTTGGATGACTGCATTATATCAAGTTAGTCCCACATATCACCATCTCATTCTTGTACTCTTAAAGTCACAATGTAGCTTGGTGGTTTTTTTTTTAATTGAAAGAATCACTCAAACGTCATAAACACATTCCCAAATTTAGTTTTATCGTCCTATTTGTGCACTTGCCCTGATGTTTTCAACATCTTCAATCCAGATGCAATTGCAAATGAAACTCTCGATGACAGCCAGGATGATAAAGTTAAAGTTGCCCTTGAGAAAATGAAATGAAGATGAGTGAACTTAAGTCAATAGATCTCTGTATCATTTGTCTTCCGGCTTCTATATGACAAGCCATAAGTTGTAGAACCTTGAGGATGAATTTTGTCAGAGAGATGATTAAAAACACTTGAGAAAACAACAAAAAACAGCACTCACAATTATTAAGAAGGAAGTAAAATGCTTAATTTGATGCTAATGTAACTGTCACGTGAGGTGCTGAGAACGCAAACAAGTCACGGGAATTGGGAAGCAGAGAGTCTTTATATACAAAAATAAATAAATAATAGAAAGTAACAACAGAGAGCAGGGCTGGATTCAGATGGCCTCGAAGAAAAACACTTGACGGAGAAACCTCGATTGAGAGAGCAGGGCTGGATGCTAAGAAGCAACTTTGAACACATGGAAGAACAGCTTGCGTGGGAGAATAAGGATAAGAAACCTCGGCTAAGGAACCTCAACGTACCGACAAAAGTGTCACTCAAAAACTAGAGCTAGGGGAAGGCACAATTTGTATATGAAAGAATAAAAGCCTATATTGACCAAATAAGAGCGCCGAGACAAACTAAGAGTGACTAACAGCATAGAAACTGACAAAATTCTCATAATAAGCCAAATTGGCAGAATACTCGACAATGAAGAGTGGCTAACACACCATCATCAAATATTATCATTATACAGGACATAGCAAATGTATAGCATAACAAATTCCTCACTAGCAACTGTATAGCAATTAAAACATAAAAATGATTAGTCAAATTAAGACTAAAACATCGAATAGCAATTGTATATCAAATACAAAATAAAAATTGACTAGACAAAATAAGACAAATTTCTCGCTAGCAACTGTATAGAAACTACAAAATAAAAATGACTAGACAATATAAGGCTAACACCTCCCATAGCAACTAGCTGGCAAATACAAAATAAAAATGACTAGACAAAATACGACTAAAACCTCGCATAGCAACTGTATATGAACTAAACAATAAAAATAACTAGACAAAATAAGACAAATTCCTCGCTAGCAACTGTTTAGCAACTACAAAATAAAAACAACTAGACAATATAAGACTAACACCTCCCATAGCAACTGTATAGCAGCAAATAAAAATGACTATATAAAATAAATGGCAAATGATACTTTGTTTGTATAGCACTTTTCCGCCCTACAAGGCCCTCAAAGCGCTTTACATTCGACTACTCATTCACCTACTGATGACGCAGCATACATTAGGAGCAACTAAGAGGGTTCAGTATCTTGCGCAAGGAAAATTTGATGTGGTCACAATGGAATGGGATCGAACTCACAACCTCAAATTGAAGTCACACAAAATAAGACAAATAAAGGGTTAGGGTTTAATAAAATAAAAATAACTTGACAACAAAACTAATACCTCCCATAGCAACTGTATAGCAACTACAAAATAAAAAGGACTAGACTTCTATATACAGCAATTTAAGTGACTCAGAGAAACAGGGTTAATTTGTGATTATTTATTACGACAATCTTCCTCAATCACTGTGCAGCTGTTAAACCATAATATGGTGGATTTTAAACCAGACCACCAGGGTTGGCACTTGTGAAACGGGCCATTAGCCTGCTATAATGATCAGAATCGCTGTCATGCGTTTGTCTGACGCATCCGCAGCATTCACAGAGGCCATAAATTCATCTGTCACATCAATCACGGGCTGCTATTAATTGCGCAATTAAGATTCTCATTGCCTGGCAGATATAGCCACTAATGGATCAGTGACAAGTGTGATATGATCATTAAAGGGGATTTTAATGTACTGTTTAATTGCTCTTATGTGGACCACACTTTTAGGACAGAGACTCGTCAAGCCCATTTGTTCACCGCAGTTCAGACAATGACCATGTAAAAAAAAAATCTTATGGGCCATTGAATGATGTAAGAGACGTAAAGTAGGAACAGCAGTCTAAAGCACAAGGATGAATGACTCAGCATTTTTTTGGGGGGGGGGGGGGGGGGGGGTCCAATAAGTATTCACCTTCTATTTGTTGCCATGTAACTGTAATCTGCACAATGCCTTCAGAATCCAAAATTCTGACATTGACTATACACATACTGTTGTCTGTCATTATTCAGTCGGATTAACCTTTAAATCTGCCACTGGTCGCTGAATCAGTGGAGGCTGGTGTTTGTGGATCTTACTCTGCTTCATTTATCCTTCCTTCTTTCCTTTAGTCTTTCCTCTGGTCTCTTGAGGTCTCCCTAATCTGTTGGAATTTAGATGTTTTTGGGGTTGGTGAAAGATTCTGTTTTTGTAAATCTGTGGCAGAGTTGGCAAATCCATGTCCAGAACGTAAAAACTTTTGGCTTCAGCCCCAGGTGTTAGCTAGCTGGCTCCCTAGCTAGCTCCCCAGGTGCTTGTTTACCTGCTAGGGAGCTAGCTAGCCTGAACACAGTTTGGCTTTAGCCCTAGGTGCTAGGATGATAAGTCCCCCCCCCCCCCCCCAATGGTAATTGAAGTCATAACCAAAACATGCTGGGAGTGTGAGATAATCCCGCCGGAGTGTGCAAACTAAGGCACACTGAAAAAAATACACAAACCAAAGCATGATACGAAGAGATTTTTGGCACTCACATTTAACATAAGCAGGTATGTATACAAGTGTGTGACTGTGTGAGGCATGAAACACATGCGACAGTTTGAAACATAATTGCTTTCTCACACACACACATAGCAATTACCCACTATGCTTTTCCACCATTTTTTGCAATAACTGTCACTGACAGGGCTTTGGCCTCCTTATCTGATTTTTATGAACATACTTGTAGGGATTATTGAGATTTGTGAAAGCAGTGCTGGGGAATGTGTAACAGAAAGAGAGAAGATAAATAACGGGGAGGGTGAGCGGAAGAAAAGACTAATCTCCTGAGGAAAGTAATGAAAAATATAACTCACAGTCGAGCTCATCTTGGAAAAGTTGGCTGAACCAAAACAAAGACCAAAGAGATTATTCGACTGTCTCTTCCATGACGGCTACTCTCTAATTCGTTCATGCCTGAGAAGCTAGGAGAAGCGCAGCAGCCACACTGACAAACTACCAAGTCGATTTATGAAGTGACACGTTGCACGTCAGGCACGTTGATGACATCATTGAATGGCCAGAAACTGAATTGGTTTGGTTACCTTGAAGTTACGAAGGTATCAGCACCAAAACATTGGGACATCTGACACCTGTGAGGAAAGAGTTGTCTCCCCCTCTCTGGAGCTAGAACAGTTTCCGCTCTACTGGAAATGATTTCATTAGATTTTGTGGGAATGTCCTAGCGCTGGCCGGGCAAATTATTCCACAACCAAACACATACATCCATGTTATTTTATAGGAATTTATAGCTATTTGAAGTTATATATACTATACAAGATCAAATGTGTGTAAAACAGTCATCAATTCCTGTTGAGGTAAAAAAAAGAAAAAAATGCCACTAGGTGGCATTAGGGTTTCATGTTGGATGTTGGTGATAGGAACAGTACATTTTTCATTTTAAATTAAGAGTAAAATTAATTAGAAAATGAAGCATTTTATTCATTGTAAATTACAACTAGACCCCAGTTACGACAATTATATATATTAATATTATTTATTATTGCTAAATTGTGTTAGTCACTTCTTTGTATAACATTGTATGTCTTTATTTTGTTAGCTTTTATACAGATTTGTATTCTCATTAGTAACGTAGCTTAGTAACCTTTATCAATAAACATTCTGTCCAAATGAATTAAAAGCAATCAATAATCCTTCACATTTGCAATGTCTAAATGCAATGACAATTGGCCGTCTTAATCTAAAATGAAAAACTACAAGTAAAACCTTTGCGCTGCTGTATCCAACTGAATGAATAGTGTAGTGGTAAGTGCGCTTGCCCTGTAAGCAGCAGGTCCCTGATTCGTGACCCTGCGCGACAGGAATTCCCCAAGTATAGGGCTTGCCAAATAAGGGGTGCGTTAATCAGCGTTTAAAAAAAATAATGTTGCATCAAAGGGACTTAACTCGATATAATGCCTTAAATTTGACACTCCTAATTTTTTATTAAATAAACCAGTGAATGACAACATTGTGCGATGGGACTGATATAGTACAGACGCCAGGCTGAGTATAGAGTGGGTGTGAGGTTGTGGCATCAGGGCCCTCTAGTCTGCCAAGGTGCTCTGACAACCGAGCCTGCTGTCAGAGCCGTAGAGGCCAGACTGGACGAGGGCAGTCGCCTCACCATCTGGTGTGTGACAGCCAAAGTCACCCTGTGTGGAAGCTGCATGTGGTGCGGTAGGAATGTGTCTATGTCTATGCATGTGTCTATGTGTATACCTGATTGTTTGTTTTCTCCGTACATCAGCAGGTTTTGAGTGTTTATACATCGCATCTCATGCTTCTAGTTTGGTGATGTAGGTGGGCGAACTTGGAAAGTCAGCATTTTGACGGGGTACTGACCACTTCTCGAGGCAGCAGAGGGTCCTCCTCGCGGCTCACCAACAGATTGACGGTTCCACCCATAGGTGCAGCTCGGAGCAAGGCCACCACCTCTTCTTGGGTCTTACCGTTCAAGTCGACTCCACCAACCTGCATCACATGTATTACTTATTGTTAGAATAAATGTACATAAGATATCCCATGTTATAGTATTGCAAGACATGACTCAGAACGGGTAGGAGATTGTAATCTGTGCACATCTCTGTCCGCTCTCCTCACGGGTAAAAATAATCTAAGTCTCTTGTCTTCTTTCCTTGTCTATTATTTATTAAATGTTCTAGGTGGACTGAACCTGACACTTATTAATGAACACACACTGGCGGCCAGACAAAACATTGAGGTCAGATTGAGTGATCACCAGACCAATGGCAATTTGGAACAAATCCAAACCAATAAAAGCATATTTAATCTTTGTAATAACATACAGTACCTTCTGAATAATATATAGGGGAGGGCTGAAACCGTTTTGACATTCCTACCTCCAGAAGACGGTCTCCAGCTTTTAGTCTCCCGTCTTGGATAGCGGCTCCCCGGGGGAGAATATTTTTAACATAAATGGGGGCACTGCCGGAAACAGGAACATCTCTGGAGGTAATGCTGAACCCAAGACCTTCTGGACCTACGGAACGTAACAGGAATTAACAATAACTTAGTATTTGACATAAATATGACATTGTCATTCAATGTGCTCAAACTCATTAAGTGTTTCAATAAAATATGTAGGCTATTATTCGGTGTTCCTTCCTTATGATCCATCCTTACTCAAATTGTTGTGGCTCAATAAGAGAAAGCACTTGAGCTCAACGCTAAACAAAAGCCTCTTTTGGTTTCAGGAAGGTGACCTTTGAGATTCAGCAAATGAATATGAATTGCCGGATGAGGGTCAAATGGGTAAATACAATACCTGATAAATCAGAAGTCATGTGACCTGACCTTTATTTCAGAGGAGACATGAATTGGTCGATGCAATCAAAAAGTTGTTCAAATGTCAGCTAAGTATTCTTAATTGTGTTTGGAAATCCTTTGTAAATTCAATTTCTTTCCCTTCATAAATTTGACCTGAAAGATATTTTTTTTGTGTACCAAAATAAGGAAAATATGCTTTTATTACTACATACTGGTAGTGCTTTTTTTTTTTCCATTCATCTTGGGGATTCTGCAGATATAATCAAATCTAATTGAATGTTTTCTAATGCAACTACATTAATGCCTGCAATCCACTGCATAACACTTGCAGACGTATAAATGCATACATACAAACATACACATGTATCAATTTACTGCACTCTTTATATATTAGGGCTGTCAGATTACAATTATCATAATTAATAGCATCAGTTGCATAGTTAACTCACGATTAATCTTAAATTAACCAAGCACTATCTATCCTAAATGTACAATAAAATATTTTTCAAGTTTTCATAGTCATGTTAATTAACAAACATAGACAAATGTGGTTAACAAATACATGTGGTTGTATCTTTTAGTTCACTGATACAATAATTTTATAGTAAGTAGTTCTAAAAGTTACAGTTAACAGTTACGGGTAAAAAAGAAAAAAGTGAAAGAGTCTTCCACTATGTGGCATTAGTGCTTCATGTTGGACACTGGTGACAGGAAGACGACATTTGTTTCCCCCAAAATTCAAAGCAATTGGTATTTGGAACATGAAACAACTTGTGGACTGTAGGCCATTTTGTTCATTGTAAATTATGACTCGTCACCAGTCCCTACAAATACATATATTTTTATCACAATATTTATTATTTATTTACCCTTTATCTGGTGGTCTGTGTTTTTAAAAGTCACTTAACTCTGGGGTCTTTTTCTAATGCTAACATTAGTATTCATGTCTAAGTAGTTGCTCATTTCACAGAGCTGTCAGCACCTCTGATAGTCCATCATGACCTAGTTTCCAAGTTTGTCTTCCTTGCAGTCTGTCGACCTGTCACTGGTTTGGCTGACAGTGATTGTGTTGATGAAGACGAAGCGCAGACAGCGAAGCGTGGCTGGCAACTTTCTTAAGGCGTCAGCGCACCAAAAAAAAAAACAGGTTGAAAGAAGCTGCTTATGAAGGTATAAATTTCAGCTAAGTTGGAGTTGTTGCTTTACAAAAAATAGACAGATATAGGTTGTAGCTGTTTCATGTGCAATCTTTTTAAACTCATTTTGCGGTGCGGAATCCATAACTGATCTAAATTTTTCTCTATCAGGTCGAGTTTTTGAGCTACAGGATACCCAATGTGAAATAAACGTGGATGTGCAGTATGTAAATTGAACACTAAGATGGAACGATCACAAGCTTTGAAAACAAAAACAAAAAACAAAAATCCTACTATGCCAGCTTTCTATTTGCAGATCTTGATATTACTGATTTATTGGAAGCTGCACACTCTCTCAACGCATTGATTCAATTGTAACTGCACAAACAAGTTGCCACAATCGTAATCATTTCTTTTTACTACAGTCTTTCTACAGCTAATGAGTGGAAGTTTGTTTATCTGGAATCTAAGCAGTGGAGAAAAAAAACTTGATGTCCTAGAAAAAAAACTAACTGCAATTTTGGAATCAGCTGCCAAATTTCGTTTTTCATCAGCATTGTTTTTTTTTTATGTACCCTAGTGTAATTTGTCGAAGAAACTAGCAAATTGTCGCCTACCGTAAAACATTCCACTGGAGTGCATTTCTAAAACTCAACAAAAGAACAAATTTACAATCAAACCTCAATAACATCCATGATTAAAACTGATAATGTTCTTTGTTAAGAGTTGCAGCTGTTAAACGGAATCACATTTGTGCAGGTGTACCTACAATGCACCGATGACGTGTCTTGGGTGGTGAAATCCATTTACGCTTGTATGTTAACCATGTGAGACCTGCACTGGCTGCATTAGTACTTGGAGTAAAAAATCAATGGCAAACATACAGCTCGTTTAAAAGTGCATTACCATTCTGATGGTAATTACTGTGAAAACAGCCTGGTCCAATCTAACCTAATTTTACAATTTCAGTAACATGTGGGAAATAATTACTGTGCATTTGGAGTTAACAAATGGCTTGAACCTTTAAAATGAGAACATCGACCAAGCCCCATTAAAATAATAAAGAAAAGAAAATTTTCACTGGTAAGCTGCACACTGACTACGTTACATTGTGTCAAAGAATCATGTTGTCCCATGAAAAGACATAATTAAATATTTGAAGAAATATGAGGGTTTCCTGTACCAAATGTTGGCCACAGTAATCGTGCTGATGACCTCATTGTCTGATTTAATTTGGTTTGTTTTTTTATTTACCTTTCTTCAGCTGGATGTTGAATCTGCGGCCTTTGCGTTTAATGTAGGAACTGCTGGACTGAGTTGTGCTTATTCTGCGCTGCAGGGAGGGGGAGGAGGTGGATGAGGTACGAGAGACATATTTCCGTCTTGACTCTGGAGTGATCCCTGCAAGGGACCCCTGCTGACTATAGAATGGGGTGAAAACAATTTTTTTTAAGAATATTTTAAAAAGGGGGTTCCAGTAAAATACACCGAGATGTGGCACAGACCTCGAGGTTCGCCCCCCGACTAGGCTGCTCCTGTCGCCCGAATGCAGAGAGTCTTGACTGAAGCGGACTCTACTGGAATGAGGTGAGCTGTTGTCACTTTTGCCTGCAAGTAGCTCGTACTGTCTCTTCATTGCGGCCGGGACCACATGGAAAAGGATGACGGAGGAAGTCATCGCCTGCTTAAAAATGTTCTGGGCTCTGGGGTTGGTGCAGTGGAGAAAGACGGGAGGCAAACATCACACATATGGACAGAAATGCATTCGTTATAACAAGATAAGAGAGACAAGTAGAATATGATATATTACAGCTCTGACGATAGAAACAGTTGTGCTAAGATGTACGGCGTAGTATGCAGAGACAAAGAGAATTGGGCTAAGCCTGTTAATGGACAACTACCAATGGTTTAGTACAGGGGGGTCATTGACCTTGTCGAATCTGAGAGCTACTTCTTGGGTACTGATTAATGTGAAGGGCAGTTTCATACACACTTGCACATTTGCTCAAATGTCCTAACATTTTTTCTTTTTTTACAGAAGATTAATGGATGGATGGGTGGTTGGACGAACGGACTGATGGGTTGATGATGGATGGATGGAGGGATGGATGGGTTCATGAAGGCTGGATGGATGGATGCATGGATGGATGCATGGATAGACAGATTGATGAAGGATGGATGGATGGATAGAAGACAGATTGTTGGGATTGATAATGTATGCATGGATGGACGGATGGATGGACGAATGGGTTGATGATGGACGAAAAGACGGACTGATGGGTTGATGGTGGATGGATGGACAGAGGGATGGATAGATGGATGTGTTGATGAAGATTGGATGGATGGATGCATGGATGGATGGGATGATGAAGGCTGGATGGATGCATAGAAAGATGGATGGATGAATGGACAGACAGATTGTTGGATTGATGATGGATGGAAGCATGGATGGATGGATTGATAGGTGGATGGATGAATGCATGGACAGACGAACGGACAGACTGATGGGTTGATGATGGATGGATGGATGGACAGACAGATTGTTGGATTAATTATGGATGGATGCATGGATGGATTGATAAGTGGAGTGTGAGGGTCCGCACACTACTACAAAGGGAAGATAAAAGCTGATAGCAGTCAGAGTAAAACAGTCACGGTTCTTCATACTCATCTGGGCATTGGTGGAGCATGCATGATGTCATCTAAACCACACCATTAAATATGCTCTAAATAAGATACATTAGAGATTTATTGATTATTCAAAAATCAAAATAGTGTCCGATGGTGTAAGGTCATCTTTAGTTAGTCAAAAAAACAACAACATTTAATATACCGGTAATTGACAAAAATATCAATATCTCTAAAACTAGAGCCACCTGGATTGGCTGGCAACCAATTTAGGGTGTACCCGCCTACTGCTACCGAAGCAAGCTGGGATAGGCTCCAGCACCCCTGAGAACCTTGTGAGGAATAAGCGCTTATGAAAATGGAAGGATGGATAAAACTAGATTCAATTCTAAGAAACGGATGTCATTTTTGGACTCAGCAGCCCACAGTTAAATATCACTGGCACTTGGACAGAAAAAAAGTTGATCATTGTAATAAAGGATGCCAGGAAATCACAAGTACAGAGATTATTTCTAAGGGTGATGCATACATAAGAAAACAGACGTGATGAATAATAAGTTTCCATTTTAGCAAATATATTTACACATAAGAGAAGATAAAAGTATTCAAAACACATGTTAATTCTTAGCATGTTTTAGGTACAAATGTCAATGTTATTCCCAGACACAAAAATACTTTAGTCTTGTTTACCAGTGGCACTTAGCATATAGATAGGCTGGTCAGGAGCAAGTGCATGTGGGGGGGAAATTGGTGCGGCGCGAGTTTGCATTACAGACACCTAATACAATACCAGGAATATCATGCTGGGTCTCCCTCAATGTCACCGCTAAGATGACTCCGCCACAGCAGGCAGCCCTTCATTCAAAAACAGCCACGAATGTCCCTCCCATTTTCATTCATATGGAAATTTGGAAATGCCACCGCGACATGAATAATGACCAAGCGGGCACGAGTGTCTATACGCGTGTGTTTACATCACACAGGTGCAGCGCAATCAGCCTGCGCCTAAGCTTGATTGAATGACAAATTACCCCATCCATACATCATTCTGTCAGATTAAGTGTATCAAAATATTTATCCAAGACAAACAATCTGCTGAAGATCCCTTTAAATTGTTACCCTGTGAGGTTCACAATCAAGGCAGGGGGGGGGGGGGGGGGGAAACAGAGTAATGAAGGGGGACGAAGTTTACCTTCTTCACTTTAGTGAGATGTACAATTGCAATCATACATGATCTGATGGCAACGCGGAGTGTGTTTGGTAGTGGAGGGGGGGGGGGGTGTTTAGAAAACGGCAAAACAGCTTCTCCGTGTGCTCGTGGAGAACGAGGGAAGCGTGTTAATTGATGAGAAGAACCTTTGCATTTCCATGGCTTTGCACCGTCTGTCGAATGCATTAACATACTTGGGGAAAGTAACCGTGACAGTTTTACAACCAACTTGTCGACGCCGCGAGAGAAGAGTTTTTGACCCAAAACAAAACACATGCGCACACTGAGAATGTTGTACAAAACAAAATTGAAGTTTCTGATCCTAAATATTGTGTTTATTTTCTTTTTCACCAGTTAGTGGCTGGTCTCTACTACATGTAATGTTACTAACGTACTTGATAATTAGACAAAGGAAAAAATGGTGTGGGAATGCTAAAAGCTGAATGCATGTGGAATGCTTTAAAAATCTTATAAAGTAAATCGAAAGATAAATTACGTGAAAATTTGTAATTATTAATTGGAGTTGTATGATCAATGAAAAAAAAAAAGAAATGTTGAACTGCAAGCAGTCCAAGGTGGGATTCAAACCCTCACCTCCTGCTGCACAACCAACTGAACCACAGCAGACTTGCTGTTGTCATTGAAATATTGTGGAAAATGGTATAGAAGGATGTCTTGCTGAGAGCCAGAGTGAAAGTGAAAATGAATGGAGAAATTCTAGAACTATTATTTAGGACAGATGTACCTAATAAACTGTCTGAGCAACCCATGTTTTTATGGCTTATGCATTGCCCATATGTAAGTATATTATGTGTGAGTATGCGCATTTAGGCTTTGGACTCTGGTCAAGTGAGGTCAAAGGCCCTGCGTTAAATCATCAGCCCACTTTAAGAAATGAAACAGGAGCAATGAGTCGACAGAAATGAAGTGAGCACGTCCCTAGTTTTGGAAGGTGAAGCGTTGGTCAACGACTGTGGGTCACCGAGACCTATCGCTGGAAGGGATGCATGGCAGGAATATTTCAGTTTTATTGTGCAGTTGAGTGTGTGGTGTCTGTGTGTGTGTGAACAGTGTGTCATGAAATATACGGTATACTTTGCAGATGAGTATAGGAGTGCACCGATCGATCGGTCCGGCCAATTTATCTTGCCCCGATTTCCTTAATTTTGGGGGATCAGTGATCAGCCGATCCCTTGATAATATAATGTTTTTTTTCCACCGATCTCATTTTCCTCAGAGGTCTGAAAAAATCTGCAACTGTCCTCTTCTGCTGAGATGACTAATAGGCCTTTCTTCATGTGCACAAAAACATTATTTCACAGATATTTGTCAACGTTTTACAATAAAACAAGATGACTAAAAGTGCTTGTCATGAAAAAATCGGGATCTGCAAAAATTACGACCGGCAGGTCAAACTTTCTGAAAGATCAGGGATCGGTTATCGGCCGGAAAATTGTGATCGGTGCACCCCTAGATGATGTTTGTCATAAAGAATAGCAAAACTACTCTGTCTTCCATTTTAGACTATAAGTTAGTACAAAATAAAGAAAAAATAATATTAAAGTAAATAAGTAAAATTAGGGGTTTCCGGTTTGAATCGTTTTGTGATTCAAAAGACGTGCGTGAGTTGAACCAAATGTAATCGTTCCACTCTGAAATATATCGCGATAGATATACAGTATCTTAGAAGAAGAAAAGTAATTGCCTTGTACGCTGTGTCAAACTGCACCGTACCATATCGAATTGAATCGTGATCCCACTGACTGACGGACCGTCGATCTTTTTGCACCCCATGTATCAAAAACCGTATCGAATCGCCTTTTATGTAGAGATGCAGACCCTTAAAAACTACAGTTAATACTCGTGTAAGTGTCATAATAAAGTACAGGTAAAATGTGAGGTATGAGGTACGACCAAAATAATACAGCTTACTGTTCAAAGCGAAGATTCCGTATATCTCCCTGGTTTATTCGAACAATGCAATCATTCTCCTGGAAGAGATGCTCCTGCTCCGCCTTGCCTCCACGCTCCAGACGCTTGACGAGCAAGCCCTGCGTCCTGGAAAGAATCGCACAACAGATCAGAAATAATACACCATTGAGAATTATCATTCTTGTGTTTTGCACTCAACATTATTCAACTGCACAAAGTTTTTCCTTGGCCTGGAAATTTTGCTGACTAATATATGGTGCCTCTATCGTTCATTTTGCACACCCATGCTGTCTTGAGGCCTACTGGAATGACGTGGCAGTTTGTGAGAGGCAATCCGGAACAAAAACTAAAAGTGATAATCTTGTGGCTTCTGAGAGAACGGTGAATGTTGCTATCACCAGAGCTTAACGCTGAGAGACGCTGATGTTGTAATAAATATCTAAGCGCTCCCATGTTAGCGCCATCTCAGCAATCCCTTTTAAAAGGCTACCTTTATTTTTTACATACCATCTCATCAATTCTGCTTCCAAATGAATACACAAGTGAGCTCCTCCGGGGATAACCATTTGTAAGAGACTTTTTGTACACGCTTACCGTCAACAACAAAATCAAATGCTCTTGTCCAGCCTATGGTCTGAGTTTTGGGGTGTAGTCGAAAACAAACATTTCAAATGTGAAATTAAAAAGAAAAAAAAACAGTCAGGGTCGATTTCTGTAGGAATAACAATTTCAGGGTCTTCACTGGACTCGAAAACAGCCACTTGTCAAAAATGTGTCCCTTCTTAAAAGGGATGTTGTTAGAATAAATGTACATAAGTTATCCCATATTTACTCTTATAGTATTGCAAAGCATGACTTGTGCTCTTGCAGCTGCAGAACAGGAACTGTGCCCTTATCACAAGATAAGGACTGAAACATTTTGTTGTTGAAGCGCCCTGTAAAAATAAAAAAATAAAAAGAGGGCTTGGGAGAGGGTGCCTCTTAGCGGGTTGGAGGTTATAACTGAGCACATCTCTGTCCGTTCTCCTCACAAGTAAAAATAATCTAAGTCTCTTGTCTTCCTTCCTTGTCGATTGTTCATTAAATGTTCTAGGTTGACTGAACCCGACAGATGTCAAGGGCAGGGGGACCCTGGGAGGCCGTGCTTGCCTTGTTGGGCCGAGGTCAACGGCTACCCTCTTCTGTGGAGGTTCTATTGCATGCCAGATCCACCACACCAGCATCTACTGAAACTCAAAAATTATTTTCTTCTCCGACTGGTCGCTGAATCAGTGGAGGCTGGTGTTTGTGGATCTCACTCTGCTTCATCTATCCTTCCTTCCTTCCTTTAGTCTTTCTTCTGGTCTCTGGGGGTCTCCCTAACCTGTAGGAATTTAGATGTTTGTGGGGTTGGTGAAAAATTCTGGTTTTGTAACTCTGTGGGTGGTAGGTGGTGTCTGGTTCTTGCTGGATTTCACTTTGTTTTATCTTTCTTTCCTTTGATCCTTCCTCTGGTCTCCTGACAACTTCACAATTCTGGCGGGACACTGAAGTATCCGGTTAAGGTGATGGGTCTGGGATTTATAACAGGTTTCAGGTGACATGTTGACTCGGGAAGGCTGCCGAATGAATAACACTGAGCTCTCCCCCCAAAAAATAAAAACAATTAAATGTGACCCTTCTTAAAAGGGATGTCAAGGGTAGCTTTTCAGACCTCTTAAGCATGTCAGGCAAAACAGGCCACGCTTAGAACATTGCCCTAATTGGCTTCATAATATGGACATTCACGTTCACATGGCGGACTCATCTCAGCCCCTCATTGGGGGTACACAATTACATTCAAGCAAAATTAAGGCTCAAAAGAGGCCCCATCGTCATCCTCACTGTTTGATACCACGTTGTCAGGTCATCTTAACTGTGTTGAACACAAGAGTAATTGTGTGCGCCTTGGAAGCAGACATGATTGTGCCTCATCTCAATAAGTGTTGGCAGTTTAAAAACAATGTGTTGCCCACTTGGAGATTACAGCATCGGCAAACCTTAATGACTTGGGGAAACAAACACAGGAGACTTTGATCATTGATCAGGGGAAACCATTTCATTTGTTTTTAAGATGATTTTGTCTACATACTATTATGGTGATGCTGGTAATATACAGACAATTTGAGTATTAAAAGTTTGACCTAAATGGCATCCTTCAACTCTGTGAATTCATTAGATGTAGAAGAACAAGGAACAAAACGCTGTATATTCCTTGCTTGTTTGACTCGTCACTTAATGTAAATGCAGTCAAGCAGAATGATAAGTGCTGTGGTTGAATCATTTGCGTTTTTGTGTTTGCTGTCCGGCTTTGACTGTCTGACCCCTGTGGTTGTAGTCGAGACACTAATGACAGACCATTGAGCCTAATGCATCTTATGCTAACACATAACAGGAAAGGGGCCGGGCTATTAGCATTATACTATGGAAGAAAAGTTATCCAAAAAGCTTATTGAAAGGAAAGTATGCAAGAGCATACAGAAGGCTTTGATGCAGCTTCTCATATGAATAGGTGGCTAAAAGCAATGGTAGTTATTACAACAAAAAAACAGCCAGCAGGTAGCAGCAGAGATAAGCGATATAAGATCAGCCAGGGCCATGTTGCAACAAGCTCTTTTTGCCAGTGTTTTCAACAGGAACGTGAATAATGATAAAACGTGACTATATTCTAATGATAATCGCTGCAAAACGGATGCAGATACCAATATACTTTTTTTCTGATGAAAGAAGAGACGCTAATCTCTCTTTTGGTAGGTTCCTTTTTTTATAGCAATAGAACACAATATTCTGTGGGACTTGCAAAACCTGTCAAAATCCAGTACTACACAAAGTGCAATTTTTGCAGAAATTGCGTCGGAATGCTGAAAGCTGAATGCTAATAGCTGAATCTTAAGCTGAATGCTTATGAAGTAAATTGAAAGATAAATTATGTGAAAATTACTAAGTATTAATTGTGGTTGAAACATAAATGAATAAAAATAACACTTGAACTGCAATCTGTCTAAGGATTCAAACCAAAATGGCTGGCAGTCAATGAGTTCATGGGTTTATTGTATTATTTGCTATGACACATGGCAAAAACGCAATGAAAGAAAAACGGGACCTGAGCAATAAAGGGACAAAACAATGGAGTTGGTGAAATCCGCCGGGATGCCCAAGGCTCAAAATGGGACTGTCCCGGTGAAACGGGAACTCTGGTCACCCTACCCATGACATGAATATTGAATGAATTCTTATTTTGCTCTTCTGACACAGGATATTTCAAGGTGTCACATCTTCTGAGGGCAGCGATGACAATAGATCAAACCTAAATATAGTTTCCCAACACTTGCTTATGGGCCACAATGGGATTAGTCCCCCCCAAAGAAATGACACATATCCAATCTTCATGACGGCCACGCCCCTCTACTTCAAATGTCATCCCACTTCATCTCCTTGCTCTGTCTTTCCAACTCATTTCCCCCGTCTCACGTTCCGTGGAGCTGAGTAGTCACATTCACCTTGATTCTGCCTTGGCGAGCAGCGTGGATTAGTGTTATGGGCATGCTTTTAGTTTGATTACATTTGGCCGCGTCCACCGTCCTTTATGTTTTTGCTGGAATAACCATGAACTTGGATACACTGCTCTGTCAGTGACAGTATGCATTGGTTAAAAAAAAAATGCAAGCCAGAAAGCTGAATCACCTTCAAGGCTGAGCAGATATTATTGTGATTGAGGACAAAGGTTAGAATAGAAAAGAAACATAACAAGCCTTTAAAAACTGTGCAGTCAAGAGTAAAATTACTTGAGTCTATTCGCTTTCCCATTGGGAGCAGTCCAAATTGTGCGAAAAGAAATATTGTGGGCTGAGGCGGGTTATCTCTTGGCAGAGAAAACTCAAATAAAGTCAAAGTAAATATACAAGCTTTGATTGACGAAAAGTAATTCAAAAACCTTTGCTAGTTAGGTATGTCAAGACTCCATCTTTTTACCTGACATCTTGCGAACTGAATGGCACCACGTGGATCCCCAGGGGCCCTCCTTTATTGGACACCTCAACTGGCTTGAGCATGGCTCTGCAAGATGATGATGGATGGGGTGAGACGACGGCGGAGGCAGGATGTGGTGGGAGACATGCATGGAATAATAAACACATAAATTACATGATTTTAGAAAAGCATGGTAGTCAACATGACTGGCTGATGGAATTTATGAGAGGTAGAGGTTAGCATGGACTGCCGGTGGTAGTTTGTATTGTCGATACAAAGTCCTCTATTACGAAAGTCACCCCAGTGAAACTCTGGGTCGACGATGGCCTCAAATGGAGACTCCATTTAAGTGATAAAATCAAATTGGTGTAGAAACGAAAACAGACTAATTGAAAAATGTGCAAATCATGGGGCGGGGGGTTAATTTGTGCAGATAAAGACAAGGAGACAAATGAATACAAGTGACCACGGTGCCTCAAGCATATCTTGTCATTCTCAAGTGGTGAGTGTGTTTTAGTTCTTCATTTAGTGTTTTTTACAAATGCAGTTCTGGCATTGAGATGTTGAGTATAAAACACAGTAGTTAAGAGGAGTTTATAGAATGGCTTCCTAATTTACATAATAACCAAACATCACAAATTAGGGCCAAATCCGCTTGGTACAAGGAATTAATTTGTTGGAGTTGTAAAATGATCAAGTCAAGAACTTTGTTTTACAACAAAAAAAACAACACAAGCTAAAAATAAAAATAATAATAAATAAATATTTGTTTCAATGAAACAAATCATAATGAAATATAAAATACATGTAAATAAAATTAATTAATTAATAATAAAAATAATAATTACCTTCAAAATGTTAAAGTTGTAAAATTATCAAGTCAGGAACTTTGTTAAAAAAAAATAAAAATAAAAATATAACACAAGCTAAAAAAATAAAAAAAATTAATTAAATTGAAAAAAATCATAATGAAATATAAAATACATTTAAACAAAATGTATTATTAATAATAATTCCCTTCAAAATTTTTAAGTTGTAAAATGATCTAGTCTGGAACTTTGCTTAAAAAAAGATTCAACACAATAAAAAAATTAATATTTGTTTAAAATTTTGAATAAAATCATGATGAAATATGAAATAAATTTAAATCAAATTAAATAATAATAATAATAATAATAAATGCAAACATTGAAAACAACTTGAAACAGAACAAAAAAATTATAAGAATTAAAAATATAAAACAAAAATAATAAAAATATATATATATTTTTTTAAAAAGGTACAGAATGGAGGTCACGCACTCGAGACTTAATACTGGTGAATGGTCCAATGAGGAGTCAGCTCTTCCCACCGGCTCTATCCTTTCAATTCTTTGTTCATGTGTTCGCCTTGCCTCTTCCTCCTCCTAAAAACAAAAGAAGAAAAAGACAATTTAAAAAAAAAATGCCCTTGTGAAAAACAAACAAAAAAAGACGATAACTCTCCCATACTTTTTCATTCTGTCATTAGTGCTGTTTGGTAGTGTTTTTATCTGCACTGGCTTTTAAATCAATTACCTGCTGGAACAAGTAAGAGCCTCTATAGCAGGAAACTTTCAGGGAGCGAGACATTTAATAACATAGGGAATAATTGTTGATAATATATGGTTACGGCAAAGTAGCTTGAGGTTAATCAACAACTGATAAGCACAAAACTTGATATTTAGTTTCAGTGGGAAAAAAGAGGGAGCCATTTTAATTATGTGTGTTTGAGCTTGTCAGCCTTCAGACATAATGTTGCATCCTAAAGAAACCATTTGCTCCAGCACCTTTCTTCCCCATCTACCCTCCTATTTCTCTCTTTTTCCTGAAATGTCAAACACTTCCGAAAAGGTCTTGGCTTTCTGTTTTTATGGAAATTGAGGGTATCGTTGGCGATATACAGGGGTAATGCAAAGTGACTCGCTCCCTCTTTATTTATTCGAGTTTGTAGATAAAGTCGGATGATGAGTCTACCGTTGGACCTCCGCTTACCTGACCTGCCCAATGGCTTCCCTTCTCCAAGCGTCCAGTATGAAAATGAATCTGTCATCAAGTCAGGCCCACCTTTAATTATGCTGCATGTCAGTTAAGGTCCTGGTTTGCCTGTGCGGCCATTATTCACAAAGCTTTTTAGAAAGGCCCCTGAGGTGGGCTGGCTATTTTCATGCATAGATATGAAGTGGAGAAAGGACATGGCCTCCACAGGGAATTACCAAAGACATCCCAAAACGGAACTCTCTCATAGGAACAAATAGAGGAAAATGCAACTCAAAGGGAATATTTTTACATTTAAGTTATAAATTCCACAACCCATATGCACACTATCTAGCATCTATCTATCTATTAGCTAGCTTCTATTTATAGATCTATTAGCTAGCTATCTAGCTATTATGGCTAGTGACCCTAGATAGATAGAGCTGCTGACTCCCTCAGTAACACAATGACGGTTGAGTCTCCTTGTGACCTGAAGCAGAAGGTGACCATCACCTTCCACCAAATGCCAACATGTGCTTATTGTGCGTCTTTACTGAGCACGGAGTGACAGCATGAGCGACAGCCTAAAAATACATTCACCTCTTTCTCCTTCAACTCTCCATCGCCTCTCCCGTTCTTTGTGTATATCTCCTTTCCATACCCTCCATTTCTCCCTTCCCTTGAGTGCTTTTAGCACCCTGTTGGTCCCATGGTAACCAGCGGAGTGGGGAAAACAACAAGGCTTTTCAGATTGCAGTAGCACTCAGTCCAGGCTTGCTCTTTTGCCCTTCTTGCTTGTCCCTAATAAACCTCCATTCTAACTTGCCCAGCAACCTCCTTTATCCAATAGAGTAGGGAGGGGTTAGAGATCAATTCTGGACCCCTATAAAATCCACCACATCTGAGGCATTGGGAAGGAAAAGCAGAATGTGAGGGTCAAGGCTTTATTGAGGAAGGGTGAGTGTGAGAAAAGCAAGAGAGGGAGTGAATGAGACAAAGCCGCAAAGTGCAAAGTCTTGTTACCTTCAAATTGGTTGGCAGGTTAGAAAGCCGAGAGGAGGAAGAGTAGGTAGCAGCTGTCTGGCATACGCACACATACACTCACATTTATAATAAAGTCCACTTTGGGGGATGGGACAAAGACTGCGTGTTGAGGAGCTGTCACCCTCCAACCAGCTCATACACTAAAGGAAACCCACTGTAAGTATGTACGTGAGTGTGTGTGTGTGTGTGTTGTGCCATTAGCAATGGCCAAGTACAACATGTCGCTGTTAGGGGAGCTGGGGAGGAGGAAGGCTCCCTCCTGAGCCCGTCTTTGGCATCAACGGCTTAACAAGGAAAGTGTGAAAGGTCACGAAGAATGGTGGGTTTCTGCACCCCCCCTTAAGGGCTGAAGTCCACATGCGTGTATGTGCATGGGACGACTTCATACGTTGAACGGGCCTCTCTGTCAAACCATTCCGTTAATTTATAATGACCAGTCTGTGCCAAGCAGAACAATGGAGGCCAAAGAGCAGGATGTTGAAATGTCTTGGAATGAACAATGGATGTTTTCACTTCATGTAAAACTCCAGGAAGTAAGCAATTGACGCAAAGCACGGACTTGTTGAAAGATGTACAAAGACACACCCTCACCTTCATCCTGATCGGACAGGTTGAAAATATTAGTTTAACTGGGTTATCTAAAATGTACCTTATGTTGTAAACCAGCTAATGGCAACAAACAATGGCTACATGTGGAAAAATAATCATTTGTCTAAGGGGGAGGTAGAGAGGTGAAAGGGAGCAAACATAATTGCAGCGCCAGCAGGGCTGCAGTTAGACTAAACACTGTATAACATAAAAAGCACATACAGGACATCACAGTACTATTGTGATGCACTCTGGCACCAATGTACTAAGACAATCTGCTTGTAATAACTCTTAATAGTCCAATTAAGGCTCCTTTAACACCACAAAGCAATTGCCAACACTTGAATTGTTCTTCGAGACAGAATTTTCTGTTTAAACACCCAGCTTAACTTTTTTTTTTGTTTGTTTTTTTAAATCAGGAATAGCGCTACTCCGGCACCAAGGGTGTGTGCTAAAGCCTCATCAGAAATATGAGTAGCCCCAGTTAAGCCCCTCCAGCATTTTGATATTCTAAAACGGTGGTTCTTAACCTTGTTGGGGGTATTGGACCTCACCAAAAAATTATTAAACAGACACACAAAAAGAGAGTAGTATTTACTTGAAAAAGTAAAGTTTTTTCACTCAGAAATTCGAATTAAATTTTACAAGGAGAGTTTTGAGTACATTTTATCAGTTCATTTAAAACAACAACAAAAAAGCTACTTAGGTTCAGTCAACCTAGAACATTTAGATAAGAAAGGAAGACAGAAGAATTAGATTATTTTTACTCGCGAGGAGAACGGACAGAGATGTGTACAGATTACAATCTCCAGCCCGCTCTGAGGCACATTCCGCCGAATCCTCTCTTTTTAATAGAATGTCCCCTAGTTTACACACATGTTTCTGCTCTAAATGGGCGGGGGAACACAGCAGCAACATTCAAGTCATTGTGCAGATAATAATACAGACGTGTCTTTTTCCAGCGCTAAATGTTTCAACAGTCAAAGTTCAACAGTTCATCCGCTAAGTGTTTCAGCCACTATCTTGTGATACGGCAAAGTTCCTGTTTTGCAGTTGCAGGGGCATCCTTCCCACGGGGCTCTGCTCTCCTCACAGATAACTCCAACTCACATAATTCAAACAAGTTTATACAACTGAATAACTGCTTATAAGAGTAAATATTGGATAACTTACATACATTTATTTTAACACTACTCAACGGTTGAGGAACAAACCCACAACCTTCAGGTTGGAAGACAGCCACGCTACAACTTGATCCTGCTGTGGGTTAGTATATTGATGGTGTCAGGCGGAATCCTTGTTACTCCAAGAGACCAGCTTTTGGTCTCATTTTGGACACACCAGCAATCCTGTATCCACTATACAAACTGAACAAAAGGCATGGCTCAAGTGGTAGAGTGGCTGTCTGCCAAGTAGAAGATCATGAGTCCGTTCCTCAACACTTCAGCAAGCGTTTTTGTTTTTTAAATAAACTGGTAAAATGTACTCAAAGCTCTCCTTGTAAAATGTACTTAAAATTACTGAGTGGAAAAAATAGGTTTTTCAAATAAATAGTACTCAAGGCTGACTTTTGACCTCCGCCAAACCCCTGAGACTGACTCACCAAACCCCTGGGGTTCGTTCAAACCCAGGTTAAGAACCACTGTTGTACAGGATAGAATCTTCCATGCTGTGTCACCGTCAAAATCCCCTGCTGGATCTTGTATCACTCAAATCCAGACGAGTACTGTCATTAAAGCTAAATTAGCGACCAAAATGGCCTCCATGATTGGGTTAAGTCCCATCCTTTTTCCAACATCCTTAACCCTTCCGATATTGCTGGCTTATCGTACCACATCACCATTAAAACAACCAATATATAACAGTAACTCGACACTAAGTTATATTGATGTTAGCCAAAAGAAAGCCTTTTATGAGGATTAGCAAAGAGGAAAGCTGATCAGTGGATGAAAGGGTCATAATGATCAATTTACCCTGAACACAAGAATTTAGTGGTTGTCCAAGGATGTTCCCCATCACCTTTAATTATTGTGATTTAAGCTGATGGCCAATTCAGTGTGTTGTGTTGAAATAACATTTTCACAAATGTTCAACTGTTTTTACAAAGTTGGTTGACATCTCTTACTATATGTGAGCACTACTGTTAATTTTCATCAGCCATTTTAAAATTTAATCTCAGTTTTTTCTCATCCCATTTTTATTTAGTCAATTTTTGGTCAACTATAAAATAAAAATAGCATTTTAGTCCAAGAAAATATAATTTTATTTGTCTAGTTTCAGTCAACAAAAAATGTCAACATTTTAGTCAGGACAATAATTTTACCCGTGTATGTTTTTTGTCAGTAAATTATGTTGAACATTTAGTTTCATCTTTTTGATAAAAAAACTACTTTGGCAGCATGGCTCAGTGTGGTTATGGTTTCAAACCTGAGCCCTTGTGACCCTATCAAAGTGTCCTTAAGCAATATACTGAACCCCCCAGTGCATAAAACATAACATCCAAGCTTTGTTTGTGTAGTCGGAGACTCAAAGCTACAGTATATCAAATTAGCTTTATGCTTTGGCTACACCCCTCTGCAACCTCAACCAAATTAAAATCTGTCTGCATTTGATGTGGAAAGTGTGTCTGGCTTGCAAATGTTCTGATGAGGATTTACTTCAGGCAAATTACAGAGACAGACAGGTTCCTAATGCAGTTAAGATAATTAAATCAGAGATGTGAGGCTGCATTTGTCCACATCAGGGAACAGAATAGTGGCATGTAGATGGAAGGGAAGGTTAAAAGACAGACAGCAATGTTTGTGGAACATTTGCGAAAAGGACGCTTATCTTCCTCTCTAGCATCAATTCTCCAGTCCTTATGGTCTTGTGCAAAATCTTTGCATTTTTCTTCCCTGAGAGGCAATCTTGGTCTTTTGAATATAGCATCTGCAAGAGCCTGTTTTATATATCAGGTCTGGACTGATCTATCAATGACACAGTTATCTGTGCATTTGCCTACTGTCTTAGTAAATTGCACTATAATATCATTTGGCCAGCTAATCATGAGGGTTTAAATCAATCACCAGGTCAATAACAGAACCCTAAGCAGCCAGAGTGACCAAGACTCATCAATAATGGTGGCACACGACCTAAGCACTCTTGAACAGGAGAGCTTCTACACATGGAGAACCAAAACTGCCAAAATTAAAAATAAATAAATGACAAAATAAATAAGTAAATGCATTAATAAAAAATAAAAATGTATGTAAAAAATATCTATATATTTTTTTTTGTGCTGTCAAAGTTAATCACAAAAAATGATTGCATTAAACATGAATTAACGCAGATTAATCGCATTATCCATTGGCGTGACAATGGATGGCTACGTTTAAGGTTGCACAGGTTGTGTTTGAGCAATAAACATAATTACATGCATTAAAGTAAAGCATTTAATAAATGTTTGCGTATCACATTAATAATATTTGTTCATGTCAAAATATTGGGGTCATTGCAGTAAAAAATATTTTTGGGAAGACGTCCTTATAACATTAAATGTCAAAAGAATTAACACAAAACTTGGTGCTCTTAAAATTTGGCAGGAAAAATGTTAATTAGAAAGCCTTTTTTGTTAAGTGATTAATCGTGATTAATAAAAATTCTAAGAGGTGATTAATCTGATTAAAAATGTAATCGTTTGACAGCTCTAATATATATATATATTCCATTTATATTTATTTGTTTTATTATATTTTTATATCCGTTTTTATTTTCACTTTTATTCTTTTTTTTTTTAATTTTGTCATTTATTTATTTTTAATTTTGGCAGTTCGGCCCTCCATATGACAGAAAAATTTAGTTATCATTGCAGGGTTTTATGCAGAGCATGTATTACATTTAAAAGTGAATCAGTAGAGACTTATTTACATTCAAATAGCACTTCACATCAGTATAAAAGCCAGATTTAGGCTTTCTGATGTATGAAAGAAAACTTCTAAAAGCATATTATGTTTTTAGACACCTGACGGAGGTGACGGAGAGGTGATCTGAAGAGGTAATCCTATGGTGGTGAGGATGTTAGGAGCGGATGGACTCCTCTGAATCCAGAGTCTTTTAAAGTGCATTAAAAAGGGGCTTGGTGGTGCTTCTGGGAGATTAATCATAATTTTGAGCTTATTAAGAGGGAGGACAGTCTGCTTTCCACTGCTTAGAACATTGAATCCATCTTTTATGCTGTGAAGGTCAGTGAGCGTCAGTGAATCAGTGATGTTAATTTCAATGGGAGTGCACATAGTCGAGATATGAAATGTGGTTAATACATTTTCCTTCCACTGAATAAAAATCACACATCACTACACTGCCAAATTGCCAAGTGAACTCACAAATGTTACATCAAGTAATTATGTCAACAGTGAAAATAAAATGGAAGGTGAAAAACAGCATTTAATTCTAACTTTAACAATATTTTGACCTCAGTCCTAAAGTCACTGAACATCAGGATTTGATAAATGAGGGAGAGACCATGAGATGGCTCATGTTGAACAATGAATTATTGAAGAAAGTAAACCGATGGTACACATTTCAGCCGGTGATTATGGGGCTCAACAGTCTATTCCCCAGATCAATGTTTGCCGTCTTATTTGAGCAGGTGGCCGTAATGGAAGTGATGAGACTCAAAGGTGTGGTGGTCCTGCTATTGGGTTTTAATTGGAATCTGAGACTCGGATTAGAGAGGGACGTAAAGCCTTTCGGCCATGTCTGTTTTTTTTTTTTTAGATGGGGTTAAATGAAGAGATGTGTTTGGGTAATGAGGAGCCTGAGTCAAAAAGAAGTCCCCAAATCCTCTGACAGGGCCACAGCAATCTAGTGAGGTGAAGTGAAATGTGGGTCAAATGTTCTCCACAATCTGATATCAAGAGAAAATGTGAAGGGTTTAGGGCAAGGCTGCAGACGTTTTTTTTTGCTCCAAGAATCACAGATATGCATTGGCAGTGGATATGGGCAACCAGCAGCGTCCACCCAACTCGGGGATTGAACCCGGACTGCAACCAGTTTGGGAGCGCAGAGCGCAGAGCGCTGACCAGTGAGCTAAAAATATGGGCCGCTGACACAGCTCACAACTGTATTTTAAGGGACAGGAAGTGAGTTTTTTTCCTTTTAAAAAGAAAAAATATATAAAAAAAATTTAATATGAAGTGCTAGCGCTATTTTGCCGTGAATCGCGTGATAACTACAAGTACAAATTCTGTGGCAGGGAATGTGAACAAGCTCGTTGTATAATAAAGGTGGTCACTCCAAAAGTGTGAGGTCTCGGGTTCGAGTCCAGCTCTGTATTTTTATTTTATTTTTTTTACTACAATTTCTCGACAACAGCCTACATGCTCTGAGGGTTATGGTTAGGCTGGCAATCCTAGTAATTAATTGCAATAGTAGCCCAACTTTGGTGGCAAAACAAAAATGAAAAAAGACAGAAGGGGATGAAGTGAGGAAGAAACCACATCCAGTGCATGACCGTCCGGCGCCCGGCCAATCAGAAATGTTCACGGCAAAATAGCGTGAGCAGGATTGTTGCCGGTCACGGCAAAATATCCACTGCAATAACTAACAATAATAAAAACACACATACACAAAACATGCACTTCGACCCCCCGCCCCCCACCCACCCCCCCACAACCCTCCTCGCGGTCAACTTGGGAGCAATCTGCGGTCTACCAGTCAGCCGCGCTCGATAAGTTGGGCACTCCAGATTTAGGGTATAAAAAGGTAAGACGGAAAAATAAATAGGAAATACAATTCAAGTTAAAACGGTATCATCTCATGAATGACAAGTAATTTCTTGTTTGAAAATGAAACTATACTACAAATGAGCAAACAATTACATATACTGTATACTGAACTAAAAAATTGCTAAGTCAAAGTTTCATAACCCTAAAAGAGAAATAACTAGCCTGAACCTTTTTAACCGATGTGCTGCTTTTAATATCTTTACATGAAGATGACAACGTGGCAATTTCAATATCGCGATATTGCCGTTATCGTTACATCCCTATTGCCAATACAATGTCACAATAGAACATACCTGCACCCTTTTCAATTCATGTCATGGCTTCTTTCCAGATAATGTGAGCATGCAACGCTGTGACACTTTACGTTTATTTCCTTTCTCTTCAATTCATTGACAAATGTCATGCTATATCCACTATATGTTATTCCCATTTTGTAGGGAGAGGAATAAGTAACGGACTGCTAAAGATAGTATCTCAATCTATCTCTCTCAGATTCAATCTCTAGATACTTCCTTTCTATCCACTCTGTTGCAAAAAAAAGCACCTCATTTCGACCCATTCGCATCCAACTGTGACCACTTTTGTACTGCAGGCGATGCAAATGAAATGCGCCTTTCAGGTCACAATGGCGAGCCAGTCCCATCTCATGTTTCTCTTCGGCTTCATGAAATGGATGTTTATTGTCGGCCGGGGCCTTATTATATTTCTTCGGCAACTTAAAAGCATTTGCCCCCTAATGGGACCAATAAAAAAAAAAGTGAGGAAAGTATACTGGACCTCATTGAGTTGAAGTGGACCGATTTGACTCACTATGGAGAAAGGGATTGTGCGGTCATATCAAATAAGAAAATTTGAGAGACAACAAAAAAACTAAATACAATGTGATTTACTAACCCATTAAAACTAAATGAGTAAGGAATACTTTTACCAAATGCTAATTGTATTTATAGATGAGATCTGTTCACTGCTGTTAATGCTGGTTTGGATCCAGACAGGCACCCCACTTTTATTCCCCAAAGTCATTATTGTCTGCAACTAAGGTGCCCGGTCTCCCAATGATTTGTGGGTAATGAGCTGGCACCGCCCTGTTCAATTATTCTCATTGAGAAAGTGATTTCTCACTCCACGGGGCAAATCAGAGAAGCCGAACACATGAACTCTAATCAAGAATTAGTGCGTTAACAAGCAGCAGTGTGGAGAGGATTCTGCACCCAATGTAGCATTTGGATCGAAACAAGAGGGGGGGAGGCAAAAACAAGATAAGGGTATGGTAGGGTAAGGGTAACCTGAGGCCATATTGGCAATATCACTACAGAATGAACCTTAAGCTTTGTAGCTTTTGTAAGCCTCAACGCATCATACAATTCATGTTATCAATGGCGAGTTTGTGGAAGACCTGCTAATACCACCACTGATGACAACACCGAACTCCTAGAGTAGGCGTCTGCACAAAGTCAGGGAGAGTCTATCCTAAGAGCTGCACTGGAAGTAAAAAAAATGACAAAAATAATTGTATATGGTGACTTTTGGGACACCCTGTAGTCTCCTAGCTGTGGAATCATTTTACATGAGGCCAAAAGCAGCTTGCTTCTATGGCGTATTTGTGCATGTGCACCTGAACGGTTCAGATAATTGCATTGCATGCGGTTCCCATATATTTTACATAACTGGGGGCAGAAATATATTAAGGAGTAACCTTGGAAAAGTGTTTTGTTTTAGGCCGATGTATCTTCTCTAAATTGCTAACCACATTTTTTGTATCCTCACGTACTTTAACTGGACAGCTAACAAATATATATATTTATCATCATTATTCGGTAAGTCAAAGAATATTGAAAACACACATTTATATAAAATTAAGCATGGTTACTGCTCTGAACTGTTTACTTTATGCAAGTATTATGAGCACATACTAAACTACTGTGTAGTACGGAAGAGGATTAGGGCCAGTGAATATACAAAAAAAGGGTTGGCAGGATTCTCACTTTAATCTCAGAATTCTGACTTTAAAGTGAGAATTCTGATTTTGTGGCGTAGAGCTATGTATTGTTGGGGTAAATCAGAAAGTCAGAATTCTGAGATTAAAGTCAGAATGTTCACTTTAAAGTCACAATTCTGTAATTAAAGTCACAATTTTGACTTTAAAAGTGAGAATTCTGAATTTCATCTCAGAATGTTGAGAATAAATTCAGAATCCTGCCAATCTTTTTTTCTTTCTCTTCACTGGCCCTAATCCTCTTCCGTAGTACAATGATTAAGTTATTTGTGGTGTTTTAAATATAATATTGCCTTACAAGCTAGGAAGCAAAACAACAACATGGGGGAACGTCTGCAGAATCCAATTTGTGTTTGCTTGGAGAATCTTTGATGCTAAACTAGGGGGAGGGGGGGGGGGGGGGGGTGGGGGTAAACGTTGTGTTGCATTCAGTCATTTTCTGGCTTCCTGACATTGAAAAGAGAGAATTTTGTATTTTACATTTGACTTGATTATTTCTTCAGTTACCTTGCCACTGTGATTTCCTTCAAATGTTTCTCGACAATGTATCTCATTTCGACAACAACGAGAGGGATGTGCGGCCATTTTGCCACTTGCCGTCGACTGAAAATTACACCAAAGTGTACAAGATCAATATTGTGGACATTTTTCCTGACCCAACTAACTAACACTCATATGTCATTTCTTAAAGGTAAAGGAAGCTATGTGTCAAAAAATAAATAAAAACCCTCCTACAGAGCTCAGAGCAGGTTTCTGTGGTAAGGACAAAGTGAGGCTGTCAAGTCATTACACAAGGTGACCCCCTGAGGTCATTTCTATTCTGCTTACAGGTCTCTGTCACTTCTGATAACTTTCAAATAGAACACTTTCCTACCCAAATCGCCCACCCCAACAGATGGAGCAATAGAGGTACCGCTGGCTGTTAGAGAGACAATCGCAAAGTGCAGGCAGAACATGAAAGTGTGAAGTGAGGAGACAAGCATGCAAAGTCCAATAGTGCACGACTACTTTACAGATGCGATGGTGCATTGACCCATGTCGTTATCTCATGCTGCTACTTCACATATAAAGAAGGATTTAAAAAAAAAAATCAACTGATCAAATCAATGTCTTGATTTAAACCCAATAGAGCATGTATTTTGCAAAGGAGGAAAATCTGTCACAGTTTGGCTTTAGCCCCAGGTACTAGCTAGCAAGCTCCCCAGCTACCTCGTTTACCTGCTAGGGAGCTAGCTAGCTAGCTAGCACAAGCGGCTAAAGCCAAAGTGTGGCAGGGTTTTTAGGTGCTAGCTAGCGAGCTCCCTAGCTAGCTCGTTTACCTGATATTGAGCTAGCTAGCTAGCACAAGGGGCTAAAGCCAAACTGTGGCAAGGTTTTTACTTTCTGGACCTGGATTTGCCACCTCTGATTGAAGAGAGTACTCCCCAAAAGCAGCAATCATGAACATTAATGAATGTTCTTTCTAAAATGTAAATGTGATTTTGCAAAGAGCACTTTTAAAATCCATTATCTAAATATCTCACATTTTCCTATAATGACTACACCACCATACCTGTCGATCAAGCCATCGGTCCACCATTGGGTGGTTTGCACTTAGAGACGATCTGGTCATCTCTCTTTGAAACTGAGTGGTCCGGCCACTTGCATCTCGTGGAAGACTCCGGTAGGCATGGCCTCCCCTTCCCTTTAAAGAAATACATGGTTTATAACTCATAGAATTGAAATTAGTCGGTGGTGATTCGAATTGGGATTCTCCTGGGCGTGGATAAAGCAAACACTAATCATAATTTTTTAGATGCAGATCACAATGAATCTTGGCATTTTGTTGTAATCATTATCATTTGAAAGGAGAGTTCAATAGCCTAGGACAGACTGTCTCCCCAACAAACAAGTTTTAAAATAAGTGAATATTGGGCTTTGTAAAACAAAATGACCCATTTGGATCAAATTCTAATTTGTTTGACTATGGTGTGTGCTCCCCCCTTCAGGGGAAAAGTGTAATTACTCGTTTCTGGGCAACGGTCATCATAGAAAAAAAAATTTGAAACTTGAACTATGAAAAGACAGCTATGGGGTTTAACTCCAGTCAGATTCCTATTAATGTCACTAACTATAGCACTTGAGAAATGCCAAAGCAATTTAAACAAATACAAGTAATGTTTAAAAAAAAGAAAAAAAGAGCAGCAGAGAACATTAAAATAAGAACTGAAGCTATCTGAGAGAAATCCACAAAGTGCACCACTTTAAGCCTTAGAGTCAAATGTGGCATGACACGCCAGAGGAAACTGTGCAGACATCATTGTTAAACCTTAAACGTGACTATACTAAAATGAGTCTCTGACGACCACCTCACCATCTAATCTTTATTAACACAACACGTCATGAAACCAAAGAAGAGAAGTAGTCCTCCGTCAACAGAGCATTAGCGATCGTAAAATCAGACTCGCCCTGTTTTATATGCACGCTTCATTCTGGAACGTTATAGCTGATACATAGTATCTTTTAGCTACAAATTCAACAATAATTTATTGACTACATAACTTACTAACTGATTAACTTTCAACTATTCTTTACAAGACAAAAATAAAAAAAGGTTAATGTACTTCCCCAGATCTGTTTCTTGAGACCATCCCTTTGACTTCATACTTGGTTTGTGCTCTGACATGCACTGTCAACTGTGGGACCTTATATGGTCATGTGTGTGCCTTTTGAATTAATGTCCAATGAACTGGATTTAGCACAGCTGCACTCCAATTAAACGACGTCTCAAGGATGATCAGTGGAAACAGTTTGCACCTGAGCTTGATTTTGAGCTTGACGGCAAACGGAGACAGAAAAGCGATCGACCGAGGTTTTGTTGCTTGTGTTTCTTTCAGTCTTTCGGTGTGACACAGTCCAGAAAGGACAACTTCCTGACCAAATAAAAGGCTTAATAGCCATCTCCTCTCTCTTCACTCGGAAGTGTTGCGGCTCTGACAACTGGAGTGTCTTTAAAAAGGATTATCAGACGATGCGGCGAGGCGCACTAATCGCACAGAGGGTTGCTGTGTCACATCCTGTGTACTGAATTGTCATCTCGGTTTGAACTAAAGGTCTGTCTGCACCACGTGTGTGTGTATGTATGTGTGGCTAAATTGCACTATTGCATTATTATTCTTTTTAAAGACCCAGTGTGTTGTCCTTAGGGCCATCTAGTGGTCAAAGAATAGCATTGGAAACTTGCAGGAGGCTGAGAGAGACCACATTTTGCAGGCCTACATTTTGCGTGAGTAAACGAGCATTTCGGTAAGCGACGCCAAAAGACTGAGCGAGCCGGAAATTAGCCGGAGCAGCTAACAAGAGCGGCTAGCGTAAGCAGCTAGTAAAAACAAAAGTAAAAGCTAGTAAAAGCTTGCGAGAGCAAAGCAGAACGTGACAAGCGACTGGCCCCAATTTCCGGAAGTTAGTGACGACCACCTGCAGGCCCCAGCTCTGGAAGATAAACTGTGGTTGACCCATTGGATCTGACACTCAATGTAAGCCCCACCCAGGCTAACTATTCGTATTCGCGAAGTTGTCCTTTGGGCAGCCGTAGCAGGAAGATGGCGGCGAAACATGGCAGCGCTAGTAAGGTGAGACTACAGCCCTCCTGGCAAATCCTGGTCAAGAAAGTAAAAACCCTGCCACAGTTTGGCTTTAGCCCCAGGTGCTAGCTCCCTAGCTATCTCCCTAGGTGCTTGTTTATTTGCTAAGGAGCTAGCTAGCTAGCACAAGGGAGTAAAGTTGAACTGTGTTTCTAAAAAAAAGAAATTATGCGACACAACAAATTTTTGGGCATACTATTGACATAAACAGTAAGTTTTTGAAAATAATGAATTATTAGTTCACCATTAGATGGCGCTAGGGATCCCTGAATGTCTCTTTAAGCCAACAACTGTGACAAGTTTAGGGTGTTTACCTTTCGTTCAAGGCTGTTGGTGTCAAGGTTCGCGTGTGGATTGTGGCTAAATTTCTGGAAACCAGCAGTTGTGGACCAGCGACTTGGGTCCTTTCTGGACGGTTCTTCTTTACCAAGCAGGATTTCTCCAGCTGTAAGTCCAGCCAGGGATGGATCACTACTGCGACGGACATGGAGAGGCATGTCTGGTCAGGGAAAATGAGAGAAAAACAGCATGGCATAAGATACAGCAATTTCCACCTTAGCATCCACTAATGGAGCGTTACACACATGTATGGTAGGTTGTTAGATTCTATGGCAAAGCAGAACTGAGGATAGTTTCCCCACTCAATAACTGGTCTAATAAAACATTGTATAGGTAAGAAAAACTACATGAGAAATTCTGGGCAACGCACAATTACCACCATTCAACTTTTTGAGTCTTGAATCAAATCTTAAAAGGGAAGTCGACCCTCCAAAAAATACTTGGCAATAATGTGTGCTATGCATCCCCACTAGTCTAAATACGGAATTCTGGTTAATTTGGGGTTAGTGGATTATGAGTTAACTCATTAACCCATTTTTTACTGATGCAACCCCCTTCGCTCTCAGGTGTTTTACTGGATTTTGACTGATTTTGCAAGACCCACAGAATATTGTGTTCTATAAAACACATATATTTGTATATTTTTCCATTCTGCAGCAATTAGCATTAGAATATAGCAAAGTTTCAACATTATTCACAAACCTGTTGAAAACACTGTGAAAAAGAGCTTATTGCAATATAGCCCTGGTTGATCTCTTATACTCTGCTGCCACCTGCTGGCCATTTTTTGTAATAACTACATTTGCTTTAAGCGACCTCTTCATGTCAGAAGCTGCTCTAGTATGCTCTAGCATAAATAAATAAAACATTTAAAAAAACAACCGTATAAATACTGTTTTATACGTTTTCAAATTTGAATGAGATAAGTAGCAAAATCCAGCAGTTTTTATCAATATCAGAAGACCCTTATTTTGCCACTTGCTGTCGAGTAAAAATGACATCACAATAGCTCAGGTCTGAAGGTAATAACCAATCACAGCTCAGCTTTAAAAAAGCAAGTGATCTGTGATTGGTCGTTGCCTGAGCCCAGAGCAACTGTGATGTCATCTTCAGTCGGCTGGATTTTGCTTCATTACTCATATTCCACAAATGTAATATAAATCCGAATGTCATGTTTAGACTAGTGATGTCACATATAATATATTATTGTCAAGAAATTTTCAAGGTTGACTTCCACTTTAATAAAACAACTAGCAAAGGTCCAATCCTCACGAAACAGGAAACAGTTAAGTAGATCTGAAGATGTGTTGAGGTGAGAATCATCACGAAGCTCCCAAAATACCAGATGGATTTACTTTTTATCGTTCAAGCTGCCTGAGCAATATATCCATAATTATGCAAATAGTTTGGTAACCAGCTGTCATCAATCACTGGATCAGTGCATTGAGCATATGCTGATGCTAAGCTTCCATCTGATACGGCGCAGACAAGTCTTAGTGGTGGGAGCAACGCAGATTAATCTCGCCTTACGCTGTTCTGGAAAGCATGCATATTTAATAGTGTGACAAGAGAAGGGAGCTTTTAAAGACACTGTAAGTGATTACTGTGGCCGCCTCGAGTAACTGTGACAGTAATGAGACTGCAAAACGGTCTGTTTATCAAATGTCCGAGCTAAATGAATAGCAGTAGCTCTCAAACGCCACCAAACACGCCGCTTGCCGTACAACAAAAGAAAGGTTTTTCTCATGGCAATAGGTGGACCTTGAAGGTCATTTCTCAACTGAGTGCCATTGTCCTTGATCCTATTTAATCAAATATATTAATCCATCCCAGTGACATGCTTTTTTCCCCCAACTATAATAAATCTTGATAAGAGATGAAGGAAATGATGTTAGTCCATTGATTGAATCACTCGGCTTCCTTGCTAGTTATTTGTCCTTGTCCCCCCCCCCAATACATCCTTAATGGTCAAGCAAACTATTGTGATGTATGGCAGCCAACATGTTAAAGCGATCGCGTACAACGCCGCTGACTAATGTTTTATGTCCTGATCAGTCCATAGGGAGAGAAAATGCGTTAAGGAATGTGCTGATATCTGAACAGGGCAGCTGTTTCAGTCACAGAACATTAAACCGTTGTCCCCAGATTGCCAATGGGTTGGTGACTTGTTTCACTACATTTAATACATTTCACAGGAGTTTAAACAAGCAACTACCCCCAAAAAGATGGGAAGGTGCGTTAGCTCAACGATTAAATCTCAACGCACATTGAAGATGTTGTGTGAAAGAGTAACTTTGACAAAGAATGTGGATAAATCTCATTAGCATATGGGTAAAAATATCTCTTAAGTGCGCCTCAAAGACGCATGTATTGCTCCTTTGATGGGATCTGCCCTCTTAATGGCAGATCAGATCTGACTGGCCCCCGTATGAGTCCTAATTCAACGTGTGGATTTTAAATGGGTCATTTCAAGGAAATTTACTTTTTAATTGCTGCTTATACAAACAGCTGGGTCACTGGAGTGGCTGCCCACCCGTCATTTGTGGAAAAAAACTAATTAAGCATTTTGTTTTCTATCTAGTTCTTAAAAGGTAGGTAAGGTCAACAGAGTTGCAATGTTCGTCCATATTAACTCATTCACTCCCAGCCATTTTCACTGAAGCAACCTCCTTCGCTCTTGGGTGTTTTACTGGATTTTGACTGATTTTGCAAGGCCCACAGAATATTGTGCTGTATTGCTATAAAAACATGGAACCTAACAAAAGAAAGATTAGAGTGTCTTCTTTCATCAGGAACATTTTTTATATTTGTATCTGTTTTTGTTTTGCAGCAATTAGCATTAGAATATAGCTAAGTTTCATCATTATTCACAAACCTGTTGAAAACACTGGGGGAAAAGCTTGTTGCAACATGGCCCTGGCCCTCTTATACTGTGCTGCCACCTGCTGCCACCTGCTGGCCGTTTTTTGTAATAACACCATTGTTTTAAGCCACCTCTTTGTGTAGGAAGCTGCATCAAAGCCTTCTGTATGCTCTTGCATTTAAAAAAAAAAACACAATAAATGTATAAATATGTTTTAGGGAGTGAAGGACAAAGTATTAAAAAACGTATTTACACGTTTTTTGGGGTTTAAATGAGTTAACATTAGCAAATAGTGATACAAGTGTTAGCTTCTAATATTTGACAAAGACTCAAATGTTCATGACTAAATCCTGTATCATGATACACAAAATTTAGCGCGCCCCCCCCCCCCCCCCAAAAAAAAAGACGGCTAAGGTTTCTCTTTTCAAGAAGATGACCATATGAAAATCCGACTGCAAGGGTTTGGTCCAATATTTAATAACCAGCCAGATTCCTACTGAGTCAACCATCGATCCAGGCTGAAGAGTAATCCAGAAGGCTGGGGGTGGCGACGGGCTAATAAAAGGTGGCCTGATCCAGGAATTACGGCCAGGGCGCAGGTTCCACACACAATTTACCACAGGGGCGGGTCAGACTCTAAAGGGCTATCACCTCTTATTGGTTTGACCTTTACTATTTTCTCCCACCTTGTTTGGAGGAGGCATATATTAGAGAACACACAAACATCCTTCAGTACTGACCATTAAAGGCAGCTGAGTTCACTATTAAAATGATAAGTCACCCACGAGCTCAAATGTTTATACATACATTACAATTACATTCTTTCTCTCTCTGAGGGATTTGTGCATTTCTCTAGTGGCCTTTTTCCATGAGTTCACTTTTTAAACTGCTATGAATAAAAATACTAAGTGACTGTAGCTTTATGAAATCTCTAAATAGTATCTTCTTTTTTTTTGTCCTGGGTTACTTTGAATACATCAAGTCTGTGCCAGTTCAATACCTGAATAAATTATGGCTCTGAGCCTTTTGAACTCTCCCTCTCCAACCACTGACTACATATTGATGTCCCCTGTGTGAAGGGAGGGAGGATTTCCACTGAATAGATACTGACCCGAATCATCCACATGGGTACAAAAGGTTCCATTTTAGGTGGTTAGAGAGTGGAAAGAGGCCTGGACTGTGACAAGATGAAATGTGTTGAAAGGACACTCAAGGCCAAAATTAAGTCTAGAACATTATAGCTGTATATGTATATGTTTATATATATATATATATATATATATATATATATATATATATATATATATATATATATATATATATATATATATATATATTAGGGGTGTCACAATTAGCACGTGAATATCGAGTTACGCAGCAGTCGCATCCACTGCAGCTAATATATTCAGCGTTTAAAAAGCTGAAAGCTAGAATGGAGAAGCCATTTGGACTATGAAGCATATTCCCTGATTCTGCACTTGCAGTTAGCACAGACTATCAATGTAGCAACAGTTGCCTTTCATGACCTGAAGCGTATTAGATCCAGCAACCCCAGAAGTTAAGTCGTGCAGCACCAGTGGGGTTGTTCCTGGTTCGATTGCAGGAAAGCTGCGTCAGTGATAATAATTCGTATAATATTTAACATAATAAAGGCATTCAATGTTATACAAAGGAATTACTATAACACAATTTAGCAATAATGAATATAAAATAACTATTCTAGTCTAGTTGTAATTTAAAATGAATAAAATGGACAGGAGTCAGTGAGTTGCTTCATGCTCTAATTTATTTTTCTCTTAATTCCAAACCAAAAAAATGCACTGTTCAGTCACCAATATCCATCATGAAATGCGAATGCCACCTAGTGGCAGAAGAATTAGCTCAACAGAAATTGATAACTGAACTTGGCAACAACATTTTTATTGGGTAAACATATCTGTCCACTGTTATGTTATGAGAGTATTGAAAAAATAGATATTTTATTGAACATTTAAAAAAGACTTGAAATGTGTGATTAATTTGCAATTAATCTTCTAAATGGAGTTGTAGCATCGTTACGTTCATAGACAACATTTTCTAGACACCACAAACGAGTAGAAAATACACAGTGTAATGACCATAGGATCCTATCTCATCTCCCATCTCTGGTTGTGAGGGCCTCAAAACTGTGACCTTCAGCGTTTGCTCGGGCACCTTGCAGCTGAGTGCAAAGCCGCCGGAATAAAAACCGGCTCCTGTAGATCAGAGGCCGTGTTTCTCAGTCATATTGGCTGGATTGTGCCCTCCGGGTTGGGAGTGAAAGTCCTACCTCAAGTTGAAGAGTTCAGGTGTCAGAGTGAGGGTAGTGTCATGAGATCAGCAGACAAATTGGTGCAGCATATACAGCGATGCGGTTTCTCTATTAGTCTGTCGTGGTGAAGAAATAATTCAGCCAAATAGCGACACTTCAAAGTTACCAGCCAATCTATATTCGTATCGAGCTTTGGGTCGTGGCCAAAGGACGCCGACACAGTTATGACACAAATGTAGACGTTTTTTTTACATTCCAGTTAATTATCTGCGGCGGAAAGTCAAAGCTAGCAAAGAATATAAATATGAAGAGTTTGCAAACGATATGGACCGACAGGGAGGCACAACTTCTCACGTTTCCACACTGTTGCCGCTGTCAAAACAAATCAAGGACAAAATGACGTTTCTGCCGCATGCGGACTGAATTGAAATGCTAAAAGTTAACAACAAAGCAATGTGTTTCAGCTGTGTGCTTTCATCTCTACCAACTACTAAAAGAAACAGGTGCATTAAAGACACCCTTCATAACTTATTTGTATTTTGCTAGTTATTATGAGGGATTTACAATACTCTTAAGTTATATGATGAAACTAGTCAGAATCAGATGCTTATTAATACTTAGTCTATCATATCTGGCACAGAAAGTGACATTCTCTAAACGAAATTACGCATCAATACATTGGCAGGCTTTCTATTATTACACCTAAGTAAATACGGGCACTTGTGCCAGTTAAGATATGTAAATTTACCTCCGATAACAAAGCCCCCTGTGCATATTTGTCTTGCTTATCTAAACTGGCCGCCTTTGTTTTTCGCAATTTTCTATTCCATTTTCCAAATGAATACAACCAAAAATAAAAATGGGGTCAGCAGCTCAATTATAAGACCTCCAAACGGTCCGTCTAAAAAGCAAACAATCTTTAACGAATGCAAAAACATAGCAGAACTGTCAATATTGTCTCTACGCTACAGTATAGCGGGTACACCTGTGATTAAGAACCCCGGTTAGTCTATTTTCACCAAATATTACAGTTGTCTTCAGGTATATAAAGTATATCTAAAGTATAAAGTGAACAGCATATGTTGTTTCTAACCTTTATTATTACATCATACACTTTTTATTCTCCACACAACATAATACATCCGATTTACACAGTTCAAAACTTGCTTCAAAAATGTACGCCTTCCTGGGAATATATCGTCTGATTCCACGTTACTTGCGGTTTTCGCACGATTTAACGTTTAATATCAACCTTTCCCCATTGACTGACATTGAACTTTTTCTACGTCCCACTTTCCACTTTCCTAAACTGTAAATTGCAAATATATCCGTGGCAATTATGCTAAGTGATATACATGTATACCAACTGACTACCATATCAGGAAATGGATTATAACGTCACTGGAATAATTGAAGCACATGCATTCAAATCTTTGCAATCAGCTTTTCAGCATTCCCACTTTAGTTGACTTTATGTTTGCATTGTCAAATGCCTTAATCTTTAAAGGATACAAAAATAACCAAACTAATTCCAATGTTTTGCCCCTATAATATATACAATCGGTTATCTTCAGATGGGAATTAAGGCCTTTTCCAAATTTGGATCATTATATGGAGTTGATCACTACCAATGCAACCGCAATGTAAAACGTGAGGCCCGGAATAGTAACAGTCGGTAAAAGTGAATTGTTCACAGACTTGATGCCGTTATTGGAAGTAAGCGTTAACGCCAAATGTTCTTAAATGTTATTCTGAACTTTTTGTCTGATATTCCTCTTTTGATCTGAAACCCAAATCACTTCATGTACAAGAAAAATAACGGACTTGACCTTGCCGTTCTAAATCCTTGAGAAGGTGACTATATATGTCACCGAAGAACCCCTTGCAAAAGTTCTGTCCATGTTCAAAAATGTTCTTCCTGAGCAATCTGAATCTCACATACCCACACATTCAGGCATACACACACTAGAAATAATTGAAAAAAAATTACTCACACCGACCGGCTTGTTTCGTCACGCTAACATCAAAGTACGGTCAGTATTTTATTCTTCAAGTTTTGATTCTTGTCGCTTGAGACATTTTATTGCTCTGAACTCCCCTAGGGGACCATGACGGATGTGTGCGTCCAATACACAAGTTCTCCTACACACACACACACACGTACACATACGTACACACACTCAGTAAGTATATGCAGGGATATTTCATTTTACCCCGCAATCTCACAGTGCACATGAAATATGTGGTACTACTGTGCCCTGTTCAGACAGAGCGCAAAACAGGTTTAAAAAACAAAAAAAACTCATAACGTTTGTAATTGCGCAGCCTATTACAGAAGAAATGTGGGTCACAAATCTGCAGTTTTCCTTCCATTGTCATAATAAAAGACGAGAAACAAAACATTTGCATTGGTAACCTAATGAAGGTTGTTTACTGCACATTGTCAAATAACTCGCCTATAACTTACAAAAGGTTGCAACCAAACAATAAATCAAGAGGAGTCGTGTTTTAACGTGATCAAAGCTCTGATTGTGGGCCAAAGTAAGTGCCCTGGAAGTGGCCCTGTGAGTGGGAAGATAGGAATGTAGCGGGAAGGGATCGTCTCGGTTCTTTGTGGCGGGTTTGATGGAAAACAGGAGGATGAAAAGAAGCGGAATGTGAGACTTTAAAGTAGATGCAGCCAAGATGATTCATATCTCTGTTTTATAACATAAATTGAAGGCAATTTACGGAAAGCTGAGATTGACTATTGACATGCGATAAATAAAATGAGACGAGTTGAGGCAGCCAAACAGAGAAAGAAGATCCTACTTTAAATATGGTCCAAAGATGGAAAATGGGTTTTGTTTAGGGATGGGTATCGTTAAAATTTAAAAAATGCTAGCACTCTGTGTTTTGGGTTGGATCATGGAGAAATTGTGTTATTATGCTGATGTTGTTAGTTGCTATGCAGTGGCTATGTCGGCTATGCTGATGATGTATTTGTCCCTCGTATCTTGTCTAGTCACTTTTATTTTGTAGTTGCTATACAGTTGCTATGTCCCTTATGATGATGTCAGTTTCTATGCAGTTGCTATGGTCCTGTATTAGCCACTCTTAGTTTGTCATATGGGCCTTTATTTTCTCATATAAAATTGTGCATTGTCCTAGCGAGAGTTATTGAATGACACTTTTGTAAGTATGTCAAGGTTTTCGGTGGCGGTCATTGGCTGTTGCGCTGATCACCGTAATCGACGTGAAATGTATCGTGATTGTGATCAGCTCAGCCCATGATTGGGCAATGTAACTTATTGAACATGAGACAAATTGTGGGGACTAATTTTGTATGGCAGGCAGGTATAAATCGGCACGGTTGGGCATTACTGTGACAGGTTGAACAGATCTTTTTCACTGGTGTATACATTTTTGATATGCCAAAAACAAATGAAACACATGCATAATAGCCATTAACTCATTCAAACCAAAAAACGTATAAATACGTGTTAATATTTTTTTTTATGCTAGAGCATACAGAAGGCTTTGATACAGCTTCTGACATGAAGAGGTTGCTTAAAGCAATGGCAGTCTTTGCAAAAAACGGCCAGCAGGTGGCAGCAGAGTATAAGAGATCAGCCAGGGCCATTTGTGTATCATGATACAGGATTTAGTCATGAACATTTGAGTCTTTGTCAAATATTAGTAGCTAACACTTGTATCACTATTTGCTAATGTTAACTCATTCAAACCAAAAAACGTGCAAATAAGTTTTTTAATACTTTGTCCTTTACTCCCTAAAACATATTTATACATTTCTTGTGGGGTTTTTTTTATGCAAGAGCTTACAGAAGGCTTTGATGCAGCTTCTGACACAAAGAGGTGGCTTAAAACAATGGTGTTATTACAAAAAATGGCCAGCAGGTGGCAGCAGAGTATACTAGATCAACCAGGGATATGTTGCAACAAGCTCTTTCCCCCAGTGTTTTTAACAGGTTTGTGAATAATGATGAAACTTAGCTATATTCTAATGTTAATTGCTGCAAAACGGAAACTGATAGAAATATACTTTTTTTTCCAGATGAAAGAAGAGACTCAAATCGTTATTTTGGTAGGTTCCATGTTTTTATAGCAATAGAACAGAATATTCCGTGGACCTTGCAAAATCTGTCAAAATCCAGTAAAATAGTCGGGAGCGAAGGCGGTTGCTTCGGCGAAAATAACTGTGAGTGAATGAGTTAAACATATAGTAACTGCAAATACAATATGGGATATAACTTCTTTATCTGGAAACATCTTGACATTTAATGTATCACTAAAGTGAGAATAAGCATAAATATTAGCATAAATATGTGTATATAGGATACGTCACATGGCTGTCAATAAGAGCAAACACACATCTCAGAGTGACACTGCAGGAACAACAGAGAGACGAGGGAGCCTCTCACAAAAGGGACTAATGAGGCTGGAGGAGGGGTTGTCCGCAGGTCCACAGGGATGAAGAGCCGGGAGACAAAGAGATGCTAAATGCCCAAAATGGCTTTGAGGACTTATCGTGACGATAGTGGGCGGCGATGCCCTTGGCAAGCCGTGACCCTTTTTTCAGATGCCATGTAAATGAACCCCAGAGAGTTCAAATGGCGCACCTCGGAAATGACTTGTTATCCTGTCGGTCTCCCGTTCTGTGTCGTCGTTTCCCATTCTATGCCTGGGCACAAATGTATGATATCTAAAATACAATCTTCCAAAAGTGATAATTAAAGCCTCCCATTGGGCTTATTTACTCAAGTAAAGCCATTATTTTAGATCATCACAGCCTACTAATCTGCCTTGGTAATGTGCCTCTGCCAAGCGTCGACGCTGCTGACATGACACCCGATTGAAAGCAAACAAACATAGCCTTGCTTCCCATGCTCCCTGTCACAGGGTTAATGCCACTCGCCGTTTAAGTTTGATGTCTCGATGTCACCGAGTGTAAATCATTATGTTTCTCATTCAGGCCTGACTGCTCTTATGTTGGTTTAAGTGTGACACAAACGCTCAGCAGCATTGCCCTCAGCTGTGTGAAGGAAGTAATAAAGCAGTCAAAAAGATCTTTCTCACCCACACACACACACACACACACATAGCGCAGCATGATTCAGCTGTTTGGCGAGGCTTTTATTGAGACCCTTACAGGAGCAATAACAGGCACGGTACTGGTAACACAATCCCAGCAGTGCTGAGTGGGGTCTTTTGCCACTTCAAACACTTCACACTTCATTTCCAAAAACGCTCCCTTCAACATTTAACACTGCTAGTCGTTTCAATAATTAGCTATAATGGGGCGGGGATGATATTATGACAGCATGAGTGTTTTTATGACCAATAGTCCCAATGAGCGTGAACTGAACACCCACTCGTTAGCAGTTACAAAACCCAGCCTGGGAACTGCCTTTGTTGCTCTCCCAACGGGGCTGAGTATGATTTAGAGCGTACGCACTCAACAGCCCCTGTGCTCAATAAGGTAGAAGATGGGGCTCAGGGGGTCTGACGAGTTTAAAAAGTGCTAGCAGTGTTGGAATGACGGGGCAAGTTTTGTGAGAAGAGCAAGCATACCGCTGAAGTTAATGAAGTGATGAACTCATTTGCTCTCAAAAACGTATACAAACGTATTTACTGTATACGGTTTTTTTTTATGCAAAAGGCTTTGATGCAGCCGCTGAACTGAAGAGAATGTTTGAAGCAATGGTAGTTAGTACAAAAATGGCCAGCGGGCGGCAGCAGAGTATAAGAGATCAACCAGGGCCATGTTGCAAAAAAGCTATTTTCTCAAGTGTTTTAAACAGATTTGTGAATAAGGATGAAATTTATCTATATTCTAATCCTAAATGCTGCAAAACGGAAACAGATACAAATGTACTTTTTTTTCCTGATGAAAGAAGAGACTCTAATCTTTCTTTTGGTAGGTTCCATGTTTTATAGCAATAAAACAGAATATTCTGTGGGCCTTGCAAAATCAGTCAGCATCCAGTAAAACAGCCGGGAAATGGCTGGGAGTGAATGAGTTAAATGAAATCCTATAAATGTTCGAAGGTATGTGGATCTCTGAAGATTATAACCTATTTGGTATTATCGTCCTGTGTTGTCAGGACAAAATGTTCCAAGCGACATTAGAAGAGCAAAATAATTACAGACCACCATCAGACAGGACCAATCAGCAGTTGCCTACGACGGAGATGATTCGTCATTCGCCAGTAACCGGGCCACCGCCAGCAGAACCGAACTGTAATCATCACTGCGTCATCGTATTTTTAACCACACTTCTGTCATCACCAAAATTATAGTCCGTCACCGCTATTTTAGGATCGTTTCGTCAGCGACAGCCAATCGGAGAAATCGGAGAACGAACTACTACGTCACACGCAGGTAGCAGCACAAAGCAGACTGTATGGAAATCTATGGACCACATCATCCATACTGACGCAAATATGAACACGAACGGCCAAATGGACTCATTAAATCCCTTCATAGCTGTCCAACAGCATGCCTGACATAAAATACACAAACTGAGCACTAAACATATGCCTGCATGAGTCCTGACCCGGTTAGTGCCGATTCCACTGACGGCAGAATTCCCACTTCCGTCAGTTTCCTATCATTCGTCAGCAAAACGGATATCCGTCAGTGACAAATTGACAGACCTTGCGTCAATACTGACGCAATTCCCACCTCTGGCCTACCGTCCAGGTTTTCAACTTCCTGATTCCCCGCAGATCAAAACCTAAAGAATGATCTGCATCACCAGCTCATTGGTGGAGTGAGAGATTGCGGAGGTGGTTCTGGACCGAGGAAACAGATAAAGCAAGAAGGCAGATGACAGAGATTGGTATCAGTAGCTGCTATCAGACCGAGCAGCATGTGGTTCCAAAACCTAAACCTGGTACTTTATCTATAATGGGCAATCAGTGCCTTTGGAAGTCACTCAAAATCCGCTGGGAGAGGCTCAGACACGCATTCAATCCATTTAATGCCCGCACACCACTCCTGTCAGGGCTGGACAGTGGACTTTACTGAAGTTACTGAATTTCAGCATGCCTTAGTGTGATATAATATCGAGGAAGAAACATTGTGTTCCTTATTGGAATTTAGTTCAGTCTAGTTATTAAAAGTCTGACCTACGCAGCACGCTTGCACGTCTGAAAATAGGCCCCAAGGTTTTGGAAAGACAAAACAAGGAAGGCATTAGTTGGGAGTCGTCAATGGGGAAATCAATCAATGTGGCTCCAAAAGATGATTATAAATAGCCTCCCTGCCTCAGCGCTGCCATACTTTGATTTCTGATAAGCAATTTCACTGCCAGTTTGCTCAACGACAACTCAGGAGTGAAGGTTGCTTGTTTCTTTGTTGTTTCTCTTACTCGCCAATATTGAATCACAACACCCCTGGACCTTGAGGTAGTTCTGGAATTGTCATTAGAACTCAGTGCTGTCACTATTGAATAGTTTTAGAATCGATTAATCTAATCAATTATTCAATTGATTAATCGACTAATCAAATTAATTTAAATTTTGCATTGAATTGTATTACAAAATATTTTTTCCACCTAATTATTGTTTATTAACCAGTGATTAGTGTTTATTTCGTATTTCATATTTCATATTTGTTATAGTATTTAAAAAAGGGTGTTGATGTGCTATGTTACCGGTTCAGTCATTGTTTTCCAACATAAAAACAGATTTTTGCAAATGTCTTATTTTGATTAAACACAGAAGATAATCAGTCTTCTTTTATGAAGGACTACAGAAATCAGTGAACAATTACTGTTGATATGCTCTAACAGAGGATTTTGACAATTTTAAATAAAAAAAAATGGCTCCAAACTATTACTCGATTATGAAAATAGTTATAGCCGATTAATTTCATAATCGATTAATCTAATGGTATCAGTGATATCGCCACAAAATAATTGAATTATGTATACAGTTTCAGTCATCCTGTACTTTCAATAGAGATAGACCGATATGGTGTTTTCACGGCCGTTGACGATTATTAGTAGTCAAGGACGCCGATAACCGATATTTGGAGCCGATATTCCTTTTCCAAAAGGGAAAATATTGGCATCAAAATTTGAAAAAATACAAACTCCAGCTCTTTAAATGTTTGATTTTTTTAAGAATATGTTTATCGAGCAACCTTTAGGGTTCGTTAAATATTGGAGTAAAAAAAAAAAAAAACTGTCAATAGACATCTTTGTTTTAAAAATCTAATAAAAAGTTCAGGGATCTCCCAGGGCCAGTAGCATGTTTTAAAAAGTTAATAAAAACTTTTTTCAACAGTAAATAAAGTTTTCCAAAATTTCAAAATATCCGAAGTACAGAAGTAACATTTAAATTTCAAACAAAAACAGAAGTTGCAGGGCCAGCAGCATCTCTGAAAATGTAAATAATAAGTGTCCTGAAGGTAACACTTTTTAAAATTGATCTATTATTGGGCGTATGATTCTTCAAAATGGCCGATGCTGATATCTGTCAAAAAATTACCCAAGAAATAAAACCCTGATTCATGAACAGATGCCTATCAGTTCATTGCTAATGGACTGAAGCAGACTTCTTCAAACTAAAATGCGTTCCTTACTGTCCAAGGCCTTGAACTACTCTCACCAAAAGTTTCCATAAATCTTTACTGCAGACAGATTGCAAATGAACTTTTACAATAGTGCGGGTGCTTTTATGTGAGTTCTGGTCATGGATGAGCTTTGAAGTTGAAGACAGCCGAGCATCAGCCTACTGGTTCCACTTCACGCAACGTCAACACGTGTGCATGAGCGGCGTCTGAGTGGATGACTTGGGGTGGCGTTTTGGGTTTACCTGCATGTCCACCTTTGCCGGGCACGTGCGCTGAGATTTGCGCATGACCAAACAGCAAGACAGTGTCTCGGTTCCTTTTCTTTGTCTGGGTTTTGCTTGTCGGTTGGAGTCAGCACATTGGCATTCCCTTGACAGACAGTTGGCTCGGCATGGTACGGCTGCAGAATGTCAAGTCTAACAATTGATTCCCCTTTCCTTGTTTGGATGGAGTTTTGATTTTTTTTTTTTTGTTATGAACTGACATCCATCCTGACAGCCGGATTGATTCAAAAATACATATTTCTTCATTTGTTTACAACACTTTCCAGCAGCAAGATTTACAACAAATATATCAAGCTGAATGGAAGCACAGAAGTCTTTCCGCTATGCTTTGTTTCAATCTTATAACACAAGTTCATGAGCTAATTGTGCTTAAAACTCACTTGATCTCAAAGCAGATGGGGTGACCTCAATCTCGCTGTTGGCTTGGTAGGGCTGGATTTCTGATGTTGACCTCAGCTCGCCAGCAAATGGCTCGGGACTCTGAGTGCCTGTGGAGCTGGCGCTGGTACCGTCACCTCCGTTGTGAGGATCTTGCTCTTCATATACGGCCACCAACTGTTAAGAGAAATAAAGTCTATTTTTAGCACACACACAAAAATATTGACGCGATAATATTATAAATTGGCAAAACGGACTACAGAAGAGCGTACAGTAAAAGCCCGATCCACTGATAATTACATCCAGAAAACCACTATTTATTGGATGCCAGAAAGAGCGAGTACACTGCTTTAGAGCCTTTGCTGCTGAATGCGGAAGAAGGTCTAATCTGTCCAAAATGTTTCCTAATCTTATACTAAAATTATAAAAATCTTAAATACAAACTGCAAATCTAAAAGCCGAACAAGAGAACAACAAATGCTGATCTATCTCTTGTTCTCAAAAGTAGCAAAGTGTATTTTTTGACAGTTTAAAAAAAAAACAGCAGTTTTGCTATACCGCACATTTTCAGTTCGGCGTTCTATGAAAAATAACACGCTAAATGTGACTTTTACCACCATGATTTTCTTTGTCATTAACTCATTCACTCATTCCAGCCATTTTCACTGGAGCAACCCCCTTCGCTCCCGGCTGTGTTACTGGATTTTGACTGATTTACCAAGGCCCACATAATATTCTATTCTATTGCTGTAAAAACATGGAGTGTCTTCTTTCATCAGGAAAAACAAGTATATTTTTATCTGTTTTCGTTTTGCAGCAATTCGCATTAGAATATAGCTAAGTTTCATCATTATTCACAAACGTGTTGAGAGAGTTTGTGGCAACATGGCCCTGAATGATCTCTTATACTGTGCTGTCACCTGCTGGCCGTTTTTTGTAATAACTGCCATTGCTTTAAGCAACCTCTTCATGTCAGAAGCTGCATCAAAGTCTTCTATTCTACAAAAAAACAAAAAACTTATAAATATAAATGTGTTTTTGGGAGTGAAGGAAAAAAGTATTTAAAAAACGTATTAATACGTTTTGGGGTTTGAATGACAATGCTCATGTGTGTGCGTGTGTGACACCTGCACACGATTGACCGAATCACCCTCTCCACTTTCATCACGCTGTATTTCCATCACTAGTATTTCAGTTTTGCTCAGTGTATCAAATAAACTATCAGAGAGGATCGACAAGGTACTCCACTGAAAGTGCACTCGTCAGAACAGAAATGCCCAAAGCTGTACGTGTGTTAAAATCGTGTAAAAACGTTTTGGACAACTGTGAGTTATCAATGTTGGACCAAAAACAGGAAACAATGCACCAAAAACTTTGCATCATTAATCAGACCACAGAATAGCAATCAGCAACCCTTTATGAAAATGATGACAAGGACAGCTGTGTGAAGATGTTAAGGTAACACCAAACAACAAAGAGATAGACAGAGAGGGAGAGAGAGAGCGAGAGAGAGAGAGAGAGAGAGAGAGAGAGAGAGAGAGAGAGAGAGAGAGAGAGAGAGAGAGAGATGTCCCCAGAGGTATTTTCACTGTCCAAAGTGAATGTGATGAGCAAATGAATAATTAGCGACAAAGTAATCAGGCCTCTTATTCATACGTTCCTGGGAGTATTTAGCAACTCAATGAGTTCCCTGCCTGCCAGCTGTCCATTTAAAGACACGATAAAGACTGTTGATAGTATAGTGGCGAACTTCACTTTTTAGTACATTCTGAATGTACCTACTTTGACTTCAGTTTTTGAAACAAAAGGTTTTATATAACATTTAATTTAATTTATACATCTCTGTGTCAAAAGTAAGCATTATTAACTACCGCGTGTGTAAAAAGTGGGTGGAAGGTGGGCTTCTATTAACCACTTCACAAATCTGTGATCTTCCTGATCAAGTTTATATCGTAGAGGTAAGCTTGCAGATCCAATCCTTACGTATGTCAGGTGATTGAACCCTACGACTCCTTCAAGGAAATCAGTGTCTTCCTACCTTTAATGTGTGGGACTTAAAGGGAACCAGGAACCAGTTGAGGTGGCTCGGGCATCTGGTTCGGATGCCTTCTGGCATGTCCTACCGGCGGGAGGCCCCGGGGACGACCCAGGACACGCTGGAGAGACTACGTCTCTCGGCTGGCCTGGGAACGCCTTGGGATCCCGTCGGAGGAGCTGGCTGAAGTGGCTGGGGAGAGGGAAGTCTGGGCTTCCCTGCTAAAGCTGCTGCCCCCGCGACCCGACCCGACCCGAATTGAAGACGGAACGGAACGGACTTAAAGGGAATGAGAGGAACTGCTTCAATTGACTTTTTTTTAACATGCCACAGTGCTTGCACAAGTCTGTAAAAATACCAAAACGCAGATTTAGACCGCATCTCACGCCAGATTTGCACTGCTCACAAAAATAGAGCCCAAATTGACCCGAGTTACTGCCACTTACACGACTGGAGTGGAACCGTACAGTCTAAAACTAGTTGGGTCAAAAATAACCCAATTTGGGTCAAAAAGGGACCGACCCAAGTGCTTGGGTTAATCATATTAACCAAAAAATTGGTCTAATGAATAGCACACAAAACAACCCAAAACATTGGGTTTTGGGTTATTCTTTTGACCCAACTTTTTGGTTTACATGCATAACCCAAAATGTTAGGTCGATTTCATTAAAAATATCTATATATATACTTTTTGGTTTGTTGGATCGGATCCTTTTTGACCCAATTTTTTGTTTTCATGCACAACAATGTTGGGTCAGTCCCTCCAAATTTTTGTTTTGAAAAAAAAAAGAAGTGTCGGTTACTTTTTGACCCACTTTGGGTTATTTTTTACCCACTTTTTTCTTTTTTATGCACCACCCAAAATGTTGGGTCAGTCCCCCCAAAATTTTGTTGAAATAAATAAATAAATTATTTGGTGGGTTATTTATTTGAACCAACTTTTTGATTGAAATTAATAAACTAAAATGTTGGGTCGGTCACCAATTTAGGTTATTTTTGACCCAACAGTTTTTAGAGTGCATCACCTGCCAAAGAATGATTTTCCATTCAGATCTGTTCCGGATTGTTCAGCCTAGCTGGAGGCCTGTGCTCTAGTGAGCTCCATTTTAGCTATCTTTGCAAAGTCGCATTTTTAATAAAAGTATCAGCAACTTCTAAACGTGTTTGCAAAAGTATGTCATTTGAGACGTGGTGGAGCAATTAGTGGCAAATATATGATTAGCGTATGATTAGTCAACATCTGTATATTTTAGTTACTGGGTCTTTCAAAGTACCTAAAAGTCAGATTTTCCAGGCCTCGCTCCAACTCTTTCTGAGCCTCGGAGAAGAGGGCACTGATGGCCAGAGGCAAAAATGAAGCTGTTGAAGGGTCAGCCCTCATGCAGCTTCATGATGAAAGTCTTCACAGAAATGTTTTCCCTCTCTTTGAGAATTGGTCACAGACAGTTTTGAAATTAGACAATTTCACATTTCATTTGCGCATTTATGTTTTTCTTTGCTTGGCTCTGTAGAGAAAGCGCTAAAATGGATTATTGTTTTTTCAGACGGAGGCAAACATTTTGTGTGACACAAATGGGAGCAGCATGGCTAATTGTCAAGTAGCATGACAGGAGCAACTTTTCAAAGCAGAGGTTGGGAGCGAGGTAGGAAGGGACAATTGTAAACAATTTGAGAGTAAATACAATGAGGAAAGATTTTTTTTCAGGCTCTAGATAAACGGTGCTTTAAAACCGTTTCAGTAGAGAAGTGCATGAAATACTGTACTTATATAACCTCTATCCCCAACCAGATACAATACTTGTTTTCCTTTTAACCATTAACACTGTCATCAACAAGAGGAATTGAATAAAGCATTTTTGTGATGTTTCTTGTTGAAATGTTTTGATTTATGTCCTCCATTCTCTGTTTATTTCAATGTCAAGGTCGTTGTGATGTTTCGGTTCTGTGGGGGTTGTTGTTTTTTTTGTTATGGGTGTTCTTGTTGTTTTTGTCTGTGGTTGGTGTTTTTGTCTCGTTATGTCTTACCACGTCCACCTGTGTGTGTCTTCCCTTCCCCAGGTGTGTCTCATTAGTGTTTTTGCATTTAGTCTGTTGTGTTTGTTCAGTCGGTGTGGGTGCCTTGTCTAGGTTACGTGTGGAAGTTCGTGTGTGTTTGTCACAGCCACAGCCAAGTCTTTGTCACAACCATAGCCAAACCATTGCCACAGCCACAGCCAAGTCATACCCACACCACAACTAGTCAAATCAAGACAAGTCAGGTCCTGTCACATCACGCTTGTTCCAGTCTCGTCACGTCCTGTCACTGTAAGTCACGTTGTCCTGTCCAGTTGCCACGATCGGTCCAGTTACGTCCTGTCCGCGCCCATCCAGTCATGGTTGTCTGTTCACCTATTTTTCCTGTTTTTCATTAAAGCCACATATTGCACTTCATTCATGTCTCACTGCCTTGCTTCCTTGCATTTGGGTCCACCATCCATCAACCACTCATTTCCCCTATGACAGTAGTATGACGTTACACAAAACTTGAGGGTGAAATAACTACCCAGTATATGGTTTAAAATTCCAAAGTGAACCGTGCGATGGAGAATGGAACTATACCATGTCCAACTATACCATGTCTAGAAACTGTCACAACAGTTGTCAGTCAGCCGATCTACCTGGGTTACGAGAGCAACAAACTGGCGGGAGACAATAAAGATCAAGGGTTAAGATGACGCAGAACATAGGAAGGCATTTTCTGCAGCCGACAGGTGAAACTTGGCTTCCAACGTTTCCAATTCGATCACAATGAGAGCAGGAAGATGCGAAGAGGAAAAAAAGAATGTCAGGGTTGCCTTTCATGTTGGCCGCGTTTGATCTGGTTCCCACTTTTGGCAGCAAAGACGGGACAAGCGTGAGATGGATGGGAAGCAGCTGAGGAGGAGACGGGGAGCTGTTTTGACAACCTCTGGCTGCATTGCGCCTTCTCTTGCCTCGCGAGCCTTACTTGTTCACCAAAGACATCCCGCCACCTCCAAAACCCTCTGATCTGCCGCAGAGCGCCGGTATTAGGATTGGCAACATTACAAAACAGTTGTCCCAAGCGCTCACTCAGTGATGCCATGAAAAAACAAGACAAGTGAGGTTATTAGCAGTCACAGGCAGAGCGACCAGTGCCACAAGAGATGCGTAACACCTGCGCTAAGATGATGCAAAGCTAGATCCATATCCGGCGTGACAGCTTTTTGTTTTTTTTCACAGGAAAGTGGAAAGGACGGCTGACATAAATCACCCAGCAGGAAGCTTGTCCTCTCCACCCTCACATTGAGAAGATATAGTGAATGACAAGACGATGAAAACAAATCTTGAAGCCTGAAATTGCAAAAATTGGATAACGAAAGTTTTGGAGAACATCCACGGTGAAAACAGCCATCCATGAAAATAAAGGACATGCATGTTAACTGTTCAGTATAAGCATGAGTGAGTATATTTGAACCGAAACAACAATTGTGAACCACAAAGATGTGATTGTAATTGTGATTATCATGCTCTTTTCCTGCAGCCCCAACCAGTGGACTCTCATTACTTATTGTGTCATGTCAATTCATGTCAAATTCTAAACCGCCAACAAAGGGCCTACAATTCAGAATAATTTTCCTAATAATTACCCGAAGTAGAAGTGGTTTGTTTGTATGTCTTGCACTGGCTAGGTGCGGTAGTGTTGGAACAGGTTTTTTTTTTTGTTTTATCACGATTTAGATCGGATCCACATTATTGGTAAAGAAAAGGAAGAAAGCAAAATCACAGCCGTCGGACAAGTTTAAAAGGAGCCAGCTGAGCACTCATTGCTAGGTGCTAGTCGCTAACGGTAGAGACCAAGTGACAGTGACAGCGTAATTTATATGCATCCTTAATTAGTGATTAAACATGATTTTGGGAAATAAAAAAACGGCCAGATGAAAGGTTGAGAACACAAGTCAAGCTAGCCGTCAAGCCAACACGTGCTACGAGGGCTATCTTTAAAATAAAAAAACTACGAAGGCTATTGCATTAACAACGTGCTATTTGTAATCACGATCAACGCTCGAAGATTAGCACCACTAGCTAAGGAACATCACCAACTACTGACCCGGCATGGATACGAAAGCAAATCAGTATTGTGTAAAGCATTTCAAACAACATTTTTACTAGATTATTGTACAATAATGTGCCCTAACTTTGCATCTAAAGCCACATTATATCAGCCAGAATTTTCAGCTTAGGCTAACTTTTCCCCACCACAGAGCACATGAGAAAAAGAAAAGCTACATCAGACCCTTACTATTCTGGTAAGCATGCGTGTGTGCGTGCGTGCATGCGTTTTAGAGAGTGTCAAGTTCAACACCCCAAACTCAATAACCACGCTTGTTTGTGTAGAAATCAATTGTCACTGTTGAGCTGACTTTGCCATGCAGCTAATTATGTGATTATGCATACTGTCTGAATGTGTACTCCCGATAAAGTGATGTCCAGTTACGGTAAATTAAGCAAACTAATCGGTGCTCTACTCTTACGTCTCTGTTGCACATTTTACCAGTAATTAATTGTGGAAGTGGCTATACATCCACTCAAGCTAGCTCTAGCCTTTAGGTACCATATCGCTCAATAACGTAAGTTCCCTTGTCAAAATGTAATACAGTAGGATGGATTATTTGGGGTCTACATAACCTTTAACAAAGATAAACAGAAATTGTGCATTGAACTGTACAGTCTTGCTTAAGAAGTGTTGTTTCTAATTAAATTGTTTTAGGAAACGAAGTGCAATTTCTGCAGAAATTGCGTAGGGATGCTGAAAACCTGAATGCTATTAGCATGTGCTTAAATCATTTAGTGAAATTATAATCCATTTACTGAGTCAGTTGTTATACATGTATATCACTAAGCATAATAGCCATGTATATATTTGCAATGTACAGTCGGAGTTTGAACCTGCAACCTCCTGGTTACTGGACAATGCACTTTACCAACTGCGCCACCGAGCAGTATCAGACGCATGGCAATGATGATGATCAGTTGTATGTATGGAAGTGAGCGTGGAAAGTGGTACTTCGAAAAAGTTCAATGTCAGTCCCATTGAAAATGAATGGGGAAAAGTTGATATTTACCGTTAAATCGTGTGAATATTATAAGTAATGTGAATGGTGTATATCGGAAGCATTGTGTGGGATTTGTTTCACGGCAAAAGAGCGTGGAGAATAAAAATACTATTCCCACAAAAAGAACAAGGAAGGCACATACCGTGGAGCAAACAAACAGTCCAAGTTTCATCTACCATGCCAATCATTTTTCATTATTTTATTGCAGCGGTATCAGGGGTACAAGGTTATTACGAGTACAGTAAAGGTAGAAACGGTGAATCATTCCACCAGAAGCTCCAAGGGCTCAAAATGTTGAGTAATGGCTATGATCTGCCATTACCTCAACTGCACTCTATCCACACATTTACCACTTCCACAGGCCAACCATCATGTGGGTCCTTCAACGATTCCATCCTAATCACGTGTTTGATTGTTGTGACCTGTCATATTTTCAACTGGAATGTCATGACCTTAAGAAACATCAAAGTGGACGTGTCATCGTCCTCTTCCTGGCTACGACGTTATCACCCTTTTCAATATTTCATGCTTTCCTTCTGTCTTTTATTCCTCACACATGCAAGTTGGAGCAAACCAGCAAAGTGCTTACTCCTGTATTTTTCCTGCTCATTAAGGCCATCAAATATTCAGAGAATAAGTGTCGAGCACTCTGGCCTGCCATTACTCGCATATCAAATAAGCTTGGAATGGTAACCCCACCATGCCTCAGAAACATATGCATATTTCAGAGATTGCCACACAGGGCTGATGCAAGGGTAGTTCTTAGCAAGACATGAAATTACGGAAAAATTTTAATAGTGCATACAGAACACATTCTCACAGGTACAGCAAAATAATCAAATGACTGAACTTTTTTATTTGACAGGGTTTAAATTCAAAACCTAAGGGAAGAGAGAGAGAGAGAAAAACAGGCAGGATTCACAATTTATTCTCAGAATTCTGACTAAAGGGAAAAATTTAAATGAGAATTCTGACTTTATTTCCAGAATTCTCACTTTAACCACAGAATTCTGACTTTTAAGTCAGAAAAAACGAACATTCTGACTTTAATCTCAGAATGTTGACTTTATTCTCAGAATTCTGACTTTAAAATCAGCATTCTCACTTTAAAATCAGAATTCTTAAAATCAGAATTTAGACTTTAAAGCAAGAATTCTGAGAATAAAGTGAGAATTCAAATTTTAAAATCTGAATTCTGAAATTGAAGTTAGAATTTTTTTCTGGCTTCACTGGCCCTAATCCTCTTTCATAAAAGCCCGTTTTTATATACACTTCTCTCAAAACCACTAGTTGAAATCACCTTGAGATGTCACACCCTCAAAATTCTCTTAATAAAATAATCAATACTTGAGGCTAGCAGTACTCCCAAGTCTGCCTCCATCTACCCTATGCACTCACTCTAATAACATTTGTCGTAGCGAGTCCTGATTCACATGCAAAGCAACAGCCAGGTAGTCTCTCTTGAGGCAATGCGGACAAACGCAAGCATGTATGGGAGCACAGGCACTGACCCAAAAATAAATATACACAAAAGCACAAGAATTATAGTGTTTGGATTAGTATTCCTCTGACAACACTATATTGGCCTATTCCCCCGTCACGTATGGAAAAACTAGTATTCAAGCCATTGCCTTTCAGAGGGAAATGTCCTTCAATCTTCCATTCCAAACCACAGCAACTTTCAAAAAAGATCAACCCTTCAACCAACATTAAAACTCAGTTCTAATATGGCACAGAGGAATTATTTTTGCCTTTATGGTGTTAATGTGCATATTGTTGAAAAACAACTCAGCAGGTGTCCTATGCAATCACTGGGATGGCCTCAAGTTAGCTTCTGATAGCCCCAAGCCATGTAGCGACAACAGAGGCAGCACATGTGCACACTCTGCTAAATATGCAAATAGTGCTTTCAGCTTGGGACTAAACGACGAAAGATGAAAACGAATACCCTAGAGTGTTTGACGCCTACAAAACAAATGCAAATTAAATATTGAAAAATTATTTATCATTGTATGTTATTTATGAACTATAGGAAAAGAGGATAACTCAACACACTCTATGAAGAGTTTCATAGCAACTGTCAGTAAACTATGCAAAAGTTTACTGTAGAGTGACACTGACCTTATGTCGTTTTGTCAGCCATCTGTTAGTGGCTCTAAGGCTGGTCGCACACCGAGTGATGTGGTTCTGCAACTGGCTTGTTAGTGACAAACAAACTATAGGGAGTCCTGGAGTTATGGCCGAGTTCCGTTCCTACGCTGGCGATGTATATAATTACGACTGAAGTCAGATTTCACTGTTAAATTCGATATTTACATCAAAAAACTTTGTACAGCAATTAAAAAAAAAAAACATATTTGCATGACCCGGAAGAGCCAGAACCAATATTTCGTGTTTCCGCTGATGGACGGCAGAGCGGAGATAATTCAAACTTAAACACGGAAATGTGACGCGCCTGATGGCGAGCAGATCTGCTCGACGGACGTCCTTTGCTTGAGGTAGCAACAACACAACTTTAAATAACTTTAAAATGGTGTGATTACAATGGGAAATTAACTTAAAAAGAGCTTTAAATTCGTAAAACACGGTAATAAAAGCCTATTTCCTGGCCTGTATTTTCACAGAGTTTTTTTGCCTCCAACACAGCCATCTTGCCAGTCTGTCAGGTGAGCCGACCACCTCCCGACTATTCAGTCAGTAAGTAAATCACCTAGGCAGCCGGCTAATGAGTAATTTCACACTCCAAGCTACTGAGCCGTTTAGGAAGTCCGTCGTTCTCCCTGCCTACCCCAAGTTTTTAAATTGCCCAGTCACTTACACATCCACTGAGATGCTTGGCTTAGCCATTCGCTCTGTAGATGGCCACTTGGTGAACCTCTGATACATCCACCCCAAAAAAAAAAAGCAAAGTGTGCCAGTCACCCAGTCGGAGACAGCAAAGTGGCTTTAAAAGATCCTGCCTCACAAACGTGCTCGCTCTGAGACCAGCATGCACGTAACTAGACAGTAGGGACATTACTGTCTTAATCTGCCATCTGCAGGTCTGAGTGGTCTTGGCCTGGAGGGAGAGGAGACAATGAGGAGGGAAGGAGTGCTTGCTCTTGTGGGTGGAAACTGTGGCTTAAGATCTTATGGCTTCAAAAAAGTACGAGTGTGCCGATAGACATATGACTGTTTGTAACTGGGGGGAACACTCAGGGGTACGTTTTAGGACCCTTGACAGTTTGGGAACGTACATGTACTTTTTCCGCAACCATAAAAGTTATGATTCATGTACTGTAGCTGTGCGTTCACTGTGGGCCGAATATTCACAGCCACTTTTCATGCTGTTATTTCTGAGACTGTATTTGGGTATGAGTTTAGACTACAAAAGCTACGCCTGTACATTAGAGAATACCAGATAGAGAATTGGGAGGTGGAAATAAAAATTAGACCTGATGCTTTGAAGACATGTGGCAATATCAACTTCTCCCATTCTCCCATACTCGGAGGCAGATACACTATCTGGCATGAGTCATTTAATTGTGTTTTCTCCAGGTATTGCAGTTTCCTCCCACAGTCCAAAAGCACGTAAGTCAAGACTCTAAAGTTGTGCCCTGTGATTCTGCCCTGGGTACCCTTCACCCTTTGCCCTAAGTCAGTCAGTTTCAGGATACAAAATGGATGGATGGATGGATGGCTCATTACTGCATCTTTGACTAGGGCACTTTCTTAACACCAGTTCTGTGTGTTTTGAAGGCAGCTTGTGCCCTCTAGTGAACACAACACTATGCTCTGTACATTCTTCCACATCAGGAGACAGATAGAATCTAGTATAAGTCATTAAATTGATGGGTTGATGAGGCTTTTGTGTGCTTGTATATAATTGCGTACAATTATGTCATATGAAAGCACTCTTGGATGAAACAGGATATAAATTTGTGCATGACGACTATATTTGAGCGGACTTGGCGGAGGACTGCAGTGCATGAATCATGAATAACTAAAACAAGTGTATCCATACAACCCTCATAAAGGACGGGATGTGGGGAGACAGTGCTCCCCACCCTGTACATTATAGGAGACTACAGGACAAGAAGGGGGAGTACGTCTAGGGAGTGCTGCTGAACTCCCATAACCTCAATTATTCAGCATTAGACTTTGCTATTGATTTCCTGTTGGATCGACTTACTGAGTCGCAAGCATTGGGACGGGGACACGCTATAGCATTTTCTGGGAGGGAGGGATGGATGGATGGGAGTCTGTTATGGAGAGGATGAAAAAAGATACAGATCCACTTGTGGAAAAGGGTGTAATTAAAGATACCCCTTATCAAGGCTGTGATAGATGAAGATGTCACACTAGTGGAGATAGTTAGCGAGTGGCAAGGGGACCGGTTAGTGACCTTGGAGGGGGAGGTTGACATTGCTTAGAGGTCAGAGGTTTCCCATGACTGGGTCTCTTGCATAACAAGGAACAATATTTATGTTTGGAAGGACACTGTGTGGTAGTCAGATATACAAAGATAGACTAATTGGTTGTAGATATATGCTTCGTTATTCCTGGTGTTGAGGCATTTGGGCAGTTTGACTATTTTTCCAAGTGGCCATCAATAGCTATAATGACCGCAGCAAAAACAAATAAATCTGTGCCAAAGGAAGTAGCAAAGTCTGCCTCAATGTTTCTCACATTTATCAGCTTCGAACAAGTGATTCAAGTGTTTCCTCCACCTCAACATGTTTGTTATTGAAAACGCTTAGGTTGTAAAGTACGAAACACGGGAAATTTTGATTCAGATAAAATGTGAAAATCATAGTGAGACATTTAAGTGTTTTTTTTCTCTCTGGTTTCTTTCAACAAAGACTTGTTTGAGGTAGCGATGTAAGCAACTTAAAGGTTTGCTGATGTTGGCAAGCTGTCATCACAGAAGGTCAGGTGCACTTTGGCCCCACTCCAGAAAGCCTTCAATCCGGGCACGACTGAGTGCAATTACAATGTTAATAGAAATGCAAGCAGCCGAGTAGGTTATGGTTTGACATGGCCAAATATGTCAGTGAGAAACCCCTATGGTCTTATGGCCATATGAAGGTATAGTGGACCCTTTCTTCTTCTGTACCTGCCCCTGCACAGCTTGACATGGCTCAGGTTCCAAATAAAACAGATGGCAGGAGTTGCCTCGCAATTTCCCCTTGTCCTAAACTTGGAAAGTTGTGCTGGGTTGGGCAGAGCTCTCATCTGGATTGAGCTGGCTTGGATGGTTAAAGATGGGAGTAAAGTGTGGTTTTAAATGCAGAACTTGCTTTGAGTTATGAGGAAAGGTGGTGAAGGTTGTCGGAGGGCGATAAGTGTGACTATTATTGCGATATTTTCCTCTTTCTAAGTTTGTCCAAGTAAAAGTTATGTCATCCCCTGAAACACAGCCTTCGCTTGTGCCTACCTGATTGTGCCCTCGTACTACGTTCAATGCACGTCCCTGAGTTAGCAACCGGAGACCCACTTTAAGATAGAAGTCACTGTGTTGTGAGCAAATTTTAAGTGGCATGTTTTCCATTCGTGTGTCAAGAGAAGACATCAAAAGACACCATAATTATTTGAAGTTATTTGACGCATCAAAAAAATTGTCTACAAGGTCATCTCAGATATTAAGCGTCAAAACTTTGACCTGGCACTCATCAAATAGACGTAAGAGTTGCCTGGAGGCATCGTTCACTTTCATAAACAACACAAACTTTTGCAGAGCTGAGGGCATACAGAAAGTTCTCCAAAGCGTTTCTGCACAAAACTCAGAGGATTACGCGTTAACACCAAAGAGAGTTTAGCCATAGGAGGATGGGAGAAATAAGGAGCGAGAGATGTAGCGGTAAAACACAGATCTGCACTTCACAAGATAGCTGGGAGCTCAATGTCGTCTTACAAATGATGGCATGCATGCAAATCAGCTGATGGATCCCGGTGTCAAGGAGTTGAAAAGGATCTGTACCTCTTCAAGGTCTACAATCTGAGAATTCATGCAAACTCTCCTTCTATCACACTCACTAACAAAACTTTCCGGTCTCTTTTTCGCAGGGTTTCTCTGGCAATTTTATACACTAGTGCCACTTTTCTACTTGAACGGATCAGTTACCATATATGAAGAAAGTCCTTCATAATCTATATCTATAATAACGGGAAGCAAAAAATTACCAGAGGTAGGCATTCCGTCAATACTGCAAAGTGCGTCAGTTCGTCATTGACGGACGGCCATTTAGTTGATGGTGTTCGTCCGTCAGTGCAATTGCCACGAGCCAGGTTAAATACCGGAGGACCTCACAGTCCGTCACTAGTCGGGTTTCCATCCAACTGTTTAGATTTTTTTCAGAAAATTTACTGAAAATGCGCAAAACGGACATGCAACTTATTCCCGTTACCATCTGTTTTTCTTTTGTGAATATTGAGAGGGGACTCCGCCGCTGTAGGTGGCGGTATACACCATAGAGATGTAATTCCAACCAGTAATAATAATCACCAGTAATTTAAAAGAAGAAGACCAGGAAGCAACTGCGCCGTACGATGACGTCGTATGAGTTTTCTTTTGGAATTATTGATAAACTGTAGCGTTTCTTTGCTGTTTTCCATCTAAAATAGAATTAATATCCGGTTATTTTATTAATTCCAAAAATAGTTCCCCCCCCCAAACAGACCTTACTTTATCGTCCGACATTGCTTTGGGACTATAAACATACGTGTGACGTAATATCTGGTCAAAACGTGCAACGTGTATCTGGTATTGCCAGCGGTTATTCGCAAAACCTGTTTCCATAGCAAAAATTTGCTATTTCCTTTTTTCGATATGCTTCAACTTCCTGTTCATCTGCAGTGCTAATAAGTTGCCAACATTAAAACAGGAAGTGGTTAAAGCAGACTACCAACGCCATGCACCAAATAATGAAATGTTTTATACTAATGACAACTTCAGATACAATACTAGCAGTTAGTATTAACGATGCTTTGTTTGGTTTACATCTAAGGCAGATGATTTTCATAGATCCAATGTTTGTACTTATTTACAGCCTGTAAGTGTTGGGATGTCCAAGCAGTTGTGGAAATATATTCATTCATAATCCATCTGTATGCAACACAGAGGCAGGAAAACCTTTGCTGGCCAAAGCAACAGCTGCCTGCTCCGTTGGCCCACCACGCCGAGACCAGCTGGAGATCCATCCTCTGCTATAACATACATGCAAATCCCCTAAGCTGGTCTCAAAGGCTCCTTTGGAAAGTGAAGCCTTCAGCAGGAGCCAAATGCCAGCTCCTCTAGCAGGTGGACAGCTGATCTGCGTAGAAAATAGGCCTTGGCATGTGATGTGTCTTGAGGTGCAATGTAAAAATCCCCCCAAGAGCCTAATCTCCTCCTTCAGAAGATGTGTAAGCTACAGCTTTAAGGACCGAAATCAGCAGATTTCGCCACAGCAAAACAGCAGCTTCCGACTCCTTGACACTTGACAAAAATTTAGATCGCTGACACTAAGAGTGTGTAAACCTGTCCAACAATTTTTGAAGACATCAAATAAAAGTGTTTAACCCAACACTCTGAATGTTGTCCTCTGTAAAACATTGAGTGATACAGTGCTACATTGACTTTTGCACCAATTTACACATTGTTTTTCAAGATAAGAGTCATCGCTCATCTCGTTTTATGCCTTGACTTGTGAGCAATGATTTGTTACAAATTAGCTTTAGACCCTTTAGACTGCCTGCTGCATAAGATGCTGTTCAGCATGGAAGAATAAAAGGTGATTACAGATCCAAGTCATTAGCGCTACAAGCAAAGTAACACAACAAATTATACTCTTAAGTCAATAACTAATTCGCTCCCAAAAACGTATAAAAACATTAAATTTTGCCATGGTCCCAAAAACGTATTTATACATTTTTTTTATGCTAGCGTATACAGAAGGCTTTGATGCAGCCTCTGACCTGAAAAGATCGCTTAAAGCAATGGCCAGCAGGTGGCAGCAAGGTATAAGAGATCAACCAGGGCCATGTTGCAACAAGCTCTTCTCCCGTGTTTTCAACAGGTGTGTGAATAATGCTATATTATAATGCTAATTGCTGCAAAACAGATACAAATGTACTTTTTTTCCTGATGAAAGAAGAAACTCTAGTCTTTCTTTTGGCAGGTTCCATGTTTTACAGCAACAGAACACAATATTCTGTAGGCCTTGCAAAATCAGTCAAAATCCAGTAAAACGTAAAAAAGTGTTTCTTTAGTGAAAATGGTAGGGAGTGAATGAGTTAAAAACAAGATACACATGTAATCTCAAATCTTTCATTGGCTCTGTAAATGGTCCTAAAGGAACGCAACACCATGCATGCCAAATGGGAGCATCCCTTAAGATATGTGGTCATGTTTACAGCCCTGAGTCATTGGCAAGAGATGAGTGTGTGACTGAGGGCTTTTGGTGAGTACAGCCAATTAGCACAAGATGTTTACCTTCACCAGTGAGGCGTATTTTGACCCTAACACATTTTAACATCAAAATACTGTTCTTGTTCAATTATGTAACTAAAAAAATATAGATATTAACTTTTGATTTGCCAGAGAATGGGTTTGCGAAGTATAATACGGGATCAAAATAAATGGGATTTCAAATGTTTGTGTTTCTCCAGAGCATCTAATGAACAGTTTTAGCCAGAACACCTAATGTATAAATAGGACACGATAGCACTCATGCCACGCTGTGCTCTTTAAGGGTCACATGCACCTTCCTAACTTGCCATTCACCAGTGTGTCTTTTGTTAGCAGTCCCTCAAACCAATTAACACCTCAACCACTATTCAGGTCCTGTTCCCAATAACTGGATGCAATTAGGGAAAAAGGAAGCAAGGCAGGAAGGGGATTTAAGACAATTAACAGGGAATTGGGACGACTGTTAAGTCCGTTTTTAGGTGGTAGATAGTGACAGCAGATAATAAAATTAAATCAATTTAATAGCTTTTATCCCAGGAGTTTGGTATTAGAGAGTTCACAACTTGAAAGCCAAGTCACAGGTATGTTTTCCTCAACATTTAAGTGAGGCTAAACAAGAAGTTTTGTGATCCCTTTTGTTGCTTATAGGGTCCCATGGGAATACAGTGAAGGTGGCGCCGGACTCTGATCTCCATTGGCTCCGTCTCATTAGCATTGTGGCTCGAGTGTTTTGGCAGCAGGCGCTAGTTCGAAGTGGTACAAGTAGCATGAAGCAGATGTCACAATGTTAGCATCAAAAGTTGTGTTGGCCCACAACACAACTGTTGCTATGGTAAAGAATTCAGTTTGTGTTAGCGAGTGGGGTTGAAAATAAACAAGCTCAATCAGCCTTGTAATAACAGCTAAACTTGCTACTGTACATTTAGGAATAGATCATATTAGGGACGACAGGCGATTAAAAATTTTAATCGTAGTTAATCGCATGACTGAATAAATTTATGGCAGTCTCCACAAATATGTCCATTATTATTAAATGTATTACTGCTAAATTTTGACGTAGACGTTTCTGCTGCATTGCGACTGGACTACTTTCCAAGTAAGGGCCGGTCATTAATCGCATGTTTAAAAAAAAAACTATGGGCATTAAAGGAACTTTAAATGAACTAAAAGTGAACGCACTCATTTTACATAATAACACAACAAATGTGATACCACACATCTGGATTTCCATTCCCAAACTATCAAAGAAGGTGACAGTGAACTGCACCAGCCGTCTCACTTTCTTTTGTGGACGGTAAATAATTTATTCCAACCAGAGGGACATACTTGCAGTTTAACTATAAGATGGCCTAATGAGCGTTATTGATCGAATAATTGATTGCTTTATGCGTGGCCTAACTGACTGCCTACTGATCCATTTGGGAAGCTCATTACTTAATATGCATTATTCAGAGCTGACCACTAAATGGGGGAGACTGTAGTATCATGTACGAAATGAATGTCAACAGGAATATAATAGCAGGGGCTAGGCCACATCAAAAACTCAATGACTTTTCCGTGCACTGATAAATAGTCAACAGTAAAGTGGTATGAGCAATACAAAGACTGCCAGTTTTGATTTGTCAGTAAAAAGCACAGAGCCAAGAAAATTCTTGCCACGTTTCAAAGTTAACCTTGAAGTAAAAGTGCTTCATATAATGCAAGAATTCATGTCCAAGGTTGTTTCCTCCAGTTGTTTGATTTATCCAACTCTTCTTGCTACGACATGACGATTGGTTGATGCGGCAAGAAGCGCCTTGCCTTAAAGCTTTGTCGGGTGAGAAGTCATGAAATCATGGAGTTGTTTTCACAAATTACGGAACTGCTGAATCATTGAACTTGAGGAGATTAGAGGTAAATTACTGAGCCACACAGTTTTCTGGGGCTGGATTGTGAGGTCTTCTACAATATCAACCTAGCGTCTGCAGATATCCGAAATAAGTGTCAGCTGGATCTACTCGATGTGGAGGAGTCATCTCTAATAAAAAATTGCGCTTATTTCCCCAAAAGTAACTTTTGTTTGTGTGAAATTATGTAAAGTTTTTGTTATACCTGGATTTAAATATGCAATTGTTGTGACCAGAGGTGGCAAATCCAGGTTCGGAAAGTAAAACTTTGCCACAGTTTGGCTTTAGCCCTTGATGCTACCAAGCTAGCTAGCTCCCTAGCAGGTAAAGGATCACCATGGGAGCTAGCTAGGGAGCTAGGAAGCTAGAACCTGGGGCTAAAGTCAAACTGTAGCTGGGTTTATACTTTACGGACTTGGATTTTCCACCTAGCTAGCTAGCTCTCTAGCTAGCTCCTATGGTGCTTGTTTACCTGGCGGGATCATTGAATTGTTATAGTCCTGTATTTGTCCCTTGTGATAATGATGTTGTCAGCTGCTGTCAGTTGCTAGGTCCTGTACTTGTCACTCTTATTTTTTAATATACGCCATTATTCTGTCATATAGAATTGAGCATGATGCTAATTAGGACGCGGGGCGAAGTCACCGTGTATTTCGGCAATTTTCCTGAATGGCCGAACGTGTACTTGCAGAACCTAATGGAAAAAAAATTATACAAGATCTACAGTTTTGCCTTTGCAAAAGTAATCATGCTGGTTTTGACTGACACTGTCAAAAATAGTTTTTCATTTAACAAAATGTTTATTATTATGGTTCAATATTAAAGTATGGACTACTTGTCACTTCTCCAACATGATGCCTGGATCTCATGTGGACTCTACAAAGCTACAAACCCATGGGGTCTAAGCAATGTGTTTGCTTGGCCTTTAGGTGATTCCATGGGGACAGAGTTAAATGTCTGCATTCATTGGCAATTCACATTCTTTCTTCTAATTAAAGTGAGACTGTCCAGCTTTATGCTCCATTTACAAGTCTAATTTGGCCCACAAGCTCTATTAAACATTTGGCCATTCATAATGAACTTGGGTTGTTGTTTTTCTGGCAAAAATGAAAGTAGAAGAATGGCAAAATGGCAACAGGAGTCACATTTGTGTGCAATGGTTCATGTGCACGATTCATGTGGCCTGTGATTCTGAGCGTTTCTGCTGGGATATGCTCCAGCTCCCTGCGACTCTAAACAGGATAAGTGGTATAGAAAATGGACGGACGGGTGTCCACAGGAGCTATTTACGGGCCCTTTTCGGCTTTACCGGACTCAATGCTAGTTTTCTGCCTCTTAATTAACAGACACAGAAACAGACACTAAAATCAAGCGCCTATAATCATTATCCAGTACCAGCAGCATTTATGAGCCAAGTTACCAGAAGTACTCAAGGGTTGTCTGGGACAGCAAGTCAGTGTTTGCCACTAACAGTGCACCACGTGCACTGGGATACAAAAGGTTTGAATCCCCAAGAGAGGAATCAGTCTGCAGGCCCAGCTCTCTAATTGGGGCAGCCCGTATACATAAATGGAAGATTATGACCTATAAATGAGAATTTATGTGACCGTTAGACGTGCCGGGAGATCCCGGCTGAGATGGAGGAACTCATTAGCTATGCATCCAGAATGCCTGGCTCTGCCCAATTAGCCTGATGACATGAAGGCCACAGACATGTTTTATGTGTTGCCGGCCCAAACATTCTTGGCTACTTTCAGGTGCAATTACTGGGCGATCTGAATTATTTGTAGTTGGACTGCAAAAACTGAGAAAAATAAATATATCATGCAACCTGAGCAAATCTTTGCCAGTAATTTGTGACACCAATTTCAGTTGAGCAGCTGGATGTCTCTTGTCAACCTCACAATGGATGAAAGTAATATTTGTTCAGTCTTCAAAAAGATTTGGGTCAATATATCCACCGGGAAATTATATACTTAACGGTAATACCTGGAGCATCGATTGGTCTATTTAGGGATTCAACAGTAGACTCAAATATTTGCTTATGCGGTGAAAGTATTATTGCGGTTTACAAAGGCTGGTGATGGGAAGGAGTTGCTAATGGAAGTTAAAACAGGATGGAGAAAAGGATGATAAGGATGCATAGCAATGTAAAGCACTTACTACCTACACTACTTAGTACTTTTTATCATTATACTTGGTACTTTTCAAACAATATAGACATTATGTTGAAAAAAAAAGTGTGAAAAGAAAAATGTACTGTTTCTGTCACCAACATCCAATATGAAACACTAATGCCACCTAGTGACAGAAAAAACGACCTCAACATAAAACGATGACTCAATATTTTACACTCATTTGAACTTGTATATCTCTTTAACTTCAATTAAAATAAAATATTAATTACTATAAAATGACTGTATCAATGAACTAAAAGATATAACCAAATTTGTATTAGTTAAACATATGGGTCCATCCATCTATCCATCCATTTTCCAATTTTAGATTATTTAACAAGAGTATTCAAAAAATTGTATTCAACATGTAGAACACATTTAAAATGTGCGATTAATTAGCGATTAGTCACGAGTTACCTATGGAAAGCATGTGATTACTGTAATTAAAATTAAAAAAAATAATAATCTACTGACAGCCCTAACACATTCCATATAAATTGTAAATGTTTAATATATGGGTTTTTTTGTGTATGTAAACATGTGTATGCACCCGTGCTGAAAAATGTCCTGTTTCTGTCACCAACATCCAATATGAAACACTAATGCCACCTAGTGACAGAAAAATTACCTCAACAGAAATCAATGACTCAATATTTTTGCACAAATTTAAACTTGTTTATCTTTTTAACTTCAAATAACTTTATTAGTTACGATAAAAATTACTGTCAAATTAATCAACTCAGCGATATAACCAAATATGTATTAGGTAAACATCCATCCATTTTCCAATTTTATATTATTTAACAAGAGAATTCAAAAAACCTTATTGAACATCCATCCATTTCCTTAACTGCTTAGTCCTTACAAGGGTCACGGGGGGGGGGGGGCGCTGGAGCCTATCCCAGCTGGCTTCGGGCTGTAGGTGGGGTACACCCTGAACTGGTTGCCAACCAATCGCAGGGCACACAGAGACAAACAACCATCCATACTCACAATCACACCTATGGACAATTTGGAATGTTCAATTAATCTGCCATGCATGCCTTTGGAATGTGGGAGGGAAACCGGAGTACCCGGAGAAAATCCACGCAAGCACAGGGAGAACATGCAAACTCCACCCAGGAAGGCCGAAGCCCAGACTCGATCTCAGGTCCTCTGCACTGAGAGGCGGACATGCTAACCAGTCAGCCACCGTGCCGCCCCATATTGAACATGTAGAACATATTTATATATATAAGATGAATCACGTGCTAACTATAGAAAGCATGTGATTACTCTAATTAAAATGTAAAAAAAATAATAATCTACTGACAGCCCTAACACATTCCATATCAATTGTAAATGTTTAATATATGGTTTTGTTTGCGTATGTAACGTGTGCATGCACCCGTGCCAATTTATTTAGAATTAATCTCTATGAGCTTCCCTCGGTCAGCAAAGTTGCCCTCTATGCGCACTGGGATCTTCTGTCTGTCGTCATGGAATTTCATTAAATGAGGCCTGCTTCCCTCTGAATCTACCACTGACAGCCCCATTGATCAACAGTGCTGTCTCACACTCAAACACACACAGGGGTGCTTTATTGTGAAAATAGATGAACAAAAAGCCCATATTAATAAAAAACACACGGGGTAAAATGGCCAAAGCTTCAGTTTTGTGGTGGAATAGTTTGATCAAGAGGGAACAAAGACTGTGTGTGTGCGCGCGTGCGTGTGTGTGTGTGGTCTATGCACTATGGTGACTGGTTGGTTGATGAAGCACACTTGTGAAACACAATCCATATGTAGCATGAGCATGCCAGTTAGTTTTGTAAACGGAGAGTGTCACACTTTTTATGGGCTAAACTTTGACAAAGACATCAAGAATATACATCTGTCTGGTCATTTTTCATCCAATGCATAAGAGAGCAAAAACAGAAGGAAACACACACACACACACACTTCCAGGTATATTATTGGAAGCAAAGACATGAGAGGCTGATGGAGTGGTTGTCTTGGAAACTGGCCCAGGTTATTATAAGAAAAAAATGCAAGGTGAGGAGGTGGGGGTGAGGGAGTCCACAATGCAAAGATGTTCAGCAAGACAGTGAATGTGTGTGTGTGTGTGTGTTTGTGTGTGTCTTTGAGAAACTAACTGAACTGCCATTTATGCCAGATCGAAGAATTTCAACAAAGATTATAGTGCATCCATTCATTCATTGAAGAAAAGCATTACATATGTCAAAGAGGAAAAAACAGGAAAAACATTCAAAATTTCCTTGCGACAATAAAAACCATTAACTCATTCACTCCCAGCCATTTTCACTGAAGCAACTCTCTTCGCTCCCGGCTGCTTTACTGGATTTTGACTGATTTTGCAAGGCCAACAAAATATTGTGTTCTATTCTACTGCTATAAAAAAAAATGGAACCTACCAAAAGAAAGATTAGTCTCTTCTTTCATCAGGATTTTTTTTTAAAATCTGTTTCAGTTTTGCATCAATTAGCATTAGAATGTAGCTAAAATTCATCATTCCTCATAAACACTGGGGAAAAGAGCATGTTGCAAAATGGCCCTGGTTGACCTCTTATACTCTGCTGCCACCTGCTGGCCGTTTTTTGTAATAGCTAACATTGCTTTAAGTAACTTCTTCAGGTCAGAGGCTGCATTAAAGCCTTCTGCATACTCTAGCATTAAAAAAACAAACATTTAAAAAACGTATAAATTTGTTTTTGAGACCATAGCAATAATTAAAATAGAACAGTTTTATACGTTTTTGGGAGCAAATGAGTTAATAGTGTTTAGAGAACCATTAAGACTGTTGTGAGAATATTTAGCAAACACTACAACCTTGAATTAACCCAGACGAACCCTGACGTAAAATTAAAATTGTCTTGTGTCGCAAACGTTCAACCCTCAGAGATATGAGCTTTAGGCAAGAATGAACTGCACCCTCTGCCGGCTGCTGCAAAATATTTAAATCCATTATTTTTATTTGAAAAATTGAACTGTCCATCAATGCCAAACGAGCAAGGTTAATTGTGATATGAAATCACCACAAGGTGCGAATGGTGCAGCCTCCTGAGCAGCCGCTTCCACACTTTAAACGAGAACTAGTAATAAAGATCCGAAAAAGGTATCGTGAATTGGAAATTATGTAAATGACCATGTATCTGAGGAAATTTGCATGAGGACAAGCTGCATGATAGATATGGTTCCAGAAAAAAAGGGTTTTGCTTCCGTTCTATAAAGCCCTCAAGACATGGTGAGATGGCAGAAGGAGGAGGGATCCAAAGGCGAAACCAAGCTTCACTGTTTGGTTTCTTACTAAACATTCGTTTGGTCAACAAAAACAAGTTTGTATTTTTGAGACACTTTGTTGACAGTTTGTAACTGACAGCATTCTCCGAGGCCTTGATAGCTCACGTCCGAACCTGGTAGCTTACGATAGCGACGGCGAAATAGCGTGAGTGTGGTTCTGTGACAAGAGTTTGTAATTCATCATGAAGGAGCAACATGCAACACTACGGGGGATGCCAATTCTCTCCAAATGGCGGTTTTAGTTTGCCAGGCCATTATTGTCTCTAGATTGCTTGACACAAGCGACGCAAAAATCCCACACAGTCTGCAATCACACTGCGCTATCAGTAGCGAGCGACGTTACCGCCCCATGGGGAGCAATCTGGGCCATTTCCAAGCGGCATCTCCTCCAACCGCATGTTTTTTAAAATACGCTTTCAACAGAGGAGCTGAGCTCATTTTGTACACATAATTGTCGCCCCTTCCCCTGCAGCCTCATTACAACACAATCTGATTACATGGTGGAAAACAAAGGAGGGAGATGGGGAAGAAAGCATTCCCTATCAGTGAGGTGGTGGCTAAACTTGAGAGGGTCTCGTCTTTTTCTTGTATTCTACGTCATGTCATTGAAATTGTGGAGAATATTCAACAAAGCTAATAATGCCTGGTTTTATTTACACCCATTTTTGACAACATCAGGGTTTCAACATGTTACATTTCCACCACCTACATTGAAAAAAAAAACCTGATAGGGCACTTGTAGAAAGGATGGAAAGAACCACTGTATTTTAGAGAGATTACTCGGCCGTGGGAAGTTTATTTCATGGTGCTTCCATCAGTGAAGTAGATCAGCGTTTAGGTCGACTTCAGGTGTCATGGAGTTAGGTTGTCAGCTCAGACTCTACTTTTATTGCCTCTGAATGATTGTGAGATGGAGCACAAAGCGAGGGTCAAGTTTTCAACGTGTCGCTAAAACCCTGCTTTTCCACCGCATAAAAGGATGTTTTTGGCACTGTGGTGCATGCTCTGTTCTTATGAAGAAACCCAATTGCCAAGAATTAGATTTATGTACAAAACAATTAGATTTTTTTTCACTATTGTATTATTTGTAGTTTATTTGCAATATTATTATTCCGGTGCTTAATGAATTAATCTCGTGTGTCAAACTCCCATCAACGTAAATGGGTGGGGCCTAAGGTGCTAGTTTAAATTATTCAGTTTGACAGCTATCGCTTGCTAGCTAGCTAGCTAGCAAGATAGTTAGCCAGCACGATGGATAGATAGATGGATAGATAGATAGATAGATAGATAGATAGATAGATAGATAGATAGATAGATAGATAGATAGATAGATAGATAGATAGATAGATAGATAGATAGATAGATAGATAGATAGATAGATAGATAGATAGATAGATAGATAGATAGATAGATAGATAGATAGATAGATAGATAGATAGATAGATAGATAGATGGATAGAAATGATCAAAACTCCTCCAGCTCAGTCGCAACAGATACTCACACAGACACATTTAAAGATTTAATGTTTTTTTATTTACTAGTTATTTGAACTTAATTGTAGTCTTCCATACTTAAATAGAACATAATGTGAAAATGAATTCGCTATAATGCTCAACTGTAAAAGTAACGTTATATATTCTCATTGCAGGTGATAAATCAACCTTTTGAGAGCCGAGGAGCAGCGGGAACATCAGAAGGTCCTAAAAAGGGCTGTGACTGAAGTCAGCCAATTTGCGCGTATGACAGCAGCAGAATGAAACTGTTTCGGTTCAGTAACAGTGCTGACGTTTGGGTCCCCTGACCCGAATGAGGATGTCATTGGCCTCCAATATGGTGGGGGGGAGGCTTTGTGTGGATGTGGATGTTTGACTGAGCAATAAGCTGTGACGTTGTCAATGCAAAGCCTCAGAGTTAAGCAAGTCCATTTATAAAGTTTAGCAGGAATTTTATTTTTAACGGTGTTACACAACGTACTAGCCGAAGAAAGTCTGGATTTATGATTTGCAATGGTTATTCCAATATTTGCAATATAGATATCCCATATTGGCACTCTAGTGTTTGGATTGCAAAGAAAAACGTCCCAAAAAATGTCCTTTTTGACATTAAAGAAGAATGACGCACAACATTGAACGCTTGACTTCTGTCAGCCTTTAAACAATGATTTGCTACATGGAAACTACAATAGCAGTTTCATTGTTTATGCCAGTCATGCAGTATCAGCCTAGCCATGTTTTTCTAACTGAGAAAGTGTATTTGGATGTGTATGTGTTTTGCATACACATATGTTCAGAAGCTGACAAGGCTTGTGTTAATCAGGATTTTGTTCCCAATGTCACATCCAAGGATTTGATTTGACGGAGCTGAGCAGTTGAGAAGTGCTTCGCTCTCCCCTGGGACCGACGCAGCCCTCAGTCACTGGAGTGAATCTATTACACATGCAAGAAGGAACATACACATGACACATAGCCTGTGAACACTAAGCTGCTTAAATTTGAGAATACATCTTTGGTCCAAGGCTGCTTCCTTGTTCGCTCGCTTTTTCGGAAAATTGTCCTACTGGAATTTGGGCCAACAGACTTGCTTTGTATCCCGGCCATTAAAGTGTATTGAAAACGAGATATTTTAGGTACCGGGGGAGGCTGGGGTCTATCCATCCATCCCTCATTTTCTACAGCGTTCAGGGTCAGGGGAACGCTGGATTCAATCCCAACTGAAGGACTACGCACCAGACCAGGGTTCACCAATTCCGGTCCTCAAGATGTTTCCGCCCACTAGCACACCTGATTCATATAATCAGCTCATCAGCATGCCTAATAACGATCCTGATCTTTAGTATCAGGTGTGTTGGAAGGTGGAAACATCTAAAATCTGCAGGATTCCGGACCTCGAGGACTATGAAGAAAAACTGTGGTGTATATATACATGAAAAAAATTTATTGGACTACTTCATATGACATAATTATAGGTTTGAATAAGTCATAACTACAACAATGCTTATGTATGCAATTTTTTTTACAATGGCAGTTTGTCGGAAAACACCCCCCTCGCCTTATTTTACAAAAAAATTAACTGCTACTTTGAAGTGTGATAACTAAGCAATTTTTGAATATATTTGTTTTCTTTCAACCACTCTAAATATTCATTGACATCAGACCTCGACATACATATGTAGTTTTTATTTATTTACTTACCCCCCCCCCCTATGATGTCATAATGCCAAAAAATGGACTATGAAGATAACTAACTGTGCTGTATATATACATAAAAACATTTTAAAGGTCCAACCTGTATCATTCAGTTTCACTTCCCAAGTGGTGAAAATCTGGATCTGAGTTTGAAAATGTTACAGATTGTCCAAACAGAGCAAATAATCCTGTATATTGACTTTGCACAAGAGTTGGGCGAATAAAGTTTCTTGAATAATTTAGCCTTGTGGACTTTATTTTTGTAGACTCTGCGTAAAATCTCAATTTTCGTCTGGGCGTTCCGGCATCTGGCAATATGGTAACAGAAAGCAGACTGTGCTCGGTCTACAAACGGGTGCATATTAATTTGCAAGTCTCGTTTAGCATGTTTGAATTTGGTAGACGTGCATCGAGCTTCTGCGCCCATCAGCGCATCACCAGTTTGGTCACAAAAAGTAGATTTGATTTTAGACTTGGTAAAACCAGGTCTAAATAGTACCGCAAGTGGTGCAATGCCATGGTGGTGGTAAGATTCAAGCGCAGGCAGACAGATTTGATGCTCCGCGGACGTGTATGGTATGGTGGATTTCATTCATAAATATGACTCATGCGCAGCCGACGAGGAGATCTTGCACCGTGGACCCAAACCACCCTGATTTTAATGCAAATGAGGGATGCCGCTATGATTAGCCGGGATAACGCTTCGTTCCATCCCACAAAAGGTGCAAATGCCCCATTAGCCCAATTTTACCGGCACATAGGCTACGAAAATACTAAAACGAAGAAAACTCCACCCATGTGCACAGTTAGACTACGCTTTGTGCTGGGAATGAAAAAAGGTCCCATATGTTTGACATTTTTTCTAAACATTTTTTTAAAGTTTTTTTTTATTATTGTTATTATTGTTATTATGATTATGATGATTATTATTATTATTATTATTATTATTATTGCAGACAGCTGGTTGCTGTTTAGATCCCATTCAAGGAACTGACTCGTGTTTGCGGCCTGTCAGTACAGCATAATAACCTCACTTATTTCTCCCCGGCTCTTATTATCTCAGCTCTTAATATGACAACACTGAGAGGCCCAAAACAGTTCATTATGAAAAATGCCGCACCTAAATAAATAGGCCCCAGTAATGCTTTCAGCCCTGAACTCATTCTTACCCATCGCCTCTCTCATCATCACCCATCGTTGTCCACCTTTATTGTAGCATTTTCATGAGAATGACAATATCTCAGTGTAAGGCTCTTCCAATGAGCCAATCAATCTACTGCTCATATCTCCATAGGTGCACTGATCATGCCATATAATTCTCCAGTCAATTACCTCCAATGAAGCAGTCAGAAGAATAACAATGGCTGTTGATGAATGCCATTCAGGCAGCTGGGGCGCAGTCCCAAAGCTGGCAGGGAGACAATTGGGTGATCTAATGGGTATTTATAAGAGCTCCTCTCCTGCAACAAGCTATTTGTTACAGTGAGGGGGTGACTGCTGGAATAGGCTATTTTCATTTGATGAGATATTTTTCACATCATGAGAGGCCGCATTGTGTTTGAATGTCTGTCTTAATTATTCTGTAGAGTGTGTACTTCATTGAAGAAGTATCAGTTATGTATTGGCTATCATAAGATAGCGGCTGAAAAGGTGCACCAAATCTCAAATATTATGAAGAATGTCTGAAAAAGCATAGGCCAAAAAAAAAACCTGCAACACAAAACTGGGACGTCGGGGCCAGGGACAAGGACTTGGATTTTGGAAAATTGAAAATTGTATAATTGTCATATTCTTTACACATTAAAAAGGGGCACTGCACATCTGATTTCAGAAAGCAAAGCTTCAGTTCGAGCTTTTTAATTGCAGTTAGTCAAAGGAAACCAAAGCTACTTTGGTTCTTTTTAGTTTCCATAAAAGGAGCTTCTGGTGGAATGAAAGTCTTTCTCAAATGACATCGGTTCAACTATTTATCTTCTAGTCTCGCGGGAAGACCAAAAAAAAAAAAAGCCAGACATTGGGGTTCAGTAATTAATCTGAGGCCCAGCAAAAAAAAAAAAGAAAAAAAAACTGATGAAACTGAAACTGCACAAAAATAAATATTCACTACTAAAGTAGAGCCGCTTTTTTTCTGGGTAAATGGATCAGTTTGGCCTCTCATCATCAGGAGTAAAATAACAGCAGCATCGTGCCTCACTTTCAAGAAGAACAAAAGCTTCTTTTGTGTGTTTCAACACCATAATCATTTTCACAGTTTTACCCACTTGGCACTGAGGTGTCTGCTGTCCTGTAATTCTAAAAGCAGATGGTCACCACCGTTCGGAGCAGATCCATTCCATCTCGCAAGCTGATGTTTTGGGCAAATGTCCGGCACTTTGTCATGATCTAGTTACAGCATCTAACATCTACAGTCTGCCTAATATGCATGTGGCCTTTGCAGAGCATTTTTGAGGAAGACCAGAGACACGCGGCCCTGGACGAAGAACAACAGTCCCATAGTAAGCTGGAAACTCTTCCTCAAGTTCAAGTGTGCACCCACTTAAAAAAAAAAAAAAAAAAACGATTCCCAGCCATTTTCACTGAAGCAACCCCCTTTGCTCCCGGCAATTTTATTGGATTTTGACTGATTTTGCAAGGCCCATAGAATATTGTGTTCAATAGCTATAAAAAAACATGGAAACTAACAAAAGAAAGATTATAGTCTCTTCTTTCATCAGGAAAAAAAAGTATATTCTTTTCAGTTTCCGTTTTGCAGCAATTAGCATTAGAATAGAGATAAGTTTTATCGTTATTCACAAATCTGTTTAGAAATGTGGGTAAATGAGCTTTGTTGCAACATGACCCTGGTTGATCTCTTATACTCTGCTGCCACCCGCCTTTTGTCATAACTACCATTGCTTTAACCTCTTCAGGTCAGAGGCTGGCTGCATCAAAGCCTTCTGTATGCTCTAGCATAAAAAATAAAAAAATAAAAACATATAAATATGTTTTGGGACCATGGCAATATTTAAAATAGAAAATTTGTATATGTTTTGGGAGCAAATAATTAAATTACCTGTGTTAGAAATCATGAAGTTACGAATTTGACAATTTGTTGATATTGTAAAATTGACTTATATTATATTATACACTTATATTATTAACCACTGTTTAAGTATTTAACCGACTGTTAACTTTAACGGCACCGTTATCTTGTTGTTCAAAACTCGGTTAACTTTAACCAGCTGTTAACTGGACGTTAAAGTTAACACACCTAAGGGCCGCTGCTAAATTTTTAACAGTTTGGTTAACTCTCAAAATGATTAAATTAAATGAATCTTACTTGATCCCTATTGTTATAACGTATTCATTTTATAAGACATAATTGTGATCTGTTTAGACGACTTAAAAATGAAGTCAAAAACAAATATTGGAAATAGGTAAACATTGCATCTGTAGGAAGTATTCGTAAAACGTCTCTACTTATATTTTTATATCTAAAATTTGATTTGATTAGATATAATAATATAGATGTAAAATAGACAGAAGTCAAAAGAATTAGCTAATAGAATTATTCAGAAAATCTGAATAGTTGACTATGTTTTACATTAAAGTATATATATTTGCTTCTTTTTTTTTGCTTAGGATTGTTTTGCTTGTCTTCAATAATGACTGAAAATGATTCAATAAATGACAGTAAACTAATGACAGGCGAAGAAAAGTATATTTCAGGGTTTTGTAGTCCCATGGAGTGAGTGGGGTGAGCCGTTCCCAGAAATGAAAACTCCCAGGATCTGGAATATAGGGCGTTGATATTTTCTTAAGCAGGCCTCTGGGATGGCTTTTGAAACCGTGCTTGATGTAGGATTTCATTTAGCTTGGAATAAAAGCCCTCCCAAGGGTGCTCCCTTCGCCTATAGGCTGCTTAACTTTGCTTTGCACGCGCGCAGACACACACAGGCACACGGACACACACACACAGTTAAAGCAGGTTATGAATCATTCTCTTTGTCATGGTTTTCTCTTAAAACAAAGTCAAAAGGAGCTAATGGGAATTTTTGTCAGCGCAGATTACACCGCACACTAAATCATTTTAAAAGGACATGTGTATTTAGAATACAACAAGCTATTGCGTAGATATTTACATCAAATCATTTGTGGTTTAACATGCTAGTTAAGGATTTCACGCAGTACATATATATATATATATATATATATATAGATATATATATAGATATATATATAGAGGGTGTATACATTTGCATGTTAATTTTGAGTTGATTTAAAGTTCATTTAACGCCACTAATTTTTTAAACGCGAGATTAATGATGATATGATCTATATACGTATATATATATATTAATATATATATATATATATATATATATATATATATATATATATATATATATAATTTTTATTGTATTTAAATAATTGTAACGTAAATACAAGAAAATACTTTCAAGTAAAAAAAAAACAAGATGCATTTACGAAAAATTCCATTCTCAAATGCATTTATAGGAAAAGGATGTATAAAAAGAAAGGATTGATGTATGGTTTTATGAATCAATATTTGATTATAAAAAGAAAAATCGCAAAGGCATACTTCACAATCTTAAAGCAAGTAATCTTCATACTGAACTTAGGAATTCAACAAAAATTCTCCCCAGCAGGGAAAAAAAATCTGAACCCATTGGCTACTCTATGGGTTTTCTTCAGCTAATGCTACGTAAGTGCTGTATGTTCAATAGGGTGGTTGGTCTGGCATCCCAACATCTCACACAGACCGTCTTCCATCTTCCATATACCGGTTAGGTTCTATCAATTCAGAATAGATGTAGAAGCCGATACCGTCGTCTGCAGTTTTTTGTTTTTTTCAACTAAGTGGCTGAGAGCGCCTGTCATTTGTGACTTGAGACCATTTACACCACATTTCCGGAGGAGCCTTTTGCTTTTCATCTGCTGTCCATCTGCTCCTCTGTCAGACACTGCAGTTTTGCACCAAGTCAGTAAACTACAGCCCGAGAAACGGCTATTGATGGGTCGGCTCGCACAGAAGAGGAATCAATTCTGTGTGAGTGGACATGAGCGGCAGACAGGAAGTGGGCGTTTGGTTCGGCCCCGGGGCCCCACTGATGCTGCGCTGTGTTTATCTCCAAGATAGGCTTCTCCTGTCTTCCCGACTCCACACACACACACACATACGCACTCGTGATTGCATCTGGCTTGTCATCGTCAGCAACCTACTCGGGTCCTCCGGGGCCCCCGATGGAGCAAAGTGTGTTCACCTTCCCTTCACGTGATCCAGCCACCAATTCCCCCCGCTCGCCCCCACTCAGGACAAATTTAATTTGGAGGTGCCAAGGACTGATATAAGAAGGAGACGGCCACAGGAGGCAGAGGGGGATGAAGGTAATTAGATACCTCCCATTGCCCTTTTCTCTCCACACAGACAGCCTCCTTTTCTCCTTTTGTCAACACTGAACACCCCAACCACTGCTCACCCTCCACCTATCCACGAAAGAAGACATCATTCTCTCCCTCTTTGCCATTTTTAGAGATGACAAGTGGGAATAGGAAGACAGAAGAACACTTATGAAACTACAATTAATGGGATCTTCAGCCCTTGTACATTTTTGCTAGGTTTAATCGTTTATGTCGCAAATGTGGAAAAGTTAGTTGAAAACAAAACATGAAAGCAGCTTAGTGGTAAAAAAGTGTGAAAAGTAGTTCAAGCTGCCCTGCGTGGGACCGTCATGACACATGGGTAACCACATATGCTGGCTTGGTGCAGTCTGAATGGCCTTATTGAATTAGAGTGAGCAGTCTGAGGCGGGAGGTTTTCACAGGTCAGTGCCTCCCCCTTCCTCCTCCCAAGCCCCGCAACCATAAGACCGCTTAGCCACCTGCAGCTGGGAGACACTATAAAAACAGCCCAGACGCAGTATAAAATATTATTCTTAACACTGATTTCTGAGGAAGGAAGCATGCTTTGGAGCATACCACATGTTTGGAGCAAACTATTGACATAAGGTTTTAAACAAGATGGCTGCACCAGTCGTGCAAAAGGATTTCGGACCTGGACCTGGACGTAGGACGTGGTCTTCTGCTCCATGTCTGTTTTCCTTTCACAAGCCAAAAAATTTGCTACACCTGAATCAGATCATTCTCATTTACTTACAGTAAGTAACATGTAATAAAATAAACGTATTTATTATAGTTTGCAGTGGAGTGGAAGTGGAACTACACTTAATCACACTGAAACTGCATTGGTGCTAATTTAGAGATTAGAAGCTAACATTGTAAGCTAATTTAGAAGCTTACATGAGAAGCTAACATTGGAAGCTAACTTTGTGAGCTAATGTTAGAAAGCTTAACCTCACAAACCAGATTGATAGTTGTGATTTACTCGAGGGAGCTTTTGTTCTTTGTTTGTCGCTATAAGCGCTTATTGGTTTCGTCCCGCCCTAAACAACGTCTGATTGGTCCGACCTAAAATAGGTCGGCTGCAAACGTATCCACGGGAGCGGTACAAAATGTATTCTCTGGAGTTTGTGAACTCACAAATACCGCGAGAGAAAGCTAACATTGAAAGATAACTTAGAGAGCTAATGTAGGAAACTAACATTGGAAGCTAACTTAGAGAGCTACATTTAGAAGCTAACATTGGAAGCAGCATCAGACGCTATCCAAAGAAGCTAATGACACAAACTTTGGAAACTAATGTTTAATTTATGTGGTGACAATGCATATAAATTAAATCATTCATATCTCAAATCATTATACCTATTTGACATGAATGAAAAGGCCAATAATTCGTTCTAGTCTTGAAAAAAAAATTGTATTTGTGTTCTGATTAGCTAATTAGCTTCAAACAGTTGGCGTCTCTTTACTGGTTTAATGTCTGTGATTCAAAATGTAAGGCAATTCTTGAGGATTAACAGCCATATTTGTCCTTAAAGTCTGTAATATAGTCAAACGCTCTACTGACGCAAGATGCAATTTGTTAGTCAATGGAAAATCTGTTGATTTTCTTGGCAATAATCAGAAAAAGATTCATGGTCATTGCCGTGCATTTTGAACTTGTACTTTGTACTCTGACCTTATTGGATTGTGGTACACCATTATCAATACACCTAATATAAAACAATTCAGGCATATGAAGACCACCCACTGCAGAGAAATGGAGGATTTCCAAAATGATGAGGTCATGGTCATTCAAACATATGAGGGGCTGGGGGCATGTTTGCTCGTTTATGTGTGAGTGAGTCTGTTGTGTGGTTCCAAAGGCGCGCAAAGTGGCATTGAAGGTCTCTTATGAGCAGGCAGGCTTATGGGATGTGTTGGAGTTATTACCTCTTTTTGTTTGCTGCGATTATCATCTAAAACCCACTTTTAATCAAGTGTGTGTTTGTGTGTATGTGTGTACGCGCTCATACATATTCAAGAAGGTATGATTACAGGTTAGAAGAAGAACTGCTAAGCATGATTGATTGTCTTATTGTTTGAGTCATCCGTGATCTGTGACCGATTGATTATGTCTCGCTGCAATGAATGACTCATTTGAATATTAACAACAGCTACTTGTGTTTTCTTAATTTCAATATGTGGGGAGCATTATTCAGATTTTTTCCATGAGATGGTTCATGATTCGGCCATTTTAAATGTAAGAGATATTTCTGCCATGAACATTTCAGTTCATTTGGATATAATCATCTTTGTTTTCATTTTAGTTTACTGACCAACAAAGCAGAATGAAAAGAAAGAGTTGTTGTCTGCTTTGGGATCCACGGGAAGCCAATCCTTCCAGTTTCATCACCAATGGAGATCCTTGTCTCATTTTCTGCCATTCCACTGAAACTAATATTCCCCGTGCAGGTTGATCCAATCCCAACAAAATTGTGTTCAGCCCCGCTAAATTGTGGGGGGTTCATATTCCAATGAGTCATATCATATTTTGTATATTTTCGTAACTAGGGACATCGCAAAGTCATCTCAGGTTTGCACGATTTATTTTCCTGGTCAATGGTCTAGACCAGAAAGAGATTAAAAAAAAAAAATCTGTGTAAACAGATTATAAGTAAGGATCACTGTCAACTGGAGTGAGGAATATGTTCTCCTACTGTGTAAGAGGTCTATATTATTTATTATAAATTTTAATGCTGAACCACTGACTGAAATAAAAATGCTAAAAAGCCACACTTTTCCACTGGAAACCCTTTGCAATCAAAATACATTTTTCTATAGTGCCATACGTATACCATATTTAAAATCGGCTGACATCTTTAGACAATAATGGGAATCCAACCATTTACTACCATTAACGGCTATAGACGTCAAATATGTTTTTCAAGTAGGAATAATCTGCTGGACTATCGGCGCCAATTTTGACTAATTTCGGCATCTGCCTTTTTATATAAATCTGACGGCCAATAATAGATCAATTTAAAACTGTGAACTTCAGGAAACTATTACATTCTGTTGACCCTGGGAACTCTGCTCTCTCTGTTTTTGTTTGAAATTAAAACCAATATAAGTGAAAATTTTACATTTCAGATATTTTGAAATTTTGGAAAACTTTAGTTACTGTAGAAAAAAAGCTATTTACTAGTTTTAAGTTTTCATTTAACTTTTTAACACATGCTGGAGCTCCCTCACCCTTTTGTTAGAAATTTGAAACAGAGATGTTGTCTAAGATTAAAAACAAAGCCAAAAACCTTCAACATTTTGCAAAACTGAAATGTTGCTCAATAAATGTATGTTTAAAGACATTTCAATAATAATTGTTATAGTTGGAGTGTTTATTTTATTTATTTGTTTTATTTTATTTTGACACCAATATTTTTCCTTGTACTGAAAGTGAATATTGGCTCCAAATATCAGTTATTGGCCTCCTTGACTGCAAATAATGAATATCTGGATGACTTTAGACCAGGGTTAGCATTTGGAGTTAGATGTTTTAAAATCAACTGTTCAGTACACTGAAAAGGGATGTGATTAAGATTTGTCAACATTTTTCTTGTATGCAAAAATCAAATTTTTGTACTTATCCAAATTAGGATAGTTCAGAATTGCGAAATTCAGAGTTCTACTATGTGCCATGGTATTCTGAACTTAAATGGATTGGGGGGGAAAGGGAAAAACAGATGGCGGCACAGCCGGAAAGTCATGCTTGATGACATCAATTGGCGCAACCGCATCGGAAGTTGTTACCTAAAAAAAAATAAAAACATCCCATTAAAAAAAAACACAGCTTCTATAAAAATCTTGCACTTGCATTGATATTAGCACGACTATAAAATCACATAAACTGACGATGAGAGATAAAACTGACTAGTAAAGTCAGCGGCCTGACCAAACAGCTCAACTTTACTGGGCTCCTGCAGTGCTCATCAGGGGAAATCAACCTCCCTTAGCTAATAAACAGTAATGACCTGCTTCCCGACACGTATCGGAGCCTCCCTTCATGTCAGCGTGGTGATGAGGACGAAACAGTGGAGCCAGCAGAAAGACAGTGCGCCCGCGGTGGTTTGGTAATTACTGTTAATTGGTTTAACATGGGGATGGAGGGAAGAATGATAAGGGGAAAAAAGAGATGGAAAGAAGGATAGCATTCTCCCCTCAATCCCCTTGCATGGCTCGTTTGATGTGATAGTGGGTGTTATCGCGGCTCTCTATCAGCCGGGTGAGCTAATGTAGAAGTGGGAAGGGAGGGAGCTAGTATTGGAAACATCAGCAGTCTGGTAAACAACTATATGCACATCAATCCATATAGAAATGGGGGGAAAAAAAGACATGCAAACTACTAACAATGGTACTCTGGGAACGACAAGGACATGAGCATGCACGAATATAAGAAATAAAGATAGGATAAAACATAAGCTGGATGTGCATGCATGCAGTATACACACACTGTAAAACACACACTTAGATTAGAGCGCCTGAGGAAAACTGCTCATCCAGATAAGAATGGCAATGTGAGGGCCATTTACGGCCATTTGATGCATAATGAGCCTCCTATCAGTGGCTGTGTGAGCACAGAGATGAGGTGTAGCGTATTTTCCCCGTGCTGCTCAGCACTAATACTCTGACCGTAACCTCATACAGCATGTGCAAATCTTCAAGGCGCTGCAGTCAGTGTAATCTGCCTAAAAGATGTGAAAGACCAGACAAAAAAAACTGTGAAGGACATGCCAAACACTCCCGTGGAGTTGCTTAGGGTGCCCAACCACCGGACTATGGCCCAGAAATGACAAAAACCAGAACTTCACTTATCTAGGCGACAAAGCTGTGTGTCGACTGCGTAACTATGATAGGCAACATTACTGCTGTGAATGACCTGAACCAGTGGAAGCCTGTACACGACAATAAAAGTGGTCCAAGAATCGAACCCTGGGGGACTCCGCATGTCATTGTGAACCGAAAAGGGGACACCAGAACAATATGACAGATCATAAATCTTCAATAGCTGGTGGATTATTATATTTTAAAACGTCTTTTAGTGAATAAAATGACTATTTAGTGATGCTTGACCCATCTTGACTGCACTGCTCCTTAATGTAAAACATACCGGGTGCATACAACACAAGACATGACATCGCTTTCAAACAGCGATCTTTAGGCTTTGACAAAAATGTTGCCATCAGCAGAAACATGTATTTCTTCAGCAATCACATTACATTGTGTTATTCCTGAGAAAAAAAAAGGTCCCAAATGAAATCATAAAATAAGGTTGCCTCTACTTATGTTTATGACTGCTCACATCCACACAGTCAACCATAAAACCCCACCTCCTAAAAAGGAGGCCTCCAATAAGCTCATCTCATTGAGGAGCAATAAAACTCATCCGCCAAGGGTGCAAAACTACTGTTTCTCCTCAGCTCCATTAAGGACATATAGCTACTGCCACTGGGTAAGGTAAAAAACAGTGATGTGTGTTTTTGGGTAAACAGGTTACACTGGAGAATTTTGAGCCCGGACACCAATAGATATGAATAATTTCCTACTGTACAGTAGTACTCGTCTCAGCTCTACTTTTGTACGTTGTGATTGCTTATTTTTGTCATTTCTTCGACAGCATGGTCAGGTTATGTATGTGTAATTTGAGTCAACTCCCGTCAACTCAGTTTTTCTGAAGTTGGCCAAAAGCACAAAGAAATGTGACAGCCGTTGCCCAAAGAGCCACACTGCCTTCAGGCACCGCTTCAGAGACAAAACATTGCTCACAGGAGTCATTATATCACCCGCATTGTTCCAAGCTCCATTGGGCTTAATAGTCCCGCATAAGTCACAGAACATGTCCCCCCTCAGTCAATACAGCTTAAGTGCAATGTCAATATTTTAGTTTAACTGCTTCCAGATGTCACAATCACAATAAAGGATATAATTACAGATCATGAAGCTGTGTGTGTGTCCATGGCATGACAAAATGTGCAACTGCCACTTTAATAGTCAAGAAAGATGTTCTAGAAAGGTTCTGTCTTAACACCACTCACTTGCAGCTTTGGTAGAGCACAACCTCGTGTCAGTCAGAGTTATGTGACGGACATTTCGGTGGTGTACATTGTAAATACAGCTCCAAAGGACATAGTGTGTCTCCCCTCGACTTTTTTTTTAGAGTGTTTTGAACTTCCACTGAGAAGCAGAAGTTCTGCAACCTGCTTTGTCTCCCGCTCCCTCTTATCTATTGACAGTGCTCCCTCTCCTCATCTCTAAACCTCAGGAGCACAATGCAGGTTTTAGCTGGGATAAGAGAAGCTGGTGATGGCTGCTTGACTTCATCAACAGCATAAGCTGGAAAGTTAACCAGCTCTGGGCCAATACGCTTTCAGGGAGTAAGCTCTCGGTGGTGTGCAGCAGCACCAATGAGCCGTTCACCGAAGATGTGTACGGTGGGAATTGGGAAGCAGAGAGCTATGGAATTTGAAGCATGCTGTGGATGGAGAAAAGTTTTCTATAGTACACCACAAGGAAAGACGATATTACTGTAAAGGTCTAATGTGTGAAGTATATGACTGAAGTCTTCATTGGACCTGCAAAAAAAAAAAAACTTTAATGAAAAGCAACTTTGTGTTAAGAATGCACTGCAAGGTGTGGTGTATGCTGATTTTGGTGACAAAGGGGTGTCACCTCAATCAGAAAGAATTGGCAAAGACAGACAGATCAAACCAAAGGGGACATCTACAAATCCATCAACTAATTTAGATGAGAGAAAGGAACCTCTAAGTCAGGGGTCGGGAGCCCTGGTCCTTGGGAGACACTGTTCTGCCTGTTTTTGATGTCTTGCTCCTCCAACACGACTGACTCAAATGATCAGCTCATCAGCAAGCTCTGTCGAGGCCTGATAGCGATCAGAGGTGGCAAATCCAAGTCCAGAAAGTAATAACCCTACCACAGTTTGGTTTTAGCCCCAGGTGCTAGCTTGCTAGCTTCCTAGCTAGCTCCCATGGTGCTTGTTTGCCTGCTAGGGAGCTAGGTAGCTAGGAAGCATCAGGGTTTAAAGCCAAACTGTGGCAAGGTTTTTACTTTCAGGTGCTAGCTAGCTAGCTCACTAGCTAGCTCCCATGGTGCTTGTTTATCTGCTCGGGAGCTAGCTAGCATCAGGGGCTAATGCCAAACTGTGGCAGGGTTTTTACTTTCTGGACCTGGATTTGCCACCTCTGAAGCAATCCTGTTCAGGTGTGTTGGTGGAGAAAGACATTGACAACAGGCAGGACAGTGACTCTCAAGGACGAGCGTTCCCTATGCCTGCTCTCTGTCATAGGTCTTGAATCAAATTGTCGGTATCGTTATCAGGTTTCTGCAGAGCTTGCTGACGAGCTAATCCTTTGAATCAAGCATGTTGGAGGAGTGAAACCTCTAAAACATGCAAGACAGTATGTACCCTTTGTACCTCTTGAAAATTGGCACGAGCCCTGATATCTCTTCCTTAGTGATTGAATGTCCTTAGTGTACTTACTGCCCGTGGCACGTGTGTATGCATCCAATCAATCATTTCTTATTTGTAATACACACAATCAGTTTTGACCATATGTTTGCCAAGATTTAACAGCTACTGTTTTCTGAGCCTGAAGACATTTCACAACTGGTCTCAGAGTAGAAGTCTGTTTCGGTGAAATTGACTAGCAGTCCATACGTGTACGTCCATACCAAAATACCAATGGGGGACCACACAGTTTTTCTACTTCTTCATTGAAGTCTGAATTGCCCATTATAGCCATAGCATGGATTTTACAGCACTGACAATGTTATCCTTGGTATGTAGTGACTGATAGTGTAACAGCCCACTCGCCAGATTTCCATTAAAGCACTGTGGCTTCCGTGACAGTGTGAATGGTTGTCTGTCTCTATATGTGTCCTCTGATTGACTGACGGCCAGTCTAGGGTATAGTCTGGATTTTCCCTTAAGTCAGATGGAATATGTTCCATCTCCTGATGGCTGTGAAAAGGATAAGCAGACTAAAAAAGGCTGGTTATCCTCAGTACACAAAGCTTAACAAAAAGACAAAGAAAAAAACTTTTGGGGCTTCTCTCGTGTTACAAGTGTGCTCGAAGTCCCTCTACTGTTTACAGTGCGAATCCAATGATGCAGGGTGAATATCACAGAACCGCATTCCAGGTCAAGCTTCACGTGTTAAGCATAACAGGAATCCTTTCAATAGACAAAGGGAACCCATTTGGACCCATTTCACGCATGATGTAAGGCAACTAGCTGAGGAAGAGGAGGGCGACAGTGGATAATAAATGGGAGCCTCTCCCACCCTGCCTCTGGAGAAGGAATGTCTCTTCAAACTCTTTCCTGTCATAACCGTGATGTGTAGCGAGGAAGTGAAGGCTTCATGCATGTTATGCACTTCCTCTGAAAGCACTTCAGGGGAACTTTGGACAAAGTTTGTTCCAAGTTTACAGCCTCGGTGTAGTCTGAAGTTATCAATAAACGAGCATGCGTGAGTGAATAAAAGCCGGACTGAGCAGATCAGATCTGAAGAGTCCCACTGTGATGAGAAGTCCATAAAGGGATCTATCATTGTAAACTTCAGAACAGAGCATTGGGTTTTCACAAAGAGGGTGCTGAACAGTGAACACCCCTTGTCTTCAACTTTCCTCTGAAATACCCATCAAACAGTAAGTAAGGAGATATCCCAGGTGACCAAAACCTGAAACACTTTGTACCTCACTTTTAAAATATCATTATCAACCAAATGCCTGATAGTAGAAAACTCTCAATGTAAACTATTGATTAATTCTGCTGAAAAAATACAATCTTTAAGTAAATAACAAGATTATTTTTTTAAATGTCATTTGTTTAGAGGAGTCTGCTCATTCTACTGTGCAATAGTGACACCACAGTGCCCCCTGCTGTAGACTAAGCAAAAGTCCAACCTATGGATGCCATAAATCAGCAATGCAGAGACTGGAACTCCCATTTTCAGCCAGTGGATCATTGTGACACCCTGGAGAGATGATTATTCTTCTGATGTGTGCTGTCACTGACATGCTCCCAGTGCATGTTGAGTGAATCAATGGCAAATGAGGAGTTGTTTTGTATACATGAACAATTCTCTGGTGTCCTCTTAACTTAATAGACTTTTTGTTGTGCGAGTTGTATGGTTACCTGGCTAGCTGACAAATAAGGCTATTCACTTAAAGATGTATGTTCAGGATCTAATTTTTTAACCCTTATCGAAAAATGATCTACACAGACCAATATGACGGCAACTTCCACTGGATCAGTCTTTTTCCAGCAATGAGAACATATCAAGATTCAGTCACGTTATTTAGAACATTCCAAAATGCAAAAAGTAAAAAAGAAGTAGTTGGGTTTGTCTTTAACAAAATCTCAAGCAGCGACAATAAAGACTCTAATTCTAATTGCATGTTCTTGTGAGAACAGTTAGTTATTCTCCAGCAGCGTTACAACTCAAACCAGCTATTGAATTCAAACCTATTAGAGAAAGCAGAATCAATTGAAATAGCAATTTCATCTCAACCTTCTCTTCTACCAAGCCAACCATGAAATACAGGCAGTGAAGGTTTTGTTCCACCTGGTATACACGCACCCCCGCCGAAACCAGGCTCCTTAAAATGGATGAGACGTCACGGTTAAATAACACAAGCCACAATCTGATATACGCAAATACACACTATATACCAGATACCGTGCGCTATGTGCAGTTTTGAAACAGGAGAGGTGAACATACACAGACACCCAAAAAAATAAAAAAATACCTCAAACACACACACCAGATAAGACCACCTGTCTGTGTAGGAGCGCCACAGGCACCATCACCTGCTGGCGGGAAAAGAAGTCTTTGATATTCATATCAACCTGCAGCTCCGCACACTCCAATGTAATACCTCACGCTTGCCTTTTTTCGAGCTCTCTCTCTCCCAGACATAATAATGACACGACACAAAAGCCGAGCGTACAAATCTAGCAGGCGGAGGTTTGATCTAAAGAAAACACAGCACGATGTCGGGAGCGGAACAAACTGCAAAGCGTGGTGGAGAGTGAAAAGACAACTGAGAGCGTGTCAAATCACTGAGAAGGCACAGAAAGTTTTGCCAAAAGTAGAACAGCAGTAGGAACACGATGCTATGGCATCAGTGGAGAACAGTGCAAGTGGCAAAAGAGAGCAATATTTGCCAAGCGGCGAGGGGGCTTTGGGCCAGCCTCTGAATACAGGCGCTGAATATCCTGCCAAATTGCTTGCCCCGTCGCTCCCCACAACCCCTCCAACATGGCGAAGGGCAACCATGACCACCTTCCACATCACAGGCAGAAAGGAGGACCCAGCTGGTGGTTGTGATAGAGTGGCGACTAAAAGGGTAGAGGCAATTCAACCTTATTCCAAAGTGCACATTAGATTCAAGCCTGGTACACAGGATTAAAAAAAAATATGTCACGCTCATTCTTATTGTTCTTCAAGTGCGTGCTATATTTCTGCATCTGTCCGAAGATAATCAAGAGGCAAATCACAGTGGAGGACATTCGTTTTGAGGTGGCTCATCCATAATAGGGTTACAACCAAAAGGTCACTTTCTGAATGTAAGGAAACCCATTTAAGCATTTATTTGATATCCTTGATATTCAGCTTGGTCGTCGGGCGTGATACGAAGCAGCAGATCAGTTCCAGCACCCTCTGGTGGTAAGTTTATTAGTGTGGTTTAATTCGAATTAGGCATGTTTTGACCACCGCTAATGAGTTTGAGTTCCTCCACAAATTGACTCGTTATGTATGCGGGTTAGCAAGTAAGTGCCTCAAAATTAAGTGTTATTAGTGACTGTATATTGAGGTTAATGATACCTATAATATTTCAAATATATGTATAATTATGACCTCTGCTAATTAGCATTATATTAGAAGAGACATTAACGTGCAATTGCTCGTGTTTATCTGTATTTATATTTTTATTCAACATAAGCCACACACAGTATTGTGAGCTTTTTAATAATAATGCCAACCTCCCCACAATATTGTAATAAGTATCGTATCGTGAGGTTCATATCGTGATAATACAATAGGGTGATGTTTGGATATTGTTACGGCCCTACTAGTAAGACAACTAAATGTTACTAGTGAGGCAAAACTGTGCACTAGTTGACATCTGCTGTATATGCTACTAGTGAATCTCTAGATACCTGGAAATTTCTGATGTCACTAGTAGTACTAGTAGCACATAGTTTTCAACTAGTGCACAGTTCTACCTCCCTAGTGACATGAGCTATTCTATTATGCTGGCAAAGTTTTCCGAGTGAAGACAAACAGCATACTTGTAAGTGAAACTTTATGAAGGCTTCATGAAGCACTTGTGATTTTTTACTCCTATAGATGGCACTCTTGGTTTAAAGATGCAGTGGAAATGTATGACCTTTATATTTAAACCAAGAGCACCATCTACAGGTGTAAAAAAAATCACAGGTGCTTCATGAAGCTTCATTTTCCCATCACTATGTACTAGTACCTTTAGATGAATCAAGGATATCAACAAAATACTCAAATGGCTTTCTATAAAGTCATTTCGAGATGCTGGTTTATGTCCCGACAACTATTGAGGTATATTGGAGTTCAAAGGTGTCTTTTTTTTTTCTAGCAAAACCAAAGAAACAGTATCACAAAGCATCCCACTGTGTGAGCATGTGGATGAGTGTCTTCTGAGTGAAAATTTCTTTTTTTATTTGCTTCTTTACAAGCAAGACTCCCCACTTACTTCTCAATGGGTTTTGCGTGAAAAGTCTTCTTGCTCACAAATAAAAGGACACACACATGTTCACATAATGAGCTATAACCGGGGGGTGGCTAGGCTGTAGCACATCTGTCGTACGACAGACATAAGGCATTCATGCAAGGAATCAACATGTTCCAAGTAAAGGCGTACACGCTGCTCACCGCATGTGATGAGATTCTTTTTGGAAAGAAAAGAGAAGGAAGACATACTGCGGAAGAGTTAAAAATATGTTTGCACACAAAGATCGACTCATAGTTTGTCAAAGTGGCCTACTTACCTTCAGATGCCCTCCAACACTGAATCATACAGCTTGAAGATGACACTTCATTTAATAACAGAGGTTTGTTTTGAGAATTGAGACACATGAAATACAGCTTTGGAGAAAAAAAAAATCTAAAGACATTTTTGCACTCCATTCTTATGTTGTTGTACAAACCCAAGCTAGTGGTTCTCCAGTGGAGATGGAAGATGTATGCAAGCCTTCGGTATTAGAGAACAGAACAACGTAATCTGAAGAGCCTTTTCAAATGAGTACAGCAGCACTGAGAATGTACTCCGATGGCGTTCGCGGGGATTGGGCTGCCTGTCTGCAACAATATGCAAGCCTAAAGTGTTCACTACCGAGCTTAGCTCCTGAGCTTTGGCACGGCCTGCCTGCCTCCACGTGCCAGTGTCAACTTGAGCTCTGAACAGCGGCAGTCGCAATGCCAGATTCGGCTTAGCTCACGGCCTCAGTGCCTGCTCTCCAGTCTGAGTGAGTCTTTTCTCCTTCTTTGGTGCTCTTCAGTTCTTCTACATTCACTACGTTACATCAGGTATCACCCGTGCCTTTAAACAAGACTTCATTTGGGTTTTTTTGTGTGCTGTGGCCTTCACAAATATGCTATTGTGCACCTTCAACTTTATTATATTTTATTCCTCGCACTTATTTAGCGTGCTACTCCTTTCCAATTTTTGACAAATTCTCACCCCTCCAACTTCTACATATTACAAAAATTCACGGCAGGCAACAGTGCATCTATTTTTCTCATTCCAAAAATTCATGCTTTACCCACAATTTCCTGTTTTGCACCCCCAAATTTCCCCATTCATTCCCAATGGCAGATTCAACATTGCACATTTACATTGTTCCCATTTGAAATTCAAAACATTCAGCTTATTCAATTCATCTTGGGGATGCTTTTCAACATGTCCAAATGCACCCAGATTGTGACCCAGAAGTGGCCCAAAATCAACAGGAAATGACCCAATATCAACAGCAAGTTACCCATAAGTGGCCCAAAATCAACAGGAAGTTACCTGATATCAACAGGAAGTGACCTACATTCACCTTATTCAGTTCATCTTGGGGATGCTTTTCAACATGTCCAAATTTACCCATAATTCAACATTAAAACCCCCAAATAATTAGGTACACCCCGGTTCACCCTAAAATCAATAGTAAGTTACCTAATATCAACAGCAAGTGTCCCGGAAGTGGCCCAAAATCAACAGGAAATGACCCAAAATCAACAGGAAGTGACCTGTTATCAACAGGAAGTGACCTACATTCACCTTATTCAGTTCTTCTTGGGGATGCTTTTCAACATGTCCAAATTTACCCATAATTCAACATTAAAACCCCCAAATAATTAGGTACACCCCGGTTCACCCTAAAATCAATAGTAAGTTACCTAATATCAACAGCAAGTGTCCCGGAAGTGGCCCAAAATCAACAGGAAATGACCCAAAATCAACAGGAAGTGACCTGTTATCAACAGGAAGTGACCTACATTCACCTTATTCAGTTCATCTTGGGGATGCTTTTCAACATGTCCAAATGTACCCATAATTCAACATTTTAAACCCCCAAATAATTAGGTACACCCCGGTTCACCCTAAAATCAATAGTAAGTTACCTAATATCAACAGGAAGTGACCCGGAAGTGGCCAAAGATCAACAGGAAATGACCCAAAATCAACAGGAAGTGACCTACATTCACCTTATTCAGTTCATCTTGGGGATGCTTTTCAACATGTCCAAATTTACCCATAATTCAACATTTTACACCCCAAAATAATTAGGTACACCCCGGTTCACCCTAAAATCAATAGTAAATTACCTAATATCAACAGGAAGTGACCCGGAAGTGGCCCAAAATCGACAGGAAATGACCCAATATCAACAGGAAGTGACCTGTAAGTGGCCCAAAATCAACAGGTAGTGACCTAATATCAACAGGAAGTGACCCACAAGTGGCCCAAAATAAACAAGAAGTCACCCAATATCAAAAGTGACTAGTAAGTGGCCCAAAATCCGCAGGAAGTGGCCCAACATCAACAGGAAGTGGCCCATAAGTGGCCCAACATCAACAGGAAGTGGCCCAATATCATAGCTTCCTTCCTTCCTTTTTTCTTGCTTCTTTGTTCCCTGCTACCTTATTTTTTATTATTATAATTATTCTTCTATGTTTCTCAACAGAAAACAAAAAACTGTAGGAGATCAACTCCCGAGCAGCCATAGGGTGAGATTATAGGATTTCAAACAGAAACCAGGATGATGTCTGACCCTATTTTTGTCACTGTTTCCATTGGTTGCTATAGGGCCTTCTATAGAAAAAACAAAACCACTTCTCATCACATTGGCTCATCCCTTCCGGGGCATATGACAGGATGCCAAGAGCTCAGTAGGAGAGCCTGTATCTGTCATCTTCATTTATGGTTTGTCTCTGACCCAATTACTCTCCCCAAGGCCCACCACAGATCAGCACAGATAACAGGCTTGTTTGGCAAAATACCTCCCCAGTCACTCGAACCAAAGAGGCCCTGACAGCTGTCAACCAGGACAAACCTGCCTTATTCATGAAGGGGGGGTCAATGTAGTGGTATCATGGCATCTCCCACATATGTATTTTTCTTATTATTATTCTGGCTAAATACCACCATACAGTATTCTGGCAAGTTGAAAGCATGTCATGAAAAATTTGGCAAAAAACACTTCGGTTAGGGGTGGAGCTATCAAAGACATCTACGCTACTGATTGTGTTGTCTCTAACACGCTGGATAATATGTTTGGTAACGTGACCTGATTTTTCCCTATGTTAAGGGACATCCAAAGCTTTTCAAGCTGCAACTTTACTTTGGGCAGTTAAGTGTATGTCATATTGCATATGCGATGCAACTGAAGCCAACTTGTACTCCAATGAAGGCATAACTAGGGATGGGCTTTACCTAGCCTTATTTCAAAGTATCGTTCGTTACTTGTGACGGTGGGACCATTTTATGACCAGGAACTAGAAATTAGAAGAATACAAATTGGCATTAATTGAATGCAATTTTAAGGAAAATGTTATAATGAGGATGTTTAGGTCTTTCTATAAAATTAGCCGTCATCGTTGTTGTTTGGTACTTGAAAGTAACAAACGAATATCAGAAATGTCTTCCAAGTAAATACCAAGTTAATCGTTCACCTTTTGATGTCAAACCCAAATGTTTTCAGTCTACAGCTGCAAAAAAAAAATAATAATAATTGGCCACACCATTCCAATACGTTTGATGGGTTATGGGAGTGTATGCAAAGCACATTCGCTCAAAAAGTCCATTAATTGCCATACAAGTCTTGTGTTTTCTTGTGTTTTACAAGGATAAAATGACCAGCAGGCCATACAGTTGTTCAAAGTAAATCCTGTGGTTCCCCTGATGGCGAGGCGCACAAAGGCCGTGATTACATTGGCTATATCCCCTCTGTGAGGGATTATAACTGTGTGAAGGCGGGAGCTGCTGAAAAGGAACAACAATCTTTCCCAAGAAAGTGTGGCTTCAAAACTGCCGACCTAATAAACAAACAAAAAAGAGGGCGATACATTCAAAGCCGTGGAGAGAAATTAAATGGAAAAAGTGCCTGCTGTTGCCCATAAATATCTGAACAAAACAGTGGAGGTGAGGATATTCTGCCTTACATGCAGATTTATGTTTGTGATGTTCCTGCATGCTGATCTCACTTGACTGAGAGTCAAATGTCTTGAAGGAACTTATGGCATTTCCAGAATGAGGTATAAAGAGCCTGGGTGCCTTATTGTTTACTTACTAACTGTATATTTGTCAATATATTTATTTTTAACAATAATATTGTTAACCACACAAAGTGCAATTTCTGCAGAAATTGCATGGGAATGCATGTGCTTAAATCATTTCAGTGACATTATAATCCATTTCCTGATATGACAGTCGGTTGATATTGAACCATCGAATGTGGTTCAAGCGGGGTTTGAACCCAGGTACACTGTGGTGGAGGGCAATTGCTCTAACCACTGAGCGAACTTGACTTGCTCAAAAACATGGCTAATGGCGTATTTATTTTTGAAAAGTGTCATCTGCATTTATTCATTTCAGTGAAATTAGAATCCATTTGCTGATATTATGATACTCAGTTGGTATGCATGTATATCACTTAGCATAACGGCCGCGGATATATTTACAATGTACAGTCGAAGGTGGGATTTGAACCTGCAAACTCCAGGTTATTGGACAGTGCACTTTACCAACTGCGCCACCGAGCAGTATCGAAAAGTTGGTAATTATGATAAGTTGTATGTATGGGAGTGGGCGTGGAAAGTGGGAAAGTGAATGGGGAAAAGTTGATATTCAATGTTAAATTGTGCGAAAACTGTATGTGATGTGGAATCAGACGATATATTCCCAGGAAGGCGTGAATTTTTGAAGCAAGTTGAAATTGTGTAAATCGGATGTATAATGTTGGCAAAAAAAAGTGTGGAGAGTAAAAAGTGACTGATATAATAATAAAGGTTAGAAACAACATATGCGGGGATGCTGTTCAGCATTCCCGCAAAAAAAATAGGCAAAAATATTAAACGTATTAGTTTTAATATTTTGGCCGAAATTTTTGGTTTGGAGCCGGAAAATATCAACAGCTCTCGTAATGGCGTGGTGTAGATCCGCTGCAAACTACATGCACACTAATGAATTTAATGTTAAATACTGTATAAGAGTATTGATTTATTTGTCTTAAGAAGTAGAAAATAAAACATGCGGGCATTTCATATCTCAAACTGGAAAGGCAACAGCCATTGAAATACACATATATATATATATATATATACAAAAACATAAATGGCTAATCAAGTATTCCTTTGTTAAATATTAAAAAGGCTGTAAAGCTCATTCGGACTCATTGAAGTCGACTGAATCTAATCCAACTGAATTTAATAACACCGATGGCATTCAGACAAGCTTACCAACAGACCAATATAATGTACCGTAATCAATACTCAAAGTGATCATGCATATTTCATGCCACTTCAATAACCAGAAGAAATGAACGACCATCATCATTTGATCAGACATCCATTTATAGCAAAATCTAAAACATGCACTGCTGTTCAATGAATAGGCCCACGTTCGCATTGGCGGAATACAAAATGTGTGCTCATGATAATATGCAAATCAAATTGATCCATATGGATCAATTAACATATTTCATGAAAGCTACTTTGTTTGTGACAGTTATCATATATGAAAACATGCGGCTTACACTATTTAGCCGCACACAATAGTCCCTAGTTAATGTCAAAAGACTTAATTCCACACACACACGCACGCACGCACGCACACACTTGGTGATTAGTAATTAGTCTTTGATTTCCCCCGGCGGTGTTCTGGTACCTGATGGGACCCTGCTTTAGCCTCGGCTAATTTCACTCACAGCTTGAGCTCGACCCGGAGCAGGTGCCCACTTGGTGCCAACGGCGGTTGCCATGGCAATGCCAACTTGAGGGCCCAGGAAATAGCACATTGACCGCCACGGGATAAAAAGCTTTGTATCTGTTTCTTATTAGAAACCATTGAATCGGTGTGTTAAATACACATATATGCTGTGTATGTATATATAATACTGTACATAGACACAATACTTTTTAATATGTATAATATATAGTTTCTCTCCACAGAACAGTCATTTTAACACCCCCAAAAATGAATAAAATTCTCCTCAAAATACAAAAGAACAGACATTTGTACCCTCCAGTTGTGGCAGCGTCAACACCAAATCACTAAAAGCAGGACAAGAGCGCCTCTCAGTGGTCTCAAAGTGTAACAACATGTGTCTGGTCAAGGCCTCGTCAGCTGCGTCACTAATGAGCATTTTCTCGTTGCCACCACTGAGGATTCGACAATGCATTCGATTAGCATCGGCGGGAAAGGGCATCCTTCCTCACCCCTGCTCATCATAATAAGGCAGATCCAGACACACGGTCTCTTTCAAGGCAACATGGTGGGTGTTTTTGCTGTGTTTTTTTCCCAGGTGTGTTTCTGTAAAAACTGTTTTAAATAAAAATGAACTGCGCTTGTTGAATATAGACGGCAATACTTACTAATTAGTAGCAGCAAGGCACTCACTTAAGTGTGTCTTGTACACAATGCCAGGTTTGTATATCACTGTAATTGTGCACTTAGGTTGAATATAATTGCCCATAATGAACCCTTTTCATTGATTTAGTAAGGTATCGCTTCCCTCCATTGTTTCACACCTAAGGCTGCTCTAAAAAAAAAAAAAAAAAAGGACTAATTTCAATTTGTCACTTTGCCATCTGGTGTAAGGATTAATTGCAACTATCAAAGCAATTTGCATCCATATTTCACAGCAATAAAAAATGTCTTGGTTTTTTTCTTTAAAATTCTGAGCTACTTACTGTATATATATATATATATATATATATATATATATATAGTTTATTTTTTGTTATTTACTTTTTTATTGTCAAAATACATCTATTCTACTACAAGTCTTGTCAATGTAACACAAAATAAAATGCAACAAAAACATATATATATATATATATATATATAAACACTCAGACATTCCAGTTCAATGTCACATCATAACTGCAATTGCAGATTTATATGATAAAAAAGGGACAGACTTCAACTGAACACACCAGAAAATATTTTCAAATTCTTTTGACCTTTCTTAATGACTAACATCAACCAAAAATACTTTAAAGCATGGATTAAATTTGAGAAATTTGGCTTTATGAAAATGACATTTCCCTAATAAAATAAAAACACCAACAACATTACAAATATCTGTATCTTTGTATGCAAACCAAGTAATAATACTTTTGTGTATATTTTTTATTTTCTCTAAAAGCTCTGACGTAATGAGTTAATATCATCTGTATTTTCAACCATTGTCCAGCTGATGGCAGCAGAGAACAAAAAACCTGAAGACTGATGTTGCACAAGGACAAGGAACACAATTTATTTCAAAAAGTTATATGAACAAATGGCAAAAAAAGTGGTAGTACATTATAAAAAAAATTATGACCCTTTTGAAATGCACCATCTCTTTTAAGACACAATTGAAAACTATTTATTTTAGACAAGCTTTTAGCTAAAATAGGCTGCAATTAACCAAACCTAAGATAAGCAGTATAGAAAATGCATGGATGAACTGATGATAAAGTAATAAGTATCTTATTTGTTGGTGTTGTTGTTGTTGTTGTTGTTGTTGTTAATGATGATGATGATGATGATGATGATGATGATGATGATTAAAATTAATGTTAATATAATTTAATTCCATTTTCCTGGTATGTCAAGGCCTACTTGAAATTGAAAAGACTTCATGATGCTGGATGGTTTGTTTCTTGTTCTTTTTAAACAGCTAATCTACTTAGTAACATACAGAGGTGGCAAATCCCGGTCCAGAAAGTAAAAACCCTGCCACAGTTTGGCTTTAGCCCCAGGTGCTAACTAGCTAGCTAGCTTCCATGGTGCTTGTTTTCCTGCTAGGGAGCTAGCTAGCTAGGTATCATCGGGGTTTAAAGCCAAACTGGCTGGGTTTTTACATTCTGGACCTGGATTTGCCACCTCTGGTAACATAATTTGTTGATCGCTGCACATGTATTTTACAGGTAAAGTATTGACTGCAAAAACTAAGCTAGTGTCATCCCTCACATTAATCATTAAACCACACGCATAAGGGTGAAAACTGCCATTCAAAGCTTCATATCAACAGCTTTAACTGGCTAAAATTAAGGGAAAGCCTTTGGTTACCTATTTGTTAAATACAGAGAAACTAGGAGAGAGTTGCCGATCTAAAGAACTGGACAGACTGGATTTACTACTACTACTACTCCTATAAACGCGCAAGAGGAACCAAACACCCACACAGTATTTACACAAACTGTTGTACTGTTCATCACTGTTGTGGGGAAAATGTACACAATATATCATAATAATGCAGGAAATGCACAACTGGGACGAGAGCGGAACGCAACATGTGACCTAGAGAACCGGGCGGGTCTGTTAACGTGAAGGAGGCTGGCGAGATAGTGACGAGGTTATTGTTGGCTTTGAGTGTGAGGAGGATCTTGAAAGAAATGAGGCGTGTATTGGGTAGCCACTGAAGTTGCTGTAGAACAGGTGTGAGGTGACTGTCAAGGAATCTTGGTAAAAAAGAGGGCCCTAAACCTATGTCTTGAGTTTGGAAAAAAAATTCAAATAATTTGCGTTTTATTTTTTAATAAAGAAAGGTTTCCGTGAATGCGCATAAGAAACTGCTGGGGTTCAAAACCGGACATTCCTCACTGATTTTACTTCCCAGTGCCACACAAACTCTACTGACATCAATAGAGTAGCAGCAGGTGCAGGTGCAAAACTGCTGCTCTTGCCCTTCATCTCACCTGATTTGTAACCATGGCATCTCGTCGTTATAATGAGCATGTACGCACGCTTATTCGCTTTCATACGCGCACGTTAACGTTGAAGTCGCGCTAAAATCTGGAGCTGTCAAAATTAATCGATTCATCTGCAAGTAATCCATTATCAAAGTAATCAACAATTATTTCAATAATCGAGTAATCGTTTGGAGCAATTTTTTATTGAAATTTGTCGAAACGATCTGATTTCAGCATCTCAACAGTAATTAATCACTAATTGTGTTCTATTGCTATAAAAACATGGAACCTTCCGAAAGAAAGATTAGAGTCTCTTCTTTCATCAGGAAAAAAAAGTATATTTGTATCTGTTTCCATTTTGCAGCAATTAGCATTAGAATATAGCTAAGTTTCATCATTATTCACATTCCTGTTGAAAACACTAGCAAAAAGCTTGTTGCAACATAGCCCTGGCTGATCTCTTATACTCTGCTGCCACCTGCTGGCCGTTTTTTGTAATAACTACCATTTAAGTGACCTCTTCAGGTCAGAATCTGCATCAAAGCCTTCTGTATACTCTAGCAGAAAAATACATTAAAAACAAACAACAGCATACAAATACGTTTTTGGAAGAGAGGAACAATGTATTTAAAAAAACGTATTTATACGTTTTTGGGTTTTAATGAGTTATTAAACACTTATAGAAACAAGTTATGTTATTTATACAAACATTAGGACTTACCCTGTCCTTGTCATCCACCACATCACTGAGGACATCATCCAGGTCAAGGATTCCGCCATCACCGTGTTCCAACCTGTGGACCTGGACCCAATAGCTGGGGTCCTAAAAAAAAAAAAAAAAGGGAGAGGGGGGTGTTGTGTTAGAAAAATCCATAGCATTAGGTTTATTTGCCATACACGTGCATAGGATTTGGGATATTATCTGCGCCATGCAACATATGATCGCTGCCAAGCCAACAGATATTGGAATCAGCTGATCTGATCACTATGTGGGTCATAAAAGCGCTACCAGTTGGCACATTGTGATATTTTCATGGATTGACTTCATGCTAGCTGTTATGAAATGTTTTAATCTTCTGTATGCCCTGATGCATTTATTCATGGCTTTTTCATAGGAAAGAATCTGAACAAATGTGACCTGTGGATAAATCTCATAAAACCAAAGATAACAATATCATCGAGATGCCGATTTGTTTCAAGTTAAGGACAAACCAGACACAAAATAAGTCCAGCACTACTACACCCAATGCGATGTAGGCAGGATCACTGTACCAAGTGCTCTTTTAATAGCTGTAATTGACTGGCGACCATCAAGGGTGCACCCCAAATTCAGCTGGGATCGACTCCGGCTCACCCGTACGGGACCCTAATGAGCACAAGCGGTAGATAAAATGGATAGCTGGGTCGGATATTAACAGTCAAAGAAACAGTTTTCAGTGGAAAACTGTCAAAAGGTACATTTTTTTACAGGTTTCTATTTTCAGTCCATTTCATTTATTTTTCTTTCTGGCTCTGACCAACATCTTCAAGCATTGAGGCATGAAAGCCAATCTAGACAAGAGGGGAAAGAGAAGCCAATGAGCTAGAAGGCTATTCCTTCCATCCTAATGTTAGGAAAGAATCCCCTCTCGCTCTTTGTCTCTGTTGTGTCCTCCCTCGGTCTGTTTGTTTTCTTCAGCCCTCGCTCTCCTCCAAACTGAGCTATCTTTGGGTCTGTGGTCAAATGCCTTCAGGCTCTGTTGTACTTAACTCCACTCTGGTTCACCGGGAAAAATGGTCCAACTTATGAAAGGAATGCTGGTGTGTTAAAAAAAAAAAAGTTTTTGTTTTTTTTAGGTTATAAGGAAGGAAAATGTGGTAAGTCCAATGCTGTTACAAGAAACTGAGCAGGAAGAGGATGTTATTGAAAGTCACATTGAATGTACAGTTGCCCGATATGATTGAATTCACCAAAGCTGGGCACTTACGACGTTACGTGGGCCCGTCATTGACGATGTCCACCTTTCTGCATTTTTTACGTGTGCTTTATGACACGCCGACACTCGAATAAATACACGGACCGAGCATGACGGGTCAATACGGACGCTCCTTTTCGGTCTGCGCATTTTTTCCCCTAGTCTTTGCGTCGCAAATGGTGGAAGTATTCACCAAAAATTGGGCATCCGTCAATAAAACGATGGAAATGCCCACCTCTGGAATTCACCTCATGTTGATGCTCTAGGAGTGTACAGTACACAGTAAATTTTGTAGAGTAAATTTCACTCTATTTAGAGTGGGACCAAATAGACTCAGTTTTAGAGTTATAGTTACACTTGGAAGAGCGTAAAATAAAGAATTGGAAAAAAATAAAAAAATTAAGTTGCTCAAGGGTGGAGGAACAAACTCACAACCTTCAGGTTGGGAGACAGCCGATCTACTTCCTGAGCCACGCAGCGCCTGCTTTATGTTAGAATATCGCTCATGTCATCGTGTCAGCTGCAGCTGATTCCATGATTCCATGGAATCTTCTTAGCTCCAAGACCAAAAACTATGCCTTTGGTCTCTTGAAGAAAATCAAACAGTAGGAGGGGCATAGCTCAGGTGGTACTATGGTCGCCCAAGCTGAAGGTCGTGAGTTTGTTCCTCAACCCTTGAGTGACTTTTATTTTTATCCAGTCAGGTCGCGGGGGCAGCAGCTTTAGCAGGGAAGCCCAGACTTCCCTCTCCCCAGCCACTTCAGCCAGCTCCTCCGACGGGATCCCAATGCGTTCCCAGGCCAACCGAGAGACGTAGTCTCTCCAGCGTGGCCTGGGTCGTCCCCGGGGCCTCACGCCGGTGGGACACGCCCGGAACACTTCCCCAGGGAGGCGTCCAGGAGGCAAATGAACCAAATGCCCGAGCCACCTCAACTGGTTCCTCTCAACGCGGAGGAGTAGCGGCTCGACACTGAGTCCCTCCCGGATGACCGAGCTTCTCACCCTATCTCTAAGGGAGAACCCGGCTACCCTGCGATCTTGTTTTTTCGGTCACGACTCACAGCTCGTGACCGTAGGTGAGGGCAGGAACGTAGATCGACCGGTAAATCGAGAGCTTTGCCTTTCGGCTTAGCTCCTTCTTTACCACAACGGACCGAAAAAAATGAAAAATAAAAATAAAAGTCCAACCTACCCTGTTCACGAGTAAAGGTAGGTTGGACTTTTATTTTTATTTAGTTTTTACTCTCTTCCTAGTGTAAATCTTAGCCTACTCTAAAATTTAGTCTATTTGGTCCCTCTCTAAATAGAGTCAAATGTTCTCTACAGAATTTACTGTGTAGAGTCAACCAGATCAGTTTCCCCAATGACTAAGATCTACCTTTTTTGTAGTGGAAAGCTGAAGCAAGTAAATTCCATAAGAGCGTTGTTGGATGTGTTTGGTCTAAAGGACCTACCCAATCAAACATATTTCGGATGAATTCAGAATGAATGGACACACATTACCAGAAACACTATAGGAAGTTTTCCCGACAAGTAAAGCTACAAAAGTTTGACCAGCTCCAAAATTTAACAAAAATTCTTCAAGGTGTAAAAGCCAGGTGTCTAAACACTTCTGTTCATAAAGTGAACCAAAGGGGACAAAATTCTGTATTCAAAAGCCATATGTCAATTTGGCACCGACATCGTCCCTGGCTTGTTCTTCAAATGGATTACTTTTAAGAGCAGCTCAGCCACAAAAACATAATCCCGAAGACACACTTGTGAAGCTGAAAGAACATGAGCAGACACTGTTTGGATTTGACATGCTTGACGTGATGTAGGAGCTTTACAACTATGGTGCTCTGCCATGAAAAATATGAGAGCAAAGCCCTCATTACAGAAGTATAAGCAGACTTCACTACTGAAAGGGACCTCAGGAAAAGTATGCCTGTCAAGAGTAAGAAGGACGCTGTCGATATCAGTTAAGTGTCACCCCTTGCTGTTTGTAGGTTCGTGCAGGGTTACGACATGAACCCCATTCAATGTGATGATAAATTTGAATCTGTAAAGGAAGCCTGGGTGTTTATTGTTTCGTCTTTAGCGACGTTGACCTTGTGAGAGTTACGCCACCTGACTTGCCTTGATCAGGTATTGACTTGTGAGGTGACACGCCGGTTGTTCCCCTGTGTCTGACACGCAAACACATGCTCACAGAGACTCAATAACGGGCAAGACAAAAGCCCTTTTCGCCCTATTATCCATGTCTTTGTACAGCAGGAGATTTCCTGTCCTTGTCACAAGTTGCACAAAAAGCTTGTGCCCTGCGGTGATTCAGCGGAGGATTGTGTGCTGAGAGAGAGAGAGAGAGAGAGAGAGAGAGAGAGAGAGAGAGAGAGAGAGAGAGAGAGAGAGAGAGAGAGAGAGGAAATGTGTCTGTGAATGTTTCTGAATGCGGCGTATGCGGCTGTTGCCATCCCACAGCAACCGCAACTCGATTTTCTGCTGCTGCCCGTAACAGGACCTCGTGGCGCAACGGTAGCGCGTCTGACTCCAGATCAGAAGGTTGCGTGTTCAAATCACGTCGGGGTCATTCTTGTCAAAGACAGTCATCCTTTTGATGTCAAAATGTTCACAACTGGTGATTGCATCTCAAAAAATAAATAAAGACGTGCGCAACTATTCACAATAAAGATAAAAGGTTGCCGTTTAAAGATAGTATCACCGAGCTCTCTTTTGTCAACTGGGTGAGATCTGATCCCTACACTATGAGTCATGCAGTAGAACGATGCTGTGCTGATGGCCAATGACTGCAAGTGACATTGCTCATCAAATGTAAAACATGTCACAGCAGTTACAATCGTTAATGTAATCATTCTAAAGACAATAACTATTGCACATTATTTTGGTAATCCTGTTTTAATCAAGAAAAGCAGCATTATACAAACAGAATTTTATACAGTGTATCCTTGGTTGGAAGTATGAATAGGGTCCTCTCAAGTAAATCAGCAATTGTGAGAAGGGAAACTAGAGCAACAATTCCATACCTATTTTGTGCATATGGTGATAAATCTGTCACCGCAAAGAAAATGGAGGCCACTACTACTAAAGTCAACACAGTCTAATGATTTTTAAAGATTAACTTGAGTCTGTTAGAGGAAGCTTTTCAGGTTGAGTACAGTATAGTTGAGGAACGTAAAGGCCCCATCGTCATTATTTTTAAAAGTCGCAGAATTACTAGACAGACAAACCTACAGACTGAGGAAAATGACACAGGTTCTAATGATGCTGAGCAGAGATGGCAAATCCAGGTCCAGAAAGTAAAAACCCTGCCACAGTTTGGCTTTAGCCTCTGATGCTAGCTAGCTAGCTAGCTCCCTAGCAGGCAAACAAGCACCATGGGCGCTAGCTAGGAAGCTAGCAAGCTAGCACCTGGGGCTAAAACCAAACTGTGGCAGGGTATTTCACTTTCTGGACTTGGATTTGCGACCTCTGAGCCCGAGTGTACATACAAAACAGTGTTTGAGAAGTGAACTGAGACCACCACCACCCCCCCCCCCAAAAAAAGGTGAAAACTCTATCCTGTAATTTCTGAGCTCTGGGTGTTCTGACCTCCCAGTGACTCACCAGCTCAACCTGTCAGCCTCCCTCTTTCAGAGCGCAATGTAGTCAAAATAAATCCTTCTGCTTTTTTTGCTTGCAAATATGAATCAAACATACAAAGTCGCTTTGGAGCTGCTGAGGAGAAACTATCCAATGACAAGTTAAAGAAAGATAAAAGTCATACGAATTTCTTTAGTCCTCCACAGCAAAGTCTACAACTGTGTGACCTTCTGATCCTCAACTCATCACCCTTTATGATTATAGAACATAGAAAGCTCAACATCTGGTCCAAATAAACAAAAACTGCCTCATGACTCAACAGGAGCTGGAATTGCTACTGCAGCCAGAGACGATGACCATGCGGACCTCATTGAGTGGTTGCCTAATGACACATCATTAGGCCAATTAGAAAGTCAACCTATCGTCAGGCTATGTGTATTTTGGGGTATGGCACATACATTACTTGGTCATAGATCTGTAGTCGACAAAACATAAGCCTAAAAGGAGAAGTGTGACTTTGTGGTGCGACATTCCTGACACGAGCGTGTTCAAATAATGTCAGGGGTTAATTGTTTCTTTAGTACACATCACCTGTGCTCACCACAATTGCGCACACAAATGCAATTTAAACACCTCAGAACATATGTAAGCACTTTGTCGAGTTAGCACCTTATCGCAAGGTGCAACTGAAATGCTGAAAGCACACATTTCAAAAGGCCAGTGAATGAGAGAGAGCAAATTAAAACATCATGAATGAATCAACAATACAATGTAAGTGGCTATTAGAGGAAAGGAGCAGAAGGTGGGTGTCGTGTTACAGAGAGATGCTTGAGCCTCGGATCCCTGAGGGAGACGCTGCATTTAAAGCCATCTGCTCATCCAGAGAACCCCAATGAGGACGGTCAGATTTCTCGCAGATGTGAGAAGCAGCATATGATGACTTGGCAAAATGTAAAATATAGTTTACTTTGCGCCCTCAGAGAAATTACAGAGTATTTCCATCATGAGTGAGAGATCCAGCCAAATGAATAGGTGTTCCAACTTGGATAGCTACCTTAAATGTCCCTCTTCAATGAAAATAAAAAATGTCTCGTAACTTTGACAAACCAGAGGGAAGAGCGTTAACAAGCTTGACAAATCTGAATGAATACAATTGCTAAGTATATAGAATGAGGCTACAAAGTAATGTGTGGTGAACACACGCCATGGTTGACTCTTACCTGTCATTCAAACACGTTCTTAAAGCATATGCTCAAATGTCAGTCAATATGAGCCGCAGGCTGAATTATGTATGCTAATGTTTATGATAAACAGTTAACGTTCACTTAAGTGTCTCTGTTATGTAGACCCACACACGAACCATAAGCTAATAGGCTGGCAGTGGTTTGCGGGCTAGTGGGCTAACGTCATACTAGCCCGCTCCCGGTGTCATCGTGCATTAAGTCCTCACTCGATTTTGTGTCATGTGTGCATCCACATAACATAGCGGACTAGCGAGCTAGCTGGCTAACAAGTCGTGGCTGAGTCACCTAGCAAAATGTAGTTTGTTTTATTCTACAAAAAAATGACATCACAGATATGACTAAGAAGATTTGATGTGCTACATCTCAAACCTCTCGACCAGCCAACAAAATGGAGTATATTGCTACGTGGACCCACACACGAACCACAAGCTAATAGGCTGGCAGTGGTTTGCGGACTAGTGGGCTAACGTCATACTAGCCCGCTCCCGGTGTCATCGTGCATTAAGTCCTCACTCGGTTTTGTATTATGTGTGCATCCACATAACATTGCGGACTAGCGAGCTAGCTGGCTAACAAGTCCTGGCTGAGTCACCTAGCAAAATTTTGTTTGATTTATTCTACAAAATAATGACATCACAGATATGACTAAGAAGATTTGATGTGCTACATCTCAAACTTCTCTACCATCCAACAAAATGGAGTATATTGCTAATTCAGTCTCATCTATTTTTCTACAGTACAAAATTACACCAGCTATGAAAAATTAAGCTGCATACACAAAGACCTCCACAATCACAAAACTCCCCCAGGCAGGATTGCTTAATAATATACTAGCATTGAAACAGGAATGCAGAAAATTCAGAGAGTCTTGTATCCCAACTCATGCATACATCCAATTTCTATACATAGTATTCACATGACGTCACCGACCCCCACCTATCGACCCAGCACGCCTTTCGTGGGGCAAACAGCCAGCGAGACAATGCAACCTAATGCTGAAGAGCGCTCGTGTTGCTTACTACAAGTTACTTTGATTCGTTCATTTGTTCATTCATTCCAGATTTTCACAAACCGCTTCAAATGGTTTGCCGTTCACGGGTGCAAAATTGGGCGAACAAAGATGTGAAATGAAACTTCTAGATCGTATTCACATGCCGTCATTTGCCCCACATTATGTGCCGGTCCATGGAATGTCGAATGGGAACGACAAAGAAGTGGCCGGAATTACAAAGATACATCAAAAGGATTTCCAATCGACAAAGTCTACCAAAATGTGTTGTGACCATTTTGATTCAGGTAAGTGTCATTGTAAAATGGTAAAAATGCTTTTACCATAATGCAAGCGTGATATATGTGAGCCGTTAGCCGTGGCTAACTCTGGCTAAAAATAGATGTGTGGTCAAAATGTTCGATTTTGAGATCTCTCCAACGACGGTTAAGGTTTCTTATTTTCCTTTCCCAAAAGTTTAAATTGTTGTTAAAGTGTACGAAAATAAGTGATGAATCAACAATGTTGTCGTTGTTTTTGTTGTAACATGCTAGCGCAGCTAGCATAGCTAGCGCATTCGGGGAACTAGCTACTTGGTTTAAAAATAACCCGAGATTCTTCACCTCAAATTCACAATTGATAAATGCACATAGCAACCAATAAAATCCGAAAGTACAGAAGACGCAATAATGTCCGTGTTTTAAGAGCCATCCTGCCTTAGAGCATATGTTTCCAAATTGTCCGGTCCGGGCAGTATCGGTAAATGTTTGTAATCCAATCAATTCCACTAACCAAACGTTTCAACGTGTACCGCTACAAAAAATGTAGAGCTAAATCTTCTGCATACGTCTTGCTTACACAAGTAACGTTAGAGGAAGCCGGGGGTGGCATTCATCAATAACAAAAGAACATTCGGTGTAAACTCAATAGAAGCAAAGCTGACTTCACTGGAAAGTTGCCACAACATGAGGAGCGGGCTGGCGATCCCTAACGTCAGTGAATACTATGTATTCTGCTTGTGCTATTCATACTTATGAGGAGTTGAAGAATACTCCCATCTGATTTCAGGCAAAAGGAAACTGCCTGCACAGAAGTCACACATACAGTGCACACCCATACACCGCCAGTGGCTATTTCCATCCCCTAAAAAATAAAATACATTTAAAAAGTAATAAATTAATTGATTATTTTCCGCCACAGTTGACAAAAGAAATGTAAACATCCAACTAACCATCCCCAAAGGCAAAAATATACTTTAAGGCCTTAAGTCCAGCACACACAAGAATATTTGCTCTGGTTCGTGCTCAAGATCAGTACATGCAACAAACATGTACCAGTCCATGTAATTCTGTACAAAATTCCTAAGATTAAACTTTGGAAATACAACATTTTGGCAGCTTTTCATGCCTGTAAAGTCAAAAGCTGACAATGACTTTTGGCTCACAGATGCATGTTCGCAAACTGGGGTTTTCTCAACTCACTGTCTTCCTCCATCTGTTGATGCTTATGTTAAAGGCTGAATTCACACTATATACTGAAAGTAACAGAATTCAGTTTTCTTGCTGTCACGTAGAACAATTTGGATATGGGTCATGGAAGCGTCAGGAGAAAAAAACTCGCTAGAGGTCATCGAACCTTGTAGTGCAATGGAAGTGTGTCTGAATGCTGTTCAGTTGAGTGTTTGAATCCAGTCCAGTTAAGTACACATCAAAAAGGGTCTCTAAATATCTAACCACCTCACTTTGAACAACCTTTAGTCATGGAATAAGTCTACTTGACAGAAGCTGCTTTCATCATTCTACATGCCCAGTCTGCCTTTTGATACGCAATCTAGATCAGTGGTTATCTTTCCAACCAAAACTGGGCACAGAGATATTTGACCCAATGGCCACACCATCTCCCTTATCTAATAATAGGCTATAGACCAGTTAACATTCAACAGAAAGTTTGGCTGGTGGCATGGCAACATATTCATGAATTTCTAGACCTGTTAAAAGACGGGGGGGAAAAAATAAAAAATGGTAACCCAGGTCCAGAAAGTAAAAACCCTGCCACAGTTTGGCTTTAGCTAGCGATCTCCCTAGCTAGCTCCCCGGGTGCTTGTTCACCTGCTAGGGAGCTGGCCTGCCACAGTTTTGCTTTAGCCCTAGATGCTAGCTAGCTAACTCCCCGGATGCTTGCTAGGGAGCTAGCCAGCTAGCACAAGGGGCTAAAGCCAAACTGTGGCAGGGTTTATACTTTCTGGACCTGGATTTGCCATCTCTGGCACTGGTAATCAAGAAACAGAAAGCCCTTTCGTTCTGCTTCAAATTTGTCACTCTCTAATCTCCCACGCTTGGCTGCTCGACTCCTCTAACTATAACATCATATTTTTAGCAGAGCAGAACTTGTGGCTTCAGATGGTTTTAATTATTTCCCCACCGGAACAGCAGCTGGAACACTTATAGAACAAGAACAGTGGGCAAAATTGAGTATGTCATGTCTGCAGGCTGCAAGGCTACTCCTCCCACTGCTTATCGTGCCCTTGTCTGTTGCCTGCTAATGGACTGACCATTCAAGCTTCAGAGCACGTCAATGCATTGAACCACTTATTTCTAGTCAACATAAGCTCTGAGCTCATATTTCATTTATATGTTCTGCCACTATTCATTCACTACACAATGACCAAAGACTGATTTTTACCTCCTACCAGATTTTGCGAGATGTACAAATTTAAGAGAACGAGTCTGAATATGACATAATTAACAGTAGAGAGGGGGAAGAAATGGGTCCCCACCCATTTATTTCCTCAATCTTCCCCAATTGAAGAGGCGGTGAAATCAGATGACAAAATTCTGATGACAGAAACCACTGGAGGCTATGCTGCGAGGTTAATTGCAGAAACGTCTATGTAAATTGATGAGTGAACATTCCACCCCGCGACGTACTCAGAATCTGAAACTTAAAAAAAAAAAAGGGGCTACAATCAAACATCATTAAGGTCCGTTTTTTAATAGACTGATTGGATTTTGAAAAAAGCATTGCCTTGGTCGTCAAGTACAACAGTTGTTAAACCAAAAGTCATCCAGACATAACATTTGTTGCCATGCGGCCTAAGTGTAAGAGGCAATGCATCAGTTTGACATTCTGCCTCCAGCTCCTCTCTGGCGCTCGGTGCTTTCACTGAGGCTGCTCTTATTCAAGGCAATGAGTGATGGAGGATAGCCCTATCAATCTCTCTTTAAGACCACCAGTGTTGATGGCAGGCGTGGTGTGAAAATAAAAGGGAGAAAATGGCACAGGGCCATGTGGTGGCCGCGGTGGTTATAGAGGATGTTGTGGAAATGGTGACAGGAGTCTTTTGTGGTCTGCTGGTGGGGATGAAGAACTGCAGATGCCCCCCACACCCACCCAGGATGACTTAAAACAGAAGGTCCAAAAGTCTCCTGGGATGAGCGTTTACTTATGAACTATAGTTGGCCTACCAAATTTCAGCACCGAGAAAGATCCAATAAAATGGCCAAAATCGGTGGAAAGAAAGATGACGTTGGTCGGGTTTCACTCTTCCAGTGGACTTTTGCAGTGACTAAAACATGTTTTGAGTCATACAGGATGTTAAAGAGAGAGCATGGCTCCTACTTTTAACACACGAAAAAGAGTAGAAATGACTAGATATTCCAAAATAATTTGCTAAACTGACAAATAATGCCAATACAGTGGTCCAGACCAACCAATAATATCAAAGGGTACATTTGGAAATACACTCCAATTCCACGCGCAACACTGAGAGCGCTCTGCTCCTATTAATTTCCAAACGTACCACTATTGCGTGTGTTTTGTTGTGGTTACAGTGGCTGTTTCTTTAAATGGTCAAAAGTGTGGTCCCACAAAGCTAGCTAGCGTCAACATTAGTCAGCACAACAACAACCACCTTAAGAAAAGCCCCAGACCTAGCGCCAACAAATCATAAACGTCCGGGGGGAAAAAATCTTAAGTTACCAACTTCAGAAGTAGCCACAGTACATGAGAAATTAATTTAGACCCCCAATCTGGTCACAACTCTCACATCTTGCTAGCAACATTTCTATCTCTTACTGCCCGACGCACTGGAGCGTTCCGTTTTGTATTTCTGTATTTCTGAACGGCAAATTCTGAACCAGTGCGCGTATTTCCAAACACGTCCAACATTGCTCAGGGCTAAGGTGACGACTAATCACGGCTCACCTGTTTTCTGAAGCCGAGCCATGATTGGTCGTTACCTGAGCAACTGTCAGTCGACAGCAAGTGGCAATATGGCCGCCCCCTGAAATGGATAAAAACGGGTGGATTTTGCTGCTTAACTCTTGTTCCACTAACACCTAGTACAAAAATAATCTAACCATCAAATCTGTCAAAAGTAGATTTACACTGTACTATCACATAATGATACACTTCGCTGTACTTTTTGGATCAAAGTCAGCCTATTTTAAGTTTGAATCAAATGGGGTTTGAGCCTGGACTGGTGTGCTGCAGCTGTGTGAGCAGCTTCATGACATCACAGTACATCAAACACTAAAACATCGCCCGCATTGAAGGTGGGCTAAATTCACGCTCGAGTCACACATGTACGTTGTTATTTAACTGCGACCTTGGCTTATGGCTAACTGCTAGCAAGGACCAATGGAGAATACCACTTAGATGTGCTTTAATGCATATACAGCAGGTCACGTTTGGTATACACGAGGACTTAATTAGTAGTGATGCGGTGGAGAGACACCCAATTTGTGTGAACAAATTGACCGAAAAATGTCTTTGAACGTGGTCACGCAACTCGCTCATAAATCCGCCATCCACGTGCCCATACAAAGACAATTACAGTGGAAAAAAAGGAACTCGGCAGTGAACTTGGGAGCTTTTTCTCAAGAAAACTTCGACAACCGCTGAGAATGAGGCAACGGAAGCTTGAGGTGCTGCGGGGCAGTCAGTCGTATGCAAAGTGAATGTTAGTCGAAAGACAGAGTGGCTGCTGACACTCGAGTGAGAAAACCGGCTGGACCAGGTCAAACACACACCCACGCAGGCCCTGCACTCTACAGGATGCCACTCACACATTCCGTGACAAAACCGAATAATTATTAGTGAGGACGATCTCAGTGGGTGACAGATGTGTCGGACAGATGGGGGAGGTTTACGCAGTCTTGTTTTGTAGACTTCATTAGCACAAGAATGACCATCGATGTGATGTAAGGTAGTTGACACCCACTGCCGTTTACTTAGTAATGTCACATTTATAACCAGTATTACCAGTAAACAAATACGCACCCAGTAGTTTCAACATATAGAAAATATAGCAGGTGCATTTCCATAACTTTTAGTTTAGAAAGGCTGCACATTTCGCAGCTATCATTTGTAGCCATCTTATGTAGGAGGACATTATAGATCAAACATGAACATCTTGGCAGCTTTTAAGAAACATCCTCAGCCTACAAGTTACTCTGAAAAAGGCAAGAAAAGACATGTTGTGTGAATCCAGAAGAAACAGGCTATGCCGCTATAACATCGAACATCACTTGTGTCAAGGGATGCGTAACATTGAATTGGCAATGTAAATGACATGGCACAACATTAATGACACGCACTATGCAGTTTGTAAAGCAGTGACTTGTGATCTTTCTGAATACAAAAGAGACTGAGATTTTACCTAAGGCCATTGAGACTGCATCGCTGGAAATATTTTTGTTACACTGCCATCAGCATCCCTCACAGTTCAGCCACATTTTTTAAACATTGATGATCAGAAATGGGTTTCCAAAGGTTGAAAGCAAAACTTTTTCCAAGGAAACAATCAATAGCATGAAATTCTGCATGTGTGACTTCAGAACTTGAAAGGAATATGAACACTGAATGCACAATACACACTACATGTCCTAAAGACAAATCCAAGTAAAAAAATAAAATTTAAATAAAAGCCTTAGAATACATATTCAAACAATTCAACTGAAAAATGAAATGAGCACAAATGCATACTTGCTTGATGAAAATTCAGATTGGAATGTAGGCTTACTGGACAGAAGACATTATGTGATAATGCATTATTTTTTGGGCTATTTAGTGTCTGTCTGTCTGTCTATCTATCATCCATCAACCATCCGTCTTGCTAGCTATATATGTAGCTAGCTATCTAGCTAGCTACGTATCCAGCTGTCTGTCTTTCTGTCTGTCTGTCTATCTATCATCCATCCACCATCCGTCTTGCTAGCTATACATGTGGATAGCTATCTATCTATCTACGTATCCAGCTGTCTGTCTATCTATCTATCTATCTATCTATCTATCTATCTATCCATCCATCCATCAAGCTAGCTAGCTATAGCTATATATCTGATTATCTAGATAGATAACTATCACTAAATAAATTTGGTATATTATTTGTAGTTCTTCAAAAACACAGTTTGTCTCAAACTATACCTCTTAAATCTAAGGCTCTGTTTAGGTGGACCGGCTGCTGTCATTTTTAATTCCGGGGTACATGTAACCCATGAACCCAAGTTAGCATTTGCGGTTACGTCGAAATAGTTCCCATATTGATCTGCTGCACTTCCTCAGTTTACTCTGGACTTCCTGACCTAGTTTCAACGTCCAAGTCACAATTGGCAGAGAACCATTTTACTTTGACTCACCACAACTCATGAAGTTAGAATTAGTTTGTTTTTTCAAACAAATATTCTGTTTATTTGTATTTTTGTATATTCTCTCCTGGCCTAAAAACAATCAAACCACTTAACTTACTTATTAAGTGTACAAAGACAGAAATGTAGCTCCACATAGTGCCAATTTTTACCTATCACTCGACACATGCGGTACTGCTGAGTTCGGAATATGGTCCAAACGACGAATTTTCCTCACAGTGCCGCCAACAAAACTGTGCAGCTTAGTGTGGATGTTTGAGAGGATATGATGGTGGGCAGATGTTTGGCAAACACTTACATGGTGAAGATTTGCACAAATCCAAGTCATCTTGTATAAACCGAGCTGAACAGAAAAGTTAATGAATGGAAAACAGGCTTGAGTGAACATTGCTATAGGACCAAAAGATAGATCATTATTTTCAAGGAAAATCATTATTATTGCCGATTATTGATTAAGTGTATTGTTTGATTATTTCATCACTCCAACGCATTGACAGCAAATAACAATCATACTGGTTTGAATACATTTTCAAATTAAGAAATGCATCAATGTGATTTTTTTTTCATGTTGAACTGTAATACAGGAAAGGCACCAAGCAATCTTAATGCCTTTGTAAATGAGACAGGTGGTCGAATAAATTGAAAACATAAACATAGCTGTTACAAAAAGTGCAGTATGAGTTTAAATGCTAGAGGCCATTTTGAGATAATCAGGCAAAATTGTACCAAGAGAAACACTAAATAGCAGCCTGAAAAAGTCACTTAAGGACTTCAGATGAATTATAATTAACACTCCTGACTACTCAATGAATAATGAAATGAATTGCCCTTAAGAATAACCCAGTTTCTTTTTTTTTCTTTTTTTAAGAAGAGAGAGCGATATAAAAGAATAACCCGGTTGAAAATATTATAAGAACATCTCAGAATTGATTATGGAATTTTCTTTTGTGCAAAATTGTATATAGTGGGCACTTAATGTCTACCAGATGCACAATATACAGGAATTAGATTCACACACAACTATACCACAGCAGGCACTGGGCAAATTACGCACATTCCATTTTCATACATATATATATTTTAAAAAAGCTCACCAGGAATAAGACACTGTAACTTACCAAGAGGAAATAAAACAGAATATTAAAGAAACATTTTATTTATTTTGTTTATTGTATTATTTTATTATTATTATTATTATGTATTTTATTTTATTATATTTATTTAAACTAACTCACCACTGATAAGATATTGTAACTTACTAAGAAGAAATCAAACAGAATATTAACATTTCATTTATTTCATTATTTTATTATTATTATTATATATATATTTTTTTTTCAACTTAACATGGTACATATTTTTTCTGTACCGAATATTCTACATTTTATTTAAAATATATTGTGCTCATTGAGGGGGAAACATTTTTGTTTTTATTTACTTTTTTTTTTTTTTAAACAACACCATTTTAGAGCAGTAATTTTAATACCGTTATAGCGCAATATTTTTGCTCATGGTATTGGTTGTCATGCCATCAGGATCTAATATTGGCCCTTTTATGTCACTGTCATTGCCATTGTCAGCAATTATTTTATACAATGTGGTTATTATTGCGGTTGCCAGAGGTGGCAAATCCCGGTCCAGAAAGTTAAAACCCTGCCACAGTTTGGCTTTAGCTTCAGGTGCTAGTTAGCGAGCTAGCTCCCATGGTGCTCGTTTTGCCTGCTAGGGAGCTAGCTAGGTAGCTAGCTAGATCCCATGGTGCTCGTTTTGCCTGCTAGGGAGCTAGCTATGTAGCTAGCTAGCACAAGGGGCTAAAGCCAAACTGTGGCGGGGTTTTTACTTTTTGGACCTGGATTTGCCGGGTTGGACAGCCTCAATGCTATACAGAGAGGTGTTTCTAATTCAAGGGTAACCTTCCTTCCCATGTGTGCAATGTTAACATGCACACAAATTGATAATCCGGGCATTGAAGAAAGAAAAGGCAGCGTGTTTGCTCACGTTAATCCTTGGAAAAAGAAGAGTTAGGTTACTCCTTGCCTTCCAAGGCGCTCCCAGACTGATAGAATCTTGTTTGTTACAACTCTCCAACCATTGTCTAAAAGTTTAACATTGAAAATAAATAGCGCAATTTGCAGAAACTGTGAATATGAGCCAATGACCATCATGCGAACTGATGCTGCAGAAAATCTATTAATAAACTATGTACAACAACAATATCAGGGTTTAGTAATTCTTGATGCACCTGTTTCTCAATCATTTATACTGTATTATTACCCAAAGGAAATAGTGAACGTTTGCAACTGCCTTTTTGTAGTTTGACAAACAACTAACGCTTGGGACTCTGTTGCAACTGCAATCACGGTCGCAGAAATCAGCTGCTGGCAAAACGCTGGATCACACCCAGGAGGGCCTGACATGTCGTGTCGTGTCAAAACAAACCACATAGCTGGCCTTTGCTAGAACTTGCTCACTTTGATTACATCCAGCTTTAGGAAGGATTCGTCACCTCATAGAGATGCGGGGAACATCAAAATAAAAATGGAATAACTGCTACTGTTCATCGAGACATCTCAACTTCTCTAATCTCGTCAGGACGGCGCTAATATTTGTCATTCCTTGCAGAGGATACAGAATATATGACTGTGAGTAGTGTTACATCAGTTGCAGCACTGTTTGGCAAATGTAATAGTTGAACAGTTCTTCATAAAATAGGATTTAAGTTGTGTATTGCCACTCCCAGTTGAAGTTTACTGTCAAACTATCACCTTATGTATTTATTATAGGGGTGTCAGGGATTAATTTTTTTTATCGTGATTAATCGCATGACTTCACTAGTTAACTCAAGATGAATCACACATTTTAAATCTGTTCTAAATGTACAATAAAATGTTGTTTTGTAAATTTTCAAACTTGTTAACGTAAAAGTGGGGGGAAATTTTTTAAATCAATAGAAATATGGCTGCATCTTTTAGTCACAGTAATTTCATAATAATTCATAAACTGTAGTAAAAACAAGTGTGATATTGATTTGGGTTTAGGTCATTTTTCTGCCACTAGATGGCATAATTGCATTTGTAAGACGCTGGTGACAGCTCAGTGCATGAAGTAGCTTGTGAAATTCAGCACATTTTTAAAATTGTAAAATACAACTTGACCACCGTCTCCGCAAATATATGCATTATTATTAAATTTATTACTGCTACATTTGGACATGGACGTGTCTACTGCATTGCGACTGGAATTCCCCCAGTACAGGCTTTCCGAGTAAAGGGCGGTTATTAATCGCATGTTTAAAAAAAAATGTGTGGTGTTAAATGAACTTTAAATTAACTCAAAATTAAAGCACTAATTTTGACACCCCTAATTTAAAACATTCCAGCTTTATTTATAAAGCACATTCAGCCCAAAGTGTTGAACACAAATTGAATAATAAAAAGAGACAAAAAACTACAATAAAAATAAAAAACAAAACAGTAAAAAGCACAGAAAATTATATATAAAAAACAGTAACAAAAAGTCAGCTCTGAAGCCAAGTTAAAACAACCATATAGCTTAGCTTTACAGTCTGCTAGCTTAATGCTAATGCTAAATAACACTTATGCGGCTGTGCTCTACGGACTGAACACATGCTGCTTTTTGTGAAATGAGTTGAGGCAAGAAAGTCAAGATAAATGGTGTCAGGTTAAGTATAGACTTTAGACAGTAGAAGTTGTGAGAGGAGGGGGGGGACTCCACCTAAGCAACATTTGAGACAAATGATCTGCCCAATTACATTTTAATCAACACGTTGTCAAAATGTCCCAGGAAAAATTTGACTTGAAGTATTTATGCACCCCTCAAAGAACTGTTTAGCTTACCTTTGATGAAAATATATACTACTGTACTGTGTTTTTTGCCTCTGTCCCACAACTTAAGCTAAGTATAGCTCCAAGCAAAGAAGTATGTTCAGACAAAAATAACAGTAATTAAAATTATAAGCAAAAATGCAGACATCAAATCAATAGTGAAATAGAACTTAACAAAAAAAAACAGCAATTTGAACGACTTACTCAACATCAAGCGTCTGTTCTATTGTAATGCCACTGGCTAATAATTAACTGGATTGTCTGAACCACTGAGTTTGTAAATAGTTGGCTGAGACAGGAAATCACACACTTGTAGGGCGCTGGAACTCCTGTTTTATGTCTCCTGTGTAAACGTTCTGAGATAAATCTGAAAGCACATGGAGTCACCGTTCAGACTCTTGCATGGGGAAAAAAATAAATGCCAGTGTGCATTTTGGTTGTATGCATTAGGGACAATGAAGAGGGAAAAAAGGTTGGCAGGATTCTGACTTTATTCTCAGAATTTAGACTTTAAAGTGATAATTCTGACTTTTAAGTGAGATTTTTGACTTTAAAGTGATAATTGTGACTTTAAAGTGAGATTTTTGACTTTAAAGTGATAATTCTGACTTTAAAGTGATAATTCTGACTTTATTCTCATATTTCTGACTTTCTGACTTCCCTCCCACAATTCATAGCGCTACGTCACATTTTCACTTTAAAGTGAAAATTAACACTTCAATTCTAATCTCAGAATTCTGAGATTAAAGTCAGAATTCTGATATTAAAGTCAGAATTATCACTTTAAAGTCAGAATTCTGAGTTTAAAGTCAGAATTCTGAGAATAAAATCAGAATTCTGAGATTAAAGTCAGAATTCTGAGAATAAAGTCAGAATTCTGAGATTAAAGTGAGGATTCTAACTTTAAAGTTAGAATTGTGTGATTTAAGTAAGAATCCTGACAACCCCTTTTTTTTTTCACTTCACTGGCCCTAATCCTCTTCCGTAACTACAAATAAAAAAATTGGTTCACTCAAATCAGTAGTGACATAAGAAGCACACCCCAAATATCCTGATATATTGTCCAATATGTAGCCAGAAAACACCAGCCATGCAAGGACTTGGCATTGCATCGCTATTTGGCACTATTACACGTGGCTTGCCGACTGCCGCACTTGGCAAGAGCTGCCAGAAATCCTTGCAGCTTTGCATGCAACACTCAAGCTCAACCCTGAATTGAGAGTCCCTGATGTCTGTTGCACCGTTGGCTGGCGCAAGTCTTCGCATGCCTGTGCTCTCCCCACCACCTACACAGCACGTGTGCAACTGTTTTGTGTACACAGGAGTGGCATTCGAGACGGAGGGGAGGCCCTGGAATGCCCTCACCTTGACCCTGAACAGAGACACTGTTTGATAAGGGCCTCACTGTGGTGTCATTGATCTTTGGGCCAGTCGAGTGAGTGGGGGAACCCACTACAGTCCAGTGTGGATCAGGGAAGGAGGGTTGTAAAATGCAGTAACCTAGTCTTCAATATCCCCCCCCCCCCCCGAAAACTTGCTAAGCCTGGTGGTAGAGACGCCTACCGGCGGCCCACCATGTTTTTGTAAAAATAAATGAATACATAAATCAAAGTGGACAAGAATTTTTGAAATTATGCCTATTTTGGGGGTTTTTGTAAGCCATTTCTCAACCATACTTAAACATAGTCTTGAGAGCTGTCAAAATTAATCGGTTAGCGACAAGTCATCGATTATCAAATTAATTAATTAATTTTAATAATCGAGTAATCGTTTGGAGACATTTTTTAATTAAAAATTGTCCAAATCTTCTGATTTCAGCATATCAACAGTAATTGTTCACTGATTTGTGTAGTCTTTCTTAACAAATTTTAAAATCTTCTAAGTTTAATCAAAAGAAGACATTTGCAAATATTTGTTTTTACTTTGGAAGACAATGACCGAACCGGTAACATAGCACAACGTTCATAACCCACCTTTTTTTTTACTGAAACGTGCTATTCGTGTCGTTTTCGGATGTGGATACAGAGACCACACTAATCCAATATTTATACAACTTAAAACTTGAAAATCTTAACAAATTGATGGAGTTTAACTGCCTTAAAATAATGTATAAATCCCGTCACGAAATTTGACCAATTAACATGCAAATCAAATTCAAAAAAAGGAAAAGTGAGTACAAATTAAGAGGAATAGATATTTTTTCCAAACCCGAGTACTGAACAAAACAAAAAGAACAATCATTTAATGGAACAATCTGGATTATAAAATTGAATCATCTCAGTCTATTTGTATTCTTAAAAAATGTATAAAAGCACAATTACTGGAAAAAAAATATATATATATATATATATATACTGCATAGCACAAGGTCATGCTGTTGAATTATTTTGTTTAATTGTTATGTTGAAAGCGTCTTGACTGCTTGCCTTCATTTATTTTGTGTTGAGCTCTCTCTTTATGACACAGCTAACAAATTATTCCTAATTATTCCTGAAAATCTCTCATCTCTCATCGACTGCTAAATTTAAACTGGAAACTTTTGGCAGTCTTTTCTGCCATGTGTGTGAAACGGTACCCAAAAAGGGTTTCAATGACCTGCGTTACAGTCTACATTTACAGCAGCGCAGCCTCGATCAATGGACTCGTCTCCGGCATTCTGCTGAGCCCCGGAAAATGATGGCGCACAAGAAAATGAGTATGGTAACTGTTTCTATCAGGGATATCGCAGTTATTATGTTTCATACAAAGGGGATTAGCATTAGCAGTATACGTCCCACTTTCCACGCCCACTTCCATACATACAACTGATCATCATTAGCAGCTCACCGGTACTTGGTTAAGTGCATTGTCCACTAACCAAGAAGTTGCGGGTTCGAATCCCACCTCCGGCTCTACATTACAAATATATCGGGCCGATACCAATACTGATTATTAGTAGTCAAGGGAGCCGATGTTCATGTTCACAAAAGGGGAAAATATTGGCATCAAAATTTGAAAAAAAAATACAAACTCCAGCTCTTATTTTTGAGGAAAATTTTAAAGCACATGTTTATTGGATTATTTTTAGGATTCGTAAAATATTGGAGTTTACAAAAAAGTATTGGTCAATAGACATCTTTGTTTTAAAAATCTAACACAAAGTTCCAGGATCTCCCAGCAGGATGTTTTCAAAAGTTAAAGTTAAATCAAAACTTAAAAATTGTTTTCTACAGTAAATAAAGTTTTTCAAAATTACAAAATATCTGAAGTATTAAATTCAAAAACAGAAGGTGCAGAGAATTCCCAGGATCAGCAGCATCTCTGAAAATTTTAATAATTAGTTCCCTGAAGTTAACACTTTTTTAAAATGTATGTATTATCGGCCATATGATTCTTCAAAATGGCCGATGCCGATATTCATCAAAATGCTGAATATCGACGCCGACGGCTGATAATCGGTCTATCCCTAATTAATCCATTTTCAGATACTCGATTACTCAATACAATTACATACAATGGCACAGACACGTCGATATCCAGACTAGTGCAGTTGTTAGCGCAAATGACTAGCATGTGCATGGTCAGTGTTCAATTCCCACTAGGAACCCTTTTTTTTTTTATTAATTTGTTCCAATAATTTAACATCCATTTTACTAAATGTATTTTGACATGAAGTGTTTTTCTATATTAATAAATATTTTCAGCTTTCAACTTTCTGTTCAGTATGAGAACTCCTGCAAGACTTTCGACAATAGTTTTCAGACTGGATTCGGGTTTGAATTTCCTGCATTCGGTCTGCGAATGTGACATGAGCGCATTTTTTTTGGGCCACAGGTAGCAGTAACGATCCAAAATTTAAATGTCTGAATTCAGTAGCTTAAACATCCTTTTTTTTTTTTCAATGTCATGTAACATTATTGTTATAATAAAGCCTTCCACATGCATTCAAATATTAGCATTCAGCTATTAGCATTCAGCTATTAGCATTCAGCTATTAGCATTCAGCTATTAGCATTCAGCTATTAGCATTCAGCTATTAGCATTCAGCTATACAGCATTCCAATGCAATTTCTCCAAAAATTGCCCTCTGTGAATTGCAGAAGGCCCAAGGACAATCGGTTTAGGCAATTTTATTTTATGTAAAGCCAAATCTTCTTATTGCGAGTCTAAACAAGCTGATGCAGACATACAGATATGCAGACTACATATCCAGGAAAACTGCAGTCAATCCAGTGCTTGGCTACGTTTTCAGTTATAGAGAAAGAAGATTATTTGGAACGTCATTGCAATTTGCATAAAATTCTGTGTTGCTCGTATAACAACGGCTGATTTCGTACACGCAGTCTGGTCTGACCAAGGTAAAAATAAATAAATAAAGATACATGGTGAATCGCAGTCAACTCCATCATGTCCGCGCGGGGATTTATGGCAGCTCTTTATCTGTTCTCCTGCTTAAGTCCTCAATAAGTACTTGATGGGCCAAGTGCTGAAAAACATCAGCCTTGAAGAGACGTGCAGCGCAATTTCGCGTTCACCCTTCATGACTGTGCATAGTGAAGAGCAGATTTGCTCTGAAGTTAATGGCGTTTGAGTGGCCCATTCGTGCATGCTTCACTTTGCCACCGACAGAAGAAAAGGAACAACAGCATAGCTTGTTTGAAAAAAAAAAATGTATACACATATATATTTATATATATATATATATATATATATATATATATCATCCTCCTCTTTTTCTAATCAGTTAATTACTTGCATAATTTCAAATGGAAAAAAATGACCCCCCATTAGTTTGACATTAACGGATATTCTAAACGTGATACGCAAACATTCATTAAATGCTTTACTTTAATGCATGAAATTATGTTGATTGCTCAAACACAACCTGTGCTACCTTAAACGTAGCCATCCGCTGTCACGCTCAAGGCTAATCTATGGTCAAAATTCATTCATGATTAATGCGCGAATTTTTTGTGATTGATTAATCAATTAACACTTTAACTTTGACAGCACTAATATATATATATGGATTAGGGGCGTTAGAAAAAATTGATTCGGCAATATATCGCGATATTACAGCGTGCAATTCTCGAATGGATTCAATCATTTTTTTATGGGAATATTCAACAAAACGTCTTACTTAGGGTTAGGATTTACACATTAAGCATGGAAGAATGTTATATTAATGGAACATTAAGCCTTACTTGATTCCAGTGCTGTTCAAACATGGAACAGACTGCAAACTGAATTTTCAGGTAAATGCATTTTCATACAAATCTTACAGTGTACATGTACACGTTTACTGATTAGTATTTTCCAAATTTGAGTTTAAAAAAAATCGCAATAATCAATTTATAGATTCGTATTGGGATTAATCGGTATGGAATCGAATCGTGACCTATGAATCGTGATACGAATCGAATCGGCAGGTACTAGGCAATTCACACCCCTAATATATATATGACAGTGTCAGTCAAAACCGACCATGAAAACGGATTATGGTTTAATGCTTTGTCAGCTCTGAGAACATTATAAAATCTCAAGTGACTCTCCATGCGAGCGATTATGTCTTCCCGAGGCCCAAAGGGCTTAACGGACCTGTTGCAGATGGCCATGTTCTCCGGAGCCAACGCGTCTCCATTTACAGTACCACAGCACGGATCAATGGGCGGCTCGCTTCCATTCTGCTGAGCCGCGGAAAACTATTAAGGGGATGTGTGATCACCGGTGTGTGTGTTAGAGGAAGTTCTCTTTAAGAATGAATGTTGATCCAGGGGGTATTTCGGCAGTGTTTCGTCTCGGCCGGCTAAATGTACCGCTGGGTGCAAAAATATTCATCTTGTGTCAAATCAGAGAATAACAAACAGGAGTATGAATAATGTCGAGAGTTAAGTCAGTTTCTTAAAAGTTATCAGAAGCCAGTGAGGACCTCAAACTACCAGCTACCAACGACCAATTGTTAATTCATTTACTTAGCAGGTTTGAAAAGAAGGCGACAAGAAACCCCGTGTCAGGACCCATTCACGTTTGGCACAGAGGCTTGCATTCCATCATGACGCTTGAATATGCTCCAAAACGTGTTTAGAGTTTAAAAGAGGGCAACGGGAGTACACTTTAGTGGGATTTGTTTTTACACTCCGTGGCCACAACATGAGGTACACCTGCACGATTCAAAGGTAATGTTAACTCCTTCACTGCCATTGACGGCTATAGACGTCAAAAATTCATTTGAACTATTTCTATTCGTTTAACATATTTTCCCCCCTCTTGTTAACAAGAGTGTGAAAAACTAGAATTTTTTTATCGTACATTTAGAACAGATATAAAATGTGTGATTAATCGTGAGTTAACGAGTGAAGTCATGCGATTAATTACAATTAAAAAATTTAATCGCCTGACGCCCCTAATTTTTAATAATCTTTTTTCTTTTTTTAAATGGCAAGGCGATAAAAAAATTATTATAATTAATCACATGACTTCAATAATTAACTCATGATTAATCACACATTTTTTATCTGTTCAAAATGCATTATTTGGGGGGGATTTTCATACTCTTATTAACAAAAATGAAAAAAAGTCAAACTAGTAGAAATAGTTAAAAATGAATTTTTTAAGTCAATGGCAGTGAATGAGTTAATAATGGGTTTTTTGTACGTATGTTGTGTACCAATTACAAATGTTTTCTTACTGTACATAAGTAGATTTTCCATTCGTCTTTCTCATTGAAAAATCACATAAGACGAAGGTGTATTTTTTCAGTAGCTATTTTAGCAACGTTAGCAGAGCTTTATAATAGTAGTAACCCAAAAATCGTCTTTACAATATTATGTCCCCACTGGTCTACAAACATCATTCTGATTAATATTGTATTTGTGGGATATGATTCAAGCAGCAAGATCCACTCATTTTTTATCCATCTCCGGTGGCGGCCATTTTGCCACCTGCTGTCAACTGGAAATGACATCACAGTTGCACGGGGCTCGGGTAACAACTAATCACGGCTCACCTGTTTTCTGAGTTTGGTCATGTGACGTTCACAAGCTGAGCTACGTTACGTTCCCTAAGTCCTGAGCAACTGTGATGTCATTTTCAGTCGACAGCGAGTGGCAAAATGGCCGCCCCCCCTGACATGGATAAAAACAGGTGGATTTTGACGATGAATTCATGTTCCACAAATACAATATTAATCAGAATACAGTATTTACGAGACTTTTCGGTTGACTTTCCCTTGTGAGTACTTTTACCACCTCTTGATTATTGTGCCACATACATGTAACCAAAATACAAACGAAAATCATACTGTACGTTTATAGCATGTTGTTATACAATATATCTGTATTCAATCTTCTGTTACATTCAATTACCTTGTGCAGGTAGGTGTAAAGTTGATTAAATGTCCCAAAATCGATTTTCTTTTAATTATTTTATACTGTATTGGCCTTGTTTGTGTGTGCCTTTATTGGGAGCACTGTTTAAGTTGTACACAACTTGGCCACTTAGAGGCAGTGTGGTTCTGATACACTGTTAAGTTGTAGCCACATAGAAGCAAAAAGTAATGTTTAACTTATTCCAATAAAAGTTGTTTTGTTTTTTTTGCAGTGTAGGAAGAGCATATGTCGATCATTAATGTTAAGATGCTTCTCTGTATACATTCCTGAAACGTTTTGTATGAATAGTCGTTCTTTTGAGTGATAAAAGTGCCACGAGTAGCGCGCTAACTAGCATTAGCGAGTCAGACTGGAGTAGATCGTGACAATTATTTGCATATCTATAAATTGAAGCATAAATCATTGTCAATCACGTCATTTTTTTAATCTCAAATCGTTCTGAACCGAATCGCAGACCCCAAAATTGGAATCGAATCGTGAGACAGTCAAAGATTCCCAGCCCTAATGCTAATCTTGTCTTCTTCTTCTTTTTCTCCATTCAAGTGCGTTTGTGAACATACTCGTGAAGTTTGGAAACACTCTCATTAAGTTTGTAAACAAGACTCTTGACACACACCTGCAACATCAGGACGCAGAATGTCGCGCGCATTTTTTTTTGTACATTACACTCAATCTCATCGTTTCAACAGTGTCAGCGGCATCGAATTCTTGTCCACAAGCTGGTTTCAAGGCGTTCGGGTCATCAACAGAGCATCTGGGGTCCACATTTGTCTGCATGTCTCACTCTGGGAAGCAACTATAAACCTCCTACCACCGCCCCCGTGACTCTTTATTTACCCCGAGAAAAAGCGCCATGTTGCGGCTCCAGTCGCGGCTGGAGTCGCAGACGTTGCACCCGGCTCGTGTTGCGTTCTTACCTTCGCGATGGCTCTTTTGTACCTCATGGCCGCTTGCTCGACGAGGCTGGTCACTTTCATATTCCCGTCCCCGCACGGGACAACCACCCGGGTCCGTCCGAAACACACGGTCACCTTCATTTCCTTACGTTAATTCCAAAGAGGAAACGGACGACGCGTCAAACGGACACAAAACATCCCCTGGATGCGCAAAAAAAGCCGCTGCTTGGGGAAGAAGAACAGCTCGGGTGATAGTCCGAGTTTATGAGATTCCGATTCCGGTGGCTGCTGTGACCGGTTGACTGGGTAGGCGTCGCGTCGACTCACTTCAGAGGAACTTCCCAGCCGAGCGGCGGCTTCTCAGCGGGGAGCGCAACAGCTGACATGAAGCTGCGAGGGTCGCCCACATGTTGGAGCAGGCACCAGGAATGTCTCCGGTGCACAACCAGCAGGGGTGGCAAAAGTACACAAGCTCTGCGCTTTAACCCTTTAACAACCAACGCAAGCTTGCATTTGAGTGTGTTTTTTGGCCAGCTGTGGCGTCACGAGGCCTGTTTTTTTTTTTTTTTTTCAATATTCAAATTCAATAGGTGGCCAGAATGTAAGTGTAAATGGAAAAAATATATATCATATCATCATATTATTCATCACTGGAAATCCAATCTTTCACTAGCTGCTTTGCTTGCATTTGGTACACTGTAAACCTGAACGTTCAAAATAATCAAATAGATGAATTAACTCATTCACTGCCATTGACGGCTGTAGACGTCAACAATTCATTTGAACTATTTCTATTAGTTTCACACTTTTTTCCACTTTTGTTAACAAGAGTATGAAAACCGAGGGAAAAAAATGTATTGTACATTAGGAACAGATATAAAACGTGATTAGTCATGAGTTAACTATTGAAGTCAAGAGATTAATTACAATTAAAAAATTGAATCATCTGACACCTCTAATTTTTTAATAATATGTTATTTTTTGTTTAATTACCTAATTATTTAAACTCAAAATGAATCACAAATGTTATATCTGTTCTAAATGTAAAATAAAAAAAATTCTAGGTTTTCATACAAAAGTGGGGGAAAAAATGTTAAACTAATAGAAATAGTTCAAATGAATTCAATGGCAGTGAATGAGTTAAGTACACAATATTCAAAGTTTTATGAAAACTACTAATAACTTAACTTGTTTAAGTTGGTGTAACTATTGAAGTCATGAGATTAATTACAATTAAAAAATTTAATCGTCTGACGCCTCTAATTTTTTATAATATTAAGATTAATTACAATTAAAAAAATTAATCGTCTGACGCCTCTAATTTTTTAATAATATGTTCTGTTTTGTTTAATTACCTAATTATTTAAACTCAAAATTAATCACAAATGTTCTATCTGTTCTAAATGTACAATACATTTTTTTCTAGGTTTTCATACTCTTGTTAACAAAAGTGGGGGAAAAATGTGAAACTAATAGAAATTGTTCAAATGAATTTTTGACGTCTATAGCCGTCAATACTCAAAGTTTTATGAAAACTATTAACTTAACTTTTTTAAGTTGGTGTAACTTTGTATGCTTTTATGAGTAATTTGTACTAAAAAGTTTGGATTAAATGGAACCATACTCGTTTTTGGGTAACTTAAAAACATAAATTAGCTGATGTTTTATAATTTATTTTACTTATTAATTTGTAATTGTATTTAAAGCCCTATAGTTGACATTGTAAATTATCATTTGTTCTTAGTTTCCTATCTGGTTTAAATATATTAATAATAATTTACATTAGATTATAAACATATGCTCATAGCAGGCGGCATGGTAGCCAACTGGTTAACATGTCTGCCTCCTAGACCAGAGGTTGTGAGATCGAATCCGGCCCTCCGGCCCGCTGGCCTTCCTGGCTGGAGGTTGCCTGTTCTCTACTTTCCTGCGTGGGTTTTCTCCGGGTATTCCAGTTGCCTCCCACATTCCGAAAAATATGCAGGGTATTAATTGAACACTGGATTGTCTGTGTTAGCAATTATAATGTACTTATTGCTGGCTAGCTTGCTAGCCTTCCAAATAGATAGATAGAGAGAGAGAGAGAGAGAGAGAGAGAGAGAGAGAGAGAGAGAGAGCAAATTATTTGTAATTAATCAACCATAATTGAAATAATAGTTTGTCTGAGTAATTTAGCTAATAGCTAGCCTGCTAGCACTACAGCATGCTACTTATTTCACTGTCAAAAGACCACTTCTGAGCTATTAATCTGTGCAGCAGAAAAACATGAATTAATTTAACATGTAACTAAATTATGTTTGGAAAAGTACTGTTGTGCTTTCAAGCTGCTATGAATTTTTTTTGGGAGTGTTTTAGACACTGATGAAAGGGGAAATAGGTCAAGCTTGTAAACAAAAGATGTTGAGAAGTAATTGCTATCATGCTGGTTATGAGCATGACTTTGACAGACTAAATATGTCGTCGTTGAAGTGACTGAACCCGCTCCTGACAGTGTAAAAACACTTTAAGTATGTGTACAAGTGCTACACAAGTTTTTTTTTTTAAATATATGTCAGAGATATTTGTGGCGGGGGAAAACATGTCTGTATTGTCTAGTTTCCGTTTCTTAACAGGTATTTCACAGGTTATTATTGTAATGTAAGATAGGAGTATGCTTGAATTATTAAACCATAATGCAGAATAAATTCAGCCCCGGGGCTGATATGCAGTGTGACCTAATTTACCATAGAAATCATGAATCCCTTTTGCGTCTCCCTTCTTCCAAGCCTTTGCGATACGACAGCATCTAAGAAACTACAAAAAAAAAAAGAAGAGTTAAGAAGAAAATTATAGTTACAGACAAAAAAGTAAACATATTTGCAAAACACTGAAAGGATTTATAAACCTAAAAATAATAAGAAGAAAAAGATTTATAAACCTATAGTATAATACCAAACTCTAAATCCTAATTTAACAGTATTAAATATGTCATACTAAAGAAAATTATTTATAAACGCACAGTATATTTGCATATTTATTTCCACAAAAACAGATCAATATGAGCAACGCAGACCCAAACATATCATCCAGGCTGCGTGTGGATACAACTTGTCGTCAAATGTTTCTGGAAAATCAGCCTGATTACTTTTCCATGCACACTGCACTGAGTTTTAGGGTTACATGGTGGGAACAAGAATTTAGATCAGCACAAGCTGGATGGCTTTGATCATTCAGAAAGTCTGTCAAATCATATTGCCTGTTAAAAATAAGGTGCAACAAAAGCTATTTTAATATCGGGCAAGTCGAGACAGCACCTTTTCTTGGATTACCCCACAGTCCTTCCATGGGAAGTAAAACTGATTCAGGTGAGTGCCTCAACCAGTTTAATATTGATTTTTTTTTTTTATTCAACATCCCATTTCTCCTGTGTGTGAGAGAAAGCGATGCACAGGATAATTAACTACACACACTAGCAACTTCTCATTTTAGCAAGTGAGTCAAACTATAATTGTGTCTTACTGCACTGATATTAGGATATCTTCTCATATCAGAGACTAATCAATGCAGGTTAAGATGTGGCACCCCTTGTGATAATCATACATTTGAGTTAAAGACATTAGTCAAAGCTAAAATATTGTGTGACGGATTACTTCTTTTTTTTCTTTTTTTTTTACCATGACCATCAACCTGTAGTTTGGAGTTCGCTATATAGGCTAAATAAAGATGACTTAACAGCATAAAAAAAAGAGGAAAAGACTGCCACCTGCTGGAGCTAAAAAGTATTACACCTCTTCGTGTCATATACAAGGTGACACAAAATAACGGGAACTTTTTAACAGTCCAATAAAACCAAGAGTGATGGAAGAAAAAATATTTTATTCATAGTAATTGAAACCTTAAAATATGCCATTTACAATCAAACAATAATGGGATCCCAGCTATCCCAGCTGAGATGCTACAGCCGTCAATGAGGAATCTCAACAGCGGATTTCAATGGATTCGTACAGGAGGATGTCATCGACTAGACGTTATTTAAAAAAAGAACACAAAAAAAAGAAAAGAAAATTCCAATATTGTTACTTAAATGGCATGTTTTAAGGTTTGAATTACTATGAATAAAATATTTTCTTCCATCACTCTTGGTTTCATTGGATTTTTTAAAAAGTTTGTGTTTTTTTGTCATCCTGTAATAATCAGAGATGAGTAGTAACGAGTCGCATTTACTCCGTTACAGTTACTTGAGTAACTTTTTGATTTAAAAAATACTTCTTAAGAGTAATTTTACCACACAATACTTTTAACTTTTACTTGAGTAGATGTGTGAAGAAGAAAGGCATCATGTTCAAGCAGTTACTCAGTACTTGAGTATTATTTTCAAATAATACTTTTATACTTGTACTTGAGTTGGGTTTTTTATGACTACTTTTTACTTTTACTTGAGTAATATTTTGACATAACGCTACTCTTAAGTACATTTTTGGGGCCAGTCTACCCATCTCTGGTAATAATAATGCATGTATGCCTCGCAGGAGGCGGGACTTCCGGGTTTCGCACATCAACGCTGATTCCGATTGCTTTTTGCGACGTGTGGGCCGCGGTCCCGTCCCAGTGCTTGCGCTTCCGCCCTTGTGCCCCTCGGTTGCGCGTTCCCGTCGACGGGTGCGAGTGTGTCTGTCTCGGGACAGATGGGTGGGAGCACGTGGTTGGGAAGGGGGGTTGGGGGGGTGGGGGTGAGAGTGTTGGAACGCAGCCAGCAGCGGCGGGAAACGGCGCTGAAATGTGAAACCCGGAAGTCCGTGGCATCGACCCCATTTAACATGTTTGACATTTGCAGCTAGAGTTCATCACAATAACAGTTGAGTTGGACAAGCTCCTTTAACAAACAATGCACTGAAATAACTCAACCCACTGAGACAGAAGTTTAAATAAAAGTCTTGCGAATTCAATTTATTTATTTCACAAGCAGTAAGTTCATGTTTGTCATTTCTTTACATCTGAAAGTAAGTAGATAGTCAGTATACCAGTTTTATTACAATATTTTTCCTAGTAGATAAAAAAAACACACACGCACACGCACGCACGCACGCACACACACACACACACACACACAAACAATAACCGCAAATGAGAGGGGAATAAAGCCTGTTTTTAAAATGTGTAGCAATCAATTAATCACTGATGCCCTAACTTACTCTTAAATTCAATTTCTTTTCAGTCACATCAGAGGCCCTTCTGCACTTTTCACACCAATAACTCCAGTATATGGGCATTCTCCCGTTTTACGCGCACGTGACGCGCTTGGCACTGGTGATGTAAACAGCTTAAAAATCAGACGGTGGGTGGATTGGGAAGTTGTCGTCCGGCTTTCCGGGGGCTTCCTTTTAGACGCCATGATGAGTTCCCGGCAGACGGCGACAGTCCCCCAAAAAAATGATGAATGAGTGCTTTGTTATTGTTTGATGTTTTAAGCTTCGTATCCGCCACAGTCTCGATTCCATCGCTAAGCGATATAACTGTACTCATCCGCCGACGTTTGGCTTCGTTCGATGTACTGCTTGTCGATGAGGACTTCTATGCACTTTTTGATCATACTGATACTGGGGTTGAACCTGGCTTTGGACTGGTTGATGACCTGGCATGTGAGGACAATCATTATTGCGTTACAGACTGCAACAGCTTCCTCATAGAGCAAATCAATCATAAACCAACCCACCTCTTGTATGAGGGCGTTGTGTCTGAGCACCTTGCGGGCTTTCATGATTCTCACTATTGCAGCTTGTAAATACATTTTGCGATCCTCGTCTACGGCACTCCGAGTCTGCTCCATTTCCTACACAAAAAGATATGGAGGATAAAAAAAAAAAGGTTGCATCCCGAACAATGTAGCCGATCAAGACAAACCTGTGGTGTGTCCTTCTGCATTGACGTCGTGATCTTGAACTTTGTTCTTTTACTGAGGAAGGACATATTCAGAGAAAACGTGGATTCGGCGTCGATCTCCTCCTGTCGGTAGAAAGAATGACAGACACATGAATACTCTGCTCCGTGATGTCTGAAAAGAGGCAATAGTGGCATAGCCTTAAGGGAACCCCCGACTGTTTACTCTGTATCAGTGGTTCTTAACCTTGCTGGAGGTAATGAACACCACCAGTTTCCTATGCGCATTGACCGAACCCTTCTATATTGAAAAATAAAATGTGATTTTTGATTTACTGGTGAACAAGATGAGCAGAGGGAGTAGCCTTTTCATTGAATCTGGCTCTCTCCACTACGGAAGTGTATTGCATTCATTGGGGGGGTGGGACTCCTGTTTTTATGACAATTTTTTTTTGTTTTGTTTTTTTTATCTGTTTTTCTGAATATATATTTTTCTGCTTTACTGAAAAAAAATTTGTTAAAAAAAAAATCTGGAAAAGTGTTATTCAAAAACTGAAAATAATATTCTGAAAAACAGAGCACCAGTTTCCGTTTTTTGAGTATTTATTTATTTTTACCTCTGAACTCCAAGTGACTTGTTGCAAGTGTGCAACAAGTCAATTGGAGTTCAGAGGTAAAAATAAATAAAAAACTAATAAATTACTGGATTTTTTTCAGTTGATTATTTTTTATAATTCCCCGCCCCTGTTTTTTTATATATTTTTTTACTGTTTTTCTGAGTAATTTTTCCTCCAGTTTTTCTGAATTATTGTTTGCCTCTTTTTCGGATAATTTTATTTATGACAGAAAAAAAAAATCAGTAAAACAGAAAAAAAATACACAAAAACTAAGCTCCCACCAAAAAATTAGTCAGAAAAACACAGGGTTTTTTTTCTCTCTCAAGTGAATGCAATACACTTCCTTAATCCACCAACTCAACTCTATATTTATAGAGTACTTTAAAATAACCCCAACTGATTTTTTTAAGATGGAACCCAGAGGCAGCAGATACAATGAAAACAGCAGAGGCCCCGGAATTGAACTCTGTGGAACACCATACATTCCGTTATACATGTGAAATTATATTGCACATATTCGTCCGACCACTTTCTTTATTTTATTTGACAAAGTTAGTATGAAATGATTACAATTATAATCAAGAAATCACACGGACCACCATCAAAACAGTCAGAAGTCAACAACTGAGCGCACCTAATTCCGTACAGCACAGATAGGCCAACCTTTTCCGAGTTGTGGTTGAGCATCTTCACATCCAACAGAGACTTGATGGTCTTCTGGAGCTCCTTCTCGTTCATCTGGGTACCGTCCTGCAGCTCCTTGTGTGTCACCGTCTGGCTGTTATTGAACGCGAGGAGCACAGCCATCTGATAGGTGGTCACCATGGCGACGTAGGGCTTGGACAGGTAGTTCATCTTCACTTCGCCTAAGAACATTGATGGAGATGTTTATGCATCGGTTCATGCTTGGAGACTTGCTAGGACTGCACTAGTCTTAAGTCCCGAGACTATCGCTGTCCGAACTTGATTCCCCTTCATTTTTGCTTTTTGGAGGTGGGCGTTCCGTCAATCCGTCTCTTTTTTTTTTTTTTTAATAAATGTAATTAACAATAACCGGCCCACTTCTGCTACTCGACTCGCGCTCCCCCCTCCCTTCCCGTGAGATGCGTGATGCATTCACAAACACTTGGACATAAAACAGCAGAACTTCAAAATAATATTACTCAAGTAAAAGTAATCATCCCCCCCCAAAAAAATCACTCAAGTACAAGTGAATAAGTATTCGCTGAAAAAAATACTCAAGTACTGAGTAACTGCTTGAAGCTAATATGCGAAGATGACGCTCCGCCCAAAAGTGAACTGTGGCACGCGGGGGAGGGAGGTTCAGGGGGTTGAACGGGTCTCTACGCGGGTAACGACTCTAGAGTAGCCCAATATAGCGGAGAAAGAGTAGCGATCCTCCTTCACACATCTACTCAAGTAAAAATAAAAAGTACTGTGTGGTAAAATTACTCTTAAAAGTATTTTTTTTCTTCAAAAAGTTACTCAAGTAAATGTAACTCGTTACTACCCACCTCTGGTTGTTACTAACATAACTATGAGATTCATTTTTCAAAAATCATTTCCAGTTTAATACATTTAGTAGAAACTTTTTTTGGACGTACGCCGCCATTGTTATTTACGTCGCAATGCATGACGTAGAAAGGCTCTGCCGAGCAATGTGAAACGCCTATAAAGAAAAAGAAAGTTAGGCCTCGTAGCGTTCCTAAAGAAACATGCGATTGGGAGAGTCACCCCCCCCCCCCACACGCTGTGCTCTCCTCATTCACCAGACGCATTCAAGAGTTTTGATCGTCCCTTTAGGAACGCTACGGAGGCTTACCATGCCTCTCCCCTCCCCAAAAAAACTGTGGAGTGTGCAGGGTCCGCACACTCTATAAAAGGAAGATAAAAGCTGATCGGTGCAGTCGGAGTAAAACAGTCAGGGCTCTTCGTACTCATCTGGGCATTAGTGGAGCATGCATGATGTAGAAAAAGCTTTACCGTACCTTTTTAAAAGGCACAATGCACCTTTACACTGGAAAGGATTTTTTGAAAAATGAATCTCATAGTTATGCTAGTAAAATCCAAATAAATAATACAGAGCAAACTTGTCATTACAGTTGTGGTTCATTTCAAGCTAATAATTTGATGAAATGTACTTTGATTATTAACTTATTCACTGCCATTGACGGCTATAGACGTCAAAAATTCATTTGAACTATTTCTATTAGTTTTAAATTTTCCCTACTTTTGTTAACAAAAGCATGCAAATCTAGAATTTTGGGGGGGTATTAGAACAGATATAAAATTTGTGATTAATCACCCCTAATTTTTTATAAATTTTTCTTTAAAAAAAAACACATTAAAAATGTAAAGATTTTTTTTTAAAGAATAGATTATTAAAAATTAGGGGCATCTGGCGATTAAAATTTGTAATCGTAATTAATCGCATGACTTCACTAGTTAACTCACGATTAATCACAAATTTTAAATATGTTCTAAATGTACAAAAAAACTACATTTTCATACTCTTAACAAAAATGAAAAAAAAGTTAAACTAATAAAAATAGTTAAAATTAGTTCTTGACATCTATAGCTGTCAATGGCAGTGAATGAGTTAATAGTGATTAATTTTGTGGTGGTCCTAAAATTGGAAGCATAACGTTAAGGTTAGGTTTGGAAAAAAAAGTGGGCAGTCCATCAATATTGACGGAAGCTCCGTCAACAACGGATGCCATGGCGGACGCCCATTTCGTTGAGGGAATGACAGATATATTATAATAATATATTAAGAAATATTGACGGATTGACGACGACTGGTGTCCTGACTGTTGACGCTTGCCAAATGGCGGACGCTCTAAATTCATCGACGCACCTACCTCTGGTCCTTTTAACCTTACCTGTGCAGAGGTAGTGTAGCCAAGTTAGTTTTCGCCCACTGAAGTGCTGATTATAGAACAATTCAAACTGGAGGTAAAAAAGGGAAACCAAGATTATTTAACAGTGACGTTTTTTTTTTAAAGCTCCAATAAAACAATTTACCATCTGGACACTCTTCTCCAGTTCTTGCGGGATGGCGAATGTGGAAGATGGTGCGTGTGTGAGAGGCCAAGCTCCAGCCTGCAAACACGTGTGATATACATTAAATCAACTTCACCAGACAAAAGGCTGGACGCGTTTTCTGTCATTATAGCATTTAGTCCCATATGTAACTTCAAAGTCTAAGCTACAACGACTGTTACGAAACACTTTGCTCAAATACAGCACTGTCTTCTCACCTGCAATACGTAGATCTGGAAGCTGATACCCAAATCCACTACAGCCTCATCTGTTTTGATGAAATTATTAAACTTGTTATTGAGGTCAGCGCTCACGCTCATGTCCGTGTACATTCTGTGAAGTTTGCTCGTGAACTCATAGCCGCACGCTTGCTGTGGGAGGAGATGAGAGTTTTGTTTTGAGGGTGCGCTTCATCAAAGAATACAACAAGGGAATTGAACCAAATGTACCTTTAGTTTGTTGATCATGGCTTCTTCCGAGTCCATTGACAAAGATAAACCGTGTATTAATCGTTTTGCTAGCATTCTGGCGTAAAACTGTGAAAATAAAAGACAAAACAAGACTTCACCTTCTGAAGATACGAAAAACAGACACAATTATATTTTTAATCACAACAGTGAGCTTAAAACTCATCACTAGTCTAAACATGACATTCTGATTAATATTACATTTGTGGAATAAGAGCTATGACGCAAAATCCAGCCATTTTTATCCATCTGAGGGGGCGGCCGTTTTGCCACTTGCGGTCGACTGAAGATGACATCACAGTTGCTCGGGTCTCAGGTAACAAACAATCACAGCTCAGCTTGAGAAAACCGGTGAGCTGTGATTGGCCGAACCCTCCGCAACATCGATGTCATCTTCAGTCGACAGTAAGTGGCAAAATGGATAAAAACGGCTGGATTTTGCTGCTTAACTCATATTCCACTAACAAATGATCAACCCGAATACAATATTTAGACTCGCGGGGCTGCACACAACATATTATTGTTAAAAAAGAAAAAGTCGAGTATATAGAGTGAAAAGACTGAATAAGAGAGTCAAACGCCAGCCAAGGCTGTTTTCACCTTTTGAAAGATGTCTTTGTCATCTATGTACTTAAAAACGGTGATGAAGCTGGTCAGCTTGTCCTCCACCTCGTTCTCCGTCATTCCCTTTGCAGACTTCTTCAGGAGATTGTCGCAGTATTTGGCCAGCTGCACAGAGGGAGGACGGACGGTGACCCAGTCAAGACATGAACTCGATATAATAAACAGCATTTGCGTGTGGGTGTGCACTAACCAGCTCTGGGGCTTTACAGATGGACTTGGGCTCTCTGAAGTTCACTACAGACGTCAAAGCCTACAAAAAAAAAATATATATATATATACAAAAACAAAATCTTTTACATTGACAAAAATGATCACAGGCAAGCTAGTGTTTGTTAGTGACGGGAAAATGAAGCTTCATGAAGCACTTTCTTTTTTTCTTTTACTTCTGTACATGGTGCTCTGGGTTTAAATATAAAGACCAGTGCAATGGAAATCAAACTTGCAGTGCATATTTAAACCAAGAGTGCCATCTAGAGGAGTCAAAAAATATCACAAGTCATGAAGCTTCATTTATCCATCGCTAGTGTTTGTTACCTTATCGAGCGCACTCATGAAGTGCTGGTCTCCATTCAGAACTGTGTTAATGAGCTGAACAAATTTACTATGAACTTCTAGGACTGACTCGACAAATAGGGTCGGCATCTGGAAGAGGGAAAAAAAGAAGGAGGAGTCACATTTTAACTATCAAGTGAATGTACAAAGTTAGCCCCGTTAAAAAGATGGTCTGAGAAATACAAAATAAAAAGAACAGAATAAATTGTAAACATTTCCAAATCTGTCCATGTATTATATTTTTTATATAATGTCACAAATCTATGGTCCAGACTCCAGATTGTGTTTCATTTTTAATTCAATTTTTGTTCTATAAGGAGCTTTACAATTTGAATACCATATATTTTGGACTATATAAATCGCTCCGGAATATCAGTCACATCCGTCAAAAAGTGCATCTAATGCATCATGAAGAAGACAAAAAAACATATAAGTCGATTACCCGCGCCCAAAATTCCCATTCCCTAATTGTGTTGACAGAAACCAGTTCTGGTTGGATTCCAAACTTCTGCTTCTTTTAACTATGGAAATGTTGTTGTTTTTTCAGGTTTAAAATGGCTTGCCTTGTCTAGCATCCCACATCGGATTAAAGTCAAAGGTGCAATCCGGGTCAATTCTTGTGCCTTTTGGTGCTGTAAATAGTAAAATTCTTGTTATGGCGGAAGCCGCATGCTAAACTAGCGATGCATTGTACATTAGTTGCCATTTTCTAATTTGAATATATATATATATACACACACACACAAGTCACATCTGAATATATGTCGCCAAAGCAGCCAAGAAAGCAAAAAAGAAAAAGTGTGATTTATAGTCCGAAAAATACGGTAATTATGGAATAGGTGAAAAACTGAAAACGTGACATTTTTGCAACATATGGAGATTATGAAGCTAAAATTGACAGGAATGTCTCGGAAATTACGGAAGTGTTTTGATGGCATTCAGGTTTATTTTTACTATTGTATTTTTTTTATTCTGCTATATTTTGCCGTTCAACTACAATTGCATTTCTTGACTGATTCAAACCATTCCAACTTAAACGTGTACATGTAAAAAATTCACGCTTCGCGGGTTATTACTTTTCTCCAGTGGGGCACCCTACACCACATCCCTGTGACATGAGGCAAGAGTCTGGGAAAACGACTGCTTTACAATTGCAGGGCTACAGAATACGCCACATACCCCCCAAAAAATAAATAATGCAATAGTGTTGCGTCACTTACGTTTTCCAGAGAGAGGTTACTGGTGCCTCGGATTCCTTCATTATTGATATGGACCTGCAACTCCTGGATCATATGCGGCAAACCATTAGACACGGCTCGCAACAGTGTGTACATGTTGGCCATATCTGGAGAAGCACAAACGATGACTTATTTTCTTCTCAAAAGTCATAAAACAAGACGATCTGAGACAAAAGCTAACCGTCTCGCTTCTCCTGCCGAATAATGTTCTGGCACTCCGCATGGAGGAACTGCAGGTGGTCCGCCACCATCCTCTGCTGGCATTCATTGATGACTTTGGCATAGGAGCTCGGATGCAGGTACTTCCGACATCGCATCTCTTCGTCTTTCAACCGCCCCAAAACCTAGACGAATGGATTCAAGTCCGTTTATTTGTGTGCTCTCTAAAAAAATTATCTTCTCGTATATTTTTGTGTTGGCAGTGTAAACACAGTGCCTACCTTCTCCATATACTGTGAGCAGTTGGATTCTTGGAGTAAATTTGAAGCTTCCTGTTTGTAGTACTCTCCCGTTTTCGTCACAAACTCGCCTTCAAAGATTTCCTGATAAAACTGCAACACAATGACACAGGATTTAAGCATACAAAAACTGCTCTGAATGAGCACCTGCCGTACATTTTGGGAGTGGTTACAGCCATCCATTTTCTTTACAGTATGTTCTCATTTGGGTCACGGCTTAGTTAGAGCTGATCCCACTTGACTTGGGGCATGAGATTTGAACCCAGAACTTCACTCATTCAACAAAAGTTTAAAAAGTGAAACGTCATCTCACATTCTCACCTTCAATGGAAACTTCTTCTTGTATTGCTCAACATGAACAAAAGAGTTTATTACCCCGTGGATGACTTTTTGGTTGGGATTTTCACCACAACGGTCACTGTTGGGACAAAAGAGGAATTTGAGCTTCTGAACGACACTCGGCCAACATTTCCAGTAACTGAATGTGTGACTGAGAAATATTACTTTTTGATTTCATTCAGCAACATCCGGATGAGAATGGCTTGAAGCGGCTCAATCATGAGCTTTCTCCACATATCAAGGGCCAACTACAGTGACAAATGAAAAAGAGTTCATCAAATAAAAAAACTCACATGATCCAGATTACCCAACTGATTGTAAAATGTATTCGTCAATACCTCTCCGATCTCCATTAGTGGCTCATTCATGTCCACTCCCCCGTAGCCGTACTGTAGATCCGCCTCTGTCAGTTTGTTCTTCTTAATGAACTGCGTGTTGAGATACCTGGAGAGGAAAAAGGGTTTTAGATGGGTCTGAAACAAGCCTTCCCAAAAACAATAAGTCGATTTCACTATGTTTATTGTTTTATTTACTATATAGCAGTGGTTCTTAACCATGTTGGAGATACTGAACCTCACCAGTTTCCCATGCGCATTCACCAAACACTTTTCACACGCACCATAATTCACACACTACTTGAAAGCAACCGCCGCTGTTTTCTTACCCTCGTAAGGACAGTGTCCAATTTTGGGCTTTTTGCTTAAATATAAAGTGTATGAAAAAAATAAAAAAATCACTGAGTGACCTAAAATTGTCCAAAACATGTTGAAGTTCAAAATGACACCGTCCAAAATTTCAAAATTCTTATTGTCATTATTATATGTGGGAAAATTTTTTTATAGTACACATGAGTAAAAATGTCCAAATTTAGGCCCATTGACTCCCATTATAAATTATAATTTTTCATGTTTTTGATGCACTGTACACCTGATGCGCTATAGTGCATTTCCCGCGATTACCCAATTTATCCCTTCACTGGGGAGTCATAAAAGTCCCCTTTCACTAGATGGCGCTAGAGAGCTAATTATCAATTATGGTTGAGCTGACTTATGTGCTTCCGATGTCCCCATTCTTATACCAAAACAAGAAAGCACGGTTGGGATTGAGAGCTCAGGCCTGTGAGCGTGCGTGGACGCGGTAACAGTGACGTGCACACATGTACGAGTGTATGTGCGCTTGTGCGTGAATATTCCAATTTGAATGTGTGTTTTTATTAAATATATATATATATATATATATATATATATATATATATATATACACACATAGATACAGATGATAGTTGTGCTCTTAGGACAATATTGCTTTTATTGTCTAAAGAGGGCATAAAAAACTAACAAATAAAAACTATATATGTATGGATAGGTCTGATGCAACTGAACATTTTGAGTGGTCGCAAGTAAAAAAATAAAATAAAATCAGAAATGACATAAATCACACTTCTAATAGTGAGCCAAATTTTGGCACATTTTAATTATGTGTCGTGTTTTTGTGTTTTTTTTGTTTTTACTTTACAAGGGATTTATTTAAGATGGAACACAGGGGCAGAAGATACAATAAAAACAGCAAAGGCCCCAGAAATGAACCCTCAGCAACACCATCCGTCCATCGAACCCAGGTTAAGAACCACTGCTATATGGTAAACATAAGACAACAGTGTTACCTGTACAAGCAGTCCATGTAGTCAGCCCCTTTGCTGTATTCATCCCAGTATCTGTGGTACATCACTAAAACCTTCTCTTCCGATTCCAAGACTTTCTACAATGCGAGCGCAGGCAGGGCAAATATTAGTAAGCCACATGGAGTAACACATCCCAATTGGCGTTGTGCTTACCTTGTACAAATTCCGAACATGATTCTCTAGAAAGACCTTTGTTTCATTGTATAATCTCTCACCTAAAGGCTCAGGGTATGCGACACACAAAGCGTATATATCACTAGGGTCAAAGTTCAGGAAATATGTGTTTCTAATATGTCGTATGGTAGAGATAGGACTCGGACAATTATATACTTCACTAAAAAATGTAAACACAGTACACACTAAAAACACATTTCAGTCAGGATACGAAAAACGGTCATTCCACGTTGCTCTCTCCACATAGTCGAGCATCACAACAGCCTTGATCGTCGTTAGCAACTTGTTCCATGTTTCGTCGAAATCCACCACCCGTGGCTTCAAGGACATTGTGCAGGCTTCTTATTAGCCTGGTAAAAACAAGACACAAAATCATGACACACATGTCAGCCAATAGACACAAACATTATTACATGATCAATCATTTTAATTCTGGATTTTGTTTTTGTATGTTTGCACTGACCCACCAAGGCAAATTCTTGCTTCTATCAATGGACCAACAAAACTCTCCCCACCATTATCACAATATTGTATGGCAGCTATACAGACACAGTGGCCAAGACAACCGAGCACGTCAGTGGATCATAGTTCCTCTGTTAGAACTCTATCAGACCTGTAAGATCACAAAACCACAACTCACGCTTACTGTGGGCAGTGGCACTCTATTCACAGTTCCTACTACAATACAATACTATTATTACTTTTATAATAGATTCATCTGTCGATTATTTTGTCGATTTTTCTGATTTAAAACACTTATTTTAATTTCCATCCCTAAAACATGAAATTATTTCCAAACGTTAAGTGTAGAAAATTCATGTCAATCAATGAATTGGTCAATTTGCCACAAATGTAAACAAATGCCCAACCTATCTTCCTATTCTTGGGTTTGAATGTGAAAGCAGATCAAACTATTGGAAATGGGTTTGGTCTATCAATGCATCCTCAGCATCACTGATGTATCCTAGAGTAAAGTGCTCATCCGAGGCATCCTTATACTTATTATGTATATGTAAAATGTGTAAATAAAATAACCACATGAAAAGCAGAATTTCACTTTCAGGATTTAAGTTGGGTATAACAAATACATTGGATTTTCTAAATACTGTACAACTATTCTGCAACAAATTCTCTCCCACTATTTATCCTTTGAAAAAAGCATGTCAGAAATGCATTTGACAATGATGCCTTTGAAGCCTTTAAAGGCTTTATATCCTAAGCACTTGACTTTCAGACTGGACGGGGCAACGGAACGAATCTCTTTGAATGAAAACATCCCATCGGAGACTGGCTACTGGAACGATGCAAGTGTCCTTCCTGAGCCGCCTCGATGTGCCCTTGAGCAAGGCACAGCAGCGTTGAACTGCTCGTCACTCGTTTATTTTGCATGCACGCGTGAATTGATTTCTGCCTAGTGCGACGCGTGCAACGAAAACACAGCAGAATGAAACGTGACTTATCCATCTTGGTTTCAAGCAATGTTACAAATGAATAGGATACCAAAACGTCAGGCGCCGGCTTTGCTAGTAGCTACTTCTTAACGGCCGCTGTTTATCAACGTTTGCACAACATGACGCGCGTGTGGCGAACAGGTAGACTTCTTGTAACAAGGGCGCAGCCAAGCGAAAGTTACCGGCTACCGGAATGTCAATCCCAAAATAGGATGGCTAGCGAACGAGCTAACTAGCATCCCACTAGCATGCTACTTCTCCTATCATTTGCAGTGTACGGGCACCAGCTAACAGCTTGTTACCTAGCAGGAAGCTACAGGCGGAGCAGCGATAGCGGGTAAATAATCATCTACTTTGCGATGTCCCTCGTTTGGCACTGACAGCCCAGTAATCATGCTGCTGAAACGACACCAGCCACGTCCGAGGATAAACGTGTGAATCGTACCTACCACTGGACAGTGATCTTTGCTGTAAAACTCAAGTTTCTACGCTGTCACAGGCTTGATCACTGCTCTTCCCTGCTTCTTGGATTATACCATTGTTTTACAAAGGGGGGGGGGGGGTCGTGAGGTTCCATAAACTGGTCTCCGCCAATGTTTTTTTTTGTGTGTGTGTGTAGCGAACATTTAAAGTGGCTTAAATAAAACACTAGTGTCTCATCCACTCACAAATAAAGATTCAAAAAGGCCAAATACATTTTTGGTTTAAGACGTGAGTGCAAACTTATTTGTGGTACCGCCCAGAACTACGGAAAGCTCATAAGAATTTAGAAAAGCCGCCACTTCATGAGAAATTCATAGTTCTGTTTTTTGTTTTCCACAGAAATACAAGACAATATGTTGGAAATTGTTGCCTAACCAACATGACTTTTTAATGAACTCAGGTTCATAAAATAATATGAGAAGAGAGCGATATTGGATGGCTCACATGCTTCTACACTTGGAACTGCAAATAACACTAAACCTTGCTATTGCTTTAGTAATAATAATGTGCAAGTAGTTTATCATGAAGGATGCTCCACACATATTACTACTTACTACTTACTATTTACTACAATGGCGTGACTGCATGTCCAAACTCGCAGGTTTGGGATGTTTTCTCTCTCCAACACAATGAAGCTCATCAGCAAGCTCTGCACAAGCCTGTAACGATCCTACTTATTGGAACAGGTGCGTTGGAGCAGGGAAACATTCATAGTTCTAATTTTGTTCCCGTAAAAAAAATTATGGACTATATGCACGGAGGAGGGGGGCCTTCCAACTTCCGGGTTTTCACCCATCAACTTTGTTTCCGTTTCCGGTTTGCGACTATGGGCCGCGTCCCAGTACTTGCGCTTCCGCCTTTGTGCCCCTCGGTTGCGCTTTCCCGTCGACGGGTGCGAGGCTGCGAGTGTGTAGCGTCCTGTCTCAGTGTCCGAAGCATTTCAGATAGCCGAGACGCCCTCCAGCCGATGAGCGGGGGGGGGGGGGGGGGGGGGGAGTGTTGGAACGGGGCCAGCGGTGGCCGGAAACGGCGCTGATGTGTAAAACCCGGAAGTCAGAAGTCTGTGGCATCTACCCCATTAGTCAGAACGTAAGAATAATGTACACTGGAATAAGAGCAAGACTTGACAATTTTAAAATAAAATGCGCCTGGGCAGTGTGGTGCCGTGCATGCACACACTTACAATGAGTTTCGTTTTTTACCGATTAGGAAAAATTTGCATTTGAGTAGTGTTATCTTACCTGCGTCTGTGCGTGTGTGTGGTTTTCCAGAGCTTTCATGTGTGAATATCCGATTTTTAAAGTGGTAACACTCCCGAAGTTGATGCTAATTTCCTGCTAACATTTTAATGGCATCCTCCATCGCCTTTGGCAATAGCGCTAGCTTTTTATAAACGAAACAGATTTTGTATTTAAATATACAATGTGTGCATTTTTTTGTTGTTGCATGTTTACACTAACGGACGGCAGAATCGCATACGCTCTGCAGCGAGCTACATCTCATCCCGCAAGCATGAGTCGCATTTTTGACGTGTGTGCCTTGCGACCGCTTGTCGGCGCTGGGGTTGCCAAAAAATTGTAATGGCATTTCCCGTTCAATTAAGGCTGCTTACAAGTTTTTTTTTAGTCTAACAAGAGAAAACCTGGCAACCCGGAACAAAAGTGAATTGTGTTCAAAACTGTTCATTTGCCCCACAGAAACGTGATTATGTCATTTTATGCACAGGCATAAATGTCTCTGACGTAAGACGTGCCACGATGTGTGGTTTTAAATTCCTCATAGATTTGTTTTTTACACTTAGTGGACCAAACGTATCGCAAATGCTTGTTGGTGTTTTCCCACGTTACGACAGCAGGGGGAGACAGATGCCTTAATTATGAACGTGGGCCCACTAAGAGGTACAGTTGTGTTAAAAACAAAAAACAAAAAAACGAGTAGTCCAACATGACTAACCAGATCAATCCCTTTTTGGTCGCAATTTTATTACTTATGACAGATAATTAACCATTGGGCGCAGTAGTAATTAAAAAAAAACAACAACAAAAACAGCAGACACAACATTCATTCCTAGTTTGCATGGTTCCGTGTCTGTTTATTTGAATAATTACGGACATTGATAAAAACAAACATAATAATATAATAATGAATACATTAAACTTATACAACGTACAATATACTCTGATGTGCTAATCATTTTGCGGCTGCTTACATATTTACATAGACAAGGCAAGCATCCATTTTTTGTATATTGCTTGCCCTCATTGGGGTCATAGGTCAGCTAACCCAGATGACTTTATGGTCAACATCCTGGGTACAATTCACACTCACATCAGCACAAGGACAATATGCAAACTCCATGCAGAAGGGCTGAGTTAACTTTGAGGGCAGACATGCTAACGAGTAACCACTATTTCATCTTGCTGCCTTAAGATTTGAGTCGCGAACAAACCATGAAAGAAAAAAAAGAAAAAAACCTCCCCACGGACAAACAGCAGAGCCCCTGACTCATTCACAGTGAGCGGCGCTGTCGACAGTGGAGTCCAGTGATGTCATAATGATGTCAATGCTTCTAATTGTAAGTTCCACTACACTGCTGCTGACTGTGGGAATGTTTTAGTCCGAGTGAAGACGCGGGAAGGGACGCACTCTTGAAAATCCTGGAAGTAGAAAAAAGTATGGCTGTGACTGGGGATGAAACAGAAGCAGGTAGGTGTGCTTATCTATTTGATTGCCTCCATCCAATAATAACCAAAAACATTTGTTTCGGGGTGTTTTTTATGCTTTATCGCAGCAATAACACAAAATATGCTGGCGTATTAGATATTGATACTGTAATACATTTGACAATAGAATACATATTTCCAACAGTTAGGCTTGCATGTTGACAGGGTTGGCTTTTGTCTCTTTTTACACTCTCTCCCTCTCCTCCAGTGAAACGCTTCAGCGCTCTGCCCACGCAGAGCAAATAGCGGCAGTTGCTGACGTCACCGCTGTTCCCGGTAAAGGTCTCCACAGTATGTAATGCAGCGGGTAAGATGGAGACTGACGTCAGCGGCCGCCGGCCTTGGTGTGATTCTATTTAGTCCCTTTTGCATAGCGGCTTATATCTCAGAATTAATCAGCCATGTGATGAGGGAGCTCTGCCGTGGAAAGGATAAATAGGAAATGTACATTTAGATAAGGTTCCTATCCCAAGTATGTGGGAATCAACCCTGCAAAAGCCACACAAAACAAAGATCGAGGCAACCCTGGTGGTTAAAGTCCAAAATCTGTTCTGTTTCCGCAGGCTCCACAGGTGAGATCATTGGCACCAGCTCCATTCTCCCACTGGCTGAGGCACAGACCAGCATTCACAGCTCCCAGAAGCCTTTTGAGGGTGTGTCACAGAAAAGGGAACAGCGCCTGATGAAGAATAGGTATTCATCTGTGTTATTGGTTTATTATTGGGAAGTCCACACAATGTTTTTCTTTACCACTAGTCTAAATACTACGGAAGAGGATTCGGGCAAGTGAAGAGAAGAAGAAAAAAAGGTTGGCTGGGTTCTGACTTTATTCTGAGGATTCTGACTTTAAAGTCAGAATTCAGACGTTAATCTCAAAATTCTGACTTTAAAGTAAGAATTCTGACTTTATCTGACTTTAAAGTCTGACTTTATCTGACTTTAAAGTCTGACTTTATCTGACTTTAAAGTCTGACTTTATCTGACTTTAAAGTCAGAATTCTGACTTTATTCTCAGGATTCTGACTTTCTGACTTCTACCCACAATTCATAGCTCTACGTCACAAAGCCAGAATTCTCACTTTAAAGTCTGACTTTATCTGACTTTAAAGTCAGAATTCTGACTTTATTCTCAGGATTCTGACTTTCTGACTTCTACCCACAATTCATAACTCTACGTCACAAAGCCAGAATTCTCACTTTAAAGTCAGAATTCTGAGACTTTAATCAGAATTCTGAGACTTTAATCAGAATTCTGAGATTAAAGTGAGAACTCTTCAATTATCACTTTAAGAACTCTGACTTTAAAGTGAGAATTCCCACTCTAAAGTTAGAGTGCTAAGGTTAAAGTGATAAAGTGAGAATTCTGAGATTAAAGTCAGAATGCTCACTTTAAAGTCTGAGAATAAAGTAAGAATCCTGCCAACTCTTTTTTTCTCTTCACTGGCCCAAATCCTCTTCTGTAAAATACTGTATTCTAATTAATAATGTGTTTGTGGAGTATGAATTAATCAGCAAAATCCACCCGTTTTTATTTATCTTGCTTAAAAATGACATCACAGTTGATCCGAGCTCGGGCAACAACCAATCACGGCTCAGGTTCAGAGAAAAGGTGAGCCGTGATTGGTCGTTACCCGAACAACTGTGATGTCATTCTCAGTCGACAGTGAGCGTCAATGTGGTTGGTAAAGTAAATTCGAGGATGAATCTAAAGCACATTTTCTGCTTGACTTAAAATGAAAGTCCTCCTTATCATGCCGTACATTTTGCAATCATAAACCCAAGATGACGTCTTAACAATCGATCATTAGCTTGCTCGTGTGAAGCTTCAAACAGAATGCTCCCAGAAGGAGATGGCCAGTGAGTTCAAATTGCCACTTAGTGTCATCAGCAAGCTGCGAAAAGAGATACAGAGCAGCTGTTTTAAATGTGTTTAAAGCGTGTATTGTATTTACTCATCCTCTGGTTTAACCTGATTAATGGCATGAATTGAGTTGTCTGTTGTCTTTGTTTGACTCTTCTCACAGGGAAGCCGCCCGGGAGTGTCGGCGGAAAAAGAAAGAGTATGTTAAATGCCTGGAACATCGCGTGGCGGTGCTTGAAAACCAAAACAAGACTCTGATCGAGGAGCTTAGAACCATGAAAGACATCTACCGACACAAAGTCGAGTGATCATTTTTCATCTGGGAGATGGATGGAAGAGAAAGAATGAGCACTCACAAGACCCACTTTAAAACACTCATGCCAAACAATCAAGACAAAATTCCTGTTGTTACATCTGTGATTTTCGTGTTTCTCTCAGGTACCAGCCAGCATCAACAAACACAACATGCTAGTTCAAGTCAGTCTTGAACGTCCGATGTCATTTAGTGTGTTTGAAACACAAGTTATTCGTTTGTTATACATTTGATATTTTGCCAGTGGCAAACTCAAGTTGCTAACAAGCTCAAGTTTCACATAGCACGCAATGGCTAAATGCAAATGACGATGATATAAGTCATTTTTCACATATCTGTGCTTGAATAAAGTACTTCATCCTGCTTGTACCTACATAAAACAAAGTCTGCGTAACTAACACTCACTTTTTTTTTCTTCAATTAAATATCAATGGATCATGAAACCTGTATTTACAGACAGAACATTGAATGCATGATCCCTGTATATATGCTTTGATTTGGAAAGTATTTTATTGAGTTAATCTTGTTAGAGGAGGGGTTAACATTAAGGGTTAACACTCTTGACCAGGAGGTAGTGCTGTGGTTTGATAAACAGTTTGTGGTTGACAGTCGGTCAACGAGGAAGAAGAGGAGGAATGGGAGTAGTTGGACCTAGACCTCGCCTCGAGCGGTATCATCGGCCAATGCTCGGATACGTTAGCGCGTCCGCCATATTGAATGTGTCATATGATAGCAAATGGTCTTGAGCTTCATAAAGAAAAATCCTACAAAGCGCAAAAAATAACACGCGCGCGTTTAATATTATTAGAAACGCTAACTCCTCCTATAGATAAGCACCAAACCAAATAACTGTATTTTTTTCCCAATGTTTCTGTGAGTTATTGTCTGTGATAATGGACATTGAAATATTGTAATAATAATAGTAAATATTTAATCTGTGTCTATAGCAACCATAGCCTGAAATGTAAATGCGACGTTTGGGATTTCTGAATAATGAGGACTAACATCTACAATTTTGATTAGCACAAAACTCTTTGTTGGTTTCCCATGAAGAATGTTGGTTTCCCATGGCACTTTCTTCAACTTTGGGAAACATAAATAATATGGAAAATATTTGCTTACATTAGCTAGGCAACTTATATGTCACAAATTTGTAAAACTGGGAAAGGCTCATTTATTTGGAAACAAGAAGTCAGCTCACGTTGTCACATTCAATATGGCGGCGCTGTTGCCGCACCATTCCGCCCCAAGGCTGGGTCTAGCTATGTTTGATGTATATGGGGCAGAAGGGGAAACATCTCCGATGCATATGAGAGCCACACGGTCGCGGAGGAAACCACTGATGTCCACATTTGATCGGCTACTATGTAGCACCGAAATCGACACAAATCTTTGCTCAACGAGCAAAAGTGTCATGTGTTGCTCCTCGCTTGGTCGCAAGAGCGTAATAAAAATGATTTGGTGAAGAAGAAAAAAAAGGAGGGGACGCTCAGTCTGGAATAACAAGACGAAGGGAGTCGTCAGAGAGAGAAAGCTAAGTGTGTTACATGGAGGCACAAATCTGCCCTCGCTTGAAGGTTTGGAAAGAGCTCGGTGCTGCTCGTCACCATTTACCTCTCTTAGCTTGATTTAGCATCTTTAGCAGCGTTTAAATGGCCGGGAGTCATCAGCTAAGCGTATCCTAGGCCGGGTGGGAAAGGGCGTGTAACGCGAGCGTATAACGGGGCCGGTTTGTAGTTCGTCTCTTTGGGATTACCGCTCAGCCTTTTTCCTCTTTCCTGCACCAAGAAATCAAAGTTGTGATCCAACGGCTAGCATCAATTACCGAAGCTCGCCATGGGGAATACACCTTCCTGCTGCGTGGCGTCGAGCCCCAAACACCGGCGGAACAACCACTCCAGACTGGAGCCCTATCGACCGGAGCCGGAGCTGAGCCGGGAGGATACGGGCTGCAACCTCCAGCACATCAGCGACAGGGAAAATTTGGACGGTAAGCAGATGCCTTTTATGACCACAATGTCCTTTTGTGGATTCTTTAGTTGGAAACTCGTACTTGCAACATTTTGTGGACCCACCCACTCGTTGCAGCAGGAACTCCTGTAGAGTCCCTCTAATGGCCCCTTTAGCTCTGTTTTGACCCATTCCTTGACAATCTCCACAAAGTCTGGTCAGCAACATGAAATTCTAATCATTGTCCACGTTTGCTTCGCTAATGTGGGTGATATGTTCCATGTTTTTTTTATTTTAACGGTTTTATATAGTTTACTGTCAAGCTGACACACAAAAACAAAAGGAGTGGTAAACATTGTACCAGTAATAAACATCTGCGAGCTTAATGCTAACATATAATGGGAAACATCACAGGCAAGGCTAAAGGAAATGAGCTCAAGAGTATTTACTCTTTGATTACTCAAAGATACCATGTACTGACTGATGCTTTTAAAATTGAAAATGTCATTTTTCAAAGTGATGAATTTTTTTTTCTGGTGCACAGTATAGCGCCAACTACTGACGAGGAGGACTTAATGTCAGATTTAAAAAAAACTATATTGGTATCGATTCTAATTTCCTCAAATGATTAGATTTCGATTCACAATTGTTCAACAGTTCAACAGTTCCGTTTGATTTCAACATCAATTCTTCTTAAATGTCAAGAACATGATAAAAACGCCACAAATATTACGTTCCAAAGTCAATTTTGCGGAGGCAGTAACTGGTCAAGTCAAATTAATGAAAATAACACGTGTTTATAATCAGTTAAGTGTTCCACAAACATTGACATCAGAAAGGATGAGATGCAAATATTTTCATAATAAGTTATTCATTGTAAATATAACTTATAAACTTAAAATATTCCTGAATTGTCTTAATGTGCAATAAGTCAAGTCTTTGATAAATTTAAGAAAATACTTTTAAATTCATGTGAACAGTAAATTTCAAGACAACTGTAACAGAAAATTATATTTTCTTAAGAATTTATGGGGGGGAATGAGATATTTAAATAATCGATTCATGGGAGGAAAATGGATTCAATATCGATTATTTGATTATTATTTTTTTAACCCAGCCCTAATAACCAATATCGATACTTGGTAATGGTATCAGTAATCTCCTAATCATTAGACTTTACACCGATCTGATCTGCTGGATCAGGATCGGATACTATTTTGTATTTTTCCAATCTATCAATGCCCTAATTGATTGGCTACGTACATGTTATTTTTAATGCTTATCAGTGTTTTCGAAAGAAAAAAAAATCCCATGCATTTCAATTGACGTCAATTAATACATATGTTTTTTTCCCGCTATTTGTGGGCTGGGCCAGTTCTTATCTCCCGCAAATGTCACTAACGTTACTATAGTTGGCTCACTGGCAATCTCAGAACTACGTCATGGTGGATCTCGTCGGTCCATTGCGGTGGCGCGAAAGATCAAACACAGAAAACCGAATTTTTAGATTTGTGTAGTATGTAAGAGAACACCAAAACTGGTGGAGCATTTACATATACTGTCCTGTTTGTGTGCTGTGGGATTTAATGAGAGAAAGCGGCTCAAATTTGTGGCATAATGTGTCTGTGTGCTAATGAGGGGGGGGGGGGGGGGTTGTATTCCGGTGGGAGGTAACGTTGGGTGTTTACAGTGGGGCGTCTGTCCGCTTGCTTTGAGTGGACACCATAACCAGCATGTTCAAAACATTTCACACTTTATTGGGCTGTCTGGAAGCTTTCAGAGTTGATCAATCCCCAACTCCAGATTTAGGAAAACCTATATTTGATGCTTACCCCCATTTAGAGCATCTAAGGAAGAAACAAATAGAATTGAGAAAATGCAAGGAAATAGTAACACAGAACACATCCTGCAGCTTTCTTGCATTATGGAATGCGCATCCTTTTGGAAAACATTTTGAATCATTTTGAAGAACACACCCTAAGGCTGTTTTTGGCTTTGTGCAGATCCATTCGACTATTTTGCACCATGGTACGTGATCGAGGGAGGGTGCCAGCTGTGTTCTTGCGTGCAGATGAAACGAAATGTGGTGGAACCAAAGTTTTTGGGGAACTCGTGATACACGCTCATTGAAAATAAACAACAACAAAAAGGACTCAAACAAACAAACAGACGAGCAGCGCAGACAAAAAACACTGCTACTGCCACATTTAGGATTATAAGTGGCGGATGGCTGAAGGTCAAATGTAATTTACAGCTTTTCAAATTCTGTAATGTTAATCTTTCAAATTTTAAGCCTGCTAAATGTGAACATGGCAGCGTTAAGAACAACTAACGAGCAGCAAAGTTAGTTTCTCGCTAGCTACTAGCAGTGTGCACTTGTGGATCAAAGTTGTCTGGACGGCCAGATGGAGGTTAAAAGGAAACCAGCTGAAATTTAGGAGTCCAAGTCCAACAGAGGGAATTTTAGCAGATTTTCGTTTGGCTACTGTGTCTAAATTTGAGCCGGAAGAAGTCGGAAAATAAACGTCCCTATTTAGGTACCTTTGTATTACACAACAAAATGAGTGTCTGTTGACTAGCCATTCCGTCAATTTTGTTTACTTTTTTAAATTATATTTGCCACTAAGGGTGTGAATTGCCTCGTACCCGGCGATTCGATACCGATTAATCCCGATACGAATCAAAAAATTGCTAATTGCGATTTTTTTTAAAAACTCAAATTCAGAAAATACTAATCAGTAAACTTCTACATGTACACTGTAAGATTTGTATGAAAATGTATTTATTTATCTGAAAATTCAGGCTTATAACTGAGCCACTGCATTTAACATACAGGTTGCAGTCTGTTTCATGTTTGAACAGCACTGAAATCAAATAGGAAGGCTTAATTGTTCATTAATATAACATTCTTCCATGCTTAATGTGTGAATCCTAACCCTAAGTAAAACGTTTTGTTGAATATGCCCACAAAAAAAAGTGATGTTTAAAAATCAATTTGGCCGCATATCGATTCGAGAATTGCGCGCTGTAATATTGCGATATATTGCAGAATCGATTTTTTTGTGACATCCCTATTTGCCACATATTATATAAATTCACCTACATTCTGTTTTTTTTTTTTTAATTCTGTTTTGTGGACTATGACCAAGTCTGACATAATGTGATGTGAGTACAGCTAACCAGTCCCAGAAATCAGATGACTATTTTGGTAACTCCCCTATTGTAAAGGCTCCCAAACTATTAGACCAATAACTTACCATCGCATTTTTCCCACACATGGCTGGGTTATTGGTTGCATACACCAGCACCTTTGAAATATGACACTTGAATCCCTTGCTCAATTACATCTTTGCCGTGCTAATGGAAATGTTTTATTTTCTGGAAATAAATTAGTGACCTTCTGTCTCCTCGCCAAGTCCTTATAGACTGAGCTATGGCTGCCTAAGGCTAGGGACATTTTTGCGGCCTTTGAAAGATTGATATTGTGGTGCAAATAGTCTATCACTCATTTTGATACCACTGGGACCTGTCGTCGCCCCGTAGAAGGCTTAGGCCTTCTTGTAAGGGGGTCATCCCTGGAGACTCTCAAGCAAGAATCAAATGTGTGATCCAATTGGCACGTTCGAAGGCACACCGAATGACTCGGCGGTGTCATGCGTGCACGGTTCTCACATTAGTTTATATCAGTGGCCAACTGGTTTCGCGGGTGCGCTGTAACAGCCAATCAAAAATGCCACGTTTTGTATCGTGTGCTTTCACAACAAAATAAAAAAATATACCATGTTTACAAGGTGTGACGTGAGATGCCGCCAAGCCAATTTCAAAATAAAAGTAATGCGTATTTTACGTAGTAGTTTGACTTCATAAGGCCTATAAGAGTCAAGCAGAGACTGTTGACAGGTCGAATGTAGTCCACGGACACATTTTTCCGGGGACAGCTACGTAAAGCCAGTTTGCCGACCGTGTGGTTTCAGTAAAACTGAATTGTGCCTTTTGAGATAGATGTTCTTGCTCGATAGGACGAAGAGCTGCTTTCACTCTGTTGGTCTCATGTTGTTTACACAAGTCGTGGGTAGGAGGTAATTCCCCTCAAGGCCCTGCATTTAACCTAAATCCTGAGCAAAGATAGAGGCTCTTTCACTGTATTCTGTATTTCAGGCTTTTGGAAAATAGGGAATTATTTGTAGTAATTTAATTTGGCATGCAAATGTTTGTATATGTCTTTTAGGCCAGATTGACATTTACTGCTAGGTTTATTCCTAAAAATGGTCATTTGTGTCACAGTTATGTTTTTGGGTCAATGTTTATTGTTTTGGGGTTATTAGTAGTGATGGGAATCTTTGAATGTCTCACGATTCAATTACAATTTTTGGGTCTGCGATTCGATTCGGAATCGATTTTCGATTAAGAATGATTTTTTGATTGACAATGATTTTTGCTTCAATCTATAGATGTGCTAGGAATTGTAATGATCTACTCCAGTCTGACTCGCTAATGCTAATTAGCACGCTACTCGCTGCACTTTTATCACTCAAAAGAACGGCTCCACACTGCAAAAAAACAACTTTTATTGGAATAACTTGATCGTGACTTTTTCCTTCTACTCTCTAATGTGGCTACAACTTAACAGTGTATCAGACCGTGTGGAACCACACTGCCCCTAAGTGGCCAAATCTGGTACAACATGAACAGCGCTCCAAATAAAGGCACACACAGACAAAGGCAAGACAGTATGAAATTATTTAAATAAAATCAAATTTGGGACATTTAAAATCGATTCTGAATCTTACTAAATGAGAATCGTGATTCATATGAGAATCGATTTTTTTGGCACACCCCTAGTTATTAGGATTACACAAAAAATTTGACTAGAGTTCAATGTTTCAAGGACTACTAAATAATTAACCAAGTACCCAAGTAAAGTGTCGTGTTGGGAACGAAAGGAACAGCTCAGTATCCCAACACATTTACCATATGATATACTGTGTGTAGACAAATGAGTTTAAATTACCGTAGGAATCACGGTTTCAAAGCTAGTTTAAGTGTTTCAGATTCCACATTCCAAGTGTGTAGTTTGTGTGTGCGCTTGCAACGAGCATGTGATGGAAAAAGAAAGTCTTTCATGAAAACTGCTGACACTGGTGACGCAAACAACATGCTTGCTCATCCTAAGTATAAGTAGCCACCAGCTACCAATGGCCCCTGATAGCCATCTAACCTGTACACGATAAATCTCGTAGGGTAAATTTTACTCTAACAAAATTATATTCTTAACTAAGGTAAACTTTACACATGGAAGAGAGTAATATATATATATATATTTTTTTTATAAACACTCAAGGGTTGAGGAACGATCACAAAACCTTTTGGGTTGGGAGATGGCCAGTCAACCCACTGAGCCATGGCAGCCCTGTGACTAGCAAGTGATAGAGTGGCCATCTTCCATGCTTAATGTCGTGGGATTGTTCCTAAACCCTTGAGTGATTTTTTTTTTTTTTTTAATTATGTATTATATTTTACTTTCTCCCTATTGTTAAGTTTACTCTGTCTAGACTGGGACTGAATAATATAGTCTTTTTCAGAGTAAAATTTACAGGCCAATTATTTAAAGCACAGCTCTATGTAATAATTTGACCCAAAATACCTTTGGTCATTTTTTTAAATGAGTAATTCACATTCAAACATAAAAAAAAACATTTTTTCAATTATTTGTCCTTCACTCCTTAACACATTTACACGTGTTTTATGTTTGTTTGTTTTTTACGCAAGAGCATACAGCTGGCTTTAACATGTAGCTTCGGACATGAAGAGGTCGCTTAAAGCAATGGTAGTTATTACAAAAAATGGCCAGCGGGTGGCAGCAGAGTATAAGAGATCAACCAGGGCTATGTTGCAACAAGCTCTTTTTGCTATTGTTTTCATTAGGAATGTGAATAATGATTACCTTTAGCTATATTCTCATGCTAATTGCTGCAAAACGGAAACAGATACAAATATACTTTTTTTTCCTGATGAAAAAAAAAAGACTCTAACCTTTCTTTTGGTAGGTTCCATGTTTCAATAGCAATAGAACACAGATCAGTCCAGTGTGTACGCTTACACGTGACCCTGGGAAACAGCCCAAAGTACCAAAACAAAAAGGCAAATATTTGATTGACTGGGCTTCCACGCCAGATGCCAGTGTCATTTTCCAAACCTGATTATATTGTATAATTGCTGTTAGAATGTCATCAAAGAACTCTGTTTCTCAAGAGATGCACACGAGTCACAGAGTCATGTCTCAGTGAGTGGATGTTAGTCAAGGCTGACATCTGTAAGTGAGCAATGGCCCCCAGGCGCCAACGCTCCTCTCTGTCTTTTACGGCGCTGAAGTTAATTTGCGGGGTGCACACATGAACATATTGACGAGTCTTGCTAGCAGGCTAATTGAAATCTGGGAATGGATTATTTATGCCTGGTTGATGAGCCTGGGGAGTCTCCAAAGTACGAGTTCCAGACGGGTTGACCTACATGTCCAATGCAATACATGGGGGAGTTGGGCAAAAAATGTACATTAATAAATATGCACTCATTTAGGTTAATTGATTCTTTTTACTATAAATGAACACTGTGTATAGGTGAGTTTTTCAGAAAATAGTCATTTAAAACAAATACACCTAACTGTATAACCTTGTTTTATTTTTAACAAAATCTATTACCCGGACGTTGCATGATGCCATTCACTCTCCACAGGAAATCCTGGCTTTTTGTTCCTAATCACAAAGGTGTACGTTACAGCTGCACTGCTGTTGTTTCAGCAACGCTATCATGCGTGACATTGTCACCATTCTATCAGGCTCAGCAGCAATTAGTAGAGTGAATCAAGGGAGGGCGAGGCAGATTTAAAGACAGCAAACGCCTTTGAATGTCCTGCCTGCGCCATTTGAGTCGTCTCAAGCCAGCGTTGCCTAGTTACAGCGAGAAGATGTGGGGATGAAAAGGAGGAGGGCGGGTTTGTGACTCTGCTGGGTGCGGAGCAAATGACTACCCTCGACTTGTCGTCGAATCTTCAACCCCTTGCACGCTCTTCGCAGTGAGCCTTCTGGCATTCCTCCACTTGTATGCGATAAACATACACGCTTTCATTTGCAGCAATCATTTTATGTGTTGTCACAGATAAATACGATTGATCACAGCCAGACTTAACACTGCAACATGAGGCCAGGTGAGTAGTATTTTTTAAAGGGATCCTCGTCCAGTATAATTAGGCAAAATACTAAAAAGGAACCCATAAGATAAGTCTTCTGTCTTGCCACCCTACCTCTTGGCCCAGTCATATGAACGACACGGGAGATTGTTATCAGATGTACTAAACAGAAAGTACTTGCCATTGGCTTTTTGGCAGCTTCCCTCACTAGATTTTCTTTTTTTTCTCCATCAGGAAATGCCACCATTTTGCCACTTTTTGTATGTAATGACTGTGATAATGACTGTCTTCACTAGGGGTGTTAGACAAAATCGATTCGGCAATATATCGCGATATTACAGCGCGCAATTCTCGAATTGATTCAATATGCGGCCGAATCGATTTTTAAACATCAATTTTTTAATGGAAATATTCAATAAAACGTCTTACTTAGGGTTAGGATTCACACATTAAGCATGGAATAATGTTATATAAATGGAACTTTAAGCCTTAATATTTTATTTCAGTGCTGTTCAAACATCATTAACATAGCATTTATCATCCACCGATGCCATCACACCACAACAAAAAAAAGTTATTTTTTATTGTTTAAATACTGTACAGGGTGTAAATGTAAAAAACATAAATAGAAATTGATATGAATTTTCTGGTTTTGGAGCTTGGGAACGGATTAATTGCATTTACATTATTTCCTATGAGATTTTTTTTTTCCGGGGGTTGAACAATTCAGACTTTGAGCACTTCGCAGGACCGAATTATGTTCAAACTTTGAGGTACCACTCTATTTTTTTTTAGCGTGGTGAGTGACATTAATGTCATGTCTTTTATTGAACGTAGTATAAATAACGTTATTTACGTAATTACGTTGTCCGAACGCGATACGCAAATCGAGGACAAATGGTATGTAAACGAGAGTAACTCAGTCTGCCAACGCATGTAAACGTGTTACCTCGATTATTTCAGAATCCGGAATACTGACTTTAACCCGAATATTGACTATAGTTCTCTTTATCAAAAGTCAACATGCTGTCTAAAATACCTACTGTAGTCTCAGTTGACATGGATATTGTATTGTTAACCCATAGTAACATAACACGAAAACTGTCAGTATTTGTTATCTGTGTTCAGTAAGCTACTTTAGCCTACTTTTTGCTACTGTGGCAGAGTTGTTACTTAACATTTCTAATTTTAGCTGCCCATCAAATTCAATGGTAATTTACAGAAATGTTCCACGTATAAACATCGGCATGCATGGCCAAGTGTGGTGAGTGGGAGTGTATCTCAGCGAAGGATAATTGGGAATTTTAATCTTGTCTTTTCTCCTGAGTCTCCACATATAAAAACACATAGTGTTGTCTTAGGTTTAGAATACAAGTATTAGCCTCTTAGTTTTGCTTTAAGCCTACCATTCTAAAAACGTTTTCACCACTCCAGAACTTTATTTCCTCTCTGGTTCCTGAAACACAGGAAGTTGGATGTTTTAAGTTCACCCCAAGTTGGATGTTGGTGGAAAACTCGTGGGACTGGAGCCACACCAATGGTCACTGACACCAGTGTCTGTGAAGAGCCCATTTCCTGTCTGAAATAATACAGCCATTGATTTGAAATTTCAGTACAATGTTTCAGTTATTCGTGACTGACTTGGTCCAATGACTCCCTCCCCTCCACAGTTGTGAGCATCACTTTGCCCTCTTTTAATGCTTGCTGCGTCTTCCCACATAAACAGTGTGTAACTACCTCCTACATTGGTGTGGTTCTTCTGTATGTGTGTGTGTGTGTGTGTGTGTGTGTGTGTGTGTGTGTGTGTGTGTGTGTGTGTGTGTGTGTGTGTGTGTGTGTGTGTGTGTGTGTGTGTGTGTGTGTGTGTGTGTGTGTGTGTGTGTGTGTGTGTGTCCTTTGAGGCTCTTCAAGTGGCTCGCTAACACAAAAAGATGGCAGTTCAAACGGGTTTTACACAATAGCTATTGCTTGGATGCATAGCCTGCTGTGTTCCCAAAGAGGTTGTGTGATCTTCTCGGGTGTATGCCACAATTATTGTTAGCATTATGCTAGGTTCTGACCGAACACAAAATAGTGCAAAAAAAGAAGAAGAAGAAAGAAGTATAAACTAGTTAATCGAGTGGCCGAGTTTTGCTATTTTGGCTGGTTTCACAGTTTAACAACTGTAAACAAGGCAGTGGACTTACCAGTGTTATATTTGTCGCTCCCCATTTTCCAAGTCTGCTCCTGATTGGCTTGGTTCCTACTGGAATTGGAAGCTGACTGTGTTGTACGGGTCTCGGGGCCTACAGACCGCAATGACATATATTGTCCTACATTTCAGGCCTGACCCACGCGAACTGCATTGACTATATATGGAGTCGCACCGCCAGAATCACTCATCTCGTGTTCGGTCTGAATGTAGCATTAGAGTATCAATTCTATAAAAAGGGTTACTTTCACTTTTTATTTCCTTACCCTTTCATCACTTCATTATCTCTTCATTCTTCATTTTTTCTTCTATTAAATTGCCTAACAGCTTTTCAATTTCCTTTGTCATTTTTAACTGCATCCATTTTCAAACCTCTACGAACCAGTCTCATCTGTTTCTCCCCCCACCCATGTTTTTCTCCTTCTGACCTTCCAGTGTGTCTGACCTTTCCTGTTTCACTGACATCATCCGAGAAACCAGGAAGCTGTTTACAATGTGTTCGCTGCACACTGTTTGACTGTTGTTGGGTGTTTTCCACAAACTTTGTTGATTGGATGAAGTCCATACTTTCATTGTTTCTCGCTGTGCCAGTATTGAGCTGGTAGCAGATATTAATTCCTAATGCTTGGCTTGAACTGAAACATATTTACAATAAAAAGTTTTTGAACTTTTGGAACTACCTGGATTTCTGTATGAATTGGACATAAATATCGATAAAAAAGAACCGCGATAAAAAACAAATCTGCTGTAAACCTTTCTGCTTTTTGCTTAGCGCATTGATTTTACAAGCCATTGTTTAAAATATGGTGTCACAGCCATCTGGTCTGACAGATTGTTTCACCACTCAGATCAGTCCATTAGACCAGCACTTAACCCCTGAAGCCAGCAATCCACCAATTTCACCGTGCACTGAAAGTTTACCGCCTACAGTATATTGCTCTTATTGTGCCAAAATTCTGTTATGTGGTCACAATTGTCAATTTTAAGGTGAAGAATGTTTTGAAATAGAGGCCAGACTGATGTTTTGTCTTCTATTTTCAGATCTGCCGATGGAGTATAATCCCTCTGACCACCCTCGAGCCAGCACCATCTTCCTTAGCAAGTCCCAAACTGATGGTGAGTTTTGCTGCATGAGTGACACACATTTGTCTTTGCTTTGGAACTTTAGTTGTATACATTCGTGCATACTCCATTCCTGAACATAGATGTTTTATCTAATATCTATTCATGATTCAGGATTCAGGATTTCTATGGTAAATTAGGTCACACTGCATATCAGCCCTGGGTCTGAATTTATTCTGCATTATGGTTTAATAATTCAAGCATACTTCTATATTACATTACAATAATAACCTGTGAAATACCTGTTAAGAAACGGAAACTAGACAATTCAGACATGTTTTCCCCCGCCACAAATATCTCTGAAATATGAAAACAAACAACCTGTGTAGCACTTGTACACATACTTAAAGTTTTTTTACACTGTCAGGAGCGGGTTCAGTAACTTCAATGACGACATATTTAGTCTGTCAAAGTCATGCTCATAACCAGCATGATAGCAATTACTTCTCAACATCTTTTGTTTACAAGCTTGACCTATTTCCCCTTTCATCAGTGTCTAAAACACTCCCAAAAAAATTCATAGCAGCTTGAAAGCACAACAGTACTTTTCCAAACATAATTAAGTTACATGTTAAATTCATTCATTTTTTCTGCTGCACAGATTAATAGCTCAGACGTGGCCTTTTGACAGTGAAATAAGTAGCATGCTGTAGTACTAGCAGGCTAGCTAGCTATTAGCTAAATTACTCAGACAAACTATTATTTAATTTATGATTGATTAATTACAAATACTATCTATCTATCTATCTATCTATCTATCTAGCTAGTTAGCTAGCTATCTGGGTTGCTAGCTAGCTATCTAGCTATCTGGGTTGCTAGCTAGCTATCTAGCTATCTGGGTTGCTAGCTATCCATCTATCCATCCATCCATCCATCCATCCATCCGGGTAGCTAAATAGCTATACAACTAGGTAAGCCATCATTGCTATTTAGCTGTCTGTCTAATCTATCTATTCTTTACACATATATACATACACACAAGATGTCTTTGCATGCACTGCATTTATGTCATACAATTTTCAGTACAGTGAGTATGGAATCAAACAAAAGTGCACTTTAATCTACCCAAAACATTCCCATCATCCTTCATCAGATTTTTTTCCCCCCACGATGAAGCATTTTCATCTTGAATCGCTGTGGTTAGTGGCAGAAATATCCCCTGAAATGTTATGGAGTTCTTTTTTTAGACTAAACTCAGTAGACATAATCTGCTTAATGCGATTATAAGAGGCTTAATATTGTTGCATTTGCACACACTGTTAGAAAAGCTTGTCTGCCTGAAAAATGTGAAGTCTCATTTGATGCATTGATCTTTTATTGGCCTCGTCAATCTCTTGTTTTAAATTCTACTGCTTTCTAACATATTTTTTAATAAGGGAAAAAAATGGATGAGAAAGGCCTTAAAACAAGACCCCTTTTCTCGTAACTAACTTCAAAATATGATCGTTATCTTTCTCTGTGACATTTCGTGCTATGTTAAGATATGGCGACAACTTGGGCTTTTCTTTTTACAGTTGCTGTGCACAACAAGCGAGGTAAGGGCGCGACTGTGTCTGTTTACAAACGACAGGTAGCGTCGTGCTCACTGTGCTTCACTTGTTGACGTCGAGTGTACTTTGTGCACGTAATGCAACATGTTGCTGTGTTTCTGATGTCTGCAGTACACTTGAGTGTGTGTGTGTGTCTTTTGTGATCGTCTGCATGTTTGGTCTATAATTCTCTCTTGTGAAGAGGGTTGCAGAGATCTAACACAAAAATATGTGTTGGTCATAATGTGATCATTTTCACTTTCTTACTTGATTTGATAACATTTAATAGTTTAATTGCTCCCGACTCAGGCGCTTTTCAGAATAGCCCTTGTGATTTGTTTTAGAATTGGAAATCATATTGTTTTTTAAATGCGGTACTGTTTAAAAAAAAAAGACGTTTTTTGTTTTGTTTTGTACAAGAAAATCAGAGGCGAACTCAAAGTAAAGAAAGATGCAATGTTGGTATAGCTTTGTCTCAATGCTTCCAACAGATTGCATTGATATCTTCCAATATTGCAACCCAGCCTTTAGGAGGCATACTCGCACATTACGGTACTCTATATGGTTACAGTAATTTTGGGACTATAAGGCGCACGTGACTATAAGCCTCACTAGCTAAATTTGGGGAATACTCGAGTTTGTTACACGTATAAGCCGCAAGTGTTGTAATGTTACAGCACCGGGTTCCCGCTTCTTTCTTTTCCATAATAAGGGCGCAAATTGTCACGCTCTCGTTCTGTCTCTCCTACTGTATTTAGGCTCACTTGGCGCTTCCTTTATAGTGCGCCCTCTTTGTGATCTGGTGGATAAGCCGCACCTTTGTTTTAGCTGCGGGGTCAAATGCAAGTGAAAAACGTAGCGGCTTAATAGTCCAGAAATTACTGTCAATTTTTATTATTACTATTATTATTACTGTGCTGCTTTTCTACTACCTTCTAATTTCATGTATTCATTTATTTATTGTATTGAGTCATTTTGCAGTTCAGTAGCATCTCAGCATTTCAAATGATGAAGGAAGTGTGTGTGGGGGTGGGGGGTGTGTGCGTGTGTGTGTGTGCGCAAAGTTGTCATTGATTTACTTAGGCAGAGAGAAAAAGTCAATTTATTTCCCATTGTAAAGTGCATACACTATTTATGATAGGGTTGATTACAACAGCATATTGTACACTTGTTTTAAAAGATAATAGTAACCCTGGATCAATGCTGACACCTGTTGGCCAGGACGTGGTACTGCTTCAAGGCCATCTATTAACCCGTTCCTAATCTTTCCTTTCAGTTCGAGAAAAGAGAAAGAGCCTTTACATCAATCATGTGAGTATAATGAGAGAGGTTTTTTTTTTCTAAATTATTCACTCAAATTAATTAGCAGGTAAATGTTTCTAAGGGCTGTAGAGTGTCAAATGGTAATTGTTGTCTCTTATTTGTTTTTGCAAGTTCACACACATTTCGGAGAGCAAGGTAAAAATAACCAAAGTAATCTGACCATTGTGCTGTTGTGTCTTCATCATTCAAGTGGCACATCGTCAGTGTTTAGATATTTGCTAAATTGACAACAATTGACATTGCTGTATGGGCCGTTTATTCAAAGTTGTATTTTAAAATCATCCATAGTAGTTGTTTTCTCATATTTTGACTCGTCCTAAATGACAAAAATTCAGAGTTATTGATGTACTTTGTGTATCTACTCCAGCATCATTCAGGCCCAGTGAGAAGGAAGTACAGCTCGTGTTCTACCATATTCCTTGATGACAGCACTGTCAGTCAACCCAACCTCAAATACACCATTAAATGGTAACTGCATTTTCTTTCTTTACCCCCCCCCCCCCCCCCCCCCCCACACACACACACACACACTACATTGTCGTTACAATATGCATTTTATACCTTCAGGTTAATGATCGTTTATTTTGTGTTTTTCAGCGTAGCCCTTGCAATATTCTATCACATAAGGAATAGGTAAGAAAATGTTTCCACGTACCAGTAATTCTGTTTCTTCCGTTGTTGAATCAAATCAATACCAAAGCTAAGAACGCAAAAGTAAAACTCTGGGAATGCTTGATATTGTGGAAGTTCCACAATCCGCCGTCCTGCTAAATGGCCCATTGATGCATTATTTAAGTGGTCGTATCCTCGCCAAATATTAAATGCAGTTTGATGTTCTTGCTTTCTGTTATTCCAGAGAGGTCGACGGAAGAATGGTGTTAGACATTTTCGATGAGAAGCTGCATCCGTTGTCGGTAAGCGAGTAATTCCATGCACGATATATTTATGTTATATTGAAGCTTTTCAACAGTGAATTTGGGTGCCTTTTAAACCCCATGGATTTGAACAGAAATGTACACGTCATTGTTTTGCAGGGTAAAAAAAAAATGTTGCTTGTAAAACAGAAATATACGAAAGAGGATTAGGGCCAGTGAAGAGAGAGAAAAAAGGTTGGCAGGATTCTGACTTTATTCTCAGAATTCTTACTTTAAAGTGAGAATTCTCACTTTATTCTCACAATTCTGACTTTAAAGTGAAAAAATCTCCCTTTTAAATCGGAATTCTGACTTTATTCTCACAATTCTGACTTTGAAGTGAAAATTCTGACTTTCTGACTTCCCCTCACAATTCATAGCTCTGTCACAAAGCCAGAATTCTGAGATTAAAGTCAGAATTCTCACTTTAAAGTCAGAATTGTGAGAATAAAGTGAGAAGTCTCACTTTTAAGTCAGATTTCTGAGATTTAAGTCAGAATTCTCACTTTATTCTCATAATTCTTCGATTAAAGTCAGAATTCTGAGAATAAAGTCAGTAATGAAAGGTTTCTAAAACTGCGGTGGCAACCCCCGAAGGGAAAAGCCGAAAAGGAAAAGAAGACTGCACTGCAACTGCATTAAATATATTTAATTACCATATATATTGTAAGGAAGGATATTAAGAATGTGTTGTTTGTTGCATGTTTTTATTTAAGAATGATAATAATTTATTATTGTTATTATTATTAGTAGTAGTATTATTTGCCTAATGACTATGCTTGATGCCCTGTCATATCTTGCATATCGTCACCGCAGAAGACTGAAGTCCCTCCTGACTACGAAAAGCACGACCCAGAGCAAAAGCAGATTTATCGCTTTGTGAGGACGCTGTTCAGCGCCGCGCAGCTCACAGCCGAGTGTGCCATTGTCACATTGGTGAGTTCACGCGCTGATACCAAAGGAGTTTTTGGATAGTACCTCATATTGCCTTTTGCTATTGTATTGAATTGATATTTTTTAATATACTAATGTGTGTCCCATTGTCCCACTTTAAATGATTGAGTAATCCAGTTTTTAAGAAAATAATATTTCATATTAACTCATTTGTTCCCCAAAACGTATAAATACGTTATATTTTAAAAGTTTGTGTCCCAAAGCCGTATTTATATGTTTTTAATTGTTTTTTTATTCTAGATCATACAGAAAGAAGGCTTTAATGCAGCCTCTCAACTGCACAAAACGGTTGAAAAGATTGTAGTTAATAAACAAACGGCCAGCAGGTGGCAGCAGAACAAAGGAGATAAACCAAGGCCATGTTGAAAAAAACCCTAAATTACTCACAATTCTGAATAGATTTGTGAATAATGATGAAACTTAGCTATATTCTCATGCTAATTGCTGAAAAAACAGAAAAATAAGTATACTTTTTTTCCTGGTGAAAGAAGAGACTTTAATCTTTCTTTTGATAACTTTCATGTTTGTATTCATGTATCTGTTTCCGTTTTGCAGCAATTAGCATTAGAATATAGCTAAGTTTCATCAATATTCACACTCCTGGTGAAAACAGCGGGGGGGAAAAAAGCTTGTTGCAACGTGGCCCTGGTTGATCTCTTATACTCTGCTGCCTCCTGCTGGCCGTTTTTTGTAATAACTACCATTGCTTTAACTGTTCTATTCAGTTCAGAGGCTGCATCAAAGCCTTCTGTATGCTGTAAGCATAAAAAAAACATTACCATTTTTTATAAATACGTCTTTGGGATCGTGATATTATTTAAAATAGAACATTTATACGTTTTTGGAAGTAAATGAGTTAATAAACAAAACGGAAGTGTTTTTTTTCTTTTGTAGGGACAAGCTGCATATGGCTAAAAAAGGGAATAAATAAAATACTTAAAAACTATGTAATAATCAATATGTATCCTTATATTTTTCAAAAGGTGTATTTGGAGAGGCTCCTAACCTATGCTGAGATTGACATTTGTCCGGCCAACTGGAAGCGTATTGTTTTAGGAGCCATTCTTCTGGCATCCAAAGTTTGGGATGACCAAGCGGTGTGGAATGTAGACTATTGTCAAATTCTCAAGGATATCACTGTGGAGGACATGTGAGTTATATGAAAATGTTTCACTTCATAATGTTAATGTCGTTCATAGCATTGAGTTGTAGTTTGCATGCATGGAGATGTTGGAGGAAGATGTGAAAAATGTGTTTTTTAACTAACTGCTTCTTGAATTGCAATGGTTGAGTGAAATGAAGTCAATACTACATTGCAATTACAATATGGTATGGGTCAGCTATTATGGTGCCGTCAATCACAATAATAAACTGAACTGCACAATATTGGTTGGTGGAGAAATATAGAGGACCAAAATTGAAAATAAATAATGATTTATTTTATTTTTTAAATAAAATAAAATAAAATCTAAAACATTTATATATATATATATATATATATATATATATATATATATATATATATGAATAAAAGTAAAAAAAAAATTGACTCGTCGGGCAACTCAAGTCGCAGGTTGTGGTGACATTGGACAAGCTCTCCATACTAGCCGGCGAGACTTCCTTGTTCGCCAAGCCGCTCACTCGGCGGAGTCCAACCCAAGACACGCTTAGGACCGCCCCCTCATTTGAAAAACATTTCGTCCTGGCAGAGCGTCTGCAGCGTGAAATAAATAAATGTGAGAGCAGAGCGTTTTAATGTATTGATTGATATTTAATTAATGTAATTTATTTTTATATTTATTCATTCCTTTATGTATTTTTATCTAGTTTTTTATTTTAGTATTTTTTTTTAAAAAACTTTTATTTATTTATTTATTTATGGGTACATATATATGTATATATATATATATATATATATATATATATATATATATATATATATATAGTTCTTTTTAATTCCATTTATATTTATTTATTTTACTTAATTCTTGAATTTTATTTTTTCATATTCATTTTTATTTTCACTTTTAGTCATCTATTTATTTATTTAGTCATTTATTTATTTTGACTTTTGGCAGTTTCGGTCCGACACAGAGAAAGAATCTCCATATTTACAAGAGGGAGAAAAGCACAATGAGTGCATATGTGCATGTACATATTGGAGGAAATGTTTTCTTCGTGTATTTTGAGAAGGAATAGTGTAACATGTTGCCACTGCTTGACCTCTAACCCCTACTGTATTTGTGCCCGGCTGCACCGTCAGTTGTGTGATCCTGTCCTTGGCCTTAGAAATCCCTCAACCATGACTGTAATCCACCTGTTTGGGCAGTTGGCCCGTGAGATGAGCCAGACATGCATGTGTGCATCTGTGTGTCGCTTCAGATAGCACATAACAGTGACTGAACATTTCAGCACAGATTTCCTTGGGAGATCCATTTCCAATCCCCCAAAGGCCCAAATAGATGCCAGACAACCAGATCCACTTAATAAACACACATGGACCAGAATAGCTGGATGATTTCCACAGTTGGAGTTGTTAGGCAGAGTTTGGTTTGTCACTGTGATTAAATTTAGCCTCTCTGTCGCTGTGGGCCTGTAAAATCGAACAATACAACTTCAATGGGCAGAACGGAACATTTGGAGTCAATTAATTAGCTTTTAGCCCAGTATGTTCTCAACTCACAGATCCTCTTTTTTTCCCCAATCGAGGAACGAGCTGGAGCGTCAGTTTCTGGAGCTGCTGCAATTCAACATCAACGTGCCGTCCAGTGTCTACGCCAAGTATTACTTCGACCTGCGTTCCCTGGCAGAGGCGAACAACCTCAGCTTTCCTCTTGAGGCCCTCAGCAGAGACAAGGCGCAGAAACTTGAGGTGAGCGGTGGCCACTCGTAAGGAATAATTAGACGAGAACATAAACATACATTTTTCAATGTTCATTATTTTTAACTCATTTGCTCCCAAAAACGTATAAATACGTTCTATTTTAAATGTTTTAAGTGTCCCAAAGACGTATTTTTACGTTGTTTTTATTTTTATATTTTATGCTAGAGCATACAGAAGGCTTTGATGCAGCCTTTGAACAGCAGAGAACGGGTGAAGAAATGGTACTAATTACAAAAATGGCCAGCGGGTGGCAGCAGACTATAAGAGATCAGCCAGGGCCATGTTGAAAAAAGCTCATTTATCCACAGTTCTAAACAGATTTGTGAATAATGATTAAATTTAGCTATATTCTAATGCTAATTGCTACAAAACGGAAACAGATGGAAAAAAAATTTCCCATGTTTTTATAGCAATAGAACAAAATATTCTGTGGGCCTTGCAAAATCAGTCAAAATCCAGTAAACCGGCCGGGAGCGAAGGAGGTTGCTTCAGTGAAAATGGCTGGGAGTGAATGAGTTAAAAACAAAACATATGTTCACATTGTCACTTTAAGGTAATTTTTTTTTTTAATGAACCATTTCAATCACTGATGTCCAATATGAAACACTAATGGCATCTAGTGGCACAAAATTAACTTAACACAAATCCATGACTCAATGTTTCACACACCGTTTAACTGTGTAGTCGATATTTTTTTATTCTCTCGTTTTTGACCTCCAGGCTATATCCAGGTTATGCGATGACAAATACAAGGACCTGAAGAAGCTAACAAAGAAGCGTTCAGTGAGCGCAGACAACCTGGCGGCCGTGCGGTGGTGCCCGGCCATCATTTCCTAACGACGGCCACCAGCAGCACCGAGAAAGTGGAACCTGTCGGCTGACTCTTCCCGGTTAGCAGGCGAAACCAGGCGGGCACCTGTCCTGTGGATACGTGGGCCTGTCTGCCTGATGAGACACACAAACACAATCTGGCACTTTTACAAAAGCAAAGATTGCACCTCTCTAGTTGTTGTAAATAACAGTGCACTGAACCGGAAGAAGCTGAGAGCGTGCGAGTGCAACAAAACGAAGAAGTGCAGTTAAGTTGGAATGCGACCTGAGCGCATCGACGTCGGAAAGGAAGTGCGGGGACAAGATAAAGTCGTTTTAAACCTCTTCCTCTGTTTCTTAGCCTATTTTAAGAGCTCATAGACTTGTTTTAATTTCTCAATCTCTTCCAGTTTCCAGTGTTTCGTTGATGACATGAATTTCCGCTCATTCAAATTTCAATACGACACAACCGTGTGTACATTCCATTCTGCGTATCAGCACCTCTCTGATTTATGTATTTTACCATTTGTTGATTTAGCGAACAGCCTTACACATGGCATTCCTGCTTGGTGAGCCAACGGCGTCAAAAGAAAATCAGTGTTCAACTTCCATTTGGCACTTTTGACAGGACTGGTGAACTTCTTCCGACTCAAGACATTCACTTCAAGCAATATTCGTGCATCGCCTCATTGTTGCAATCAGGTAGAATGACGCATGCATACTTGAGGGGGACTCTGGCCATCCACTTCTCAGTCCGAGATGTACTTCAAAGGTCATGTTGTACTTTATTCACTGCCATTGTCCTGACCTGTGGTGCCTGTAATAACCAACGTCAACTCCTTAACCGCTGATGAAATGAACAAGTAACTAACAAATAACTTTTTATCCCCCACTACATTTTGTATGGTTCTTCCTGCTTACGAAACAGCACAAGTGAACACTCTGTATTCAGAAGCTACTAAAAACATGACTCTTCAGGGTAGTTTTGTGTTCTGGAGACGAGCTGAATGATATTAAATGTGATAATTATCTAACACTGCTCACACACAGATTGTATACGTTTTGCTAAGTTGTCTCTGTATAGTGTACATAGCAGTGCCAGTGTGCAACATCTGCGGTTGTACTGTTAGAATATTTATATTAGATCCGTTTCTACTGTACAACGAGGTTGACGGCAATCATGTGACAAATCATTCAAAGATTCTGAAGTATAAAGATTTAAAATGGGAGCCACCTTCAAATACTTTTGTCTTGTTTTTTGTTACTTTTTTTTTTTTTTACTTGAAAAAGTTATCGTGTTAATTATACAGGATATAGAGCGATAGGCACACAGTAAATGATTTGTTCCTATTTTTTTTTTTAGACCAAGTCTGGGAGAATTGTTCTTAAAATGAAGAAGCTCACATTATTTGGATGACCACACTGGTAAAATGTTACCTGGTGAAAAATCTAGCTGGATGCTTCCCTGGGTAATGTTACAATTATTAATATTGTTTTCTGTTTTACATATATATTCTTCAAAGTGTTTTTGATTTTAGTTAGATGAATATAACTGTGGTAGAATGTGGTCTGTTTTCCCCCTAAGGAAGTGAGGTGTCAGAATCCACACAGCAGGTATGCAGGAATCTCTGGAGCCAGCTCTCCCGAGGTCAATAGTTTATCTAGGAAGCAAATTGTATACCTCATGTTTGTTAAGGACTGGAAGAACTCAATAGGAGTTGGCCAGATTGTATCTCACTCTGCTGACAGGACAAGATCAAAAGGGGGGCCTGGTAGAGGGAGAGGGGGGCCCAGTGTGGCCCACATCCCGAAGGAAGAGATAAGAGAGGGGTGTGTAGAATTGGGGTGACAGGAAATATCACATGCTGAGAAAGGGCCGAATGGTCAAATGAGGGGGAGGGAACCATATGTATATATGCATGCATGAACTTTGTAAAGAACACATCTGTGGGTGAGCTGCGATGATTGAGCAGTACTACAGGTGACTTTCAGAATCTGAAATAAAGCTGGCAAACTTGTTCACAGATTTCCACTTTGAATTTATTTGAACACGCAGAAATCAAGGAAATGATTTCCAACAATTGGTGACCCCGAACGCTGAAGGAGGTAAGAGGATTTCGAGCTGCAGTGATTAATGAACGAATGGAACTTCTAGGCGCCTAAATAATTAATTACAGTAAGTGGAGACGTTAATCCACGTAGAGGAGTTCTGTCTGTTTAAAATCATTGCATCTTGTTTTCGTCTGCTAAATTGTGTAAATTTGTACATGAAATCTGTTTGAACAAAGTTGTAGTTTGATGTCGTTCTAAAATTTTCTGCGACATTGAACTATAAACACGTACGTGGGGTGGAGCATGTGGTGATGAATGTGCTGGCCCGGACCGGTGAATGCGCGAGGCTGCTGGGGACAGGGCCATGTTAACAGGAAGAAGCAGCGTCTTTTGTTTTTTTTTAATTTGTAAATGTTATTCTGTTTTGGCGTTGTGAAGGATTCGATAGACTATGATATTTATTTTTTGAATATAAGGATAAAGAGGTTACGGGGTTTCGTGGATATTTGAAGATCCATTGGTAAATCTGAAGATCATAGTAGACGCGCCTGCCCTTGGCAGTTTTGGTTGGTTCAGGACTGTTCTTTTTGGTAGTACATGTCGCCTGTATTAGACGGTCCATTTCACGTAATAAGTTATTTTAAAAGTGCGCGCGCTGTTGAAATTGAACAGTTGGGGAAGTCAGGTCGATTGCAACGGACATTGGGTTTTAAACGTTGTATTTGCGATCGATAGATTACGTGTGATTTTTTTTTTTGATTTTGCGCTGAAAGAGCGCCTTGCATGACATATGCAGTAAAAGAGAGACAGTTTTGACACTGTGGAATTGGATCACGTGATTCGTTGTCTGTGTACGTTCTGTGAGTCATTGTGTATTCGTTGTGTGTGTACGTTCTATGTTGTGTTGTGCGTGCTGTGTGTTTTGTGGGCTTCTGTGATTGCTTGTTGTACGGTTGTTTAAACGTTGTTGAATAAATTTACCCTATTCGAACTATCATATTGTAAAGTGAGACGTCACTGCATTGATAAATATTGATACTGCTTAGGTAGTATATACACTTGTTGGAACTACGAGTGGTAGGAACTCTGAATAATGGAGGGCGATTTTGATCGTAACACTGAATGGTTTGATCTTAATGTACTTCCGGTACATGGTGGAAATTTGAACTTGGACGCGCAAGTTAAGCATGCTTCCGGAGTTGCGGTTGGAACTGTGCGTGAAAAGAGTCGGCCAAAGATGCAAGCATTGTTGATAGATTGGGTTACGGCTGCTTGCGACAAGGGTTGGTTCCCACCGTTGATGTCCACGGTTTGTTTGATCGGTCTGATGAAAGCTGTGGAATTAGCATGTGTAAACAAACGGCTCTCGCTGGAAAAAATGGTACGACAGACTTTTGTGTTTTCTTTGAAAGGTAGAAAAGTGCGACGAAATTGTAGACATGTGGATCAAATGATGAGGAATGCTAGGATGTTGGCGATGGGCAGTTCGGTTAAAATTGCTCGAGGAGCGTTGGTAAAAGCGGGTGCTAAGGATGTGGCTAATTGTGATGCTAACATTGTTGCACCTCTGGCGAGCAACGGGCCGTTCGCTGCTGTTTTGTCTGATGTTGTTAACCCGTTTACAGGCTCACCGTACAAGCCTACGGCTCAGATGCTGCAGGATTTGCAGGCACCGATGTTGACGGTAAATAGCGGTAATCTTGATGTGGAATGGCATAGTGGTAATGATAAAAATTCTGGACCGCTTCGGTCTACGTTACAGGCCGCGGCTGACGGTTTGGCAGCTGGCGTAACCGCCTCTGTGACACGTTTGGAGTCTCTCTTGTACGAAATTTTGGAAATGAGGGCGAGTCCGAAAGTGAAATTGGACAAAGCCAGTGCTTTTAAATTGGAACTAGCTAGACATGCTGAAGTGCCCCAGGTTGTTCGTCGCAAATGGCTTATGATTATTTCTCGCTTTGAGAAAGATGCAAATGACGACTTGACAGAAGACGAATACTTTGGACGACGTAACTGTGACGTGAGGTCTGACACTTCTAATGCATTGACGAAGAACTATGTTACTGTAGACATTCATGAACAGTTAGATGATCTGTCGTGTGGAGTTGGAGATGTTGTGGGACAATATGACTTTAGCACGCCTGACAGACTCCCGGAGGCTACTCCGAGGAGAATGGGGACTCGTTCAAAGGGGGTTTTGCAAGCACCTATGTTGACAAAAGTTGATCCGGCTTCCGGACATTCGGCGACTGTGTATAAACCTTATTTGCCGACTGATCTGTGTGTGCTTGTGCAAAAACTTCCCCCGTTACAAGCAGGTGGAGAAAATTGGTTGCGCTCGCTACAAAGAAGTGTGACGGGTCAGATTTTGACAGCGGGAGACATGCGTGCTCTTTTAACGGGGGCGTGTCCTTTGTCTCAGCTGGACGCGCTGATGGCTAATTCGGGTATGTCATCTTTGAATGACGGTGAGGCATTGTCCCGTGAGAATTATTTGACGCTGTTTGGAGCGCTAGGTGGATTGTTTCCGCTTCCGGATGTGATCATATCTGATTTACTGTACGCTCCGAAAGTTGATGAAGAGGCTGCGACATTTATTGATCGTGCTCTTGTGGAATTTTCCCTAAAGACTGGTCATTTACCGACTGATTCTACACTGTACTCTCAAGTTTTTCGTGCGGCAGTGCTAAAAGGTGTCCCTAAGTCTGTGAGGCAGGCCATGGAGGTGAATCCCGATTTGCCTGGCTCTGAACACGTACGGTGGTTATCTCATCTGAAACATCATCTGAGAAGGTATGCAAAAGATCTTGAATCTAAAACTGACAAACATAGGTCTACTGAATTACAATTGGCTGCTATACAATTGCAGACTTTGAAAAAAAGTACAGAGGAGACTTTGGCTCCCCCGGCTTCTACTGTTGACTCATCACCTATTCTTGTTTCTGAGTGTGCTATGTATCAATCGAGATCAGCTATCAGCCAGGACCAGTGTTTCAATTGTGGACGTTTCGGCCACTGGGCGGACACCTGTCGAAATCACCTACGTGAGAGAAGCAGAGGTGGAAAGCGTCTACAGGGCGGACGCGGCTATTACCAGCCAAGAGGACGTGAGTCACGAAATGTTCCTCCACGCCAGACTTCATCCCAGCAACAGTATCCGCCGGTGCCGAATCAGCGATTTCTGCCGCCACGAAGCGGACAGTATCCACAATGACGGGGCCCAGAATCCACCTTATATGCACTGCAGGAGCCTATGATTGCATTAAAGGTGAGCGGAAATACTTTATCATTTATGGTAGACACTGGAGCACGCCACTCTACCATTATGACTTTACCAAATGGAAGTACGCTCTCCAATGATGGCATCTCGTTGGTTGGATTCAAGGGAGAGAACACTATCCTGCACATGACGAACCCGTTGCAGACGGAGTGCTGCTCGCAAACATTTATGCATTCGTTTGTTTATGCTCCAAGTTGTCCTGTGAATCTTTTGGGAAGGGATCTTCTCATAAGGACTGCTCCATTGATTCAATGCGGGTCAGAGGGGCTGACGCTTCAGTTCCCAGATGGACATACTTTTCACTGCGGGGGTGATTCCTCCTCGAATGTCTCCTCCCAGTTCCCTGTGGTGACTTCACACGCCATGACATGTTCCTCTGCTGACATGTACTGGGCAAAGATTGACACTGATTCCCCCGGCTGGAGGGAAGCGGAGACGTTTTGGAAGACTTGGTCCTCCTGGGTGCGACATCTCAGGTCATATGATGTGATATCGGATTGTATACATTGTACACTATTTTACGACAGATGTGGTGATGAGTTATACAGTGAAGCTTTCAGTGCAATTGTTGACAATGTTTGGGAGTTGCGTGTGGGTGATCTGTTTGCAGGACCTGCCGGAGTGGCTTTTTCGGTTGTTCTGACGGAGGAACAGTCTCGATGGTATGAGATGGCAGTACCACCTGGTGTGTCTGTGCTGGCATGTCATCCTCACATTTCTTTGATGGTGTCATCCCAGCATACGGCGAAGGATTTAGGTCCATTTGTCCTGGCTTGCACAAAAGCGACGGATTGGCAGCCTTCAATTCATACAGATTTACTGTATTCCAAATCTCTTGATGCCTATTGGATTAAATCTGATTTGTTTATTTCCATGTCTGTCTTAGAACATCAACTTTTGGACCGACATCATGGCCGAGAGACATCTGACAGTGAGCTTGCTGGTGACATCTTACACTCCATGCCCGCTGCACTGTGGTCTACTGACCCGACTGATGTGGGACTGTGTAAAGTGGCACCTGTGACTTTTGAAATGAAACCTGGCTCCGTTTGGGTACCACAGTACCCGATGAAGGAGGAGGGGCGACTTGGCATCTCAGTAACGATTGATGGGTTGCTGAAAGCAGGAGTTCTTTGTAAGATGGATAGGTCTGATTACAATACTCCCATTCTCCCAGTAGTAAAGAAAAATACTGGCGAATTCCGAATGGTGCATGATCTCAGGGCGATCAATGCTAAAGTTCTGACACCCTCGCTGCCGGTGCCAAATCCTCATTCAGCTCTGTCACAGATATCTCCGTTGCACACGCATTTTACCTGCATTGACCTTGCAAATGCATTTTTTTGCATTCCTCTTGACTTGTCTATGAGGAAGTATTTTGCATTTTTGTGGAATAATGAATGTTATTCCTACACCCGGCTTCCTCAGGGTTTTGTGCTGTCTCCTGGTGCGTTCAATGCTTCTCTTAGGCAATTGCTGTCACCTCTCCAACTTCCTACTGATGTTCTTTTAGTGCAGTATGTAGATGATCTGCTCCTTGCTGCGCCTTCCGAGGAGTCCTGCCTTCAAGCTACACAGCTCCTTTTGAGTCACCTGGCTTCGGTGGGCTTGAAGTGCTCCGAAAGCAAACTTCAGATTGCCCGGCCTCAGGTTTCATTCTTGGGTCGACTTATATCGAGGCATGGAACAGGTATTTCTCCGTCGCATAAAGATGACATTTTGCACCATCCTAAACCGACAAATGTTAAACAAATGTTGGCTTTTCTGGGTCTGTGTAACTTTTCCAGACATCATGTTCCGGATTTTGCGGAACTGACTCACGCATTGAGAGAATTGGTGAACGAAAAGGGAATGAGAAACCTGTCGCTTGTTCTAAATTGGACACAAGCTGCTGAGGACTCTTTTGTTCTGCTGAAACAATTTTTGTCTTCGGCTGCAGCTCTTGTAGTCCCTGACTACACTAAAATGTTCTTCCTTGATGTTTCTGAAAAATCCAGCAGTGTGTCGGCTGTTCTTTTTCAGAAGGGGGAAGATGGTAATAGACATGTTTGTCTTTATGCATCAACACCTCTGGAAAAATATGAACAACGTCACCCGCTGTGCGCAGCTTTTGCTTCAGCATTAGCTCGCTTGATTCAGAAAACATCTCATATTGTGCTACATCATCCGCTGACAGTACGTACAGCTCATAGTACAGTACAATACATAACCAGCCAAGCATTTACTATGACAGGGGGACGACAGAGAAAGATTGAATCAGTTCTAACACAACCTCACATTTTGTTTGTACATGAGGGGATTAACATGGCAGATGGCATAATTGAGGGACAATCCCACTGCTGCACTCAACGAATTCTGGAAGACAACTCACTGAGAAAAGATCTTTACGATACCGCAATAAATGACCCAGACTTGACGTTATTTACTGATGGCTGTTGTTTTAAGGGCAATGAAGGACTTCAGTCAGGTTTTGCGGTAACACAGATGATAGGAGCTTCCTTTGATCTGTTAGTGGCAGACAGACTCACAGGACCACAGTCAGCTCAAAGAGCGGAGATAGTGGCTTTGATAGCTGCACTTCAGTTAGCCAAAGATAAGACTGTGAACATTTACACTGACTCGGCGTATGCACATGTAGTGATACACACAGCCATGAAAGAATGGCAAAGAAATGACTTTATGACTGCTTCAGGGACGCCTATCAAACACCATCAGGACATACTTGAATTAAAAAAAGCTTTGCTCCTGCCTAACGCAGTAGCTATAATTAAGTGTAAAGGGCATTCAAAAACTAATGATTTTGTGTCAGTGGGAAATGATTCCGCAGACAGGGCTGCAAAAAATGCAGCAGGGTACAGCCCAACCTTACAACTGATGGTGAGTGAAGGTGAATTAGGACAAAAAATAACTACGGAAACAATTAAGCTGTGGCAAGAAAAGGCCAGTCCAGAAGAACAGAGTGTGTGGCTGGGAAAAGGAGGACAAAAGGATGAAGCAGGTGTGTGGCAGAAACAAGGTAAATATATCCCATCACAGAAGCAATTAAAAAACCTGATTTCTGAAGCACATGGACTTTGCCATGTGGGTACAGAAGAAGTGATGAGACGGCTGCAGAATTGGTGGCATCCTTACATGAGACAAATTGTTAAAAGTGAACTGCAGGACTGCAATGTTTGCAATAAATTTAACAGTATGCCTACATCTAAACCTCCCCAGGGCACTCACGATCCAGAAGTGACTGCCCCGGGACAAATAATCTCAATGGATTTTACTGACATGATCAGGCCCGTACAAGGGTACCGATATTTGTTGGTAATTGTGGACTCCTTTTCCGGATGGCCGGAGGCATATCAATGCAAATCTGAAACCGCAGAGGTTGTGGTAAAACATTTGATAAATCATTACATCCCATCACATGGGTTTCCCAGGAAAATTAGATCAGATAATGGGACTCATTTCAAAAATAAACATCTACAGGAAGTAGAAAAAGCATTGGGACTAAGACATACATTTGGGTCCGTATATCATCCCCAATCTCAAGGACAGGTCGAGAGAATGAATAGAAACATAAAAGAAAAATTAGCTAAAGCACTGGCCTCATCAAATTTGAATTGGCTACAAGCTCTTCCTATTGCACTAATGAATGTGCGAATGTCATTAAACTCAGCTAAAGGCTGGACTCCATTTGAAGGTCACAAAAACAGACCATTTCCAGCTCCAAATGTGCCGCTGGAAGAGACACACATTGAAGAACCTCCAGTACTAAAACAATTAGTGTCTACGTTCTCTAAGCTAACAAAAAAGTGGCCAGTTGCTCCTTTAGATATAAATGATTGTGAATATGTGTGGTTGAAGGTAACTAAGCGAAAATGGTCTTTCCCCAGGTGGACAGGCCCACATCGTGTAACCGAGAGAACGTCCTGTGCAGTGCGCTTGCATAGGAAGGGGGACACCTGGTATCATCTGTCATCCACCAGGCCGGCAGGGAAACCAGCTGGCTCAACAATCCAACCTGCAATCATCGGATGTCCCGATCTAGGAGCCACGTCAACTGATGATCCAGTTTCCGGCTCAGGAGCTGTCGTTTGAGGACATCATTCAATCTTATTGAACGAAGATCAAGAGCAAGTGCCTTTTCTTGGGCAATCATTCCTTTGATCAGTCACATTTTGGGCAGAATAATCCCAGGTGACAAATCGAAGAATTTGGGTAGTCTACCCCAAATTCTTGAAGAAGAAACGAACTATTGCGACACTCTTTTCATTCAAAAAGACCTTCAAAGAACTTCATTACGAGATGGCTTCAAAGCTGAAAAACATATCCTTCTGCTGTACTGCGACCTTTCTTCTCATGATGACTTGGTACTTTTTTCAGCCTTTTGACACAACTTTGAACACAATTACAACGTATCGTATTAAGCGAAGTATTAAGTCTACATATAATCCCTGGGTCACATTCTGGACTTATGAGAAATCAATTGCTGTGACAGTTGCTCCAAATACAAACACTTCTGTTAAAATTCCTATTAGATCCTTAAAGGGATTTGGTAAGGGGAGACAGACTAAGGGGGAAGATTGGATAAGATACTGGTGGTATTTGACAGGTCATGTACGACGAGATTGGAATGCTCTGATAACAACACAGGATGGAAGATACTGGCGTCCAGGAACTAGTGAGGAGGCAGTCTTCTTTAGCAAAAGAATAACATTGCGTAATATGGGGGGGCGACTCTATATGAACTTTATTTTTCCAGAAGGGGAATTACGGTCGCCTAACACAACAATTGATAACGCCTCCTGTTTTGGATTTTTGTTGTGGGCCTGGTTCTCCGGACATGACCCATATTTCCCCATTTTAGTATGCGTCAATAAAACAATGAGTAATTTAGAACAGCCAAAAATGACTAAATACACAATAGAGAGCGGAGTAAAGGCGGTCAGCGTACCAACTGAGGGAATAGTTGAGAGGTTTCGGGTTACAAAAGGATTTTCGGGGGGCAGTAACAATTGGCTATTATTGGCGAATGAAGCGGCTCGAGCCTCTGATAAAGACAATTGTGTGGTATGCGTAGGTCCGCGGCCTCTATTGAGAATCATTCCGGCTAAAATAGATGATCACTGTATATTGGAACTAATGAATAAGGCTGTCCCCAATGTCAAATGCTCAAAATGGGATAAGGTGTATCCCCTCGTCGATTGGCAGAAAACTAAACCAGTATTTTCAAACACAGTTGCAAATGGTAATTTTACATGTATTAAAATGACAGGCACTGGAGAACAATTGGGAAAATTAAAGCAGATTACTCAGTGCGTGTCGATAGTAGATGTGGGACAGAAGTTCCAACCGAAATCCAGAGCGGACATATACTGGTGGTGCGGTGACAACAGAATATTTGATAAGTTGCCTTTAAATACAAAAGGATATTGTGCCCTCATAACCCTTCTCATGCCAGTACAAATCTACCCCATCTCTATTGATAATCTGTTACAAATGATTGATAATTGGGAACCAAAACCTCCTTCCTTCCAGAGGACCAAAAGACATTCTTGGCAAGAGCAGAATGTTCCCACCTACATTGATGCAATTGGAGTACCAAGAGGTGTGCCAGATGAATACAAATTAACTAATCAAGTACTCTCAGGATTCGAATCTGTAATTTGCTGGTGGTGCACCATAAACAAAAATGTAGATAGAATTAATTATATACATTATAATGTACAAAGGCTAGGAAATTGGACTCAGTCTGGCTTTGAGGCTGTACGCGGCCAGTTAGCCGCCACATCTTTGATGACATTCCAAAATCGAATTGCACTAGATATGTTGCTGGCAGAAAAGGGCGGAGTTTGCTCAATGTTTGGAGATCAGTGTTGCACTTTTATTCCTAACAATACTGCTCCAGATGGAAGTCTGACAATTGCAATTGAAGGGCTGCGAACACTCAATAAGAAAATGAAAGAGCAATCAGGTGTGGATACTTCTGTATGGGATAAGTGGATGAATGTGTTTGGGCGTTATAGAGCTTTGATTTCCTCTATTTTGATATCTGTGGCTGTTTTCACGGCACTAATAACGATTTGCGGTTGTTGTTTTATTCCATGTATTCGTTCACTTTGCCAAAGACTTATTATCACTATGATTGAGAAACAGGATGTACAAAATAAGTCGTCTCATATGATGGTAGCTGTTGCTAATCAATGGATGTCTCCTGTTGCTTCGAATGAGGGGGATGAGGATGCCGCTGGCATTTTCCTTTAAAAACAATATCTAATGTGTTGAACTATAGAATAGTTCAAATGAGGGAATGTTACAATTATTAATATTGTTTTCTGTTTTACATATATATTCTTCAAAGTGTTTTTGATTTTAGTTAGATGAATATAACTGTGGTAGAATGTGGTCTGTTTTCCCCCTAAGGAAGTGAGGTGTCAGAATCCACACAGCAGGTATGCAGGAATCTCTGGAGCCAGCTCTCCCGAGGTCAATAGTTTATCTAGGAAGCAAATTGTATACCTCATGTTTGTTAAGGACTGGAAGAACTCAATAGGAGTTGGCCAGATTGTATCTCACTCTGCTGACAGGACAAGATCAAAAGGGGGGCCTGGTAGAGGGAGAGGGGGGCCCAGTGTGGCCCACATCCCGAAGGAAGAGATAAGAGAGGGGTGTGTAGAATTGGGGTGACAGGAAATATCACATGCTGAGAAAGGGCCGAATGGTCAAATGAGGGGGAGGGAACCATATGTATATATGCATGCATGAACTTTGTAAAGAACACATCTGTGGGTGAGCTGCGATGATTGAGCAGTACTACAGGTGACTTTCAGAATCTGAAATAAAGCTGGCAAACTTGTTCACAGATTTCCACTTTGAATTTATTTGAACACGCAGAAATCAAGGAAATGATTTCCAACAGTAAGATTGTACAATATTGTAAATGGTTTTATTTAAAAAAATAAAAAATAAAATACAGTATATATATGAGATGAATGTTACCAGTAAATTGTTGTGGCCAATTTAGTTTAATCACTTGAAAATTTGATTTAATCTCACGTTGTTCTGGGTTAATGCTATAAAGCTAGCTAGCTAGCTTTATACCAATTCACACAAATTTGGGCCAAATATGAATGATTACATTTCCATACAGTATGTGTCAAGGAATTTAGAATTGTGGCAAGAATAACAACTATTATTATTATTATTATTATTATTATTATTAGGACGTTTGCCAACCAATACAGAAAGTTGGGTGAAAATACAGGTCCGTGTTATTTCTGCCTCTGACCAGTAGGTGTCAGAAGAGAAGACAAAACGAAGTGGTGGAGACTCAAAGGTGGTTCCAGTTGGCTTTGGGGAATCAAATGTAATATTGTATCTTCAAATAAAAACCCGTCAGCGATGTTTTTATGCAAATTTGATGTTGAACTCATTCGTTTCAATCATGGAGCGCTGGTCTGTTCAGTGAAATGAATAGCAGGGGATCATCTGTTTGTGTTCAGTGTTTCAGATGGGAAATTGGGAACAGCTGCAAGAACAGGTGGGCTTTTTTTTGTTTTTAGATATTTTGTGTGTTTGTTCTGATAGCTACTTCAAAACCATATCTCACGCTAAGATCAGTATTATTCATTAGCGTCCATTTTAGAACTGTTGTAAGCAGGCCTGGATAACTTTTTTTTTTTAATTGAAGCCGGTTTTTAGATTGCACTAAGAATATAACCGATCATGCACAGAAAAATACAGAATTTTTAGTCAAATTAAGTGGAGTTCTTCAAAAATCGTCCTTAAGATTACATTGCAAAAACATTTGGGTAAAAAATAACCCAAATTGGGTCAAAAAGCATTTTTGAGTTATAAAAAAATAAGTTAACAAATGAATTACCCAAAAAGTTGGGTTAAAAGAATAACTCGCAAAACAATCATAAAAGGGGTTGCTTTGTGGATTATTAATTTAATTTGACCCAAAATTTTGGGTTATAACAAAATCGGGTTGGTTCATTATTTTACCCATTCAATTGGATTATTTAATGAACCCACAAAAATTATAACCCACAAAACAACACCCAAAAATTGTGTTGCTTTTTGGGTTATTAATTTATTTGAACCAACTTTGTTGGGTTAAATAACAAATTTGGGTCAGTTCAGTTTTGACCCAATTCAATTGGATGATTAAATTAACCCAAGAAGTTGGGTTAAAAGAATAACCTATAAAATAAACAAAAAAGGGGTTGCTTTGTGGATTATTCATTTAATTAGACCCAACATTTTGGGTTAACTCAAAAAGTTCCATTTTTCCATTTTCAGTCCATTTTTGACCCAATTTGGGTTACTTTTGACCCAACTGTTGTTGGAGTGCAGGATTTATTATGCGATATTGCAGCAACTGCAGCAAAGGGTTTGCATTTGAATTTGCTTTGTATTTAGAACTCGTAACTCTGGAGGTCTGTTGTCTTCCTGTAAGGACGTCCTGTGGCCCCAAAATATCTCCGCAATGCCATGCAGGACAGCGACGTGCCTTTGCTAGCGCGTTAAGAATAGACCCACAATGGGGCTCGCTCTCGTCTTCTGTTGTCTCAGAACTGCCAGTTGTCTGCAGGAGACTCGGGGAGAAGGAGTTGAGGAGCATTTTGCCTGGTTTCCGCTCCTGTTAGTTTTGGAAACTCATCATGGATCATGTTGGATTTTAGCTACCCAAAAATGTTGACTATGTTCCACCTGCTTTTGGGTTTGTCCAACCAAGTGTTATTGAGTTTTCAGCAGGTCTAAGAGAAAACAAAGGGTGGTAAATGCTGAGGAGAATTAAGCCAGCGGCCCAAAACTTGGTTGACTCTGAATGGACAGAACATGGCGGAATCCAGTCCATCAGAAATCATCTTTATCTCAATCAATCAAAGCATAACCTTGATAGGTGAGTAGACAGTTTTTTTAAGTTTGTGATACTCTTCTAATCCTGCAATGTTTTGAATTCAGGAAAAGTGTGGCTGGCGGTGATGATCTTTCTACGTGTCCTTCTCCTCCTCCTTGCTGGTTACCCTCTCTACCAGGACGAACAGGAGCGATTTGTATGCAACACCATCCAACCGGGCTGCGCCAACGTGTGCTACGATCTATTTTCCCCGATATCCCTTTTCCGCTTCTGGCTCGTACAACTTGCCACATTAAGTCTGCCCCACGTGGTCTTTACAATCTATGTGATCCATAAGGTGTCAAATGACCTCACTGTAACCGTGAGATCCTTGGGTCCGGGTGAGACTGTACAGCTGTACAAGATCCAGCAAGAATCTCCAGGAGGAGAGCGAGGGTTTGTCTGCCGATGCTTCACAGGTGCTTATATAGTTCAGTTGATTTTCCGGACTTTTCTGGAGGCAGGATTTGGGGCGGCGCACTACTATATGTTTGGGTTCTACATCCCAAGGAGGTTTCTATGCCAACACTCTCCATGCACCACCCAAGTGGACTGCTACGTCTCCAGACCGACTGAGAAGACTTTGATGCTCAACTTTATGTTCGGCGTGAGCGCCTTGTCCCTTTTCCTAAATACTCTGGATTTTATTTGCGCTATTAAACGCTCCGTGAGGCAGAAGAGTAAGAGGAAGTTGATGGAGTGCGTTTATGAGGATAAGCACCATTTCCTGCGGACCCCGGATCCAAATTCTTCCCTGGGTTGTCAAGCTCTTGAAACGGAGGCCGGTCAAAGAGGGAGTTTCCGGAAACGGCAAGGCAGCAGGGGTTCTTGCAAAATAATTCAGGACGCGAGATCTGCCCCTCATCCGTCGGAACCTCTGGGCTGCAACACCGACGGAAACAATGGCTACTCTCCTCCCCGGGAGGACGGTCTTGAGACGGAAGCTGACGAGCCGGCGGGGACCCCCAGAGCCGTCTGTGTTAATAAACGCAATAGGCTCAAACCTCCGCCGCCCCCCAGGCGGGACCTTGGGCTTCACCCCGGGGTGTCACCAAAACCCAAGAGAGACGAGCCCACGGCAACAGGACTCTCCACAAAGAGGATTGCTCAGTACACTTTGGTGGAACTGGGCAGTGGCGCGGAACAATCTAACGATGAAGGTCAGGAGAAAAGATCCGAGTGGGTGTGACTTAATATTGTTTTATTTTCAGGGTTATGCAAGATGAGACCAAGGTAAATAAGATGTGAGAGCAACTTGAGATCCAGCTTTACATAGTGGCAACAACTGTTGGATCCCTCGCCGTTCTACCTCATTGTGCGTTACTTGCGGCTCATCAACACACTGCCGGCAGCTCGTGTTGCCGTCCCTCTGGAGCTTGTGTTTTACACCCTTTGATGCAAAGCAACAATATCTTGCGGCAAGAAAAACTCCCCCGAGTCGTGGAAGGGAAGATGAGCGAGCTTTAAGCCTTATTGGGTGGGGCGCACTTCGACCTTGAGCTAAAAGTATGGCTCACCTGTTTCCACCAGTCCGGACCACGCTGTCAAGAGGTCATGGCCTGTCCTGCATATTCTCCCTTGGGCGCCTTTGGTGCTTGAGGTCAAAGTTCATGTCAGAAACCTTGGCGGTCCATCTTTGGGTTATTTTCTTTTACTTTTACAGTGACCAGATTTTTAAAATTAACTCATTCACTTCCATAAATTCATTAAAAAAAAAAGAAAAGGAAAAAAAGAGACAATTAAAGGTTTCTAATTGTAATTAATCACATGACTGACTTCACCACTCACGATTAATCACAAATTCTATATGTTCTAAATGTACAATGAAAAAAATTATAGGTTTTCATACTCTTAACAAAAGTGGAAAAAAATGTTAAATAGAAATAGTTCAAATTAATTTTGGACGTTTATAGCCGTCAACGGCAGTGAATGAATAAAAAAAAGAAAATAAAGAAAATATAAAAAATTCGGGGGGAAAAGTTTTTAATCATAATTAATCGCATGACTTCACTAGTTATCTCGCGATTAATCACAAATTTTATGTACAAAACTGAATGAACAATTAAAAAAAAACTAGATTTGAAGTGGAAAAAAATGTTAAACTAATAGAAATAGTTCAAATGAATTTTTGACGTTTATAGCCGTCAATGGCAGTTAATAAGTTTAGAAAATGAGACACTACAATTTTGCTGAAAATAAAGTAAATAAATTCTCATCAGGAACTATTTATGTCAAGGCCTTGCTAGTCGAATTGCTATTTTATCCAAGCAGCTAAACATTCATAAACTCAGCGGAGTCCATGTGTGCAGTGAAGTTGTCTATTTATATTGTGAAACTGAAACAAGAAACATACAATACAATTAACATTTGCGCTACACGCACATGAATGGCCATAAGATGACAAACGTTGCAAATGCTAACAATTAGCGCTCGTGCTTATCAATTAGCATTAGCATTTTAAGTTAGCAAACGTCCACAATACGGCACACATGTAAGCGCTGCATGCGTAGTACGCGTAGTTGTTCCATAAATCACTTGCAGACGATGCTTGAACTAGAAAGAACTGCAAGGAAACGACAAGAGTGGAGTTGTCTGCTCGTTCCATAAAATCAATTACTTCCGGTTTCTGACTTTCTACACATGCATATAACATTAACCACTAGGTGGTGCACCGAGACAATTTACAAACTGAAAACGGTAAACATAAAAATGTATAAGAAATTAACAAATCAATCTGGTGACTGATGATGATACTTTAGCTAATGCTAAACGCTTTCTTGGTTGACAGTTCAATAGCGCTAAACAAGCAATGCACTGACCATTATCCAAACTTTTTTCTCCGTCCCTATTGGAACATAGCGGTGTGGTTTACCTTGCGCCGGTCCCGCATTGTAACATTGGAAATATGTCGCCAGAAAAGCTCAGCGTGCGTTGGGTCTGACCAGCAAACGCAACATTAGGCTAGCAGGACTACATTTCCTATGATTCCTAGACACCAAAACAGGAAGTGACTCTATTTATGGTATGACAAAAACACGCCTGTGAGTGATTAAAAGTAACCAGAGGTGGCAAATCCAGGCACAGAAAGTAGAAGCCCTTCCACAGTTTGGCTTTAGCCCCAGGTGCTAGCTAGCTACTTCCATTGGTGCTCGTTAGCTAGCTAGCTACTATCAGGGGCTAAAGCCAAAATGTGGCAGGGGTTTTTACTTTCTGGACCTGGATTTGCCACCTAAGGATTAGTCGTATGAATCATAACAACATGACAACTGTGTGATTGGCATAAACATAGCCCAAAAACCCGGAAACTGAGTAAGTGCGGGATAAAACAATGGGGCTGGCAAAATCTGTTGGCACTTTCGACTCAAAACAGAGGCAGTTGCAGTAAACTGACAGCCGAGACGGTCTTAGTTAACCCGGTACATACAAGACTGGTCACGCTAACCTTGACCGATTTATCGAGTAACAAGCAAGATGCCGATGTATCACCACTCGAGTAAGATACGTAAGACATTTGTAAGTCAAAGGACTGCTGTATTATGCTAAGGTTCTGATACCATTAAGAGTAAGCGTAGTCCGTCACAAGTCAAAGGACACCATGATCATAAAGTATATACCCCCATAAGTTTCCGTATTTATGGCGACAGCTTGTCACTCTATTTCAAGGCCTAGCAAGCGTTGGAGGAGCAACATTGCTACAAATAGAGCCCAGCAAAAGGACCACGGTTGCCCTCTGGGATGTCAGCTATGGTTTCACTTTGATCAAAGCGCAGATTTTTTTTTTAAGGGTCAGACCCTCACCGTCTCGCAGAATGCTAACAGTCACCTCAGCTGTGAGGAGCGTTTGACAGCCTCATCTGCTTTACGCCGGCGTGGGCGGAGGCTCCCGTAGTAAATCAGCGGCTCGCACGCGTTTCATTCAGCCTGGAGAGTTGTCCTTTGTGTAAGATGATATCTGCTGATCTTTTGCGGTTTCTTTTGGAAGGTGATAACAAAAAAGCTTCGGGCCACCTCGATCTCACCTATCTTCACAATGTTAGGCACTATGACTCACACAGAACGGGAGTGACCGCTGGGTATTTTTTTTCCCCAGATCACCAAAGGTGTTGCTATGCCGCACCTTCTTGTGCTTCATGGGAACAGTTGCGGTCAAATGAAGTTACATTTTTGTGCATTTTAGGCTGACCCTGACATTTCACCCAAAAGCCAGATCACTTTTTTTTGTGGGTAACAAAATGCTTAACTCATTCACTCCCGGCCAGTTTCACTGAAGCAACCCCCTTCGCTCCCCGGCTGTTTTACTGGATTTTGACCGATTTTGCCTGGCCCACAGAATATTGTGTTTTATTGCTATAAAAACATGAAACCTACCAAGATTAGAGTCTGTTCTTTAATCAAGAAAAACAATCTGTTTTTGTTTTGCAACAATTAGCATTAGAATATAGCTAAGTTTCATAATTATTCACAAATCTGTTTAAAACAGTGGGGAAAAGAGCTTTTTGCAACATGGTATATCTCTTATGCTCTGCTGCCACCTGTTGGCCGTTTTTGTAATAACTACCATTGCTTTGAGCAACCACTTCAGGTCAGTGCATTAAAGCCTTCTGTATGCTCAAACATAAAACACATTTTTTTTTTTTTAGAAATACGTCTTTGGGAGCATAGTAATATCTAAAATAGAACGTATTTATATGTTTTTGGGAGCAAATGAGTTAATTTCAGGTGTACCGGGTGTCCTTGGTTTATGACGGTGCCAGCCTGCGACGTTCAAAAATGATGGATGTCATTCAATGAACCATTTGTGCAAAGGTGTAAGAATATATTGCACCAAATTCAGGGCTGGACTGGCACAAAAAAAAATCGGCCCCGGCCACTGATATTGACTGATGTTGGTTCAGTTTGCTGTCTATATTCCAATTGGATTAATGGACTAGTCCCTCTAAATTGTGAGCCAGTTTCTTGGGGTAAAATGCAGGAAAATAATAATTCAAAAGCACTGCATTGGTCCTAAAAGATGCCAGCCAACTGGGCATTTGCCCAGTACGCCAGATGGCCAGTCCAGCTCTGACAGCAATAATGCACATTTACGCTATACTTGCCGTTTTTCCATTCAATTGTGTTACTGGTACATTTAAAGGTCCAGAAGTGTTTTAATTCAAGCATTTATGGTAATTACCCTGCTTAATTATTTTTGAGAACGTCTTAACAGCTGTTCAATCTTGTTGTCACTGAGACTCAAATGTGATGTGCATAAATGGGACGTACTGTGACATTTAAGAAATGTCAGCTTTTTGTCGCACTTTATTTTTTTGTCACATATTCCAATGTTGTTGTTTTTTTAGACGATGATTTTTAGCATTGCGTTGTCCTCGAGAAACACAAAAATGTGAAATACATAATGAATTTTACACTTGAAATTTCAGCTGCTCTTTGGTATTGTATCACATTTTCATACCAGGGTTTTGTCATCAGTTGTTATATTACACTTTCTTGTAATAAATCTCAACAAATCTTAACCTAAGATGCATTTTTTGCCTTTGTTAGTTAGAGTTAATCAGGTATCCTTAATTGCAAATCTGGCTGTCAAAAGTGTTTCTAAGGAGTGTTGTATTGCTAATCCGTTTTTTTTGTTTTGTTTTTTTAAATGCAAATCAAACCAGATGAACCTGCTTCGAGTCCCCCGTTGAAACTTCCTCGGGTGGAAACGAAACACCGCCATCAACAAATACAAAGATGAGTCTTTAGCATTATACAGCTTCTATTCATCTGGGAGATTTTATTTCTAAATTTAAAACTGAAGCGTTGATATTCTGTATCTTATCTTCACCTGTGTTCTGATTTATAAATAATTTACGTAGTTGATCTGAATAGTTTAGTTAATTTGTTGTGGATTTTATTTATTGATGAACACGTGAACATATTACAAGTATATCAATTTCAGATTCATTTTGTGTTTCTTGACTAAAGAAGGCGTAAAAGTGTTTGGTGTTATTATTATTATTATTTTTAATATTTATTTCTAAATCTGGTTTTGGAGCCAATATTACAGAGTACATACGTATATATTTTATTATCTGTTGTGCTTCTGTGCAAACTGAGGCTATAAGATAATCATTCCAAAAACGTGAAGACAAACGTGAAATGCTTTGGACGCAATAACAATAATAAAAAATAATAACAATAAAAGGCCAAAAAAGTGGATGGCGTCTTTGTTACGGTACAGACACGTATCAGTCAGTAGCGATGGCGCCCTCAAGTGGACAATGTTGTAAACTACCATTTATAAAATAAAAATAGCAATTCAGCAGCATAAACTCAGTAAATAGCATACATTGCAAGGATTTCCCCCTCCCATTAAAAAGAAAGAAAGAAGTATATTTACTTTTTAATTGTAACATGCGGTTTTTACCATTTTAATCTTGTGCTTTGTGACGTAAATTAGGGATTGTGGGATTGGAGCAGGCAGCAGGTTTGCACTGCTAGGACCACTAAAGCTTGTAAGAAGAGCTGGACAATGTCCAAAGAAGACAATGGCAAGTCAGGACCTTGAACAAATATAATAATAATATCTTTTTTTTTTTTAACATGTCAGTAGGTCAGGCGCATTGGAAAGGTTGCAAAATGCTGCTCCATTTGTATTCCTTTTAAAGTAATATTTTTTTTTAAGTAAATAAAGCAAAAATAGTGAGGCCTCAATTAAAAAGAAGGGAATTTTTTTTTCCAGTGACACCCTTTGAATGCCATGCAGTCTAAAAGACCCACAAACTCTCTTTATTTTTTCCAACATCTGGCATCTCTACGAGCCAACAGGGAATAAGCGCCTGAGCTTGGAGGTCAGGAAGTTCCAACATTAATCTAGAAAGGTCAGCCAACTCAGAGGTCGCTGATATGCGTTTGATTTAGGGTAAGAATACACCCACGGAAACTGTGGTCTGTGGAAAAAAAAAATGTAACCCGGACTCCCACGTTTCAAGACCAAATGTCGAGACCAATTAAGGCTGTTTACGTTGTATTTTCATTTGCAGTTTTGGCCAGTGCAGCTTTTACAGCACCCGACTGCTTTTGTTTCTAACGAGTCATCTCAGAGACACTCCTGCAACTTTCCCTCGTAAACCGGCTTGTCAAATCAGTGTCGGAAGCCCAGTTGTTTGATAATTATAGAATATGTGCATGCTTCTGTGGTAGACAGATAATTTATGGCAATGTTGGCGCGGGGACGTGTGGTTTTCCAGCTGAAGTAAAGCTGTAATTCTGCAATTTAACCAATAGATGGCAGTAGTTGCTGGTGTTTAATTTGGCTGAGCTGTTGGCGGTAATGGCAGAGGTAAACAATGTGCAAGGTGGATGGAAAACATGAGTATTATTCGTGTTGTGTACACATTAAGGAAAGTATATGATGATTTTTATGAAATGAAGTAAAGATGGACGTTTAACTCATTTTCTTTTGCCCACAGATAAGGTGACTTTTCATAGCTTTTTCTCCCTTTTCCCGCTCTTCCGGGTACACCCCCCCCCCCCTCCCTCTCCTCACGTCATTTAGCTGTCCCGGATTATGCCTGTAAAACTAGCTAATCAAAAACATTTCTAAAGTTACAGTATAACCTCTAATAAAAGCTTTAAGGCTTAATTAAGTCCAAAACACGATACATTTGTTACAAAAAGACCTCAATTAGACGCTCCTAAGATGTGAGATCATGTGAACAGACCACCTGTGGCTCTTTCTTTGCAATTTCACAATCATTCACGTCAAGGCCCCTGCACTCGCTGACACAGCTTGAGCCCGATGGAGAGATGTTTCAATTCAGGCCTGCCGAAAAAGAGAAGGAGAAAAAAACCCACACAAGATCCAAGGGCACTGGCAGGTTTCAGTCCTGACGATCGCCCAAGAAGCAAGGGTTCCAAAATGCTCTTTCAATTGTAGAATGCCCATCAAAGCCTCCAAATGGGGACGTTTAGGGGAACCTTGGCACATCAGACGGACACTCCTAACACTCAGCACCTTTATTCGGCGCTGTTCGAAAAGAAAGATCAAAGTTTGCGCAGATGAAAAGGGTCCGTTCACCGCATTTACACCGCATTCAGCCCGGTCCCCCTTTTTACTAAATTAAGAAAGCGGGCTTCTGCGGGCATGTGAAGAGGACTTTAACAATCATGGAGATGCTCCAACTCAACCCCTGCCTCTAATTACCACTTTCTGACGGTTAAAAGGGATGTCGTCCTTCAAATGATGACCACACACAAAAAAATAATAATAATAAATACGCAAAGTAATCCATTTTTAAATTTATCAAATGTTTTATTGTCAAAATAGAAGTCATATTTTTTTTGCTCTCCCACAAAAAGACATCTACACTTTTTACAAATATACAATAGTTATAAACTTTTCTTTTTATGCACAAATGTACAGTATATAAATACATTTTTGAAATTACAAAATGAATGACCCGTAAAAAAAACAAAAACAAAACGGGGCTCTGTAGCACCCTATAATGTAATAATTTCCTGAAAATGTAATAAGATTTGCACTTAACTCCATCAAAAATGTCACAAAACCGAATAATTTAATAATATCATACAGTATATAGTAAATCATATCCCAGAAGTCTTTGCAGCAGAGCCGTTTTAATCAAGTGGGCGGAGCTTACTTTGATTAACGCTGCAACTGACCTCTATTTAAAATCAGACAGGTTAAAAATGCACTTGAAACATTTAACAGCAACATTTGATCGCTCCAATTTTTGCAGTGAACGTAGATAACAGTCGTAAATTCTCAAAACAAAATGTCGAAATTTTGGACTGAAAATGAACATAAATACTAAAGTTTGATATGATCAGTTTGAGGGTTGAAATCAACTCTGAAACATTTAACACCAAACTTTGAACATATTTTGCTGTGAATGTATATAACAGTCTTAGATTCTCCAAAGACAAAATGTACAACTATGGACTGAAATTGAAAATATCTGCTACATGATCAGCTTTGAGGGGAAAAACAACTGAAAATGTAATAATAAACCCTCAATTATATAACATTAAACAGCAATGTCAGTCATGATTTTTTTCTTCTTACATTATTGGTGAAATGATTCCATTTTTTTTTTTTTTTGCTTAAGTGCAAATGTTATGACAAATTCAGGCGTTTACATTATAGGGTGCTACAGGCACTATTAAGGCTTAATTTAAACCATAGTTGACTTGATTGACTGGCACGAGATAGGTAGAAAAATGTTTCATTTAAAAAAAAATGCTTTGTTAAGAAGTAATGCCCCCCAAAAATTTGGAGATGAGCTTCTAATTCATATCAACAGGGAGGAATTAAACCTGTGTGAATGCCTGGACATTGTTTCAAAGTTCTCCCCAGCAGCAGTTCATTACAATGCAAATTGCTTAAGACAGGGTGTGTGATGGGTTATCTCCCAAACAATTAGCAGCCCTCATAAGCTGCTTTTTTGTTCAAACCTGCGACAATGGCATCTGCTTGGGGCAGGACACGGAGCTGGCCGTGCCCGACCTCCACGTCAGGCCCGTGCTCACGTCGCTGTACATGGAGCCGCTGGTGGCCTTGCTCCCCCAGCAGCACCTGGTGCAAAAAGTCCTCCAAGAGTCCAAAGTCTTCCCGGACCAGATCCACACTCCGGACGTGATGCCCACCAGAAGGCACATGAAGTATTTCAACATAAAGACGGCGTAGTCCGGTCTTGTCCGCTCCCTTTCGTGTAAACAGTTGGCGCAGGTGTGAGATATTTCCCAGTACTGCCTGTTGTGCTGTTCGTAGAAGTAACACGCCACTATGATGGTGGCCGGGACCGTGTAGAGCACCGTGAAGACCCCGATTCTAATCATGAGCCGTTCCAGTTTGTCCGTCTTGGTGCCGCCTTGTTTGATGACGTTGCGGATCCGGAACAGAGAAACAAATCCAGCCAAAAGGAACATGGTGCCGATGAATAAATAAATCACCAGAGGGGCGAGGACGAACCCGCGTAGGTTGTCCAGGTTCTGGTTCCCCACATAGCAGATCCCGGCCACCGAGTCCCCGTCCACGGAACTCAGCGCCAAAACCGCTATGGACTTCATGCTGGGGATGAGCCACGCCGCCAAATGGAAGTACTGCGAATAACTGGCGATGGCTTCGTTGCCCCACTTCATCCCGGCCGCCAGGAACCACGTCAGCGACAGGATGACCCACCAGATGGAGCTGGCCATCCCGAAGAAGTAAATCAACAGGAAGACCACCGTGCACAACGCCGGCCCCGTGGTCTCGTAGTGGATGTGCTCCACGTCCAGGTCCCTGCTGCAGGCCACCTTCTCGTGGCCGGCGATGAGCCTGACGATGTAGCCGACCGACACGAACATGTAGCAGGCGGAGAGGAAGATGATGGGCCTCTCGGGGTACTTGAAGCGCTCCATGTCGATGAGGAAGGTGGCCACTGTGGCCAGAGTGGACACGAAGCACAGCACGGACCACAATCCGATCCAGAAGGCGGTGAAAGCCCTCTCGTCGTGGGTGAAGTAAGGACTGTGGCAAGGCATGGCACAGTTGGTGATGTAGCCCGTTTTGACGCGGTTGTGCAGCGGGTGGCGCTCCGCGTTGACCGGCACCATCGGCTCCAGGCATTTACAACCCGAATCGCAGCCGACTGCAGCCGGTTTGTGCAACCGAGGCGGGCTTACTCTACCTGGCTTCACTTTGGGTGGATTGAACCCCTTGACTGGATGATTCGTAGGCTTGGGGATCACCGGCGACACCGTGGTGGAGTCAGTCCTGTTGTCGTCCATACAAAGCATGTCGGAGTTGCCTTGCACCGGCAGCTGGTCGCATTTCATGCGGTCCGGCCACGGGAAGCCGTACTGCCTCATGAGGGGCGCGCAGCCGGCTCGGGCTCTCTCGCACACGCTCCTGCACGGCGGCAGCGGCTTTTTGTAGTCCTCCAGACAGATCGGCGTGTACATGCTGCACAGGAAGAACTTGAGATCGGGCGAGCACTGGATCTCCACCAGAGGCCAGAACTGGTGGACTTCCAGTCCGGCTTCCTCCTGCGTGTCGTGGTTGAACTGGTTGGGCATGTAAGTGTAATTATAGCCGATACCTTTGCACAAGGGCACGACTATTTCCTGGCAGGTGATCTCCTTCGCGGTGGTGCAGCTGGATCTGGGCAGGAGGGCGAGGGAGAGGAGCAGGTAAATCCCAAACAGCTCCATCTCGCCGAGCAGTCTCAGCGCCTTCTCCGTTTGTGTGTGTGTGTGTGTGCGGGATCCAAATAAATCCTCCACGGTCAGATTTCGTGCGGCGAGCCCATCTCGCGTCTCCGCGGGGCTTGCATGGAGTTGCGAGTGTTTACTTTGAATGTAGCAAGAGACGGCAGCCTTCAGTGCGGCGAGCAGCAGTCAAGATGGAGGAGAGGAAAGGAGAATCCACCGTCTTCTTCTCTGTCACCTTTCACCAGTCCGTTAAAACCACACGCACACAAAAATCCTCTGCAATCAGCAAAACGTGCGTCTTCGCCTTGCCCTTCAGTGAAACACATTCAGCGCGTTCGCGACTTCTTTATTATTGGTTCTCATGTAAATCAGCAGCGAGCCGACCAAGTGGTGGATATATACACAAGAGGCTGGCGGGTCACGCCCCCAAACGAGATCCTCCAATCACGAGGCGGCGGGGGCTGGGCTGAGGCCAAGTCATTCAAGGTTGTGCGGAAGTTACTTTGTTGACACCGGGCCGCTAATAACAATCGGATTTTGTTTTAAAAAGGCAAACAATAACCATAATAATACACACGGTCAGATGAATATTGATATGATAAAAATCGTATTTATTATTATTATTATTTTTTAATTAGTCGCCCTAAACGCAACACGTAAAAACACGGATTTCTTCTCATATCTGCGTGTGAGTGCCAGTTAGCTAAACTGGTTAATTTGCGCATGGTAAGACTGCCCAGGGTGCTGCCTGTGCTTGTGAAAAGCTGTTTTATTTTTCAAATGAGGTGCTAATGTTTCGTTTAACGCTTGCATAGAGCTCCGCGGGAGGCGTAATTGCGCGAGGCAGAGAGCAAGCAGCAGAGCAAAGTGAGACAGAGGAACTCATATCTGTGTTAACGCGCTTAGCGCGTGTGACTGATGATCTCCCTGTTGTACTAATTTCTATTTGCTGTTATTTCTGTCATCGCCACTTAATAGTCAGTGTGATTTCATTATCTACTGTTATCTGGTTATCTCTGCTCTGCTAGAGTTCAGTCATAGTTGACAGTGACTTTTTCCTGAAAAAATAAAGAGGTCCAATGCAAATACTTTGAATGTGAGTCTATAAACGTCATGTAACTTACTGTGTATATTCTTTTCTTACAGTTTCCATCCCGAGCCTCCCTGGTTGATGCTGGTACTTCTTATGGAATAAGCAAAACAGCAATAAACAGCACAACATGGGTATGCTGACGTCTTGCTTGACCACATGCATGAATGAAGTTCAAACTGATATTTTTGCAGAAAATTAGAGTTTACACAATCAGGATTTTCATCTGATCAGTGAACATTGAGTTTGAAACCAACAACCAAACAAACAGATAACTGATCACTCATGCGATCAGAAGATAGAGCAATACATTTAGTGAAAAAACATGTAATTGACGTCAACTGAAATGCATTGGGGCAAAATAAAACAAAATTTAAAAAATCTTTAAAAAATACTGATGAGCATTAAATATAACATGTAATGTCTTATTTCGTGGATCCAATCAATGACATCACTGATCGATCGGGCAAATTAAGACAGCTGATCACCGGTTTTGCATATAATGCTAAATATCATCCGATCATATTTCCACCAATCAAATTGTTGTAAAGTTTAAATTTTATTCCTGTCTTCTGTGTATGTGGTATGGTCCCAACATACGACATAAGAAATTACGTTCATTTGTTGCTGTACTGTTTTGCATTTGATTGTTTAACCTTATAAAGCCTGAACTATGAATTATATGAGAGAAAATTCAGATTCTTCTTAAATATGTAAATATGACTTTTTATTTGTGTCATATTTGATACATCTGGTCCCAATGCTTTAAATGTGTACATTTATAACTGTCAAAAGTATAATAATAAACAGACATATCAAACATATTAGTATTTCCAAAAATCTGAAAGAATATTTCCCACTATAAATGATTAAGTATAGGTGTCTCTCCTTTCTCAATTAGGACGATCTTGCAAAGTCGCTGGAAAAGCCATCAGCTGGGTGATACTGCCTTCTAATGGATTATCAGTGCAATGCATGAAAAAAAATATATACTCATGAAATAGAGGGCTCAAAATGTCTTGTATTTAATTTAATACGTTTGGCGTTATTCATGTCCTAGATGTGTTTCATATGAATATTTACTATAACTGGCTTTAACAACGAATTAGCATTGGTTAGTACTAGACAAGTGGTTGTTAACCTTTGGAGTTACTGAACCCCATCAGTTTCCTATGCGCATAAAATATAAAAATGAAATATCATTTTACCGCAGCTAGAATAAAAACAGCAGAGGCCCCAGAATTGAACCCTGTGGAACACCATAGCCTACGTTTCCGTTATACATGTTTTTTGTTTTTTTTTGCTCGACATAATATGAAGGGATTACAATATTAAACAAATCACATTTGCATGTAAATCTAGGTTCTTTTACAGACACAACAACGGAAAGGACCCCTGTGTATGTAAAGTAAAATTTCCTGTCGGCCAAGTTATGGTCAAGCACAACAGGCATCATCCTCTATCCCAATCCAAGCATAATCCAACATTGCTGATATTATGTTTGGTTTGCAGCCCGATCTTAATGACATGAGGTAGCTATTTTTACAGCCTTGACCCACTGAATGAAAGCAATAGCCCGCACTTGAGCTTGCTTGGACAGCACAGCTTGATTAAATGAGCCGAGAGCACCGTTATTGGCCGCGAGACAAGAGTTCGGCCGACTGCTTGAGTGCTTGTTTGTGCAATGGTGTGAAATCTCTCATTATGCGTTAAAAGTAAGAGCAGGGCAGCGCAATGACGATATGATATCTGCTCATCTTGCGCTGGCCTCATGCTGTGAGAGAATATGAGCCGGCACCAAAGCTTTGCGAAGGATGTGTGACCAATGAATAAAATCCTCAATGAACATCAGGAAGCAAAGTTAATGCGTTCCATTTAAACGGCCGACATAATCAAGCGCTCCGAGAGGAAGCCCATCAAGTGTGACCGCTTTTCCCAGTTCCAAGACCGTATGAGATGGCGAGACGCAGATATGCTAATGCAACTTTATCTTGTAAAGGGAAAAGCTTGGAGGAGATTTAGCCAATCTGCCGGACACAATTCCAAGAGCCTCGGTGGCATTTAGCGGGCTCACACTAACCCCGGGCTGCTTGTTAAGACTTCATTAGCCGTGTTTGCTCAGGCCTCTTTTCTGCAAAAGAGGTGGAGGAAGGCTCCCCAGGCTCCAGCCTATAGACACTCCATATGGGGCTTGTTTGCTCATGGCTGGCCCCGGTTAATCGCTTTCAGGTGGAGCTGAAGTAGACCAAGCAAGGCGGAGGGGATTTGGGGGGAGAGCTTGGACCATCAATCCCCCCCCCCCCCACCACCACCCATGACCCCCACCCAGTCCTTGGAGGTGCTGCTGAGGTGACAGAGCGTGGAGCGTGTACCCTGTGAATTAGCTCACCTAGGGCCCATTACCTTAACAAACACAGCCGGCCCCTCCAATCAGCCTACTGCTGGGAGGACAGGCGGCCCCCTGTAAATCCTTCTTTACAGCTGCCGTCCCTCCGCGTAACCCAGTTTGTGTGTTTTCGGGAGGAAATCTAGTGAGGAGCAAGAAAGCTTTGAAATCGTAACATTTTCTCCACCGAGTGTATGGTGGTAACTCAAACAATTATGAACTCATTCACTGCCATTGACGGCTATAAACGTCAACAATTTCTATTAGTTGAGCTTTTTTTCCCCACTTTTGTTAACAAAAGTATGAAAACCTAGAATTTTTTTATTGTTAATTTAGAACAGATATAAAATTTGTGATTAATTGTGAGGAAACTAGTGAAGATATAAATTAAACATTTTAATCGCCTGATGAGACGATTATTAAAAATTAGGGGTGTCAGGCGATTATTTTTTTTATTGTAATTAATCGCATGACTTCACTAGTTAAGTCATGATTAATCACAACATTTATATCTGTTCTAAATGTACAATAAAAAAAAATCATACTCTTGTTAACAAAAGTAGAAAAAAAAGTTTAATAGAAATAGTTAAAATAATTTTTTGACATTTATAACCGTCAATGGCAGTGAATGAGTTAATTACACTTTCTTGGTACCGTTCATACTATTAAATAGTCACCAATATGGATACCAGGTACCAATACCACTAGTACCTTTGATTAGAGATGAGCAAAATTACAGATACCAGGTATCAAACCAGGCCGATAGCAGGCCTTTCAAGGTACTCACGACGGCGAGTGCCTCTTGTGGCCTTTTTACAATCTGAAACTAGAAATAGGAAGAATAAGAAATTTCCATTTGTTTCACATACTTTTTGTGGAAAATTTTATATTGGGATATGTAGCGTTCTTTCAAAATATTTCATTGTTTTTTGAGTGAAATTTTATGTATCAAAATTACTAGCGGCAGCTGTACTTGGTATCGGCATCAATATCAGTGTCTACTCAAGAGTTGAGTACTCGTACTCGGACCGGTTTGGAAAAAATGGTATCAAACATTCCTATTTTTTATACATGAAATTTCCCCCCCAAAATGACAAAAGACACTTTTAAAGAAAGATCTATATATCCCAATATAGCTTTTCCTTTAAAATTGAATGAAATTAATGGACATTTTCTATTCTTCTAATTTCTGATTTCTGATTGTAAAACAGTCACAAGAGGGTGGCTGATAATGGTATGGGCCAAATTGCAAATACCGACGATACCTTGAGATACGGACGGATATCGGCCTGATACCGATACCTGGTATCAGTACTTACCCAACCTTTGTAGTAATACGTGTTTTTTATTTTATAATTATAATTGTTTTTGATAAATTTTTCATAATTATAATTGTTTTTTTTCATTAATTACAATATTTTTTAAGTTTTTCATTATTATAATTGTTAGTTTTTTCATTATTGTAATTGTAATTTTTTTAATTATTATAATTGTTTTTTGGGGGTTTGGTTTTCATTAAAATTAGGGTTAGGCAAGTACAGATAACAGGTATCGGTAACGGGTCGATATCCGGCCTTATATCAAGGTATCGGTACATTAATTTCATGCAATTTTAAGGAAAAATGCCAAATTGTGATTATATAGCTGTTTCTCTCAAATTATCTGTCATCGTTTTTTTGGGGGGGGGGGGGAGAGGGTGGGGTTATGTATCACAAGCACTGGTGGTATTGGTACTTGGTATCGGTGACTACCAACGAGTTGAGTACTCATACTGGTATCAGTCTGAAAAAAAAGTGTGATAGACCATCCTTAATGTTATTGTATAGAAATTGAAAATGTGAAAGGGATATTTGCACAATGCAAGCTCCAACACAAGAGCATATAAAACAAATAATGCTCCCACAAAAAAAAAAAAAAGATCGATTCCTACAACAATCTTAAGTCAAGTGGTTTACTTTTCACTCACTTGAAAATTAATTAAAACACAACATTGTCTGCATGCGGGGAATCTGGCCCGCTCTTCCTCGGCCAACGAACTGACTGCTTTTGGCTGCCGTCCCCGAGCCAAGCAAGTGTATGTGTTTGTGTGCGCGTCTGTGTGTTTATTGTGCGATTGTTTGGCGTTTTTTCAGCCATCTGATGCCACAAGAATCTGGCCAGCGAGCAGGCGTCTGCTTTTTGGCCGCCTTGACGCCTGCTACTTGACACTCCTGACAGATTTATCTCCCCCCCCCCCCCCCCCCCCCTCCTTGTAAAACAGCGTGCAACTTGTTCGCTCCGCTCAGGAAGATTTGCCGAGATTCCGTTTGCTCAGGAAACACAGACACGCTCGCATACTTAGCTTTGGAATGACATTGTTTAAATGCTGACAAGCATGACAAGCATAGACCAGATCATGTGAATATTTGGCGAGATTTGCTCTCTGAGGGTTGAATATTGCAACTGAAATCAGGTGGATTCATAATTTTGAAATTATTTAAAAAAAAGTTATTTTCTGATAAGATCAGATTTTTGGTTGTCGAGTTTTTCGCTCTTGGCCATGTTTGCTCGGCCATTTGTTGCGCAATCGTAGCGGCCGCAAACCCAGTGGAAAAACTGCCAATGTTTGAAACTCAAGGGCAGACATTCAGACAAACACACGCTAAGGTAATCTATTATGTTCACATATTTGCCATCTTTTATGTACACGGTATGGACTCAATCCATGGTGCATAGCTTCTAATCATTTAATTAATCAATTGAGGCTCGCTATTAGAGTATTTTAATTTTAAATCCTAATTCATCAATGTGTGGTCGCTGCCAATTCTTGATCCTCATCACCACTCATACTTTTGGTTCCAGCAAAAAATCAAATAGATTAATAAATTACTGTGTACCGTATATCAACTATATAACTTCACGAGGTCAACATTTGTATTTTTCCACATCTCTTTGGTAGCCAGGAAGAAGAGTCAAGATAAGGTGAGCCCAAAAAGCAAAACAAAAAATCTCAGTTGCCGTTCTCAATTATGTTTTTCCCATCTTATGGGTGCGGCCATTTTGTCACGAGCTGTCAACTGAGCATGACATCACAGCTGCTCAGATAACGACCAATCACGGCTCACCTGTTTTCTAAATTTGGTCATGTGACGGTCCTAAAATGAGCTGTGATTGGTTGTTAGCTGAGCCGGAAAAAAATGACTGTCCGATTAGACCTTTTGAGTTTTTTTTGTTTTTGTTTTGTTTGCTTTGTGTGTTTTCTTTTTCTTGTGTCTTGTTTGACAGCACAGTTCTGGTTTGAATTAATAAAGAAAGCAAAAAAAGTCATGTTCAGTCAAAAATGGCTGCCGCTAGTGACCAATCACGGCCCACCTGTTTTTTTAAATTTGGTCATGTGACATTCCTAAACTAATCTGTTTCCGGTCATTAGCTGATCCGGAAAAATTTAGTTCTGATTAGAACTTTTAAGTTTTTTTTGTTTTTGTTTTGTTTTGTTTTGTGTGTTTTCTTTTTCTTGTGTCTGGTTTGTGTGCTCAGTTTGAATTGTATGTCGGAGTTCGAATTGATAAAAAAAGCAAAAAAAAGAAGAAGTCATGTTCAGTCAAAAATGGCTGTCGCTAACGACCAATCACGGCCCACCTGTTTTTTAAAATTTGGTCATGTGACATTCCTAAACTAATCTGTGATTGGTCGTTAGCTGAGCCGGAGCAGCTGTGATGTCATGTTCAGTCAACAGCAAGTGAGAAAATGGCCGCCGCTTGAGATGGATTAAAAACAGGTGGATTTTGCTGCTTAATCGATATTCCGCAAACACAATATTAATCAGGATGTTGTGTTTAGACTAGCGGGCGTGCATAGGACATATAGTAAAGAAAATGTTTGGGTTGACTTCCTATTTCAGACACAATCTAGCTTTGCGTACAGAAAGGCTGTAGAAAATCTGATCTCACTTCCTAGTTCCTGTCAAAATGTATCTGAATTTAACTGGAGATAGTTTCAAATGAGCCAACTTTGAATTCATTACATGTCTTATTTTGGTCATATCTCCGTGCCAGCACCCAGTAAATGACTCCAGTGTCTCCAGTTTCCTCTTCCTCCCTCATCCTCTGTTTCGCTCCCTCTCTTAGACCGCCTGTCTCGTCTGCGCGTGGCTCGCGGAGAAACAGATGGCAGGGGTCGAGGATGGCCGCCAGACGGAAGGAGGGAAAGCGGGAGAGGCAGAAAATGGCAAGGTAGGGAAACGGGAAACCGCAAGCGGGAGGGTGGGCTGAACGCAGCAGATGTGGAACGCAAATGGCCTTGTGGAGTTTGCAACTCGGGCTTGGCGCGTCTCGTTTAAACTCCAGAATTGTTCTTGTTATCCACATCAGAGGCTAAGCATTGCCCCTGATGAGCTACCCTGGGCATCTTATAGTGCTCATTAGCAGTCTGATTAAAACATGATTATGTATGTAAACAATGTTGTTATTTCCCGCTTTGCTTGCAACCTTCACACCAAGTTCACGTAAACTATATTTGAATCTCTCGCTAACGGCGCACACGCAAGAGATAAAATCCCCAAGGCCAGATAGTGGGACACGCATGACCTCAGCTGGCGCACGCTTTCTGCCTCCAACCTCCCCGCAATCTCTCCACAAACAGGAAAGCCTCGGAATCTCGACAACCTTTACCCGCCCCCTTTCAAATAAACACTGACAGCCGTGTCATTTCTATATGAATAATTAATTTGAATTTATAATGATTATAGCAGTAGCCCACAAACAGTATCACAGTCATTTTACGGCCTCTTGCAAACAATGAAGAGTGACAATCAGCATTGGTATCAGTGGGTTTCTTTTCATCGTGGCGTGTACTTGTAAAGTTTTCAGACTTGACCTGACATAAATACATTTTTAAATTAACCTTATAAAGCCTGAACTATGAAATATATGAGATAAAATTTGTATTTATTGGTCCTTTTGAACAAACAACATATGACTTTTGAATTGCGTCATATTTGATACATCTGGTCACAATGCTTTAAATTCGTACATTTTTAACTGTCAAAGATATAAAAAATAAACAGACATATCAAACATATTAGTATTTCAAAAAATTTCACATTATTAACTAGACTAAGTGCAATTCCTGCAGAAATTGTGTGGGAATGCTTGGAGCTGAATGCTAACAGCTGAATGCTTATGAAGGAAATTCAAAGAGAAATAATGTGTGTATATATATATATATTTTTTTTAATTTATTTATTTATTATTATTATTTTTTTTATCATAGTTAAATGACAACTGAATTAAAAAGAAAACTTGAAAATGAAATTCTGATTCTTTGTAAATAGAGTATTGGTCCTTTTGGAAAAAAAAAAAATTGAAAATCAACTTCCACATACGACTTTTAATTTGTGTCATATTTGATACATCTGCTCACAATGCTTTAAATTCGTACATTTATAACTGTCCAAAATAACTGAATGCTTATGAACGAAATTCAAAGATAAATTATGTGAAAATTATTATTTTTTAATTGTAGTTAAATGACAAATGAATTAAAAGAAAACTTGAACTGCAATTTGTCTAAAGTGGGATTTAATCCAATTAAAATCCATTCCTTAATATGATAGTCAATTGATATTGAACCATCGAATGTACTCAAATGTGGTTTTAGCGGGGTTTGAACCCAGGTTCTCCACGGGGGAGGCTTCCAGCATTCCCACAACATTATACTCATGAAATATAGGTCTCAAACTGATATGATACGTTTGGCTTTATATTGTTAACTCTAAAATAAAGGCAGTCTTTATTACTTGACATCTTGAATTATTAATCTTGTGATGGCAAAACAATATTTTTAGATTCCTTCCGTATTACCTGTAGAATGTACACTTTTTATAAACAATAACCAGAAAAAACAATAATCGGATCAATCAAGGTCAGCATCTCCCACAAATGAGGTTAGCAGGCTTGACCGAGCTCCACCGAGGGCACTTGGTTGTATTTTCACTGATTGCATCAGGCAAGCAAAGCTCAGCGTTAATAACGCTCCGGCTCTCCAGTCACTGATGTTATCTCACCTCATATAGACGGAGGACGTCTTTATCAGCCATGGTCGCCATTAGATCGGCATCTCTTGACAGTGCAAGAGTGGAGAGCAGGCTGCTAAGGTAATTGTGCATACAGGGAGCACCATTTTGTCAAGTGCATTTTCTCAATGAAATCCCATGTAGCAAACATTCTGAAGACAATAAGGCACCGTTTATTTACCGAATTATTGGCCAAGTATGTAAAACACTCAAGGAATTTGTCTTCACAGTCACAACCTATCCAGGAATCTTAAAAATAGCAAAGACCAAAAGAGGGAGAGAAAGTGGGAAGCCTGGCGGGACAATAGCAGCACCCCAAGTTTCTTAGATGAGAAAAAATAACATGAGTGGTGGGCAACGAGTTACCCTAAAAAAGTAACTTAGTTACTTCACTGATTACTTGATTTTAAAAGTAACTAAGTTCAATTACAAGTTACTCTAATAGCAGAGGTGAATGAATTTTGAGCGTCCGTCATTCGGCAGTCGTCAATATTTCAAGTCGAACCGTCAATCCGTCATTCGTCGATAGCTCTTGTCTTGTCATTCGAAGTGGGCATCCGTCAATGTTTCATCAATCCGTCACCAAAATGGGATGTCCGTCATGGACAGATTGACGATTACATTGACAGACGGAAACCCATTTCCGTTGATGCCATATTTGTCCGTTATTCGAAGTCTCCCGTCAATCTTCAATCGTCAACAAAATTGACATTCCATAAATATTGATGGAATGCCCACCTTTGTTTAATAGTTACATTCAGCAAATACTGATTAACATAAAATGACAACTGGTTTTGCCACTTAATTGGAAGTGCATTTTTAACAGTGACTTTTAAGAATAAAGTTTGTTTTTATAAATTTGTTTTTATAAAAACAAACTTATTCACTTAAAAAAAAAAGATTTAATTTACTTTTTTTTAAACAAATAAAAGTCTTTCTAGACTTTAAATTGCATCTAAAATAAAAGCATTTTTTATTACTTGAGATATAATTATTGACGTAATGACAAAATTATATTACACAATATTTATGTTGTAAATATAAAAATGACCAACAGAGGGAGACAAAATGGGAAGCCTGGTGGGTCGATATCAGCGCCCCAGATTTCTTAGATGAGAAAGGATTAGATGAGAAGGAAAGACTAAAAGTTACCCTAAAAAAGTAACTTAGTTACTTCACTGATTACTTGATTTGAAAAGTAACTAAGTTTCACGTTACATTCAGTAAATTGTCCTGCTGCTATGTGAAAAACACGTCCACCCCCCCCCCCCAGTTTTTTTATTTTTGTGGTTTTGCGATGTCTGCATTCAGTTTCATCCCAAAAATGTAAAAAATGACAAAAATGGACATAAGTGTTTTTGACATAGCAGCAATGAAATGCTGATTAACATAAAAACGACAACTGGTTCTACCACTTAATTGGAAGTGCAGTGACAATAAAGTTTGCTTTTATAAAAATAAATAAAATCAAAACAAACTTTTCCACTTAACATAAATATTTTGAAAATAGATTTTACTGAACATAAATGGGCTACTTTTTTTTTTACAAATAAAAGTCTATCTTGACTTCACTTGACATTTTTAAATTGCATCTAAAATAGTCAGTCTTTATTACTTTACTTAAAACAAAACTATACTACACAATATTGATAAAAAATAACAATGACAAAATGGGAAGCCTGGTGGGACGATATCAGTGCCCCGAGATTCTTAGATGAGAAAAGTTAAGAGGATTGGGGAGGGGGGGGGGGGAGTGCACGGCTCAAACTCTACTCCTCTAAAAGGAGAGCACAGCATGAACCTGGAAAAAAAACAGAACATAATTCTACATTATGAACGACATTACAACAGATATAACGCAAAGGCAGTTAGTCCTCTAGTTTGGCAGAGCCTGGTGGGTGACTTGAATAAAACCCACAGCTGAATGAAGCATCATAGGTTGAGAAGAGGGGCCACTGCAGTGGAAAGAAAGAACCTCCCCTGAGCTACGCCGTATGATGTGTGATTGACAAGCTACACGCTAAGCTCACCTGAGCCTCTAACCTCTCTTTTTACATCTCCCTGTCGCGATCCTCTTCTTTTCTTCCCCCGGATATCTCCGGGAGAGAGAAACCTGAGGAGGGCCACAGTGGGGTGGAATGGCTCGGGGCTGCGACCCGCTCTAAGGGGGGTCACGGGGAAACAAAGGCCATTCAGGTGAAGTGCTCTGAGCTGAGCTGAGACAGACAGGCTCCCTTGCGCAGATCGCATGAGACTAATGTACTCACGTTTGCGCTGTCGACGCCGGCAGACGTGGTCGCGGTGAGTGCGCGTGATGGGTGAGGTGCGTGGGGGTGGGGGGTCGGGGGGGGGGGGGGGGGGTTCAGGGAAAAGAAAAGGAGAAACAGAGTGACAGGTGAGTAAACACAATGCCCTGAAAGCCCGACTGAACATTCCTGAAATGTCTAGGCCCGCGTTGCGAATATTCCACACAAAAGTTGCAAATCCTCTTTATGGAGGCTAATCTTGGCCGAATTTAAGACCTTACAAACCGCGCACAAGTACTTGAGGGGCTCTCGCCTCACTGGCTCGCCCCGAAATGCGTTTACAATCCGCAGAGGAATCGATACGTGTGTGTTTGGTGCGCACAAAAAGTGATGCAGACGGAATGCTGATGAGTGACTGAGACGTCCATGTTAATTACAGGAGCGGGAGGAACATTTCCACCTCTCCGTCTTATCTCATCTATAGAACTGGTCTATTCTTGCTCAGGAAGTAGGCTGCATTTAACTGTACAATGCAGGGCCAAGTCCCCAATTCTGATGTCTTTTACAGACAAAATCTACAGTACAGTAAAAGGCCATGAAAACAGAAATGAGCCCTATCGTTTTTGCAATCCGGCTTGGGAGCGTGTAGCACTACCAGTGAGCCGTTCTGGGTCGCCAAATCAGTTCAGCACCTTATTTGAATGCTGACTTTTATTTTTATTTTTATGTTTTGATGTCATGCAATGCTACACTCAGTTGGGTCGAAAGTAAACCAATTACGGATCAAAAGTGGACCAATACACTTTATGGGTCAATTTGACCCAACTTTATGGGTTGTTTTATACAAAATGACCCAATTTTTTGGACCCAAGTAAAGGATCTGACCAATATTTATGAGTTGCTTTACAATAAAAGACCCATTTCTCAAATTGACCAAAATAGAGGATCGGTCCATTTTGGACCCATAGTTGGGTTATTTTTGACCTAACTGTTTTTTTTAAACAATTGACGTATTGAGCACCCATGTGCTATGAGCTGTGATTTGATTAATTGTTATCAATATATTTACGTTTACTTGCTGTAATATTATAGTAAAAAAAGAAAGTATTTATTCAATACAGTATTTTAATAATTTTTTTATACATTTTTTTTCTTGTTGCTAGGTAGAATTCATATTGTACCACTGATTAAACATGCCAACTACCTCAGTGTTTCTCAACATGAAAGAATCACTGTATTAGATAAAAAATAAAGTCAAATACACTCAAAACATATAATACAATCAAATGCGTTAGAATGAATGGAAATACCACCCGGTGGCAAGAAAATGAAGCACGCTTACAGTTCAGTTGTAATGAACTTTGTAGGGTACATTTTATCTTTAACACCTGTTTGTTTTTAAACATTTATGGAGGTACATTTTCATATCTTTTGATACAATCTTTATAATTGTTTTTATTTTGATATTTAACTCTTTGACTGCCAGACGTTTTCAGAAAAGGGATGCCGTCAGTGCCAGCCGATTTAAGCATTTTGACTGATCTTTCAAGGTCCACAGAAAATGTTCTGTTTGGACTATGGAAACACACATACTACCAAATGAAAGATTGGACTTTCATCTTTCATCAGAAAAAAAAAGTTTGTTTCTACCTTATTCCGTTCTTTAGTAATCAACAATAGAAAATGGTTAGTTTGACCCAATTTCGCCTGTTTTGGACCAAAATACGGAGAAATCAAGCTTTTAGTGAAACGATATTATTTCATGCATTCTAGTGAATTTGACACTTCTTTTTGTCCATGAATGATGCCACAAACACCTAAATAGTGCTTTACTTCTATAAAACACTACCACCAAGAATGAAAAAGTGTTTTTTGATAGCAAAATACGTTTATTTACATTCAACAGTGTAACAATTTGACAACAATTTGGCAAACTATTTACAAATGTGTGCAACTGTGGTGCTATTTACAAATATGTGGATGTTTCAACGACAGTTTTTCTTTTTGTAACACTCTCCTGCGTGCAAGGAGACGCAACAGCATTTGCACAACAGATTGCCTCTTCGCGTGCGCCACTTTCTTGCAGGCCGTTTTTTTCCGGGGAATAGCAAGTATATACTGCAGTGTGTCATCAAGTCTAATATCAGGATCATGCTACGGTTACGTTACGGTGGTGTTACGTCTCGCTTCCTCGCGTCCTTCAGTTGCTATACCGGGTGGTAGGAGATGTTCTGATCCATTTTATCCACTCCATTCATGGTGGCATCGTAGTCCAGAAACAGTGTCTTCTCCGTGATCAGACTGTACCCGCTCCTCCGATGAATATGCATTGGACTCGGGGTACTCTTCATTGTCCGATCGAATGTCCGCTTGTGCAGCTCCGCGTTTTCCGGCGTTAGCAGCGCTAGCCGATGAGGCTTTATGACGAGAGAATAACGGCCGCGTCAATGCTTCCAACTCCGGCGTCAACCTCGGGAGTGACCATCATCATCATCATCAATGTGCATTGGTCGATGCTTTTCGACTACTCTCCATCGTCCGATCGAATGTCCGCTTGTGCAGAAGTACCCGGCCGGCTATTGTGCGCGTTTTCCGGCCTTATCAGCGCTAGCCGCGCTAGCCGCGCTTAGCCGGTGAGGCTTACTACGTGTTCATAACAGTCACGCCAAAGCTTCCAACTTTGGCGTAGAGCTCGGAGTCATCATCATCATCATCATCAATCTGCATTGGTCGATGCCAACTCTCCATCACCCGATCGAATGTCCGATTGTGTAGAAGTACCCGGCCGGCTATTGTGCGCGTTTTCCGGCCTTAGCAGCGCTAGCCGCGCTAGCCGCGCTTAGCCGGTGAGGCTTACTACGTGTTCATAACAGTCACGCCAAAGCTTCCAACTTTGGCGTAGAGCTCGGAGTCATCATCATCGTCGACATCAATGCGCTTTTTAGTATTGATCGATGCTTTCCGTCTTTGAAAAAAATGCTCAAGCGTGAGCTACTTGCAACCGGTTGCTTGGTCAGCCATTGTGGCTTCATCAGCCATTGTCTCCTCAACACTCTAGCTCCGCCTCACGTCTTCTACTGACGCCCACGGTGGGCGGCCCATCCAACCTTGTGCAAAGAGAGTCATCGCTGCCCTCTAGGGGCCAAAACGAGTCTTTTACTATTCAGATATGCCTGATACTTTCAGCACAGCTGCCCAAGGCTTTCCTGCACCCGTTTTTGAAAAAAAAACAAAAAAACATAGGGGACGTCTTTTAACGTCCTCGGCGCCCTTCCCTAGGTTTATGCTAAACGTTTTATAACAGTTTATGGCAGTCAAAGAGTTAAGCACAATAAGATTGGCTCACTGTGAGCAATCTGTTTACTTTCCACATTGTGAATGTGTTTGTTTGTAAAATTCTCGCGGCACATCTGGTTGTGGCCCATGAAAGCTCTCAAAAATGGCAATTTTGGCTCCCCCTGTGGCACGTTACAGTGAGCAGACAATCTATTTTCTGATAAGATAGTCAGTTGGTATAGATGTATATCACTTAGCATAATGGCCATGGATATATTTGCAATGTACAGTCGGAGGTGGGATTCGAACCTGCGACCTCCTGGCTACTGGACATTGCACTTTACCAACTGTGCCACTGAGCAGTATCAGACAGATAGAAGTTGTATGTATGGAAGTGGGCGTGGACTATTTAACCTTAAATTGTGCGAATCCTGTAAGTCATGTGAAATCAGACAATATATACGGCGAGAGGCGTGAATTTTCGAAGCAAGTTGAAATTTGGACGGCATAAATCGGAAGTATTATGTGGGAGTTGTTAGGCGGCAAAAAATTGTGGGGAATAAAAATCACAATAACATATGTGGGAATGCTTCAGCATGTCCCTAAAGCTGTCAGAAGCAGAACTTTTTGTCACCTCGTAGATTTCCGACAAAACCGCATTGCTAGAATGCTATACGCGGCTAAACTGTAGCTTTGAATCTGACCCCCTTTAACATCACCCCCGCTCCGCTTTTCTCCCTCCCCCGCATCCATTTTTTCTATCTCCTCATTTCTCCAAGCAGTGTTCACTCATGTGTCTGTCATTCTTCCGCCTTTTGTATCTGTATTATTATTTTTTTTTTGCCATTGAATGCTGCTTTCTCGCCATCCCCTCTTTCTCTCTCTCGTCCTCCCCTCGCCTTCCTCACGCTACTCAATCGTCCGTCATTCACTCTAGTGCCTAATTAAGAGATGGCTTCGAATAAATGCATGTATTTTTTTCCCCTCCCTGAAAGCTGTGGGATATAGCAGGCTGAATTCTACACTCGAGGAGGTTTTTTTGGGCAAAATGGAGTGGTCCGGGCCGGGAGATTTCCTGGGCGCAGTAATTGTGCCTCATTAATACTCACTGTAATGCTGGGTTGCTAAACAGGCTGTGCAATTAGGGGTCTGAGCCTTCAATAGGCCGGCTAATCAGGGGACAAAAGCTGCGGCTCAGAGGCCATTAGGCCTGGAGGAAGTGCTCTCATTGTAAAAAGCGGCCTGTGATGCCTTCATCTACCATCAATCTGGGTGGGGCCGGCAGCCGGGAGGTGGGGGGCGAGGGGGCGGGAGGTGGTCCACCACACCTGAGATCTTTCTTCGTTACGTGCATAAGCAATACGTCTATCTTTAGACAAGGCAATTTTATTTCTATAACACAGTTCATAGACGTTGACATTTACAAACGGCAGACATTTATAAGCAAAGAAACAATATATATTTGAAGATCGTATGGTGAAATTGATTTTAAAAAATGCTTTAAAAAAAAAACCTTAATCAAAGGTTTGAGAAAAAAAGTTGTACTAATTAATCGCAAAATTCATCGCGATTAATTGCATTTTTTCAAGTATTTTCTACAAAGCTTGCAACAGATCTTGGAGTTAATGGAAAATAATCAAATACAAAGTATATTTTGATTCAAATACTGTTCTAATAGTTTAAAAAAAATTTATTGATGAATGTGATTTTTGAACAAAACTTTCATAACAGAGTCAATTTTACTGGCATTTATATGTCAAGTCAAGTTAGGTCAATGCTTAGAGTAATTGCTTCCCACCACGGAGAACCTGGGTTCAAACACTACTTGGATCACATTTGAGTACATTTGATGGTTCAATACTAACGGACTATGATATCAGGAAATGGATTATAATTTCTCTGAAATTATTAAATTCCACCTTAGACAGATTGCAGTCATTTAACTATAAGTAAAAAATGTGTCTCTTTCACATCATTTTTCTTTCAATAGACTTCATAATCACATGCACTCAAATCTTAGCATTCAACGAATAGCATTCATGTTCTCAGCATTCCCACTTTGTCTAGTTATAGATGAATATTTGGGTCTGTTTGGTGCACCATTTGTTATGTGTTTCAATTGGGTAACTGACCAAAATATACCGCAGCACTTTTTTTTGGTATCTATCTGTGGCGAGCACACAAGTATGGTAGTAACGGAGTGGGGCTAAACACACGAGTGCCCGCTACTGGTTGACTGAGACTCGTGACTCCAGTGTGAAAACAGGAATGGAATGCGGAGAAACGACTTATTATATGTTATGATCATTATCCATGTTAAAATACTGTGCCAAACCCGACTGTATCGGTTGGTGGAAATTTGTCTTTGGAACGTCCTGTCTGGCTCCTTTAGGGAGCAGTCAATTGTAATTTAAACGACTTCCCCTCTTCTGTCCATACTTCAAATTATCGGCTCAGGAGTTGGAAGACATTTTTAACCATCTGGGAAGGGCGAAAGAACGAAAGAATAGAATATACCAAATTATCTATGCTCTGGCCCACTTTTCCATCACCTACAATATCTTTCCGCAGCCTTATCTTTCATCCTTAATCTCATCATCAACCAGCCTCGGCAGAGTGAATAAATGACCTCTCCTGGCCATTCTAATTAAGCATTGAATCAATGACATGCAATTAGCCTGTCTTTTATGAGAGGGAGACGCTGAAATCCTTTTCGCATACAGCAAGAGAGAGAAATAATATGACTGCTGTAGTCATCGGAACTAGACACAAAACAATAAAAACGGGGAGAGAGCATATAAATTCCAAATTGGAAAAATCCTTTTTATCATCATAGAAAGAGCACCGAGACTGGTCCCTTCTCATCCAACCGAATTTGATTCCACCAAGGAGTTGGGCCTTCCACTCATTATCTTCCTTGTTGCCACCTCTGGATTATAGTGTGGATTATGTTAATGGCGAAAAGAAGTGAGGACAAATAAATACTTAGTTTGTTTACATGCGAAGAAAGACAATTCAACTATGGCATTCAATCTGAATCACTTTAGTGTATGTACTGTTTCTATTTAGACCATTTTAAATGTCAGAGATGGGCGATTTGAGTCATATGACTTGACTTGAGTCAGACTCAAGTTGCTAATTTTAGGAGTTGCGACTTGCTCTCCAAAAACTTGGAAACGACTTTGTATCTAAGCCAATTGAGGATCATTAATTTGAATTAAGGGATTATCTTGTCGATGACGTTGGCAAAAATAACACGGCAAAACCCACAGACAGCTAAGCTAACGTCACAGTTTATGTAGCCATACGAACACTGGTTTGGGACCAGTAAAAAAAAATGTGATTGTGAACTTATAAGTACAGTTTTAGTAGCGTAATTAGGAGTGGGATGGTTTGGGAAATCTGACCGAACCGACATTTCCGTTCGCATAATCATGCCATCAAAGCGGCATGTTGCTAGCAGTCAATTTTGGAGAGAAAAATGGTGTGGAGACATTTATTTTTCCCGATTCAAGGATAATAATAATAATAGCTAACATGCTAGGTTTTAAACTCCAAAATAAGAGACACAACATTTCCTTTCATCAGTTCCGACGCATGTAAAATGGCTCTGTGAACCTGAGCTAGCTAGGTTATCTTAACAGTTTAGCCCACCATGAGCTGGTCAAATATTTAATGTCAGTTCTGCGTTTAATTGAGAAGACTGTAAAGTAAGAGATGAGGCACCGTGAAAACTAAATTAGTTAAAACTAGCGATCGCATGGACATTGATACAGAGTCCGCCATATTTGATGTGGCAGCGCGACGATAAACGTCAACTTAAAAAAGTGACAACCTACAAACTGCCCACAATTAATGACTTTAATTCACCCATTTACACACCCTAATTAGATTTGGGTCGTTTTTAAATGCGATGATTATACATATTTACTCCCTACGATTCTCTACAATTGAGCATACAAGCAGTGAAGGAAGCTAAAAAAAAAAAAAACTTTGGGAAAGATGTCTACACACATCCCACATCCAATTTCTGTGACAATTCCCTCATCCACTTTATGAATAGCACAAAAACACTTAGACTGCTTGTTAGTCAAATACACATTTCACTGCGGCACAGCAGCAGTTTGACAAGCTGTTTACGCTAAGCTGAGTAAATCAAATTCGGAGTTTGCCTTCCCTCCACAGTAATCTCATTTTGTTTACCGCTAACACTAAGTACATTAGCAGCTGCAAGGTCTGTCTGTATTTACTCTGTTTTACATTCACTGAACGGGCTTAAAACTACACAGGGACCAATTTTGCGGAATGAGGCTAACTAGCTGTATATTCATGAACTACTCATTTTCTAATCTGACATAAAGGCAGGAATCCAGATGCTGCAAAGCTCTAGTCGGGGGAAAAAAAATGACAGAGGGTGAAGTTTTTGCTTAACTCAATGAAGATATTAGCTACATTTAAACTGTAATTTATTCTCTCGCTTCTCTTGGGTGTATAACATGACATGAGTGGAAATAGCTTCCTTCTTTGGAAGCCAAAACATAAAACACAACAACAAAGGAGCGGCTTAGCTCACCACAGAGCACATATCACAAAGATCTTTTCGGGATGTGACATCGGGGGTCAAAAATCATCATGTTTCCGTGCGTTTGTACTCTTGTATCTCATGGCCATTTAGAATGAATGGGCTTGGTATCAGATCTCACCTGTCGTGAACGTCCTCCTAGTTGTTCACGGTTCCAGGCTCTTACCACAATGCAGGTTCTCATAACCTTCAACCTCCACAGTCCATTAGGCAGCTGCATTATGGATGAAGTTAAATTGAGGACAAAATCGCGAGAAAGCTGTAACATATCAACACAAATGGTTTATAGGCATCGTTTTGAAAACGGAATGTTTCTGTCCAGGGACCAGCTGTGTTCCTCCCGTCCTGTAGGTGGCGGTAATGTAGATGTGGTGCACAAATCCTAACAACAATACTTAGCTGTAACTAGACTAAGTGCAAGTTCTTGAGAAATTGCGTGGGAATGTTGAATGCATGTGGAATGATTATGAAGTACATTGAAAGATAAATTATGTGAAAATTACAAATTATTAATTGTAGTGGAATGATAAATGAATAAAAAACTTGAGGTACATCAAGTCTAAGCGGGGATTCGAACTCTCACCTCCTGTTTACAGGTCAAAGGTCCGCAGCACTACAGTTGTGATATTTGTATTGAAGGATATTTTGGTGATTACTGCGAACTAAAAGATTTTATATATAGGTTAAAATCAAAACAAAGATGTAGCAATTGCCGTGCATATTTTAAAGTATATTTCAATCTTATCTAGCTAAGAAATGAAAAATTTCAATGTCAGCCCCATTGAAAATGAATGGGGAAAAGTTTATATTTAACGTTAAATTGTGCATATACTCTAAGTAATGTGAAATCGGACGATATAGACCCCCGGGAGGCGTGAATTTTTGAAACAAGTTGAAATTTGAACGGTGACAAATCAGAAGTATTATGTGGGAGTTGTTACACGGCCAAAAGGTGTGGAGAATAACAAGTACCTGAAATAATAAAGGTTAGAAACAACATAAGGAATGCTGTTTAGCATTCCCACAATTATTCACATACTTGAGGATTTTCACAATTTTCACCATGGTCCATTCCGTCACGCAGCATTTCCGTACCTTTGTTGCCTCTGTTGAACACACGTCGGGGTTCCGTTAGTCTCTAAGTTGCCTTGAGATAACTTCTGTTGTGTGCTCTTTGCAAATATATGATTAGCAGGTGTTAGTTTGACTGCAGAGGTGACCTATTGTCTTGTTAATGCCGTTGCCCAGTGTGAGAAGATTAGCTGGCACAATATCACATATCAAGCCGAAGACACACTTGACAAAGTATGTAGCAGCAGCCTGCTAAATTCTCCAGAAATGCATTGTTATTTTTTTTAAATTTGGGGTTAAAATAAAATAGAAAATCATACACATATAAATTATATATATATATTTTTTAGATATTTCCGTATTAACACAGATTTAGTGTTGAGTTGCAGTCATTTATATCTTCATTCGCGTTTCACATACGATATACATTGACAGGTTATTTAAAATAAATTTTTTGGTCCATGAAGACATTTTTTTTTTTTGCGGGCCAACATTGCGTTTATGAAGGTGTTGTTGTATGACAGGGGAAAGAGACAGTAAAGGGTTAAAAAGGTGGTGACCTCCTGACCTGGCGTGCACACTTTCAGTCACTTTTGCAGTTCGGTGTGAGCTGGAACCCCCCCCCCCCCCCCAGGGAAAACATATAAGAAACAAATTAAAAGAGACAAACTAGGTTACAGACACATTTTGAGGTACGGAATATTTTAATTTTAAATGTAGTGCCTGATGTTTATTTGGTTAGTATGTCTCTGAAAGAAGTTCGCATATCCTGCCCAAGCTAACATGCATTTTATGTTAATTGAAGATTTAAAAAAATGCAATCAATTAATGAACAGAATAAAACATTTTAAAACTATATTTTCTTCTGAACCTTGCTTAAAATGGAAAAACAAGGCGTAGTACCTGGTTTAGGTATTTGCACTTTTTCTTTAGTCAGAACATAAACGGGTATGAAAACACACCTATGGTCAGCAATCCTCCATCATATTTTCCTGCAGTCGATTTGCAATTTCCCAGCCCGCACACCAGTGAATACACATGTCACTTAGTTAAATATTTATAAGGATGCCAATGCCTGAACATTGTTATATTTTAACCAGGCGTTTGTTAAATATTCAATCCCAGGAAGGCAAATATAACATTCCTTTAAGTGTATCTTAGCATCTCCGCGTTGTTCCTGCTTTCTTTAGCTCTTGTTGATTCTTGCTCCCAGACATCCGCTTAATTGCTACCTGAGTCGAGCTCCTCCAAGTAGCAGAATACCCAGAAGACCGATGTATCCCAATATAGCATGTTTCCCTTAAAATTGCATGATATTAATGGCGATTTTCTATAGTTCTCATTTCGAGTGCATTCCTTCATCCCTACTCTGTATACGTTGTTGCTCTGTGTGCTAAAGTAGCATTTTTTTCTGTTAGGTAACAAAAACATATTTTCATATGTTTACATTTTATGTTCGCTTTATGTTGATAAACTTTTATTAGAAGAACTTCTCCAGTTTGGTAGAACATTTTGGTGTTTGAATATGCGATGTTTAATTCTCTTTTGTTTTGTGTGTCAGTTTAAACTTAATATGAGAGGAAATAAACACTGAAGCAAGCAGTTTTTCCCCGTTTTTAGAAAACTGTGTGGAAGAGAGTAACAACTGGCATTTAAAACATTTTAATAAATGTAAACATGTAAACTAGGGGGTGTCCGGCGATTAAATATTTTAATCGTAGTTAATTGCATTTCTTCAATAGTTAACTCATGATTAATCACAAATTTGTTCTAAATATACAATAACATCTTTTTTCCCTAAGTGTTCATACTCTTGTTGACATAAAAGTGAAAATAAAGTTAAACTAATAGAAATATGGCTGCATCTTTTAGTCATTGATACAGTCATTTCGTAATAATTCATTCATAATTCAATAATTGAGTTAAATTAAAACGTACTGTACTGTGAAAAACGAGTGTTATATTGATTTGTGTCGAGGTCATTTTCTGCCACTAGATGGCATAATTGCATTTGTAAGACGATGATAGCTCAGTGCATTTTTCTTTTCATATTAAGAACTATCTCATCTTTAACATGGAGTATCTTTTGAATGTTTTAAATTGTAAAATGCAACTTGACCCCAGTCTCCTCAAATATATGCATTCTTATTAAATTTATTCCTGCAAAATTTTGACGTGGACATGTCTGCTGCGTTGAGACTGGAATTTCCCCAGTACAGGCTTTCTAAGTAAGGGGCGGTCATTAATCTGTGTTAAAAAAAATTTTTTTTATGGCATTAAAGGAACTTTAAATTAACTCAAAATGAACGCACTAATTTTGACACCCCTAGTGTAAACATATGAATAGTCATTCATTCACTCATTGGTACGGTGTAAAAAAAAAAACTCTGTCCATTCACACGAAATGCAGATCTTGTGTAAAATGCTCATCATAAATCAAACGTTAAATGACGGAAACTGAAAAATGGTATGAATCTAAATTGCTGTTGTAACAAAGTGAATTTGGTGGGTGGACATCTGTCTTGTCTAAGTATAGTTCTGGAAGGAATATTTCACCTGTGGCAAACCCCCGTATAATCATATAGGAGATTGGAATGTGACTTGAAAATATAACACTTCTTGTATGGGCTTAGTGAAGTAAACTTGACATGTCATAAAAAAGAAAAGAAAAACATCTTTATAATTTTTATGAATTTATTAAAATAGATTGGAAGTGTGCTATTCATTGGGATTCATGCTGTATAAACACAAACGGCTCCATCTCACTCGAGCAGATAGGCAAGCTGTCACAATCGTTATCACTGGAACTTCATCTTGTTAATTTGCTGGATGGGAGCACGAGTATTTGCCCTGTGGAAAACTGCACACACTCTCAAAGTACCCACCACCGCAGCACCCCCCGCCGCAACCCACCTGGCCACAGAGAAACACGGCAGGCAGGACTGGCTCACACATAGCCTGGAGTCATATCAGACCCAACAGCCTAGCTGGAGTCAATATGGCCGCGGGCGAGAAAAAAAAAGAAAAAAAAGATGGCGGATTTTGTCCCCCTTAGTCTGAAAGCGTCGCTGGGCAAAAATTGAGCGCTGCATTCATTATGATTGAGGTTGCCTACACGAACCCCCACCTGACCCTGTACAAGCCCAATACACACTGCACATTTCAGAACTTTGGCCTCGATCACTACTTCACCAACTCTGTTCAACTTTTGTTTCTGCAAGATTATTCCCTTCATATTTTCCAAGGTCACCTGTGTTTGTGGCAATAACGCCAAATTAAGGTCTCCTAGCTTGCGCAGATATAGTCTTACCGAGGTTTAACATCTTAAACACATTTTCAAATGTTAGCAATTCTACACATTGGGATCAGAGGTGGCAAATTCAGGTCCAGAAAGTAACAACCCTGCCACAGTTTGGCTTTAGCCCCTCGTGCTAGCTAGCTAGCTAGCACCCAGGGAGCTAGCTAGGGAGCTAGCTAGCTAGCACTTGGGGCTAAAGCCAAACTGTGGCAGGGTTTTTACTTTCTGGACCTGGATTTGCCACCTCTGAGGGATATATGTGTGTGGTATACACAAGATGACCATTAATGATGTTTGTAGTACCAAATCTGACCTGTGAGAGGCTGCATAGTTCCACAAGGTATCCATATGGACGCGAAATACAAAGAAGAAGAAATAGAAGACTGGCTAACTGTTACCCTAACAGTTAGCCAGTCTTCTTTTTCTTGTGTATGCTAACAGCGTTAGCTAACAGGTAGCTACATTGCAGTTTGAAACACAACATTGTTATTGTGCTGAATCTATCTATCATTTTTAGTAAATCCACTTAACAAATTTGAAACAATTGGATGGAAAGTTGACTTATGATTGTATCTCCTTTTTATGTCTTCTCAACTTGTTAGGTTTCCTTTTCAACCATTTCCTTGTGTCTACCAATCAGCTTCCTCCAGGCACTCGTCTTGTCCAGGTGGGTGTCGTCGTCTCGTTAGTTAGCTCCCTGCTTCTTTCCATTTTGTATTGGGTCACTGTTGTTGCTGTGACATGCAATATTAGCCTTAGTCATGTTTTATTTCCTGTTATGATGAGTGTTTGATTTTTTGGGGGCAGGGAGGGCAGGGGATTATTTTTTCCATGAACCTTTTTGCCTTTATATTGTTTCAGAAATACTTTTTGCATTTTACATCTGCTCCCTAGTACTTGGGTCCACCTTTTACACTCCACCACACAAGCCCACATGTTTTACAGTTTAAAGCAGAGGTCTCTTTTTTGAGACCTTTGCATGTCTCTGTTATGGACATTGCAAATGATGCCTGCTTCAAAATATGAAAACCTTCAAATACACATTCAGTGGTGGCCATGTAGAACGGCTATCAGCGACTGCATTAAAGAACCACAATATTTTAGATCAAAAGTAGCGTCATTCATTCTAAAACATGTGGTGTTGACATATCAGCAGCGACGATGTGCAGCTTCATGAAGAAGCGGTCATACACAAGGTCAAGCTGTTTCCTAACGTGATCTGTTCAAAAATTGAGTGGAAGAAAAAACACTCTTCAAGCAAAACGTTGGTACGGGAAACCTTCTCCGACTCCTCAAACAGAATACGCAAACACAAACCGCTTTATTGCAGTGAGTGAACGGTGCTGTCAAATGTCTGTTTACCTCCCTCCTGCGTGTTCCCATGGCACAAACCTCTCGACAGAAGAAGACTTTTCCAACTCAAAGATGTCTTCAAAACAAGAACGTTTTGCAGTTTGCTGCTCAAAATGCAGCAACGACGCGCTGCAACCCCAAAGGACAAATTTGAATCAAAGGAACGCTGTGTGTGTGTGTGTGTGTGTGTGTGTGTGTGGATTTATTTATTTTTTGGGCAAGAAAAATCTTCTTTACAGTAGGGTTGCTGAGTTTTAGCTTTAAAACTTGTCTTTGTCAACATAGTAAAGGGCTACTTTAAAGCAAGGGTGTCAAACTCATTTTTCATTGCTAATGAAGTTGTGGTTTCCCTCAGATCTATCTATCCATCTATCCATCCATCCGCTCGGATTTTTTGGGGGAAAAATATAGTCAATTTCCAATTCAATCAGAAGATGGGGAACTATAGTTAAACAACTTGTATATTTATAATACGTATTTGCAGCAAACTCGAATTTGAAATCGGTCATGGAACACCGGTGTGTAAATATTTAAGTATACAGCTATCATTCAGTTTATGCTAAGTATTGTAGTGAGAATATACGGAAAAGGATTAGGGCCAGTGAAAAGAAAAAAAAAGGTTGGCAGGATTCTGATTTTAAAGGGAGAAATCTGACTTTAAAGTGAGAATTCTGAGAATAAAGTGAGAATTCTGCCAAACTTTTTTTTCTTTCTTCACTGGCCCTAATCCTTTTCCGTAAGAAGCATTCACTTTTCAAAAGTGAAAAGTGAATGTCATTTTGGCACAGATTTTCCACCAAATTGGAGGCGGCATGGCTCGGCGGTAGAGTGGTTGTCTCCCTCCCGAATGTTGTGGGTTCGATCCCTGGCTCTTGTGACCTAGCCGAAGTGTCTGAAGCCAGCGTGAAGTGCTTTGAGTGCCTTAATAGGTGGAAAAGCGCTATACATGTTAAAGTTGAAGACCAAATTGAAAGGAACAAATCAATATAGCCAGAAACTTGACACACAGTATTTACTTTATTGAGCCACGGAAAGTTATGTGGCGGGTCAGATCTGGACATCGGGCCTTCAGCTTGACACGGGACAGTTTTTGTCAGGAGTTAATTAGATGCCTGTTTAACAGGAAACATTTTAAAAATATTGTTTGCTGTGTTGGCGGAATCAAATCAGGAAGTGATGTGATGCATGACATACACTTCACAAATATTAACATAAAAGTGACCGCATGCCTATTTTTTTGCTCTGATGCCGAGCTCATTTTTGTGTCACCCCCCGGTGAGCAAAGCAAGCACAGCCGCCATCCCGACATAGATGTTACTATCATTAAGCATGTAAACAATGCACGTGTCTGCTGGAAAATGGGCAGAGAGATCACGGTTAAATCCCACGGCTTTCAAATGTTCAAATCAATGCCATGCTTAGTAGTCCTTTTTGTCGGTGAGTCGCACTGAGCCTCTTGCTGGCCAGCAAAACAAAACATAAAAGTCAGTTGTTTGACAGTGCAATTGATGTGGCGACTATTTAGTCAGGGGATCTCTATGCTAACAATAATCAGGAACATTCTAGCGTGGAAAAAACATGAAGTTGATAATTAGCATGTTGTTTGTGTAGCTCGATGTGTGCGCTTTGAGGGACGACACCAGTCAGAATTAGGCGTTCTTTTTGCCTATTCTATTCCAATTTGTACCAGTAACTAGACAAAGTGCAATTGCGTGGGAATGCTGAAAAGCAGAATGCTATTAGCTGAATGCTAAGATTTGAATGCATGTGATTATGAAGTAAATTGAAAAATAAAGGACTAAAGTCCTAAAATGTGGTCCAAGTGGGGTTTGAACTTATGCACTCTGTGGTGGAAGGCACTTGCTCTAACCATTGAGCTAACTTAATTTGTGCAAAATCATGGCTAATAGCGTATTTATCTTGAAGAGTGTCATCTAATGCTGAAAGTTAAAATGCATTTAATCATTTCGGTGAAAATATAATTCATTTTCTGATCTGATAGTCACTTGTTATCGAACCATCAAATGTACCAAAATGTGGTCCAAGCGGGTTTGAATCCAGGTACTCCGTGGTGGAAGGCAATTGCTCTAACCACTGAACTTAACGTGGCTTGTTTGAAATCATGGCTAAAGTGCATGAAAAGTGTCATCTGATGCTAGCATGCATTTAGGTTTCAGTGAATTTATAATGCATTGCTTGATATGGTAGTCAGTTGGTATACACGTATATTACTCTAGCATAATGGCTATGGATATATTTGCAATGTACAGTGGAAGGTGGGATTCGATCCCGCGACCTCCTGGTTACTGGACAATGCACTTTACCAACTGAGCAGTACCAGGTGGTACTGATGATAAGTTGTATGTATGGAGGTGGGCGTGGAAAGTGGGGACTTAGAAAAATGTCAATGTTTGTCCCATTGAAAATGAATGGGGACAATTTGATATTTAACGTTAAATTGTGCGAATACTGTAAGTCATGGGAAATCAGACAATATATACCTCCAGAGGCGTGAATTTCTGAAACAAGTTATATATATATATATATATATATATATATATATATATATATAGTATATTGTGACATTTCATCAGGAGCCTTTAAAATCAGAAAGGATCTTGAAATCAATGCAACACATTTGCATAAATCAAATTTGTCAAAAGTCACACCTGTTCCTTTCCATAAACGCCCAGATGCTCACTGTTCTTTTTCTACTTTAAATTACAGGAACTAAGGAGTGAGGGAAAAAAACTGGCTCGGGGGTCTGACTGTGTGTAGTGGAGGGGGTAAAAAAAAAAAAGAGAAAAAAATCAAAGCAAAATCAGCAGTGTAGTTTCAGAGGCTGCGGCACCGTTGAACTGAGCAGGCCAAAGTCTTGTGAAAAGAAATGGAGACAGCCTGAATGCAAATTAAATCCCCCTCATTCCAGCAAATATTGTCTTAGCCATTAGTGCGGGCCCGACTAGAAAGGAGTGGTCCCGGTCATTGTCGCTCGGCCAGGGAGAAGTCAGGAGAAGAATTCTATTCAGCGGGCCGTCTTGGGGGCTCGGTGCACTTGGGCACTTGTTTGGTACCATTCAAACGCCACAGACCGTGGCAACAAAGAGAGCTTTCAGCGTACCTCACTGTAAAAGCATGTGAAGAAAAAGAAGAAAGGAGGTGGATGGGAGGGGGGAGAGGAGTAGTGGAGGTGGGGTGGGCAGCAGGACTGGAAAAGTTTAGTCGTATAGGTCCTTAGTAGAGTTGGAACTTGGATGTCATTTTTTTTAGGGGCTGCTTTTATTTTGCTAGCTTGTCTCTTGCAGCTGAAGTTTCCCCCAAAACTGCTCGCTTTCTCAAACCAACCAAAAGTTAATGATTCTGATCTTCGTTCTGGACAAGGAATCACATTTCCGATGTCTCTATTAACCAGAATCCCACGAGTCGTCTGACAGTTCGCCGACTCATCAGAAACACTTCCCACTCTGATTATTTGGTTCACTGACGTGAGTGGCCAACTCACCAGCAGGGGTACTGGACAAAATCTCACTGTGTCAATTTTTCTTTGTGGTCCGTCATCATCACTTTTGCCCACATTAACGGTTGATTATGATTTTTATTTATACTGTTTATCATTATTAATACGTATTATCCGGGATGGGGGAGTACAGATACCAGGTATTGGTACTTGTGACGGCACCCTATTATTATTATTATTATTATTATTATTATTATTAGTAGTAGTAGTAGTAGTAGTAGACATAAAAGCATCCAAGCTACTTTATTGCAATATATTCATTAATATTTTAAACATTCTTCAAGTACATTTTTGTTGTACTTCTTGCCATTTTATTTATGTATATTTCTATCCCAATATAACATTAAAATGTAGTTTTTTGTTTTTAGAAAAAGCCTTCAATCATTTCCCACCTCACAATGAAGCTTTGTAAATATCTCTTGTCAAACAACAAAAACAACCACATTACACAGGTACAGAACTGCTGAAAGTACAGTAACTTGTAATCTAACTTAGTTACTTTTTAAAGCAAATAAACAGAAAAGTAACTTACTTTTTAAAGCAAGTAATTAGTGAAGTAACTAAGTAATTTTTTAAAGCAAGTAATCAGTTAAGTAACTAAATGACTTTTTAAAGGTAACTTTTTAAAGTGATAATTAGCATTAACAGTTTGTTGTGTAAGTGTGCATAATGTGTCTGATAATTACACACCATCGAAAAGTAAAATTGATGAAAGAGTGTAGTATTTAATAGTCTCTTTTTTTTAACTATTCTTTTTTACAGAAGTGTGGAACTGCCATTGTAAATAAAATTTTTTGATTGGCCAGTGTGTTCGTATTCGCGAGTTGAAAATGTTCGAACGTACCCGCGAATGCGTTTGAACATACTCGAAAATAACGTTTTAACGTACTTCTTGGCTAAATGCTACAAACATAGCATATTTTCCCATAATACAGGTTATTACTTGTGCATGAGCAGGGGATTTTTTTTTTACAAAGTATTTGGTTCACATTATACTAAAAGGTTTGAAAATTAAGTTAAAAAAACATTGTTTATTATTAACTTTTATGATTTATTATTTCCCATAATGCCACAGGATATTGACTTGTGCAATGTGCAAGAAATACCTGGTGCCATTATGCGAAAATATGTGATGTTTGTAGCATTTAGCGTACAAGTAAGTACATTTGAACGTATTCACGGGTATGTTGGAACGTATTTGTATTTGTGAATCTGTTCGAACGTACTCGCCAGTCAAAAACATTGACACTTCCGTACCTTTTCTATCGTTTGCAAATATTGACTACCTGGCTCCTGCTCAGTGTGTTGTCGGGGATAAAGAAACCCGTCAGACACAAACAGTACGATTAACCCAAAGCACCTTTCTCCACTTATACAAAAAGCCGTCATTTAAAAATAAATGTGTAATATCCAAATAGAGGCCCCTTCTTGTTCAAATTCCAAAGTCTTCTGCCCTATCTGCCTGTTTTCTAAATCAAACATGACCGTTCATGACCAGATTATTTGTGTTTGAATCCACATGACAAGGTTCAATCGGCAATGCACAAGTAGATGGAACACAATGAGACTTACGTCCTGCCATCGAGGGTTATTAAGGACCGGTAGCTGTCGAAGTACATACACACTGAGTGATTAAGCCAGTTAAGAATCAGCGCGCAGGTTCGTGTTTGTGTGTATAGGTGGTGCCGGGCGTGTTCTGAAAGTAGAATAGCCCTTGGCATCCCACGTTTGTTTTGACTGCTGCGTTTACAGCTGCTGCATAGCATGGGCGAGGACGGGCCTAGCCGAAGTAAAACAACCAAACTTTTACATTTCCCACTCTTTTCATTTTCCTCTCGGAAGAATGGCTCCTGGCCAGTCAGCTGTGTAATCTAGCCTTTCATTTATATTTTTTATTGATAGATGCTACTAACCTTGGAGGACTCGAGTTTGTTTTTCAAACCAAGTGGAAAAATAGTGAATACAATGGCGGAATGACATTTACTTGGGAGAATGTTGTTAATCTTGGACTCAAGCACTTTCCTAGTTTTCGTCGAGAGGATAAATGGGACTGCAAAACCGAGTGGAAAAAATAGACTCCTGAATGAGCCAGAATTACTTGCAAGCTAACTTGCTACTAGCAAGCGGCACATAAGTAATTCTGTTTCTTTTTCTGACTACACCATGTCACTATTACTAAATGATCTTGCTTTAAAATGACTCCTATAAAGCTCATGGAAGAAATTGCTGAATTAAAGGAATGCTTCGACGAGAAACAGTCAGCGCTAAAGACGGTATGGAAGGGCTCATGGCTGCTGTCTGCCTGACATGACCGCAGCCCATTTTAAAATTAGTCCATCTAAAAGACCAATCAGTCCCATTTCCAATTCTTCAAAATATTGCCAACCGCAAGTTGTCAGGCAGTTGATGGACGATTGGAAAATTATTACGTGTTACCCAACCATGCTGGCCGAGATTTAGGAACAAAAAAAATCTTGCATCTAGTAGAACTTGGACGCCTTTGGTCCTGCACAGGTCCATTCAAAACAATTCATGAACATCTCGTCACTCATTAAGATGGCCCCGCTGTCTTTTAGTCCCATCTCTCACCACCACCGTCCTATCGTCTTTTCTGGCTCACATTATCCTGGCACACTTCACTTCCTGTGTTTGTATAGTTGAATGATTTTGACTGACAAAACTAAACCAATAGTCTCAATTGTTTTTCCAGTCTGAAAAAAAAAGTAATGGAAACACCTGAACACGTTGAGGGAGTAAAGCTATTCACAAGCAACGATTTGGCATGCCTACATGTTGAGATCAGCCTTCATGCACAATAAGATGACATGAAGACACAAGCATCCGTGATACTCAGAATATGAAAGTCCAAACCTTGGCTTATTCATTTTGTTGTTCATTTTCGCCCCAAACGTATTCAATGTAGCAGTGGACTACTGGTTGCACTGTACTCTCAACCGTCGCCCTGAGCTGGGTGTAGATTTTCATTACGCCACTCTCACTGTTGACACTCTTGTGGTGATGGAAGAAGCAGCCTCTCTTGGGATTCTTCTACCTTTGGCTCGAGTGCTGCTCTCCAACGCCCAAGAGGTTGGGTCTGTTGACTCTTTTACTTACCTGGGCGGAAAAATCACCACTTCCGGCTCGACTGAGCTGGAGATCTCTAGGTGTCCTCAGCAGAGGTGTACAGACGGACTGTCCATCAGTTTGTCACTGACGGATGCCGGTTTTGCTGGCAAATGCAGAGAAACTTGACAGGCTAAGCACTGACGTAAGTAGGTTTTCTTATGTCAGTAAAATCGTCACCAGCCAAGTCAAGTACCGACAGACATCTCAGTACATCACTGACGGACACCCATTTTGATGATGATTGATGAATGACGGACTGACGGAATGACGAATTCTGTCGGTCCTAAAATAGTGGTGATAAAGTGATGACAAACTGATGATTACAGTTTGATTCAGATTGAAAAAACGTCGGACTGACAAAGATGGAAAATGACGAATGATGGACCAGAAAACACAAACGTTGAGAAGTCAGTGGCAAATTGCATGAGTCAAGAGAGTCAAGAAAATCCATTATTTTCTCCTGTGTGGGTGATCCTCATGTTGTAGAGGCAAAAAAAAAGAAGATACGGTAGCAGCTAGTCTGTGGCGTCATGCTCTGTACATCGCAGGCAAGTGTATTGTTGAAATTTTTTTCCCCTGTGATTATTTAGGCAGTGGTTATTTTGCCGTAACCGGCAACCCTCCTGTGAGCGTTATTTGGCCGTGCGTGAATGTCTCTGATTGGTCAATAAGAGTAGCGAGAAAATGCCATGATTGATTGTAGACATGACTAGCGGGTATGAATAACTTAAATGTGCATGTTTACGACACTGTCTTGTCGAGAGCACGTTAGCTTAGTGGCCGGTTAGCATAACAAAGTCACGTCAACTATGAGGAGAGTTACCGGTCACGGTAAAATAACCACAGCGGATCGTTTATCTTGGCCAAACAATACGCGACCGCTTCAGTATTATCCAACCTCCGTCTGTTATTTTTTCATAAGGATTGCGTCTAATCACTTTGCCGACCGAACTGGCTGCAGCTTACAGCCTCACACGCTCCGACATTGTTTATGCAGCAGCGAGCAACGCACGTACCTCCAAATAGACACGAAGACTTATGATGTTACGCATTACGTCGTGTCAATTTTGCGATATTTCTAATTTTTATCACCCCAAAAATACACCGGTAATATCGTAAAAGGTATGATATGGAACACCCCTACCTCCAACCACTGTCCCAAGCTTTCCTGGGTGTTCCGTCCCCTGTCCACCCTCATCCACCAGGCACAAGACCGTACTTTCTATCGGGTGCTGGTTGCTACAACTGGTACTCACGAGAGAGTTCATAATGCCAGTTTCCATGGAACTATTTAGCTTGTTTCAGAAATTATCCGTACCACATTCGGCACACTGCCATTTAGAGTTTTTTTTTTTTTCCTGAGAGAGAGAACTCCTATACCATCAACGACTTGTATTACATTATATCATAATATGCGATATTGTATTTTCATTATTATAATTATTTGTCTTACCTGATTGGTTGGAATAAATAAAAAAAATGCTGTCTCATTTGGATGCATGAACACTGCTTAAAGGATCAAAATGTTTCTTGCCCTTAGTAGGATAAGCAATGGAGACGCTGACATACTGGACAAACTTAATGGAGTGAGTTGTGGAATTTTTTTTGCCAGAGTGGTTGTCGAGGATAAATTGTCTCACTTGCTCCATGGCAAGAACATACTATAAAACCAGTTGGTTGTTAATATCCAGTATTTAAATTTCCATGGTCTTTTTACACTGAGTAAATGTTTGGGTTGGTCACGTTAGGATAGGCACATGGAGGGCGAGACGATGTAGTGGTGTTTAAGAATATATTTAGTGAAAAATGAGCTGTGTTGGAAACCACATGAAGAAGCCACAGTCAGTGTTCAAACAACTATAACAAACCGAGGTTTAATCTTAGCTCTGTGGTGATGCAGTCCTTGGGACACACACGCTTCATGGTGGACCTTGGTGGTATTTACCAGAACCGCAATCCATTATCATCCAAAATAAAAGATAAAGCCAATCAAAACAGACATCACGGAGAGTAAGGTTATATAGCCGATCTATTTCCTCATGATAATCCTCATTTGGGTAAACTGGACCCTATCATGGCTGACCCTGGACTGGTCCCCAGCATATCGCAGGGTACATATAAAAAAAATCAACCGTTCACATTCACATCTATGGAAGACTATGAGAGGCCGGTTCACAACTGCTCTATGGCACAGCATATTTGTCGAGCGCCCACATTCTGACATCTCCACTCTAGAGTGCACAGACAACACCCCCTTGGCCTTGAGGATGAATAAAATATAATAAATCGTCTTAATAATTGCCATCCGTGTAAGCGTAGCCTCGCGTACCGCGGTTGGGGTTAATCCACCATCGTTTAAAGTCATCACCCACTGCTGCTTACAAGAATGGCCTTCTTGCCGTGCGTCTCACAGTTACAGGTAAAGCCCTGAGGACAGAGTGGGAGTAAGTCATTCAGCAGCCATTGTTGTGAATACATTTCACAAAGTTTCGCGTCTACTACGACTGACTGACTGCAGTCATGCACATCTTTGCTTTGAGTTCCACGACATGCAAGGGAATACTTGCAGCTATAGGCTATAATTATCCCCTAAACTGTACCTCGCGATTGCACCTCAGTAGAGTCTTAAGTAGATGTTTTGTAAATGCTTAGTTTCATCCTTTGTGTACACCTGGAGGAGCTAGTCTGGAAGTTGGAGCCACTCTCAGCTTTAAAACTATCCTTTTCGTGTCACTTTTATGGGAATCTGATAAATGCCCCAATTTAACACCCACACCACAAATCAAACCTCCGTGCGCAGACGTATGATTTTCAAAGACACTCAAAGTCTTTCAACATGTTTGATTTACTGCACCGTGACGTCAGGTAATACCTGATGAATGGCAGCTTTTGTGGCCAGGCAAAGAGTTTGTCCTGTCTGTACCAACAGTGAGTCTTAACAGGTATCAGAGGGGATCGACACGTTCCGACACGTTAACTTATAAAGCGTGCTATAAGGAGCCTCTTAGCATGCCCTAGCAGTGGAGTTCATGCAGAAAGTATAGGAAGCGGATATGAGGAGCTGCTCTTGGACACTTTTATTGCTGACCCAATGAGGCCCTACCTGCTTCCTTTTAGATATATTTTACGTATTATAATCAATCACAACTTTATTTAATTTATGATTATTACAGTTTTTATTATAGTGTTATAACAATGGGTGTGTTCAGGTCAACAACTCGCACATCTATCAAAAGATAACTTTTAAATAGAGTTTTCATAATACGTATAATTAATCACAGCTTTATGGTATTGTTGATTATTGTAGTGTTTATTACAATGTTATTACAATGGCTGTGTTCAGGTCAACAACTCGCACATCTATCAAAAGTAGTAATTAAGTAATAACTTTTGAATAGAGTTTTCATATTACGGATAATTAATCACAGTTTTCTGGTATTATTGATTATTGTACTGTGTATTACAATGTTATTACAATGGCTTTGTTAAGGTCAACCACACTTCGGGAAATATTGCATTTGTTTCCTATTTGTTTATCATAAATTAGCATGTAATAGGTTGATTCAACTTAAATATCATGGTTTGACATTTCATGTTGAATCACCTTTAAGGAAACCGACCCTTCAATTAAGCCATTCTGCTGGAATTTGGCTCAGCTCTTGTGATATCCGAGATGGAGATGGTGAGCTGGAGAGTGCATTTTACTCCTCCAGAGTCATTCATCATATTCTTGGCAGATGAAACGGCACAGGAAGAGACAAGAGAAAGACCTTCTCGTTCACGCCACCGAGATGGTGAATAAATGCTCACCTGTTCCTGCACTTCCACTTGACAAAGTGGGCTAATTCCTTGTTGAAATCTCGCAGGAGGCCTTCGGCCAACGGCATCACCGCTTGCCCTGTCATCTTGTTTGACATCTGTAATGATAACGCTAAAACCTCTCTGGCTCATCTCCCTTGCACTCTTTACACTCAGATTAATTTCAGCGGCAGCGTGACAGACTGACAGACATATTGCAGAAACCTGCATCGCCATACATGCTTACTGAGGCAGGGCTGCCATCAGGAATGTGTGTGTGTGTGTGTGTGTCTTGTGTCTCTGCTTCCTCTAGACTGCCACTTCCTTAAACATGTCAGACATAATCCTGTCATTGCTGCAGGGCAAATAGTCAAGGTCGATAGACGAGTATGCTGGTGGGAGTTAAGAGTAAGGTAGGGAGAGAGAGAGTGGTGGGGTTAATAATGGGGAGTGGGGGGTATTGGAGTCTTCTGTCTTCTTGCACGGATGTATTTTGCAAAAACACAAAACTAAAATTGACTGAAAGTAAACTTAATCATTAAAAAAGTAAAGCCTAAGCTAAAGGTTATCAAATTATGGGGGACCAAAACTGCCAAAATTCAAAATTATTAATCATTATATATTACATTAATATAACTATTATATATGTATTTTTGTATTTATTTTGACATATATATATATATATATATATATATATATTGTTGCTTTTATTTCCATTTATATTATTTTTTTTGTATTTTTATATTTTTTTATATCCATTTTTATTTTCACTCTTATTCATTTATATATTTATTTATTCATTTATTTATTTTAAATTTTGGCAGTTTGGTCCTCCATACCAAATAGGCTGTCTATTGAAAAACTGTAGATCCACTCAACATGATTCATGGTACACATTCTCCCAGGGGGAGGCCTTCTCTGATGGCCTGAGCACAGAAACATCGAACATTTACAAGCTAATTTCTAATATTCGTTTCAAGAAATCATTTAATAATATAAATAAAATGGATGGAAAATTAATGTTAATAACAGTAATAATAATAGGGATGTCAGGTGATGAAAATGTTTAATCGAAATTAATCGCTTGACTTCAATAGTTCACGATTAATCGCACATTTTTTATCTGTTCTAAATGCACAATAAAATTTATTCTTATTCTTATTATTCTCATAGTCTTGTTTATATAAAAGTGACAATAAAGTTAAACTCATAGAAATATGGCTGAATCTTTTAGTCATTGAAACAGTAATTTCATCAAATTGAGTTAAAATGAAATAGATGTACTGTACTTCAAAAAACGAGTGTGATATTGATTTGTGTTGAGGTCATTTTTTTGCCACTAGATGGCATAATTGCATTTGTAAGACGTTGTTGACAGCTCCGTGCATTTTTATTTTCATATTACGAGCTATCTAATCTTTAACCTGAAGTAACTTGTGAATTTCTGCACATTTTTAAAACTGTAAAATACAACTTGACCCCACTCTCCACAAATATATGCATTATTATAAAATGTATTACTGATCAATTTTGACGTCGACATGTCTGCTGCGTTGCGACTGGAATTCCTCCAGTACAGGCTTTTAGTGCCGTTAAATAACTTTAAATTAACTCAAAATTAATACACTCATTTTGACACCCCTAAATAATAATAATAATGTAAATAAATAAATACATAAATAAATACATACATGTTCAAAAAAATATTCACAACAGTTTGTTTTCTTCTTTTTGTAGCTTTTTTGTCCAATCACATTTCAGATCCAGGGCCTTAAGAATCAGTAGTGCTCTCGGCCAATGTAACTTTAACTATTAGCAGTCAGACTGTATAACCATTCAGAATTCTAGCTGGCCCACAACAACAAACGCATTCTTCTGTCTTCTGATTGAAAATGATAATGATGAGTGATGCTCAATACCACTTTTGGTCAGAGGTGGCAAATCTATGTCCAGAAAGTAAAAACCCTGTCACAGTTTGGCTTTAGCTCCCTAGCTAGCTCCCATGGTGCTCGTTTAACTGCTACGGAGCTAGCCAGCTAGCACCTGTTGCTAAAGCCAAATTGTGGCAGGGTTTTTACTTTCTGGACCTGGATTTGCCACCTCCGATCAGGTGCTAGCTAGTTAGATCCCTAGCTAGCTCCCATGGTGCTCGTTTTCCTGCTAGGGAGCTAGCTAGCTAGCACCTGGGGCTAAAGCCAAATTATGGCAGGGTTTTACTTTCTGGACCTGGATTTGCCACCTCTGATCGGGTGCTAGCTAGCTAGATCCCTAGCTAACTCCCATAGTGCTCGTTTATCTGCTAGGTAGCTAGCTAGCTAGCACCTGGGGCTAAAGACAAACTGTGGCAGGGTTTTTACTTTCTGGACCTGGATTTGCCACCTCTGGTTTTGGAGCTTGGCCAATAGAGGTTTAAGGATCATTTATCGATCCTTGTTGGAAAAAAAAAAGCAATCTAGATTTAGGCGTTGAAACTCAAGTCATGAGGGAAAAGCTAAAAAAATGAAGCACAAAGAGCTTCTGATACCATACAATATATTCAGTAAGCATTGTATACATTAAAGTAGCTAATGAGGCTAACTGGGCTGTCTATCAAAACACCGAAAGACAAAGACAAATCTGAAGTTGGTGGATGTGCGTTTAACAACTCGAGCACTAAATAATAATTGCTCCTCACCCCTCGCTAGGTGAAGGCTGAATAGAAAAAGCCGATCCAAACACTGGCTCGCCGTCGTCTCCAGCGTGCGCCCTGAGCGTCTGTCATCAGACGTCTACATTGTTTTTGAACAATTGGCATTAATTTGCCATCTGGTTGGGGGAGCCTTTGTTGCACAGGAAGGGAAGCATTGTGCAATTATCAATGGCGAGTCCACTTAGGGGAGACATCGGTGGATGGAGTAAAGACAAATGGGGAGACAATGCTCTTTATCTCAGTTCTGCTCTGGTTCACTTTACTGCTGTTTATCTGACATCAATGCCAATCAAGCGTATGCATTTTATGTTCCAACTCGATGGACAACAAGACGACTGTAATTAGAATTTAAATTTGGGAAAAAACAAAGTTAAGTCGAGCATGTATTCCATCGTTGTCGATGCGCGACATAACAAAAGTACAAGCGGGCCCAGAAGGAATCTTCAAATGTAGGAAACACATGATGTTTGAGTGAAAAAAACAAACATATTTCAAATCTAGATTAAAAGTCGGCACAGGAGCATGTGGGTGGTTTCCATGGTTTGTGGTTAGAGTTACTTACAACATAACTTAGGGTTTGTGTCCGCAATATTTGTTTTCAAGCATACTCAAACTTGTTTAGCTCTCAAGTTATTTCAGCCCTTTTCTAAGCATAAAAAAAAAAAATTGCATCACAGGGATTCATATTAGATCTGTGTTGTCCCTCTGTGTTGCCTTGAAGGCTTTTTCCATACAAATATGGTAAGTTTATGACTTTAAATCAATAATGTTGAAAATATTTATCTGTCATTAAAAAGGGTTTACTAATTGTTTACATGGATAATTACTAGGGGTGGGAATATTTGACTGTTTCACGATTAGGGGTGCAGCAATTAACCGCTTTTAAGATTAACCGTGGTTTTTAAACGTCAGGATTAAATAACCGCAGCCGTTCAACAACACCGTGCGGCGCAAAACGAGCCATGCTCATAGCTCTTCCGTTTCCACACGGCCCATTTAGCGGGCCCACAACACAGGGCTCAGCTTTGAACGCTGCCCGGGGAGAGTTGCGTACCCGACGGCTATAGGTAGAGTTCCGAGGCGGTGGGCGTCCCCCTCGCCGGTCGCGGCCCGGCCTCAACCAGGTTGAGAGCATGGCGGAGGCTCCGTCGGGAACCACCTGCACACCGCTCGCCGCTCCGTCGCCACCGACCGCCAGCCGCCTCCCCAACCCCGGGGCGCCGGTCCGCGGCAGGTCGGGGAGCTCGCGCAAGCCGCCCCGCCATCCACGGCCGCCAACTGTAGAGGCCATAGGCCGAGACTTTTGAAGCCGCCATCTTGGGACTCCCAAGAAACATATCTCGGCATACGCATTATGGCATCCCCTAAATTTCATTTTATTCTACTTTATATATATGAGTGTGGATATTAATGCCTATTTTCGTCAAAATGTTGTTATAAAGAAATCAATGCACTTTTGCGAGAGGGTGTAAAGCAGCAGGCCAACAACGAGTCCAGGGTGTACGCCACCTCTTGCCCAAAGTCAGCTCGGATTGGAATCTAATGAGTCATAGCAAGGCACTGTCGAAAATGGAAGTTGTGATAGAATATCCAAAAAGTGGCATCTTTGAATGTTGAATTGAATCTATTCGGTTTAATTTGTTGGATTTACAAAAGTGTTGCTCAATGCCTCAAGAAAGTCCACCAAAGTCGATTCTTAGACCACCAGCTACAGCTACTTTTTCTTTACCTCCTCACTCTATCCTCAGGGAGGGAGGGAGGGGGGGGGGGGGTGACGTCATGAATGCTGACAGGGTAACAAAAGCACCGGTACCTCTTTTTTTTTTTTGTCAGTTTATCTCTTTCTGTGTCTCCTTCAACACCCCCCACTCCTTCTAACAGCCTTCTACCACATTCTCTTCCCTCCCCACCTCCAACCCTTTTTCAGCCCCAATCCATTTTGCAGCTGGGGCCAGAGATGATGAGAAGTGGGGGCTTTCTGTCTACAAATCAATAGGCCTTACTCACCTTTGAGCAAAGGGAACATCATCACTGTATTTGGCCGTACAATACGGGTGTGTGCGGGACCGAGGGTGGGAGTGCAAGGGAGGGGAGGCCCCGGGGTGCTGACTGGGCTGCCTAATGCATAATTGAGGAGTATGTCTTAGCCATCAGTCGCAGGCACCGACCGGGCTGAAATAGTTCTCAAAACTGTCACAGGCCACACCTAGCAAGATGATGTTAATTTACACGTACGTTCTGTTTCTGGAAAAATTGCAATTAGATATGTTTTGGATGAAACGACGTGGATGATAATATGTATTATATTACAAAATCGAATAAAGAATGTTTTATTGGGAAAATATAAAAGGAATAAAACTTTACGTTTTTTGACAGGGTTTAGTAATACAGTACTATAATTTTTTTTGATAGTGTATTGTATTACCAGATTGCAAGTTATTAAATTTAAGTTAAGTTTTTATAAATTTTTTATATTTAGTTTTTTTTTATCACTTGTAAGGCCCGACCTAAATTCGAAACCAAAATCATCTGACATTTTTGCAGATTATTTTTACCATTATGTACTCTTAACCATTTACAGAAGTCGTCCATTATTTATTTGATTATTTATTCCACATAAATTCATAACTGTGTCCCTAAATACTGAATATATAATGGAATTTTTTGATTAATGGAATTGGGACCGGGCCGACACGTGAAAATCAGCGTATAATTGACGGACATTGAAATGAATTGGGGAGGATGTTATTTTTTGAACTCGACTAAGTGCAATTTTTGCGGAAATTGCGTGGGAATGCTGAATGCTAAGCTGCATGCTTATGAAATACATTTTATTAATTGCAGTTAAATGACAAATGAATAAAAAGAGAACTTGAACTTTAATCGTGAGATTAGTTTGTAATATCAGTCCGACCCTAACCACTTGTGTGATAAGGTGACGTGTTTTTGTTGCAATTGTGGTTAGCCTATTTTTACGCTTGCATATGTTTGTCAAAATGATACTTAACAGTATACAAGGAAACTTTGTTCCCGGTTCAAACAATGACAGCATTGCTGGTGTGCATGTGCTAATCCTTGGCAGATGGAGGTGAAGAGATGACAAATCAGTCTTCAAACTGTCATTTTCCTTTAATTGGTTTGCGGAGTGTGCCGGAGCGTGACAGAAATCAGCAAATGGCGCTTCGCATGTCTGAATCCCGACATTCTTTCATGGATAACAAACGGAGCCGCTGATTTGTCGTTGCCGTTTGTCAAACAATGACATGTATAACTTTGATAGCCAATAAAAGTTGCCCTGTCTATCTGATATATTTATGAATATTTAATTTGTGTCAGGTTACAAACATGTGAAACCGACTGTATGTATGGAAAGGCTACAACATGTTTTTATCTCGTACTATAAGGACAGGCGTAAGGAATTTAACAAGACCATTAAAAAAAAAAGAAGCGTTTTTCAATACTCTCACATTAAACAATGTGGTGGACCAGACATCACCGTTGACATGAAGTGACATGACAACGTATTGCGCCAGACTTGGTAGCTCTCAGCTCAGCCAGCATCAAAGCATGAAGCAAACCAAGCAGTAGCAGACACCAGACTCCTGTGTGGGTGGTGTTTGCCAAGAGGTAGCATCAGAGCCATAACTGAAGCGGTATGGCGTCTGTGTTTAGGGGAATGCTGTAATATCGAGACAGGGGTGTGAAGTTTGACACTCAACACTCACTTTCTTGCAACATATTGTGCTGAGAAATACATGACACCAGATGTTGTCACTGACGTCATCACGTAGGCTAGATTTATGCTGAAGGTCCTGCAGCAGAATTTCAATTTATTTTACGGCTTTTTTGGGGGATTATTTAGGTATTCTTTCGTAATGTACATTTCACGTGACATAAAAGAGAATCGTAAACCGTATATTTTAGTCTAGTAAATGTCTGCTAAAGTAATGCTAACAATGTGAACGGAAATTAGCATAGCATGGATTAGCATAGACAATATATAGCCCTTCAAACAACTGCTACGCTAACACACTCTGAGCAATGACACATGCACTGGACTGATGAAAGCTAAACATTTGTGAATTATTGATCCAAGTCTCGTATTGATGTGTGTGTTGTGATTTAAGATTTTGGTGGACTTTACGAAATTTCAGATTTGAATCTAGGATGCATTCAGATTTAAGAGGTTGAAATCAGAGGATTTATACTAAACTAAATATAATAAGTGATTCTAAACCTTTTCACTTTCTTTCCATTTTGTACTTCAACACGTTCATTGGGAAGAACAATGCTTAAATGAATTTTTGTGTTCAGTGTTGCCATTTGTCTTGCTAGTTATGTTTAACATTCACAGTCTTTATTTTCACTCAACCAAAAATTAGCAGTGCGGTTATTTTCTTCACTCGCCTCCCATGATTTTTTCCCCCATACTAGAATAAAGTGTAATTGCACATCCACTACAGTAGGTGGCAGTGGTGCTTTTTGTCAGAGAATACACAAAGAATAAAAAGAATAAAATATTATTATTATTATTATTAATAATAATAATATAAAAAATCAATAAAATATTATTATTATTATTATTATTAATAATAATTATAATAATGATAATAGTAATGCAAATATTATTATTATTATTATTATTTGCGACATCACTGCTCCTTCACTGTCTGACCGTCTTCAAATCTAAATATTTGGACTTATATTAGCCTGGAAATATTTGAGCAATTTGAGCTCATTGAATGCTCAACACTCAGCATTCACACAGTCAACCAACATTAATTTGTGGCTGTCTTCCTGGGCAGGCTCAGTCTGTCAGCCCTCCAAGAATCCTAATTGTTAAATAAATAAATGGACAAGTTTAGAGCATATGACAGGATGGACAAAAAAGGCTGAGAAGCACAGATGGTAATCATACCGCCATGCTTGAAGAGTATTTTCATGCCGCCTGCTCAAACAATGCTCCCAGTCAGCCTGCTATGCTGCTCACACGAGTTTTGCGGCAATCATTCTCGGAGTGGTGTCAAACCCAATTACCCCGAAAGTCAACTGAAGCGATATGCATCTGGAGCAACTGCCGTCTACAAGTACTCGTCTTCATATTTGGCTGAATAGAGTCATTGGGCCATACGGCAATCTCTTATTCGTGTGCAGGCAGATGCTTGTATGTTGTTTCTTTCAAACTCTTCCTTAGACTTGTTTTTTTCTCTTGCTCACAACACAACCTGACACATTCCTCGTCTCTCCCCTAATACCGTAAGAACCGAACAGACAGTCAGTGGGTTACGCCCCAAGGCTGAACCCACGCTGACCTGATAAGTTCCTGTCAGGTCAGAAATGGGTGTTGTCCAGGATATGGATAGTTGTCCTATGCCCCGCCGACCCGCAGCGGAGTTTTGCGCGCTGCTGTTTACACAACAGTGCTCGGTTCACGGGAAGCAATGCAACAAAAAAAAATCCTGAAATCTTTAAGGAGTGTGTGAGAGGAAATGAAATGGAAATGCGCTGCAGGTGGTTAATAAGGTGAAATAGAGAGACATGGGAGTTGCAACCTCTGCAAATATTGATATATGATCGGGGCTGTGTAACGTAGCAGGTTCTAACAAGAACGTCGGAGGATATCGTAGGACCCTATCCCTTTCTAAACGATCTGAATTTAGAGCTTGTAGTGCAGATACAATTGAAAACGTTTAAATCATAACTGTTTTCCAAAGACGTATACATTTGAATAGCGTAAGGCTACGTTCACACTGCAGGCAAATGCGGATAATTTTTTCTCCCAAATGCAACCTGTATCTGACTTTTTTCTTTTATGTCAGTGTGAACGCCTCAATACCGATTTTTTTCATATCCGACCTGGGTCGCCTTCATATGTGGTCCTAGATCAGATATGTATCCGAATTTTTGCAAGGCGACCACAGTATGAACAGTCAGGTCGCATATATCTGACCTCTATGTCATCAAAGTCCAATATGCGCTCCACGCGGGCAGGGGACGACTCAGGAGACGTGAATCGGCAAAGTTGTTCCGAGTAACAGTTGTGACTTAGTTTTAGACTTTAAACAAGAAGCACAAAGTTGACATTTGTGGTGTGATATTAGTAATTTAGCCACGCGGACGGCTCATTACACGTGGCAATGACGTGACGTCATTGTCAGCAGACATACGTATTTACTTCTGTAAACACAGCGTTGTGAGTGACGTCTCTTCTTCTGCGCACTTTGCAGACGCACCCAGCAGACAGACTGGGGTCGCAAATAATATGTAATGTGAACCCTTACTAAAAAAAATCGTATTTCACCCAAAAAAATCGTATTTCACCCAAAAAAATCGTATTTCACCAAACAAATCTCAATTGAGCATTAAAACCTGCAGTGTGAATGTAGCCTTAGTTCTATTTTGTACCACATACATGTACAACTAGTGGCTGTTTTTTTTTTTTTTGCTCAACATCTTGTGGATAGCATTCGTCTGATTACATTTGCTTGTATAACACGCTTCTCGGTTGTTGGGTAGGTGACTTTTGCAACCAAGTTTTGCAAATAAAGTTATGTGTGCGCATAATAGGTTAACATTGACGAATGGTTCAATTCAACTAAGGTCATTCGGGTTCAAAGTCTTTTAATAAATGGCTTTTTCCAAGTGAAACAGTCTGTTTTCCATCCAATTACAATATATTACTTTTCTATAAATTATTGGGAAAATAGGCACAGCGCCGATCCACTCTCTAATCCAACTGAGAAGCTGGGAGGAGGATACACATAGTTCTCCATCTCCCAGCAGGTCACAATTTATATCATATGTTCAGATATTTTAAAAACCTGAATAAGAGCATATTCGCGTTTTTGCAAGTGTTTACATGGCCTTCCAAAACATTGCTAATACCCGTGTAAAGTGGTGATCGATTAGTTTGCATGTTCTCATGGATTTGCAGTATCCAACAAGTATTTTTTACCAAAGTTATCAACACCGAAGATTCGGGAGCATCATGACTTCTCACACACTTGAGTAAGATATCACTCAGAGTGAAGGAATGAGGCGTGTGCAGCATTCCTTCAGAGTATAAAGATGTCCTGGTTTACCACTAAGCAGGCCAATGGAGGTCTAAACCAAAAAAGGGGCCCACTCAATCAATCTAAGAAGTCCAAATGTAAATAAACGCGTATGATGGTGGTGCCGGCTGGGTAGCCCCAGGGAAATAGAGCAAGAAAAAGCAAGCAAACCGTGACCTGAAGTGATTTGTACCTCTGGAGTTACTTCTTTGGGATCCTCAGGGTGCATTACAATGCAGCGTATATTGGATTTGTTTACACTTCACTTGGCCTCAAAGGCCACCACGGCGGGTGGTGCAAAAGGGAGGGTCAAACACGAGGATCGCTTCTCCGTTTGCAGATGGATGGTGCACAGGGAGACCTCGGAGGTTCTTTAGAATGCAGACTTGAGGTCAGCTCAAACATTCTCTGCTCTACATGCTCCTGATTTGAGGACAGGCAAAGAACTGTTTTGGGATCAGAGGGGAATGAGGGTCTTCGGGTTGCAGGACACACACAGAGGTTGCAGACAGAACTTGACCATGGGATCACATCACTGCTGCCAACTACTATCACAATTGATGTCAAGTTCCTCAGTGCAAGACGTCTTAAAAAAAAAAGCTGATGATAAAAAAAAAAAACCTACATAGGGGATTAGATTAGAATTAATAAGGAGACTGCTGAAGCAGCACTACTTTTTGTTCAAGTTGATATTGTGCTGACAAACTATCGGCAGTACAAGTTTGGAAAACTTTCAAAGTATTAAGTACCTAGAAAAATTACATTTACAGTGTTGACCTTGAATGATCCTAAACATGTTCATCTGACTCATTGAATTGCAGAATCATGACTTGTTCTGCTATATCATTGAGGACATGTTCTCACTGCACTTTTCTTGTGACTAACAGTATGTTCGCGTGATGTAATATCCGGTCTAAACGTGCAACCTGGCATCCTGTCAACATTTTTTTATTTGCAAAACCTGTTTCCATAGCCAACATTCTAATTTTTTAATGCCATAAATATTTCAATTTCAAACGTGTCCTACATTTTTAAACTTTATCAACTGATACTTTGGCGGAGGTAATGAATTTCAAATCAAGATTAACCCAGTTAAACGATCACCAGATGAGTACCGGTCTCCAAAGTAATGACTAAACTCTGAGACAAGGAGAGCACTGTACTGTCATGTTGTTTTTGTGTGGTTAAAGCCATGTCTATGTGAACGTATGGGGCCAGAGAGGGCAGGGAGCTGCCTGCCAGCACAAATGCAGCTGCAGTTCTTAAGGAGCCATAGGCCTGGCTGTATGAATGCATCAAGTAGATGTTAATTGGGGGCCCCCACTTTCTGCCACTAGTTGAGCTCCTCCCCCTTCCCGCTCTGGTCCTCCTGTTCTCTCTTTTTGAGAACAAATGCCACATTCCTGCCATCAGTTATCTACTCTGCTGACAGCCTCAGTGGCCCGTGGAAGACCCCCCCCCCCCCCCACCACTCCGCTGCAACCTGTCCACTCCAGGAGGAGGCCTGTTTACACAGCGCTGACTGGGAACGCCCTGCACTGCCCTTGTGACCTCGTCCCTTCTCCCGCCTTCGTACGCCTTCCCTCGTCCCATTCGCATTTTTGCGCTACTTATTCTTCCCCATCTTGTCTTGTTGTTGTACCCTAAAAACCGCTGTGTCCCTCAAAATCAATCGCTCGGGGAGGCACCGCTTGTCTGTGGAAACCCAGGCAGCAAGGTTGTAAATCAGTCATGGTTTTTACAGGCCTTCCAGCCCTGAAGGCAACAGTGAGCCTCGCTGGTAGCTAGCTAAAACTCAGATATAGTTTGACATTCCCAAGCTTGGACAAGTGTGTTGAAACATCCCTTGAAGACGTCAGTAGTCACACAACTGTAGTGGTGATGGGTTCTGGGCTCGGATCTCGTCATTGGCCTTCATGTGTGGATACTTGTTCATTCATTCCAAAAACAATAACACTTGTAAACTAAGCCACAAAAAACAAAACAAAAGTAACATGACGGAGTTGGTCAAAAATGAGCATTAATATCCGAATGGCGATGGTACATCAAATTAGTGTTCAAAACAGGCAGCGCAGCAGGGAAGGCGAGGAGGGAGGGGCAAAGGGGCAAAGTAACAAAACTGTACACTGGCGCGGGTTCTGTCGAGGGGCCGGGCGCACGCCTCTAAAGTCTGGGGCCCCGAGCTTCCAGCTGTGTGAAGGGTTACTCCGTAGCTTGTCATCACATAGGGAGGAGGCTTCACAGAGGCGGATAATATCCTCCAACATAAGCAGTACTAAGCTAGGGAAGAATGCCAAGCTCCATTCACTTCACAATGTGTAAACATCATAGCGGATAGGAACTTTTTTTTTTTTTTAATAACTGTCAATTATTGCCACAGTGTCCTATTTTTAGAACTTTTAACTTTTGATGCCAGCAGCTGGTATTCTTATTTTAAACACAATTAATCCAGGTCTTTTTAAACAAGATTGTCAGTTATGTTTATATATAGTATATAGTTTACCTATACTGGTCAGAATTTATATATATATATATATATATATATATATATGATTACATTTCTCAACACCAGATTAACGGCCTTGTCGAGTTAAAGCCATGCATCCGTTTGCCAAATTGAGAAATAGTGTTACTCGTGGCATTTTGTAGGTTGAAAGGGGACCAAAAAGGGACGAGGGGGTTGACCTCAGAGGCAGTGACCCAGAGTGAGTGCAATGTCCCTTGGTGGCCCTGCTTGCCTCCAAATTCTCAAGCGTCTCACTCTTTGCAGACAAACAGCAGGGTGCCTGTTCCACTTAGTGGCTGTTTTGGAAAATGCCTTATTTAAAAAAGAAAAGAAGAAAATACTGGCATTGCACTACCCACTTAAATAGTTCATGCAATGACATGCTAAAACTGATTAAAGTTTATGTTACCGTTTCACAAAGTGCACTCAAATGGCTGTCATTTCTGAGAATCGGTCTGTCATTACAGGCATTTGAATGAGATTGGACCAATTATAAATTACAGCGTTTGGAGTTAAAAGGGAAAAGGAAGTTTTAAATAAGAGAGTCGTTGGCAAAAAGGAGACGTTGCCTTCATGTGGTTGCGCTTTTGAAAACCATTTATGTTCAATGGGCTGCTGAAGAGACAAAACAGTCACTGGTTTAATATCAGTGTTTTTGGTTAATAATCGTGTACAGTCTGCTCTTGTTCAACTGTATTCATCATGAACTGTCAGGTCTCATGACTTAAATTTACTTTACTCTCTATTTTCACACCTTCATTTTAGGCTTGGACCATGGATCATAAAGGATTTTTGTACAGCAAAAAATGACACCACGTTTCTGATTATATACTAAACTGAACAGAGTTTTGTCCAATGAAATGTAACAGGGGATGTAATATGATGGTCCCTGTACATTGTCACATAGATGAAATGGTAAGAACTTCCGTTTTTACATAGGCTCATCATTGACAGATGCCCACCTTCCGCATTCTCGGCGAGTGCTTTATGACGCGAAACCTAGAAAAAATACACGGACTGTGAAGGACCGTCTGTACTGACACGGATCGATAGACGTAAAACTGCTTCCATCCTCCTTCCTTGTATTTATTTGAAGCTTCGCGTCATAAAGCACTTGCCGAAAATACGGAAGCACTCGCTGAAAGGTAGGCATTCGTCAATTACGTAACGACAGAAGTGCCCACGTCTGGAAATGTTTATAGTGTACTGTATGCATACTACGATTGCTATCCTTGTAGTTCATGCCATCTGACAGTCAGGGCTAGTCCGAATTCTTCCACACCAAACACCCTAAACCAGTTTCCTATGTGAAGTTTCTGGACCAAGGATGTAGTCTTCCTATGTGTATTTGGTGACGCTCAAGTCCTGTTAGTTTGCAGGAATCCAAGAAACTAGCCATTGGCTAATCTGATAACTGAGGACTGTGTGGATCATTTTGAGTCTTTCTCATAATTTCTATTAACTCGGGGCAAGGGAGGTGTGTCCTCATATCAGAGCACTGACATAAAAACACAAGTTTTTAAATGCCAAATGGTCCAAAGGGCTGATATTTATATTGATGTTTTGGTGAGAAACTTTGTTTACAACAATCGGATGAATAGAAACTCTGGCTTTGCCCTGTTGTTGTCTGGGTAATGTTTAGAGGTCAGAGCGAGATAAAGAGCTGACTGACAGTAAGGACGGGCCTGGTGTTGGAAGGGTCAAAGGTCAGGCGCTCTCTGAAAACCCCGATTTATGGCTCTTTGGATTACTGGGTCAGGAACTGGAGAATTGTTTGGGGATGTGATCATTTCCATGACACTGTGTTTGTGTGTGTCCATGTGAGGGATAGAGGAGCTCTCTCAGTGAAAACTTTGTATCATCGTTAGGCGCTCGATCTCGCTGTGTGGGAGTAGGAGAGAGCCTGCCGCACGTGTGTGTGTGTGTGTGAGTGCTTGAGACAGAGACGTGGTAGCTAGAAATAGCAGCGTGGAGGCTTGCTCTGCTGTTTGCCTTTCCAAGTTTGATTTGACATCCTAATTGCTACATGCAGGAACAAAATACTCTGAGGTTCCCCAAATTGAAGTTGATGTTGAACCAAGCAGGCTATGTTTAGTGGGCTATCTGTGTGGAGGGCTTACATTTTACCGAAAGTCACTCTTTATTTCTGCCGGTGTCTCTAGATTTTGTTTTTCGCTCTATCTCTTCATGAATGTGGAAATACGAGGAGGCTGAAACAGACTGACTGGAGGATGTCTTCACAAGGAAGTGTCTGCAGAAAGAGAGTTAAACATAGAAGCTATGACAATTTGGAAGATCACTGCTTTTTATGCGTATGCACACATTTTTCTCCCTCTCACCCCTTGCATACTTCCTGTCTCCACGCAGTCCTGTGGCATCAGAAGGCCGCCCAGACAGGTAGCTGACAGTCAAATTGGAGCTTTCATACTGGAATAATTAGACTGCATGGAACAGACCTTTGTCCTTAGACCTTCAGTTTTGCCGGAAGAATGCACCTGCCAGGGCTGCTAGCGACCGGATCAGGGTGTTTAAAGCCAGGTCAAAGATTTTCAGAAGGATGGAAGGACTTGGTTCGATGTGACTGTGCTCCACTATAACTTCTCAACCGGTTATCACCTGGTGGTGGGTTGGCTTCAATGGTCGGTGACGATGCCAGTCTGACCTGACAAAACTAGACAAATGTGATGGTCTGCTAGGAATGTCTGGCAGTGTCCTCTATCAGACAGAGTCTTCTGACTTCCACCTCTGACACAGCTGCGACATTGAGTGGACCGTGTTCTTTGCCTTCATTTTTGAGGCGGCCAACCAGAGGTTTGGCCAAAAGTGGAGAATCCAGGTCCAGAAAGTAAAAACCCTGCCACAGTTTGGCTTTAGCCACATTCAACAAGCACCTGTGGCTAAAGCCAAACTATGGCAGGTTTTTCATCTTCTGGATCTGAATTCTCCACCTCTGGCTATGCCTGCTGTGGCAGCCACCCCCGAAACAGTTGGTGGAAAATACCGTCAAGCTGGAGGAGTCCTCTTAGGACTTTTTGGCCTGTGGGAGTCTTGAGACAGCTGATGGGTACCATCAGACCAAGTAGAATGCAACTTTGGTGTGCCATGAAGAACAGCTTCTAGGAAATTCTAGTCAGCCATCCGGTATCTCAGGAGGAGAAAGCAGTGCACCATCAACACTGTGTATCATGGTGATGAGGTGCTACTGACCTCAACTCAGAAGAATCCTTTGAATACTTCCTCTTTACTGGGCATGCTAACTCTGGGGTTAAGGTTGCAGAAGTGGTTAAAAAGCTTTCCGGTGGCAGGGCCCTGCAGGGTGGAGGAGATCTGTCCAGAGATCCAAAACACATCAGGGGATAGTACCTCTGGATGGGCTGACCAGGTTAGTGGTCCTCCTTTTGAGGAATCTCTTGCTCATGGAGATGATGTGAATGTTTTGTTTAAATTGTAATAATAGTTTTGCATTGGCTGAAACAAATTACAAGTGTGGCCTCGGTTCTTCTCCCAGGACAGTGTTCCCGTTCTAAATTGTGGTTCAATATTTGTACCCCTGCTTTATTGTGTTTTTTAAGAAATCATTCTTAATGCTTTTTTTTGTTTTTTGACTGGATACTCATTCTGTAACGCACTTATGTGGGAACATTATATATATATATATATATATATATATATATATCAACATGTGTTGCCTGCAGCTACGGCGTGTGTCAGGCGCAGATTAGGATGCATGAGCCTCTTCTAGCCATGCCGTTCCCTATGAGCGATGGAGTATAAATTGAGAAGTAAGGTCAAGGGTGTGTGAATTAATGGTACATATCATCAGTGAGTTTACTGGCCCTTCACTAACTGGATCCCCTGCCGTGTAACCCCAACAGCCCCTGGCGTACTCCAGGCTCCCATGGCAGCAGAGGTAAACATGTGTGTAAATACACCTTGCTTTTGCACTCACACGTATGTGATGCATGAGTGCACACGGAGGGCAACCTGGAGATATTCTGTTTGCGTGCACATGTAGCAGACACCAGAAATACAGCCGATGACACGCGCATCCGTAATGGAAGGAATCTGGGTGGAATGACAAAAGTGCCTCAGGTAAAATGAATTGCATCCAATGAGATGTATTGGGAGGATAGATATGTAAAGGGCTGTTGCTGACAGCTGCTATTGCTCCCCCGTTAGCTGGTGCCAAATGACAGGCCTGCGGAAAAAGGTGCGTTTGATAAAACAAATCCACCACCAGATCCTCGTTCTCCCTTCAATCAATTTATATTCTTTTTTTGTTGTTGTTGTCAATGTTAACCTCCAGTCAAAGCCCTTTTGAGGGATAAGCGTTGGAGCAAAAATAGCTCTCGTCATGTTTTGACAGATTCAAAATGAACACAATCTCGCAATATGCTTCAGATAAATATTTACAGTGTGTGTTTTGCAGAATGGTGTGAGAGAGGACAATGACTAGGCCCATGGTGCCCCTATTAAGCAGCAGCCTCAAGGCGAGTGGATTAGTCTGAATCGTTGGTGCTCCCCAGGTACAGGATTTGCTTTACATTAGCCCGATTTGCCCTCGGCAGTCGCCAGTGCTCAGGTCACTCAACTGCAACTCACCATTCACAATGTTTTCTTTCCTTGCGTAATTACAAAAAAAAAAAAGGATCTAATTGATTTGCAGAAAAATACGTTTGCTCTAATTTGTATATAAGAAGCAGCAGAAGTGGAGAGGTTCGGAAGGGATAGATCACCTTCCAACAATCCCGCATGCATGACAGTGAGAAGGAGGCATGTAGCTCGGGGCAACACGGCTTTAAAATTTAAACACAATTTCTGCTTTGCCCCATTTTAATGTTGTACGACTGGAGGTGGAATCAGAATGCATAAAATTGACTGCATGAAAAGATACTGTATAATAAATGTATTCTGCACAGCGTGTGCCACTGGATCGAATCATTGATTAGGAGCGCCAAACCCGGTGCTGAACATCCTTGTTTCATACATATTTCATTAACGCCACTAACACTGGCTGGGTCTGCCGTCGTGGGACTGTGACAGATGTCCATTAGTTGAACCCAGGGCCAGTGAAAAGGAGGTTCTAGTAACCTATACCACCCCAGAGCTGGCGTCCCCATCTGGCAGGCTCCATAGTAGCCCTCTCTCCACTCTATACTTCCAGTTCACAATGTCATCGCAAACAAACTTTTCTCCACACTCTTTGTTTTGGCACACTCTATGAGTTACAAGACACAAATCATAAACAAGTCTGAGAAAATAATTTTGCTCAGATTGGTGTAATGAAGACCTGCTTGAATTCCCACGAGGAAAAACTTCACATGGTGGTCCTGACACAGAGGGCAGTACAGGGATGAAAACATGTTACACAAACACAAATATTCTGAAATCATAGAACCCTGAGGGACGCTGGGCCTCATTCACTGACAGTGAACAAATAAATTAGTCCTAAAACCTGTTTGACTCGTTTTTTTCAAGATGGTTGGAGCGCCTTCATGTTTACTTTGGACAACAATGTCAATTTGGAGATTTCTCCCAAAAGAACCTCCTTAAGGTCTCTATTTTCATTTCCCAGCAGCACAAATGTTAACTAAAGACTGTATACCAAATTCCTCTTTGCGAAATATTCACGTATTTTAATGTAAACTGACAGCAAATCAACAGAGACTTTTTATCACTTGCTAGCGTCAATGAAAAAGCATCCATTATGTTGAATTTATACGTATACGTATAAATATATAACTATACGTACATTGAAAAAAATATATGTATTATGAGCACTTCTTCAGTTCAACAGTTTTTTTTGTATTTAATCATAGTTCTATTACTCTCTTTACGCAATAGAAATATACTACTTTAGTTTTAGCTACATATAATACAGTATGACAGAGTGCGGTTTTACGAAAAAGTGCACCATAAATCAAGAAACCATCTGTCAGTCAAAACAACCATATTTCATGGCGTACCTAATGTTGTGGCCAGTGGGCGGAGATTTATAGGGGTGTCAAAATACACCGCGCTGTGTTTTAATTACGCCAGACTGACAAGTTCTACAACTTTGTAAAGTTGAAAACTATTTGATGATAATTACCCTTTTACACATAGAATGCTTTAAGCGGGAAAACAATGTTGTGCAGAAATTTACCGTTTCCAGCTCCAACAGTTGCTTTAGACATATGTATTCCCTCCCTTTTTCTTTTTCATAGCGTGGATGCAATTTGTCAGGTGAAGACGAGGAAAAAAATGAGGCCAGCATATGGGCTCCCTGTGTGTGTGCGTGTGTGTGTGTGTGTGTGTGTGTGTGAGAGTGAATGTTTCTCCTCTTTATTTTGGGGAACTAGAGCATCGTCTCAGCGCTTCGCTATTCCCCACTAATCAGGTGCTGCCAACCTGCCAGCCAAGGCGGTATGCGAGGCCTTTCAAAACACTCTGCTAATTAACAAGCCCCCAATGCATCCCTTCCGCTTTTACGGCACCAGCACATCTGCCATAGAAAACTCCGAAAAGAGAAACAAAATTATCACCACCAGCTTGAGTGGACCCTTCACTTTCACACAACCTGAATAGGTGTGTGTATGATGCGCCACGCACGCAAGTTCTTCCCACAAGTTTGGAATTTGTCTTTTTTTTTTTTCTTCTTCTGAATGTGGCGACAAGCTTTACATGGCTTGTTTAGACATTGGCAAGGCGTACTAGTTCCACTCGGCGACTGAAAAGCTTGAATAGCATTCCTAACATATTATGACTGTTTACATTTCCCCAATACTGATTCAAAGATGCTTCTGGTGTTGCCTTGGATCTTGCTGCCGTATTTTGGCATGATTGTATTCAAAGTGGTCATATTTTTCACACTCACATTCTGAGAAATAGAAGTATAAAAGCTGTTTCATGGTTAGATTTCATCTAATGCTTTGGAAGATGGAAGGTGATTCATGCATGTCACAGAGAATTTCCACAAAGCATCGACAGTGACAGTGACCGTTTGCAGTCTTTATGAACTATGCATTTCCAGGATTCTGATAATGTCATTTCTTGACATTTGCTAATCAATAGCTGCTTACAACTCAAGTAATGTTCAATGCCTGCTAAATTTTCAAGATCAATGCTAAACAATTTTTCGGGCTGTAAAAACAACCCTTCCCACCCTCCCTTCAGGAGAACAAGAATAATTTTGTCCAAAAATCCAATGTGACATCTTACCCCATATAGTGTGACAACTTACCCATCCCTCTATTTGATGGCTTATAACTCTGCACGGACAAAGTATGAAAATGACATGACTACCAAAAATATACCTAAGACTTCGGTCTTTCATCTGGTATAGATTTTGTTTATATATGATGTATTGTTTCCAAGCAATATATACAAGTATAAAAAGTGATATAACTAGCCCCGGTCTTCCTATATCATCTCTGACTATATTTCATTCCCTCTGGGTGCGAGGCTGCTGGACAGGCTTAACATTGAACTACAAGCAAGTGTGTTATAAATCTTTGAGTTGAGTGATCTACTCGTGTTCCTTTGGTGTAACACGAGCGCTGTCAAAGAGAATTCTACATTTGTTTGAATAATGTTTTGTTTGTGTCACGAGGTCCAGTTGAGTCCACTCTCCACCAGATTGAACTTTTGCCCTTTCAGCAGTCGAGCCCGTCTTTTTCCTCGACCACGCAAACCATCACAAACAACACACAAGCTCAGAGCAGTCTCATGTCATATAATTGCTGCCTTTATACTTGTTTTCCCTGGCTCACACTTTTGAAATTCGAGCAGAGGAGCAGTGTGGGAAGTTTGAAACGGTGTTGTCATTAACGCCTTGATCATTCACAAGAGCTACACACGTACAATGTAAGCCTTTCTTGCTGTGGCGCAGATGGCATCGTAAAAAAAGAAAAGAAAAAAAAGTGGCGTTCTTTGCAAACACCAAAAGCAAACACACAAACAGCGGCGACCCTGTGAGTGTCCAATCCATCTTTTCTCCCGTTGGGCACGTATTGTCTTTGCCAGATCAAGGCGTTTGCACTGAGTTAATGTTGCCGTGCTATTGTTCACGCTCATTTCAGGCTACTCTTGAAATGTAAATGGCAACTTTTCAAAATCTTCAATTTTTCTCCCTGCTTTTGTTTTCATGTCATGCGTTCCACTTTTAGTATCACCGTTTCCCAATGCTTTAATTTACAGTTATTTAGTTTTGCTCATCAATCTAGGCTCAGTTTGGGAAACTGTCAGGCTCATTTGCATACATCTTTGGTCCTCCTTTAGCCTGTGGAATTTGTGTGCACAAGCAATCGGCTCTGGCAAATTGGCAAACTTTTTCAAATGCTTAAAACTGGACCTTATGGTTCCTCCAAGACGAAAGAAAGAGTGTTTCATACAATACCCTTGTCGGACACAGATTCCTTCTTAAAGGCTAATATTCAAATCTGGCATGACCACACTACAAGAGTTGCAGCTGTGCCTCCACATTTGTCAAATCCTGTCATCCGGAAGAATTTATGTGTTATGAATCACACAGGACTCAAAACCGGAGTGGGCGTTTTTGAAAACAACACTGTTAGCGTTCATCTGTGAAAACTGTCTGACAAAAACTCAGGTGTTTTAAGTGTTCCCACATATGTGCAGATGAAGCGTATTTGAAACATTCTTTTGGATGAAACCCAGTTTGTGCACGTGGAAAAAAAAAAGAAGGAAAAAAAACAAGTCAAAATAAATAGATCGTTGTTGTCTCACATTTACGGAAGAGGATTAGGGTCAGTGAAGAGAAAAAAAAGGTTGGCAGGATTCTGATTTTATTCTCAGCATTCTGACTTTCAGGTCAGACAATCCTCACTTAATTCTGACTTTAATTCCAGAATTCTTACTTTAAAGTCAGAACATTGACTTTAATCTCAGAATTCTGACTTTTAAGTGAGAATTCTAATTCTGAGATCAAAGTCAGAATTAAGTGAGAATTCTCACTTTAAAGTGAGAATTCTGAGATTAAAGTGATAAAGTGAGAATTCTGAGATTAAAATCAGAATTCTCACTTTAATGTCAGAATTCTGAGATTAAAGTCAGAAATCTGAGAAAAAAGTGAGAATCCTGCCAACCCTTTTTTCCCTCTTCACTGATCAGAATCAAATTCAAAATGAATTTGTTTTCACAGTCACAACCCAGCTGAAAAACTAAAAAAAATATCAATGACCAACAGCGGGCGACAGAAAGGGAAGTCTGGTGGTTCGCTAATTAGCGCCCCGAGTTTCCTAGAATGGGTTTGTGGCAAATATTGCATAACTCATGCATGTTTGGATGAGTTCTTATTACATTTAGCCAAGCAAAAGAATACAATGCCAAGTCAAACTTGACGCTATGAATTCCTTGCTGGTTGATATTTGAGGGTTGTTAATGGTTTTGTAACCACTCAGCAAGTTGATAGAGCCAAAAAAGAAAAAGAAAGTTCTCAGCGACATCCAGAAATGTGAACATTCCACAAAAATATGTGCTCTTGCTCATGATAAATATATTCTATGTCAACAACGATGTTGGCGAACAAGTCCATCCATCAAGAAATTAAGAGTTAATGAGGCATAATGGTGTTTTTTTGTGTGCTAATTGTGTAGGTTTATGGGTTTATGGTCCTTAAACCATTCACGCTGAAACCAGAAGAGCGTAGGAACGAGACCAGTGTGTCCGAACTACAGCCCGGGGGCCAATTGCGGTCCACCAAACAGCCTTCATATATAAAATAAATAACTTTTGACATGGTCTGTGTCCTTATTGGACACCCACCTGCATCTGATAAGTGACAATTATAATAATAAATTCAACTGATAGAGATGTTCTAGATATACAAAGAAAGTATTTACCACTAAAATAGCAACATTTGTCTGTTGTCTGTTTCCAGTTTACCTCATAATTGTCTATTAAATGTAGTTTAGTAGCTTCGCAAATCCGATTTTTTTTCAAGGAACACTGACACAAAACCGACACAAGCTAATATGGACACTATTTTTGCTAATCGACTACAATTGAACTTGCTTGTGAATCTCTCACTATTTTGCTGGTGCCTGTCACCATAATGAATAATTTAAAATTAGTTTTTTTTAGGGGATGAGGAATCTCAGTTGGAATATGCTGTCATTTAGGCCAATTTATGACATACTAAATTGAATAGTTAAAAATGGCAGCCAATCCCAATTCTCAGTTGATTATTTTCTGAATATGTCAATCGATTGCTCATTTCTATGTGCAAACCGTGTTTGTTTCTTATAGATTTTACCCTTGCTTATTTTATCTCAATCCGGGAGAAATGCTGATCTTTTTTTTTCTCTCTTTTTTTTTTTTTTAACACCACAACATTGGCTCGGGTAAGGATTCAGCATGGTGTTGACTTCTTTTTCAGCCTGTCAAAGTTTCATGAATGATTAAAAGCGTTGGGCCCAGACCTGCTCATAAATAAACAGCAGGCAACAGGACTGCGCAGGCTTCTCATGGACAGGGGGAGCTGACAGACTGCCTTTCAAATCATACTACTCATTGCTAGTTAATCCACTGTATAGCATTTTTTTTTTGGCACAGCCGGTCAGAAATCATGCATATGCACCACCAATGGAGAGGATTTGTGAAAAAAGCTCTTGTGCTATGACGGAACTATTTTTTTCTTAAAGGTCCTAATGAGTCTGTTAGCTTTTTGTTGTAGTGCCATCGAGTAGAAATGTCATCCACATGTGCAGTTGACAGAAATCCACAAGAAACAACATCCATAATGGCCCCAGTTGGCTGCCTAACGCTGATTTCAAGAGTTCACTCAGTCCCAAAGTGAGTTGAAGGGTCACTGCATCCATTTGTGGCCTTTTCAGCTGCTCCAAATCAGAGCCGAGGTGCCACTGGGCGACGCTCCATCTCAGTCGTGCTGCATAATAAATGCTCTTCCGCCAACCGCCCTCCACATGTTGAACTTTTGCCTTCAGAATCACATATCAGCCATTTTTACTCCCCTGATGCAGTTGTCTTCACCTGGAGGTCAAGAGCCTGGAAATGGACTGACAATTCGAACCGAGAGACTAATGGGTGAAAATAGCTGGTGTGTGTTCTGAGTGACTGGGAAATTGCACTTTTGCTAATTATTTGCATATTAAATTGTTGGGCTGAAAAGCAAAAAAGCGAGTGCTACACTTTTGAGTTGCCACTGATACCAAGTACAGATACCACTAGCACACTTGATTCATAAAATTTCCAAAAGAAAACAATGACAGGTCATTTTACAGAAAGGTCTATATAGCATTTTTTCTTAAAACTGAATGAAATGAATGACAATTTTCTACCGTCATTTGTAGTTCCTGATCATAAAATGGCTACATGAGGCCGCCGTCACGAGTACCAATACCTTAAAATAAGACAAGTATCAGACCGGTACTGATACCTAGGTACTTGCTCATCCCTATTATGACAAAAAAACAAACATTTTGAATGTTTTATTGCTGAAGCTTAACAACATATTTGTTTTTTTAGGAATTTTTTGTTTTTGGATTTTTTTTTCTCTAAAGAGCTCAGTATTGTTCATTCGGTAATGTCATCATCATTGCTCTTTTTTTATTTTTATTTTATTTTTTTTATTTTTATTATTATTTTTTTTTACATACATAACATAACATATTTGGTTACAATCAAGTAATGAATTTAGTTCCACTTGAGTTTCTTCAAGATGCGCTTAATAAACTATCAATTACACAATTTCGGATCTCTAATCCTGTATTGCTTATCTTTGGCCTAGCTACCACACATGTTGAACTCTGCAGTCAACAATGAACTAAAGTCCATACGCCAAAGAGTGGCGGACATTTGCTAGTGTTTGCGAGGGTAACAGATATCGATTTTTCGTCAGAGTTCGTACAAGGTCTCAGCTCTAACGGTTGCCGACCCTTTTTATTGTCGCAAGGAAATTGTGAACACCCTGCGACAAGGAAAAACATTAAAATTGTTGTCGAACATTTACGAGAAATCAACATTTGCTAACTTTTCAAAAACTCACAAATGCTCACCCTTCAGTGGGATACGAATTTAAGTAGATAGAATGAAAGAAAGTCAGAATTCTCACTTTAACGTGAGAATATTGACTTTAATCTCAGAATTCTCACTCTTAAGTGAGGATCACTTTTAAGTGAGAATTCTGTGATTAAAGTCAGAATTTTGATTGTAAAGTCAGAATTTTGAGAATAAAGTGATAATTCTGACTTTAAATTCAGAATTCTGAGAATAAAGTCAGAATCCTGTCAACCTTTTTTTTCCCTCTTCACTGGCTCTAATCCTCTTCCACAGTAACCAGAATGCTTTTTTTTTTTTACAGAAATTAATGTTTTCATTGGATTAAATTTTCAATGGTACAATTAAAATATTACACCAAAGTTGTAATGTGTAACACTAAAAAGGAATATTTTAACATTCTCAATTGTCAAGTTGTAAAACAAGTTTGCTGCTGCGATATGATATAGGAACATGAAAATTGCTCATTGTACGACAAACTATTGCTCTGATGTGATGAGTATGCAATTCCCCAATAGTCGTTCCTCTCTTTTTGTCACTGAGAAATGTCACCTGACACTCTTCTTTTCTTCCTCTGATTTACCGTATCACTCTAACCAGATTTGTGACACAAATTGGCATATTATGACAATGACCACAAGGGTTAAATGTTGTTCGCTAAACACTGACTGGTTTCCCCTATTTTTGCGCCCGCCCTATTCTCTCCCTTTTCTCTTTTCAGCCCATTATGTCACGGCCCCAAACCTGCTTAACACATTTCTAAATGACACTTAGTGCGAGTCTCTTCAAAGAAGCCTTGAGTTGTGGGTTTTCCTCGCCTAATGTGGCATCTTTTGCTGTGCAATAGACTGAAGGGGGAAAGGTGGGGCCTTTGGGGACAATGGCGGTTTGGCTTGGGAATGGCAGGGAAAGGGTCAAGAATCAGAATGTGGGGGACATTAGCAGGCAGCAGATTGATACCATTGATTCCCGACTTCTTTTATACTTTCCTCCTGGACATGATCTGCATTGCAAATAGAGGTGCTGTCGCATTGGCCTTTTTTTGGGGGGGGGGGTCCGAAAGGATGGGGGGGGGGGGTCCGAAAGGATGGGGGTGGCTGGAGGGAGGAAAAGGTTGAGCGGGGAGATTGAGGTTCCCACAACACACTGGCCCTCTAGACTCCATAAACCCACACACCCTCCCCAAAACGCTTCCCCCGACTTCTCCTCGAGCTCCAGCCCTTGTCTCAGGATCCCACCACAGCTGCCTATGCAGTCTCCCAGGACTTGCCCTCACTACTGGGGTAAGCACAACAGGCTCATTGTTCAACAGGGTGGAGGCATGGGGCATTGCTACTCCTAGGTGTATTGTCTTCCCTAACAAGGCCCATAAGGTTTGGAAGGGGGACCGCTCATCAAAGTGGGGAAATTGAGTACTCGTCTGTAATAATGAGGCTGCTCCTTTTGGCCTCTGTGACACAAGATGGTTGAAGTTAGGTCCTCTTGGTGTTGCTAGAAATGTGGCAACATAGGATGAGAAGTTGTTTCCAATGCTGGATATGTACGTGTTATGGCGCGGCTGAAGTGTATTTTGCAGCTGGAAGTCATCAGGTAACCCTTGTCTTGGCTTCACTTGACATGGCCACTATACCACACACAATCCACAGTCAGGTTAAAAAAAGAAAAATAAATACAACAAAAATATAACCGCATCTCCTCAATTGGTGACCCCGACGGGATAAACGCATTGAAAAGTTATATGATTAGAGCCATTTTTCCTGCATGTTTAAAAGAGTCTCTTGACGGAAAAGTAGGTCCCCACAAGTGCAAGTAGAGGCCAGAGCATCATGGCACCGAGTAGCAAGGCCCAAAGTCACAACACCTCAAGCAGAAGTAAGCTGGTAAACACGTTGTATTAGTAGTTGGTATACAGTGATAATAAGTCCACCATAAAAACGATCTGCAATTGAATGTATTGAAACCTCACGTTGCAAAGGCGACGCCGTTTTCCCTGGAAATTCTAAATACCCCCAGTGCACGTAAACTAGGACAAGAGGAGAAATAGAACGCTGGTAAACTCAAGTGAAGCGTGCGTGCAAACATGTTGACGAAGAATATTGTCAGCACAGACAGTGTACACAGTAATTAATGTTCCATCACCTCAAAGGATAGTAGAAGCAATATGCAAATGCGTTGCATTTCCTCCAATTATAGGCTCTCACGCTGCCACTGGCCACCACTGAGCAATTAGCTTCCCTCGCTATTCGACTGTTTAGCACGTTGGTCTTGAGGCAAGTTGGTATTGCAAATGAAATAAGCAGTGGGGTTGCCACAGGGTTCGTTCCAAATTCCAAATGTTTATCTCTGCTCATATTTTCTGAATTCGATCTCGTGAAAGTTCAGTTTTGACCTTTAGTTCACCAGAGTTTATAATAGCCGGAGATCAGGAACGGTCTGATAATAAATGCCGCAGCATCTCATTTCATTATATGGTTTCTATTGTATTCATAGTATTGACCTTGCATTTCTGTTATATATATTCACTACTTTTTTCACATTGGAACACTATATTTTTGAATCTGCTCCTACCATTGCAAAAATAAATTTAACAGCCCGTCTGTGTTTCTCAATTTGCCTCCTGGGTTTGTCATTGAGGGCCCTGCCTTTGAATTTTGGATCTCTGGCTGCAAGACATGCCTCCTCAGTCTCTGGTGTTTACCATCCTAATCACCCGCATTGTCTCAGAGATGACCCAACTCTAACCTCGGGACCGCCGACTTCAAGGCCGCTGCAGTGGATGGCAAGGCTGTGTTTGCGGCAAACCCTGATCTAAATTCATTAACCCTCCCACAAACACTTTCCCAAGGTTTGTTTCCAGGGCTGGGCACAGCATCTGAAGGAGCACTAGACAAGTGGTCTCGGAGCCGTCAATGGAAATCCTTGTGGTTATATAATTGGAGGATTGCCGAGGACGGAGAGCACGAAAATCAATAATTAAAGAATTACGGCACAGGGGTTTGCGTGTGTGCGCGTAAGGGTACACGCACAACAACAAAAAAAAAGTCCTGGCAACAAGGTTAGAGTTTGACATGTTTGTGTTTGGCTCCATCGGCTTTAGTTGTTCTTTGAATTGCCCTGTTGTGTTATTATATGGATTTCTGAGTTTGCAATAGCTTCAGAGAGAAGAGAATATATGGGACCTCAGTGTGTGCACCTCTCCACAAAAGAAGATTTGATATGGATATGTGGGGTGCAAAATGATTCAAGGACGGTACAATCTGAAAGTGGAACGATTCAGTTTGAATAAGTGGCATTATGATTCGACTGGATATGGTACGACTCAGTCCGAGAGGGTGTGTGTATATATATATATATATATATTATATAAAGCCATTATTTTCAGTTGCACAACTTTTTTTCCTTTTATGTACATGGATTATGATACAGCTGTACGGGGTCTGGCGGATCTAATCAAGTGGCGGTGGCATGCAGAGTGGCATAAAACACGAGTGGCATCTAAACCTAGATTCACATTATGCCGTCTCACTGGGGCACTGTGAGCGTCGCAGCGGCTCATAAAAAATGACTTGTTTCCTAGTCCTTGGGGAACGATATCGGGGGGAGCCAGAGAAGCGGCGCTCCCCCCTTTAAGGCTTGTCAGGGGCTTTGACAGAAGCTGTAAATTTAATCCACAGACCTGCTGGGATGCAGAGGAGGTAAGCAGCGGGAAAGCCTTTCCTACTTCAAGGACCTTGGTTTACTCCAGGATAGCTGCCAAAAACCTTTAAACCTGGTGACAAATTCATTTTGCTCAGCTGCACCCCAAAGTCCGACGCTGAAATAAAACATGAGATACCTCTGCAAACAAACATTGCCAAATAATAGTGTGACAATTTCAGGTTGGAGAATATATTCTGTCCATAATTTATTCTAACTTGAGCACTGTTTCTAACTTCCGTGATATTATGCCACCAAAGTGTTGCTTGAGCGTGTGTCCTGTGGCAAAGTGGGGGTCCATCTTGCTTGAGAGGCATTTTGATATAACTCGATTATATGGAGAGGCCAACGCTGATGAGATGGCACACAGGCTGAGCCATGAGAAGAGTGGATTGCAAAAAGCAGCAGCGATGTGGCCGGAGGCCTGCTTGGAGAGCAGTTTATGAATATGTTTGCATCTGAGGTTTTGCCCCCCTCTTAATGTCAGAGCCATGCTAATCGCTTGGTGCTCTGACATCTGGAACCCCCCCGGTGAAGCGGAAATCACACTAGCTTTCTATGACTTTTTGATGTGGTCACACCTCATCTTTAGCCAGGATAGCCATTAAAATGGAAGAGGGCGTATTTTCTTTCTCTCCCCTCTGAAGTAAGCCATCTTTGGGATTTTGACACATCACTTCTTGGTTGATATGATTACCAAAATGACTTTTTTGCTTATGACTTCACCAACTTCCTGTGAATTTCTGAAATGATTCCTGGTTCATATATGACAGCATCGCCAGACAGAAGTGTTAGAATGTCATCTGAATAATATATGTATTCTCTCTTGCATTCTTCATAAGACTTTGGCACTCGGTCCTTCATTCTAAGCTTTCAATCACCGAGCCCCGGGGGGTTGTGGATACCTGCTCTTTGAAGCACTCGGAAAGAAGAGAGCAGAGGAGAGTCGTGACGTGGGAAAAACTATCTCCAAATACAATGTGTGCCGCACAATGGAAGTGACCATTATTTTAAGGCTACAGAAACCTCAGCTATGTAACTGGCTTTTTCTGATTATTTTTCACCCTAGCTTTTAAATTAAATCGTCACATTTCTTTTTAGCCCGTCACGAGTTTCATTTTCCCCAAGCAGTTTACCGTAGTTTAAATCAGTTCAGTATCAGTATCAAGTCCCCCCCTGCAAATCTGTGTACATCATTTAATTTGCACCACAGCCAAATGACTGACGGCATCTCACTGATCTGAACGCTATCAGTTTGACAAGAACTTTAACCTTTAGCTTAGCACGATTTATCAAACAATGGGATGTCTTGCATAAGGCGCTCATAGGTGATATTTCTGTATGCTGGAGCCTCTTCCTCTTGGTGAGATCAGGAAGCCTCAGGACCGGAGATAAGCAGCTACCTGAGTCAGAGAGGGTAATTTAGATGTCTTCCTGAATCCAGGTTTCAGCACAAGAAAAAAAAATACGGCATGTAGCCTACTGAAATACCACAATACAATACATTGAAGCAAGTTGAAATTTGAACGGTGTCAATCGTAAGCGTTATGTGGGAGTTGTTACACGGCAAAAAAAGTGTGGAGAATAAAAATCACGAGAACAAGCATGACCACAATAAATATACGTTAAACATGTGACATGGCGGTTAGGTGTTACTTGAGGGTATTTTTTACATTTGCTCTGCCTCGTCAGATTCCTCAGCGTACCAGTGATAAAAGAATAAAAAATAAACTAAAAATATTCAGATATAGTTGGCCAACAATAATTTGATAGCAATAATTATTGAACGGACACACAAAGCAAACTCAGATGTGTGTATTCTTAATTTGAAGAGACTCACCTTCCAGGCACACACTTTAGTCGTTACGTGACACTTATTCCAAACCCTCCTTTTATTATACTGCGATGAAGTTCATTGCATAATAATTCAGAACGTTAAAATGGATAATCGTTTAAAACATTGGCTGCGCAGCTCATAAAAAAATGTATGAAACAATTTGACTCTGGCGCAGATGATTTGAATTGAAATAGTTTCCTATGGGGAAAATCGAGTATATAATGGAACCTTTCGATTCTGGAAGTTGGATTTGACTCATTTCTACCTCTGACAGTATAATCTAAGCAACCAACTGTGCTTATATGAACTTATATCACTCACACTTAATATTTAGTTATCACAGCTGGGAAAGAAGTCACTAATAAACTGGATGGTTGCAAATCAAAACCAACTCTCAGAAGGCAACTGTGTTTACACAGGAAATTGTGAAAATGCTTTACCCCGAGTTTGTGGCTTGCTATTATTTTTCTTGAACAAGAACCGCTCACATGCACTCCGTTTTCACTGCAAGGCTCAGACAGAAGACAGTGGCCTCACATGGGTCAGAGAATCTCGAGCCCAATTTGCTGCAGGTCTCTGCGAAGAGAGGAGCGGTGTTGATTTTGGCACTTTTATCGCAGTCCCTACAAACAAATCCAGTTTTTTCTTCCACCAGATATGTTGGCTCACTGAAAAACTGGTGGAGAAGAGGAAAGGAAGAAGAGGAAAGGAGAAGGCGGGGGGAGATTGAAGAAAAACAACCTCAGGGCTGGAGGGAGATATTGTATGCATGTGCGCTCAAGCTCAAGGTTTGTGGCCAGCTGCTTAAGGATCTTTTCTGGGGAGTCAAGATTATCCACAGAGTCAATAGAGTGGGGGAGTGGGGCGAAATCTTGCCAGGTTCTGCCAGTGCAACTCAATTCTGCTGGGCAGAGACACTGTCCGCTTTGTTTTTTTCCCTTTTTTTCCAGAGCAAGCTGATGAGAAAGCTGCTATATGTTATCTAACATGCACTCAACCATTCAATCCTTCTCTGGAAAACTACAAAAACTGGATAAGATCATTTTACATCAGCATATAAAGTTAATTACCTATCAATATAAAAAAAAAGAAGAAGATATTAAGGCTTCTCTCTATACACCAATCGGCCCGATCGTCGGCAGATCACGCCGGAAAAATGACGGAAATACAAACCGCAACAGACACCGACTTTTAAGTACTTTCTGCCCATGTGTGATAAATAATACCCCTCCATACCATCGGCAGCGGTAGTCACTCTTCCTCATCCTTGGAAAAAAGGTGAACGGAAAGCTCTACGGCGGCGGGATATACATACGTAAACAAGCATACCGCAAAATTTTTCACTCGTGTATATATATATATATATATATATATATATATATATATTCCCACGTGAAGCACACCCTCAAGCTTTTCACAGAGTATTGTGTAATATGTAAGTACCTCATATATCCAGTTGCGTCTCAATGTCTTGCCATAGTTTGGCTTTCATCACTCGATCGTCATACCCTTTAACGGTACAGTATGCTGGTCTCAATCATTCAATCCTTCACTGAAAAACTAAAACATTTTAAATCAGCATATAAGGTTGTTAATATATATATATATATATATAAATAAAAGGTATTAAGGCCTCTCTCTATACGCCAATCGGCACATCCTTTTAACGTACCGTACCCTTTAACGAGTACGGTATGCCGGTCTCTCTTGAACCATAGTGTTGAATTCGTCTTCTTGATCTCCAAATGCGAAGGGTGATACATGCTTTCCATCCCTTACTGTTTATCTGCATTTTTAACTTCCTGTTCTTGCCCCGCTGATTCGCTAGCTAACAGCCAATTAGAGTGATCGAATGTCACAACGCTCCGACGCAGATTCAACGTTCAATGTTGAATTTGCCGAAAACGCCCCGCAGGCGCTCTGCCAATGCCTACGCCATCATGATGGTGATTTTATGCTTTCATCAGACGCCGCATACCAATACTTCAGGACTTTTAATTTTTTCATCCCTCTAAAAAAACTCTGAGAGTTCCGGAAGCTTTCTTTAAGAGTAGTTCAAGTGAGGTGTGCAGACAATTAGATAGAGCCGTAGATGAGGAGCAACATTCACTCTTCCTGGCGGGATGCAGAGCGGCATGAGCACTGTTGCCAAGGTCACAGCTTCGCATTTTCACGGACATGGTTGTCAAAGGCTGAAAGGGCTCAACCCCTGGAAACACCTCGTGGCAAGCTCGTCCATTCTGCATGCGCTGAAACTGCTGAAGGCAAAAGAGAGACAGAGAGAGCAAGGGGGATAGAGAGACTGCGGCGATCTGAGGAAGACAAGTACACCAAGAGGGGAGTCTGCTTTTTAGCGATACCGAACCCCACCACACTGTCACACTTTGGGTAATTGTGAGGGACAGCCTTGTGGGCAGCTCTGAGTCAGAATTTAGGGCAAAATAATACCCCTCCTCTGGGTTTTCTCTGGCAAGCCTTCGCTAAGGCCTTGACGGCAAAGCCAGTTATACCTACAGTAGCTAAACCACCACAGTTAATTTTGAAACTTTAATCCAGAGCTCCACCTTTTTCCTCAAGAAATAACACATTCCAAATGTCTGGACTGAAACCTTGCTTAGAAAAGATTTGTGTTACGGCCTTGCATTGTAGATGGGCAGCCTTTTCAGACAGCTTTTTTAATGGCTTTGTCAGACAGGAATTTAGATTGGAGTCCAACATGACCTCTACCAGGGGTCAGTGGTTGGATCCATTTGGAGCTTTTGTTGGCACACCTGTGTGAGAGGACCCGATGGAACCACAAGCTCTTGTTTCAGGTCTTGTTTTTGTCCCAGAGAGACAAGTGTTGACTCTCCCGTTGCAATGCATTGGGGAATGGAAAGGGAAAAAAAATCCTCCCTGTGGTCGAGACGGTCCTTCAGGATTTCATCAAAACAAGAAGAAGAAGGAATTGATGATTATTTATTCATATATTTATTTGTAGACCTGTTTTTTTTCCCGGCCTGCAGTGACAGTCAAGGACGCATCTGTCGATTGGGATTTTTAACTACATTGTTGCAATATGCCTGGCGGGAAAAAGAGCTGACGAGACTGAGGAGATAAAATCTTTTCTTGCAAAACTCAAAGAAATGGTCACCGAAATACTTGAAATGAAAAAGAGCATGGAGCCACTTCTGCAGGAAATTCAGTAGTAGAAAGAGACACAAGAAAATGATCGACGCATTGTCGCCTTGGAACAAAAAGTGGATGATTTGGAACAGAATCTTCGTATCAACAATGTGATAGTTACAGGTAACCAGATCTCTGGCGAGAGCTGCGGCCAGCACAAGTGCAGTTGATTCTGACCAAGTTTCAGCGAAGTAGACTCTGGAACAGCAAGTAACAATTCGACTCAGAGATTTGAGATTAATTGTGGATCCAGCACACATCCAGATCTGGTCAATTAAGGTCCTTTTAACTGTGAGGTAGCCACTCTAACCAAAATGTCAACCATTAATTTTTTTATTTATGTGACTAGTTCAGGGTGTACCATGCCTCTCATCCTAAAACATCTGGGACCCACGACCCAAGTGAGAAGCGGTTTAGAGAATAAATGAGTTTTGGTATCGATGCAAGTTTGGTTGATCTCAGGTTTGACTTGGAGCTAATCACAAGAAGGAGTCATGCTAACTCATCTATGACTCCTTCAACTCTGTATTGCCTTGTGACAATTGCTGCTGACTCGTCACCCACTCGGGAATTAGTACAAGTTAAATCAAAGAAAATTATTTCATTTAATTTGTGTGGACTTTTTCGTTTTCGTGGGGGGAATGTTTTTGATGCCGTACAGGCCTCCAATAATTGTAACGCGTGGTGGCGCCGAGCCCATTTTTTAAATTTCCTTTTGTTTTAATAAAGGGAATCCATGGATTGTTAATCTTCTGAAGCTCTCCCGTTTTTTTGTTGTTTTGTTGTTGCTAACCCCGCTGCGCCATCCACGTCCAATCGGCCCGCGTGCGTTACAGTCTGACTAAATTTTTCATGAGAAAATTTTACATTTTCAACACCTTTTGATTATGATGAGTTCGTTTCCTATATGGGAGTTGGCTTCAGGGTTAGGCATCCACATTAAACTGCATTTAACCCTTTGACTGTGAGATTTCAGACATTTTTTAGCCATCCAAACATAATTGACTGAATTTGTCCAAATGTATGTACCGTTTATACTGTATATATATTCGCGCACTCCATATCTAATCTTAGCGATCAGCCATAACCAGATGTTACCTGCACAAACAAACACAGCTGAGTGAGAATGACCACGCTCAACCACTAAGTGTTGTATTTCAGCAAAGAACTCTGGGAAATCTGAAAATAGCCTAGAGGCTCCTGGTATTATTGTAGGGATCGAGCAGGATGATGCAGAAACCATTTGGAAGCCACAGTGGGATGGTGCTGGACCAGGCTTTGTTTGGATAAATATGCTGCGAGATTATGTGGTTTGCCAAAATATAGCCACTTGTTTTCGCTTGTCCAAACACTGGGGATGTTTTTCCTTGAAATTGCACATCTTTTTTTTCTTTTTTTTTTGGGAAGACAACCAAACCCGGCTTCTTATGTGTTGGAAATATCCACGCTAATGAGTGATGCAGATACTGGAATACAATCAATTAAATTTCATAATAATCAGCTTGTTACGTTCACGTTGGTGTTTAAAGATAATCTAGTTATTTTTATTTTTCGTTTAAGGGTAATGCAGGTATCCTTTACTTTCAATATGGTCGCCTATTTTTAAGGAAACAGTACTGTACTTGCAAGCTGTTGGGACTTAAAAAAAAAGACGAATAACCAGCACTGCACCCTGGATGCGGCAATCATAAAGAGAAACTTTCATGAAGAGAAAGTTCAGCAGGGTCAACTCCACAGAATCACATCAACATATCACGCCTGCTTCCAAAACACCTGGCACCTGTCTTTCTCTCCAAGACGAAGCAGTTCGAAAAGGAGATAAAGTGCTGATTGTCCTTTTTCGGTCTTCTTTTTTTTGATGCAGGTTGAAGGCATTGAAGTGAAAACCACTTGGCTTTCAAGGTGCTTCCCTGCTTATTCTTTACTGTCTGTTCGTCTCTTAACTGGTCTCCGGCGATTAATCAAAGTGCCCCGTCATCAAACAGTGATCCTCACTCAATTTGCCATCCAACTGAAGAGCAATTGCATGTGTCATGGGATCTATCACGTTGAATAAGAAAGACACAAAGCACCGAGGAACCATATGCTTTACATGTTAATGTAAAACAGACTGCCACACACCCAGAAAGTGGTAGTTCAAAGCTCGCCAGAACCACATCTGACAAAGCTGCACTCGTACATGATAAAAGCATAATAAACAGAAGAGCACTCAGAAAGCACAGACCTCTGCCAAGGCTTAAATATTGGTCATCTGCAAAAATAATGAGTGAATAGCTAATTTCTAAAAGACGGTAAGGTTTCATCCAGATCTATAATGTATTTAAGGGGACACAATGTCATCATATATAAGCACACGCAAAAAACATTAAAATTGGATTATCCATGTTAAATCTGATCTAAATCAGATGATGGTTAAATTGAATTTGACATGACCACATTTGACTTGATTGTTGATGGAGATACTCTTGGCCCTTTGCTATGTGGGAAAAAATACTGGCAAGCATTGAAGAGGAAAACTCATAGTTGGGGTTTACAACGTATCTGGGTTTTTTTTTGGGTACTTTTCTCCCTTTAATGGGTTAAACTACTAAGCAGTGACATGTTTCTGTAAAAGTGCAACGTGCCACAAAACATAACTTATTTTGAAAAACAAATCACAAGGAAAAAATGTCTTCAATGATGACGTACCTGCTGCTCGTCTCTTGCTTTTAAGCTTCACTGTCCCCGCGTGACTTTCTGACTGCTTACGTCCGCAACACACCGGCAAAGCGTGCAGAAACCGTGAAACCAGTCTCGACTTGGCCAGGAAATTGTGCTCTTTCGTCTATTCAATATTAAAAGATGTCTGGCTTAGGTTTGCGCAGGATGCAGGACACATTACTGAAAAGTAGGACTGTCCGGCCTAAATCCCTACGTCTGGCCACCCTAGCAAGTAGCATAACTACTAGCGTGCTGCACTTGTAGCTAACACTACAAGCTCAAGAAGAGGAAATTGTTTAGGTAGCGTATTTTTTCATCAGGTCTATTTAAAAAACGATACCTAGCCGTAAAGGAGATTTAAATACACTCACAATACCGGAAGACATTTGTTAGCATACCTAGAATTAATTTGTTAACATGCTTGAAGTTTGTTAGCATGATTGGAGCATTAGCTAACTCTGAATTTTACATAAGCTCAACAACAAACCAATGGTCCTGTTATGTAGTTTAATACCATTCATCCCGAAACATTGTTATGTGATGTGGTGTATTTTTTTGTATGCTTTTGATTTTTGTTCTTATATGAATGTGTTTGTACTAAATAGTAGTAAAATGTGGCTTAATTAAGGGCGGAGACCCGTTACATACATTTGGCAAAGCGATATGCTCTTTTACGCATCCAATATTTTCATATCAGCGTTGTATTTCTAAACTAAAACTCACATCAGCTTTAAATAACAGTGAAGAGTGACAAACACATGCTTTCATACACAAGTAAGCTTTGAGCTCCGTTCACCCTAGGTTTGCTTCATGGTGTTATGCTTGAGTGCAATGACATTAGAACTTTGGTTTTGGGGGCTTAAAATAACCACTGTGTGGTAGGTACTTGGACACACATGCCTGTAATTTAACTGGGATCCCTCCGTGTAATATGAGAATATTACACAAAGTGTGTTGACCAAAAGAGAGACAACCTTGGTCGTGAAAGCCAAGTATACATGCAGCGGTGTTGCGTCTCACTAAACTACCCTGATGAAAAGCAAACAGTTCCACCATTATGGTGCAGGAGAAAAAACAACATTCTTTGTAAATGTACAAGGAAAGCTATTTTAGAAAAGGAGATAATAGCTGGGCTGGTGTTAAACCTTTCCGATTTGAGTCTGTTATTTAGGGGACGACACCTATAATCTGCAGACATAATGCTCTGCTTTATTTCCTGCCTTGCATTTTAGAAATGATGATGTTGATGTAACATTTTGTAAATTATTTTTATGTCAAATAGGTTGTTTTATGGTTTCTGCGAACAAGTCACAATGTTTTTATAAAACATCCTCTGCAGGAAATAGGATGATTGTATTATATTAGTACTGCATGGATTAATCAAATGTGAGCGTTGTACATTATTCTAATAAAATGCTGAACTTTAAATAAGTAAAATAAAGGGAAGGAAAAATAATAGTTTTCCTTTTTCGGTTTAACATCTACAACAGTGTAATAAGGCCACGTGTAAATATATTTTTTAGAGGGCGGAGGCAATATTCAGAGAAAACAACTCAGAAATGTGCAACTTTATAAAGTGGCAAATTTGTTACTTTATAAAGTGGCAAATTTGCAAGAAAAACCTTGCAAATTTGCCACTTAAAAAAGTGGCAGATTTGCGAGAAAAAAACCTCAAAAACGAGAAATACACATAGGGTAGCTATTGTCGAATGTGAGGATTCGTTGGTGGTTAATGAGACTCTGTTTATAAAATAAAAAGGAAGGATGGAGACGGAGTCATTCTTAATTTAAACTTTACTCGTCTTAGACGGCAGCTAGAGCGACAACACTTCCTGATCAGCTGACTAACACTAACCAATCAGAAGCTGGCATACTTTAGGTAAATGCAAGTGAATGGCGGAGAGCAGCAGATTCGACACATCAACTTAGCTACTTGTACAAAAAAATAACAAAATATATGAATGTGTAAATAATAGTTCTGAAAACATTAATGTTCAATTAAATATTTATTTTAACAAATTAACTTACATGCTTGATTCTCAGGGTGTGGGACTTGGCAAAGCGAGGCGTCGTCTTCGTCACTGGCCGTACCCAACGCTTCAAAGAGTGAATGCTTAACATGATATGGTTCATCTCTGCTAAAGCAATTATTATCTCCTTATTTGAAAACCCGATGAAAAGTATTGGCACAAACATCCGAGTGGAATGCTACGTGTATTTCTCGTAAATTTCTGACTTTTTTTCCTCTCGCAAATTTGCCACTTCATAAAGCCGCAAATTTGCCACCTTATAAACTTGCAAATTTGCCACTTTATAAACTCGCAAATTTATAAAAACGATAAAAAAATATATATACGTGGCCCTAATACGCTGTCGTAAACATCTCCACCAGTCATGCATTTTTACTTTTTTTTATTTTTTATGTTATTATTATTATTTAATGTTATTTTATTTTATTTATTTATTTATTTATTTTTGCTTCATGAGAGAAATAAGCTCTAGCTTGCCTTACCGGGGCTTGAATGGAGCATATTGGACTGTGAGATATGTTCAAAATAATTCTTGCCGTTTCAATAAGCGCCACAGCTTCTAGACATACTGTATGAGATGCATTGGTTGAGTCCTCCCAGTGGGAAGTATGAACAGAAACAAGGTAGTCCATTACAGATTCTGAAACTCTGTTTTCACCGTCCATTTGTTCCGTATCTTCTCTGAGTTTATCTGGCGTACCCTGTCATTTCCCCAACTTTCTCCAGTGCCGTAATCTCTGTCTCTCCCTCTGTCTTTAGCTCAACTTTTTCCAGCACAGTGGTGTTTATCTCTACCCTTCTCAGTCTCTCCCTGTGCTGTATTTCTGTCTGCACTATAAAGTCACAGTGTTTACTATCTGCAGTGCAGAAACGTGTCACGTGCGATGGCTTAACTCACATCCAATTTGTCTAACTTCACTGACTACCAGTACAAAAAGCTGCGCCGCTCACAATGGAAGCTCGCCGCCAAGTTCAGAATCTGTTTTGGTTTTAGGTCTGGGTCTGTATGGGACAGATTTCGGGTCCGGACCCAGACTGTGTGCCCTCTCATCCATTATGTCATATGCAAGGGAATTTGGGGGTGCGGGACGTGAAATTAACAGATAATAATGGCAGGTTTTGGCAAAATGTGAGGCCCGAGCATTGCCTGTGAAACTAAACATTGAGAAGGAAAGAAGCCTAAAGAAATTCTTACAGATCCCCCCCCCTTCCCCCAAAAAAGATTTTCCCTTATGAATTGTGTGAGCTTCCCTGTAGTTGAATTATAGATCTGCTTCAGTGTGTTGGTCCAGATGATTGACAGGGGGTATAAGCACAAATTCAGACCCCCCTTTGCTCCTGCCACGAAAGTGAGAAGAAATCTTGAAACACAAGGTAAGATTCTTTGCAACTCCCAGCGTCTGTCTTTTTTGTCTCCGTGCCAGTGATAGCCGGTGAAATCTGCTTTTTTTGACCAGAGTTGACTCTATGCAGTTAAAATTATATTCCATTATCATAACACTCGTGGGAAAATATCTTGACTGTTGTTGCTTATGCATAACTCATTCAACACATTTTTGCATGTTCTTTTTTTTCCAGAACGCAATATTGCCTGGGCCGAGTAAAAAATAAATAAAAAATCAATGAAAATGAAATGAAATGAATGCCCCCCCCCTCTTCCTCGCTGCTCCATGAACTGCAAATTTACATTCACTTAGAGGAGTGCTTGGTGGTAGACAGCTGTGTTTTTAGTGAGAGCGGGGAGATTTAATTACCTCTGTTTTAGTGGGCAAAGCTGCGGTGGTGAAGTGACGAGGGAAATACAGTGCAGAGGTAGCAGATGATTTCCCGCCTCGCAATCGAGCAGTGGCCATGTTTGAAATGGGCTAGCTTGCTCCGGGGTAGCTTTTCATCCAAAAGTATTCGAATACAAATAAAGCCGATCCGTGTAGAGTATTCTAAATGTATAACCGTGGCTATAAGTATAAAATAAATAAATATAAGCCGTACTAGGGTAAGAAATAGTCTGAAAGATTTGAGACTTGTCGCTTTATTATTATTATTAGAGCTGAGGCCCCAAAGCTTTCAAATTGTTATAAACGCGGGAAGATGATCGCGTTTATCCAAATCCTTAATTCTGTAAATTCTCTTTTCTCCTACTTCTCTGAACTCACATGTAGCCATCAGTTCAAGTTCACTTCTAATTCACAGCATCAAAAACCGCTCAATTGAGTGAGACAGAGATAATCACATCATTTTTAGTGTAAGATGAATACGTTGACGACATAATCAATTCAAGCCGTATAAACACATACACAAACACACACACACACGCACACACAGTTTTGCTTTATAATATATGCGGAAAGACATGAAACAGTATGAGCATTTTATATCACAATTGTAGTGATTAAAATGATTACTAGATATTTTGCCCGTTTTATATTCAACTGAAATATATAAAATCAGCACCTTTCAATTTTTTTCTTTTTTTTTTTCTTTTTAGACATTAATTAAAACGGCAACAACAGAAAACAATTTCCATGCATGCAAGCCTCCACAAAGTGTGCTTAAAATGATGACGGCGACTGTGATGCTGATTTCTGTAATTACTACTGGATTTTATGTATTGCAAGCCATTGGTTAGTTTATAAATTCAGGTTCCAGAGAGCAAACATTCAGCTGTGCTGCAATTAAATGGATATTCAGCAGTGCATCCCAATTTTACCTCTTGCTAATGTTTATATTATTTAAATACTGCCACAGATTCCATTTCCCCCGTATCATTATGAGTCCTCGCCGCTCCACAACTTTGAGTCAAACGTGAGAATAGTTAGAGGCGTTGTGTTCCGTGGGGTTTAGAGAAAATTAAAGTTTTAGAAATTGGTTCATGCCAATCAATGTGTTGGGTTAGGGGGTGAGTGGGAGTCGGGGAAGGGAGGGAGGCAGGGAGAATACGGGGAGAGATGCAAGAAGAGACTTTAATGAGTGCAAGAGTGCAGGAGGGATAAACTGAGGCGATGACTGGAGTGACAGTGATTGAGAGGTGGGAGAGCAGCGAGGTGGCAGCCCCATTTCAAACTCAACGCACCCCCATCTCTGCCACAGCAATTGTGTCTTTGCAACAGTGGTTCCGACCCGGGGTTCGGTGGAGGCCAATACACTGATGACGTTGCCCGCTCGGTGTTCCGCAGGGTTCAATTCTAGGGCTTCTGCTGTTTTCATTGTATCTGCTGCCTCTGGGTTTGCTGAACAGCATTCCCACTTATGTTGTTTCTAACCTTTATTATTATTATTATTATTATTATTATTATCATTACATCAGGCACGTTTTATTTTCTACACTTTTTACCGTGTAACAACGCCCACATAATACTTCCGATTTACACCATTCAAACTTGCTTCAAAAATTCACGCCTCCCAGGGTATATTTCGTCTGATTCCACATTATTTACAGTATTCGCGCAATTTAACGTTAAATACAAACATTCATTTTCAATGGGACAGACATGAAAATTTTTCCACTTTCCACGCCCACTTTCATACATACAACTGATCATCATTGCTAGCTCTCTGTTCAGCATTTTCAGCATTCCTACACAATTTCTCCAGAAATTGCACTTTGTCTAGTTTTAAGAAATAGTTGAGTAAAATTGAGTCAGCGTCCTAACAGCATGTTTTGAAATGCCAAGTTGAGCAAATCATTCTATTTTTTTAATAAAGAAGGGTTTGATGAATACGCCCTCTTTTCTACCTATTTTTTCTTTCTTCACCCCTGATGCATTCCCCTCCAACCTTAGTCCCTGTGTTTGGATTTTGAGCAGACTTAAACTTCCCTCCTGTCCCCCAGCCAGCTATGAATCACATGGAACCCAGGGACCCACAGGCTGCCAGGGCCTCTTGATGACTCCCAGCCCGACCATAACAAGTGGCTGACAACTCTATTTACATAAGACCAGCAGGCAGAGTGGAGAAACAGTTACACGCGCGTACACACATTTCAGCAGCGCAAATAGCAGATATGTCACAATCTAGTTTGTGTAGTTATGAATGAATGCCTCTCTCCAAATAAATACAGAAGATGCACAGCCAATAGGTTTTATGGCCTTAGGGTATAAATTCAAGCATTTTTTTTTTTTTGGGAGAGGTTTTCCACATGAGTGCTGCGGGTGGAGGGACCCAGGGGATGCGGGGGCCTTTAGACCTCTATATCCGCTCCAGTCATACGTCTCTCATCATGGGATACCAAGAAAAGCAAAATGAAGTATACCACTGCTGATTGATGTGTAAAAGTTAAACGTGCCTTTTTGACCTTCCATGTGGACATGAACACTGACCAATCATATATTTGCTTTGTTCGAAATGGACACAATCAGGACTGAACGTTTCTGGAAAAAAAATAGCAATCACAATCATTGAGATGACCAAAAATGATTATTAATTGTTTCAAAACGTAATATTTATTCCAATATCATTCACCCTAGCACGTTGAGCAATTGATTCTTGAACTGTCTATTTTTTTTGTCAAGTACAAACTGATCGTGTAAATATCGTGAAATTCAAAATTCTTGAATTTGTATTCTTCATTTTCATTATTAAGCATCACTCTTGCCCATCATGTTTATTTTATCTCATATTATTTTTACAAGTCATGTGCAAATTCCTTGAATCTTTGAAAAGTCAACTTTAAATATAACTTAAAAAAGGACAAGGACAAATTGAGTAAGGAAGTAAAATAAGCATAATATTATTTGAAAAACAATATAAACGAGTACCAGCTGTTCATGCGGGTTTCAGCCTCTTAGGGGCAGTGTGGTGCCATGCTTGGATGAAAAATACACTTTTAATGAGAACAGAAGAAACTTGAGATTGAACTCTAGTAATACTACTCATGTTTCACAGATTGGGAAAAATGTGTGCCTTTGAGTAGTTTTATCTTACCTGTGTTTATGTGTTTCCAAAGTGTTGATGTTTGAAATTCAAGCACAAACATTTGTGATTTGAAGGAATATCACTCCCAAAAGACGATGCTAATTTCCAGTTAGCATTTTCATTGGATATTACATTGACTTTAGCATTAGCGGCTCGCGATGTTTTAAAACGAAGCATGTTTTGTATTTAAACCACAACATGTGTAATTGTTTTTTGTTGTATAGTCAACTTTAACATTAAACCGCTTAAAACAAGTTCAGGGACGGCAGAGTCACATTCGCTACACGTTTGCTAGTTTCACAATGTTTGGGAACTTGTAAACTTACTATACCGCGACGTTCTGCAAACTAATCTTTGATTAGAATGTTTTAAAGACCGAGAGAAGTCAAAATTTCAAATAATCGTCCAGAGCTGGCTGCAACTTGAATAAACTATAGACAAAATCTTCTGTTCTTGAGGACACCATTGTTGAGGAGTGTTGCTGCTTATTTACCCCAGCGGATAGCTTCAGAGAGTGTGTATACTATCTCCTCTCGACTGACAGCTGGAGCGAATGTTTATGAAATAAACATGGGCCTGATGCAATGCTCAGAACCCTGCTCTGCAGTGGCCTTGGAAACCTCCTTTATCACCAACGCACAACCCCCCCCCCCCCTTCCCCTTCCGCACTCTTTTATTCTTTCTGTCTCACTGCAATACATTCATGCGCACATTCCCTCGAACTGTTGATACTGAGGTGCTCATGGGCCTAATGGGGTCAAACAGACTGTAAATCCATTGTAAACCCTTCCCGTCTGAGATGTCCCCTAAGGGATGTTTAACCGCTGAAGTTCCTCACACTGTTTCTCCACGCGTAACTTTACGGCATGTGTGTCCGATGACGCTGTCAACTAAAATGTCAATAAAGGAAATTTAGAACTGCAATGTTACAAACGAGCATACCAGCGTGTCTGGATTGCTACTGAACACAAAGCTTGACAGATTTGAGTTTATCACTTGTACATTCTTTTGTTGAAGCTTCACTGACTGAAAGTGGGAGGGACAGCGAACAATTTGATGCAATAGACTCAACAGCACCTCTTAAACTCAATATCCGACGGATATAACTCAGTTATCTTTCACTGTATGCTGTGGTTTCAGTCCAAAAGTCTGTCTTCAATTTTTTCCGTACGTGTTCATCCAGCGAGAAAAAAAAGGAAGAGATTTATAATGACGAGATATAAAGTCATGATGATGAGACGAGATTTAAAATCATCGGCATCTTCAACACTACCACAGACGTACTTAAGGAACTTACATTGCGATTACGTATTTAAAGATGTCACGACATCTTCAAATCTTGTCACGATGTCTTTAAATCTCGTCATGACGTCTTTACATTTCTCCATGACATCGCTAAATCTTGTCATAATGACTTTAAATCTCGTTAGGACATCTTTAACTCATTTTCACTGAAGCAACCCCCTTCGCTCCTGGCTGTTTTACTGGATTTTGGGTGATTTTGCAAGGCCCACAGAATATTGTGTTCTGTTGCTATAAAAACATGGAACCTACCAAAAGAAAGATTAGAGTCTCTTCTTGCATCAGGAAAAATTAAAAATAAATATTTCTGTTTCCATTTTGCAGCAATTAGCATTAGAATATAGCTAAGTTTCATCATTATTCACAAACCTGTTTAAAACAGTGGGGAAAACATGGTTGATCTCTTATACTCTCTTATACTCTGTCTCCACCTGCTGGCCGTTTTTGTATTAACTGGTCGTTTTTGTATTAACTACCAACCTCTTCAGGTCAGATGCTGCATCAAAGCCTTCTGTATGCTCAAGCATAAAAAAACATTTATTTGTATTTTTATAAATACGTCTTTGGGAGAAAATTTCAGGCGTACCGGGTGTCCTTGGTATATGACGGTGTCAGCCTTTGACGTTAAAAAAATTATGGATGTCATTCAATGAACCAATTTGCGCAGAGGTGTAAGAATATATCTTTCTTGTACAATTTCTTGTATTAATCTTGTCATGATGACTTTAAATTAGGGATAGACCAATTATCGGTGCCAATATTGGGCAATTTGACAAATATCTGATGGCCGATAAAAGGTCAATCTAAAACCATTTTAAACTCAAACAACTATTTATTTAAATTTTCAGTTAACTTTATAAGAGATGCTGCTTACCCTGGGAACTTTTAGTTTTTGTTCGAAATGAAAACAGAAATGTGAAAGATTTCAGGTATTTTAAAATGTTGGTATTATCTTAAAAATTGTTCAATAAACATGTTTTAAAACATTACAACAAAGATTGGCATTTGTATTTTAGAAAATTTTGACGTAAATATTTTCTTACCTCCTTTTTACTGAAAATAAGTATCGGCTTCAAATATCAGTTAACGGCCTCCTGCCCTGAAAATACCATATCGGTCAATCTCTATTTTAATCATGACTATAAATCTCATCTTCTTTTCTCGCTATATGAAACCCTAATACGCCGTCGTATTGCCCATTCCATTCTCGTAATACTTTATTACCCTGCAAACTTTTTGAGAAAGTTCTTTATTTATCTATACAGTTTAAAACTGGCACATGTGACTTGAAATGTGATCTAAAGTAGGCAAATTGCATCCAAGGCCTGCTGTTAGCTTCGTCCAAGTCTCTACTGTTTTCTTTGGGTTGACGCTATAATTCAGCCATTAAACATACCATTTGTCCGGTGCAGGATCCAGGCTAGCTGGAGCCAAATCCCCACGATTTTGGGCGAGAGGAGGTGGTGGTACAACGCCCAGCAGATGGCCAATGAATTGCATTTCCGCAGTATGTAGTAAATGTTGAAAATGTTCTGATGTGTTAGCATATAAAATGACCTGTTATATGATGAGGAAATCCTTTAAATTCTTTTTTAATAAATTATTTTTATAAAAATATGATAATAATAATAATATATAAATCAAAATTACTTGATATGAAACAATTTTTAAAAAAGTAGTGAAAATAGTTACTTTGCCTGGTTACAAGTTACTTTTATTATGAAGTAATAATTTTTTTTTGAAGCAAGTAATGAGTAACTGTAACTAATTACTTTTTTAAGTAACATTCCCAACACTGCCTATAACATAGTCAATGTAAATAGTCCATAAATAAAATGAGTTCCGATTATCACTTTAAACATTGCTACTAATAATAAAAAATAAAATAAAATAAAAAACTCAGTTTGTACATGAGCTCCGGGCACCAAGCTTCACAATCATCCAAACCGTTGACTAATTACCTGAGCAGCTTGGCGGCTGCTTGGGTAAACAGGCCCCGGTCACTATGGAGCGCTGGCCTCGGTGCGCCAATATTCCTACAAACGACCGGAAAGAAAAGACACGTGCTGGACTAACTGCTCCCTGGGCAGGAGGCTGACATCCAGGCGGTGACAAACGAATCACACTCGCTGTTTGCGCTTGCTGCAAGTGAGAGAGAAAGCGCTAACATCGCTTGTGCTGTACATTAGTTAGTTGAAGCCAGAGGAACTTTTACTGAGAATATCTTTGTTCTATGATTTTGTTCAATTTCGCGATGATTATGATACGATTGCGTAATATCGATGGTTATCTATGCATCTTAAATTGATGCAAATTTTTTTTAATAAAGGTCTTTTTGTTTCGCTCTTACTACTTTGAAGACATAATTGCACCGTTGTGGGTGGGAATGCAGCCGACTCCCGGCCAAATCGAAGCGGCTCCTTTCATTAATTTAACTTATTCACTTCCAGCCATTTTCACTGAAGCAACCGCCTTCGCTCCTGACTTTTTCTCTGGATTTTGATTGATTTTGCAAGGCCCACAGAATCTTGTGTTCTAATGCTATAAATGGCAATATATAAAATATAAATTCATGATCCATTATTTGTAATGACCCATAATTCTATGATATCACTCTTGTTTCTCAGCTGCCTTCCAGTAGCGTAAACATTTATCATATTTCCATTCGGATGAAAAACTATCAGATAGTAGCACGTAATCATCTGCAAATATCAAGTCACAATCCATCATTCCAAGAATATACCTGAAAAAAAAACCCCTCCTAGAATTGCTTTATTAGTACTTTTTACAGCGTATTGCATCATGATCAGTTATAATGAACAGTGACAACAGCCAGAGGGGCACTTAGCTCCTACATTTGCAGTTTTGAGGATTCTTTTTTTTTTCCTTTACAAGGAACTTCATGATCAGAGTCACTGTCGAGGTGCTGTTACAAAATTTTTACATTTTTTTGCAACAATTTCTATTTTGACCTGCATCGTTATTTCAGTACAACATAGCGCGGCATACACATTTAATTGTGATTCGGGGATCTCCAGCGCTGTATGAGGGCACCTCAACCTGGCCCAACTCCAATTACGCTGTAAAATTTCCATATTTGTCCCCAAGGCCCAATGAAGCGTGCAAAGCAATATTTCGAGCAGAAATAAAAAGGACTCATAAGGGAATATCCCTTTAAGAAAACGTAAGGGTGAGACGCAGAACATTTCAGTGTTTTTATGAGTTGAGGAAATTGAATGTGGCTCAGGTATTGTATAATTAAACCAATCTTTTTTTGTAATAGGAAAAAAAAAAACATGTTCAACAGCAGGTATTTGCCAAAAGGCATAGATTTCACTGAAGCGCCGATACTGGACTGAAAAGTAGTGAGGCAAGAGCATTACTTCATCACAGGAGGGCAGCTAGTTTGCCAGTCTTACACATACTGGAAATGTTTATATATCCTCTAATTAGATTATTTCTCGTGTTTTTATGGTTGAGTCCCGGCTAAAGCAAACAATGATGTAATCGCTGTCACGAACTGGAAATATTTACCTTTAAAAAAACAGCTAAGGGTTAACCTGCCTTCTACAGCCTTCTTTTTTTTTTTTTTTTTTTTTTTTAACTGTTCAGCAAGTACTAATGACTGTAAGTCAAAGCTTACACTGTTTATCTGTCAGAATGACACAACGAATATAAAACACCTTTCTGTGTAGTTTTTCACTTTCCCAAAGTAAATAGTCTCTCGTTAGTTATGACTTCACAGGCTTTACTGGCTTTCATGATTCAGTTAGGGGACAAATTGAATTCTGGGAATTGACTGTAAATGTCATAAAAATATATTCCATTACTTGTGGGACTATGTTTCACTTTTAAAGTGCGCACGTAGCGTTTGAGGCTACATTCTATGAATGTGAACATGGCAACAGTGTGAGCGAATACCCGAATGGATTTAACAACATTTCTGCTCAGCTTGGAGTGTTTCAGATTCGCTTGATCCAAAAAAGATTTGTATGAACAATTTCAACCTTTCCATGAGTTTAATTGTACTCTCAAAGTTGTCTCACAGGAAGTTAGTTTGCACGTTTGAGCGTATCCTTTAGGCACAAGTATAAACTATACGACTTATTTAGCAGGCGAAGGAAATCTAAAAGGAAATGTACAGTCCGAGATAAGCATTTGAACAAACATTTCAGGTTGTCTTTTCCTCGCCTCAGTTTATTTCGAGCCATTCACATGTTCTGTGGGGTCAAAAACAGTCAGCTGAATGCGGCGGATGTTGTGTCTCTGGCTCCATCCCATGCTGGTTTCTGCTTACATAAAGTGTGACAACAGCTTGGATATGATGTCAATGTGAAAGAATGTAGCTAGCGATCGTAATCACGAACCAGGAATCATAACCTTGTTGCCACACCTGGTTGCTGTGTATTGTTAAGAATTGGTTAATTATAGGTAGCTAATTCAGCCACATTCTTCGGAAGGAGTTGACCCTAATCAGTATCGGCCGAACCCATAAGACTGACTTACTGAACCCCAGGGGTTCCATCAAACTAGAATGTATGTACACTGTAATATACTAGTAAAAAAAAAAAAAAAAATCAATACACTTTCCGGCAGCTGGGGCGCCAGAAAAATACTGTGAAATAACAGAAAATTACTTTCTCGTAAAAAAACTGTAATTTTCCAGCAGCTGGCGCCAGAAAAATACTGCGAAATAACGGAAAATTGCGGTGCTTTCTCGTAAAAAAACGGTAATTTTCCAGCTGCTGGGGTGCCAGGAACTACTGTGAAATAACAGAAACTTACGGTACTTTCTCGTAAAAAAAACCCTGCAATTTTCCGGCAGTTGAGGCACCAGAAAAAATACTCTGAAATAACAGAAAATTACTTTATGGTAAAAAAAAAAAAAAAACTGCAATTATCCAGCAGCTGGGGCGCCAGAAAAATACTGTGAAATAACAGAAACTTATGGTACTTTATCGTAAAAAAACCCCCTGCAATTTTCCGGCAGTTGAGGCGCCAGGAAAATACTGTGAAAGAACGGAAAATTGCGGTGCTTTCTCATAAAAAAACTGTAATTTTCCGGCCGCTGGGGTGCCAGGAAATACTGTGAAATAACAGAAACTTACGGTACTTTCTCGCAAAAAACCCTAAAAAAACACGGTAATTTTCCAGCAGCTGGGGCGCCAGAAAAATACTGTGAAATAACAGAAACTAATGGTACTTTCTCGTAAAAAAAAAAAACGCTGCAATTTTCCGGCAGTTGAGGCGCCAGAAAAAATACTGTGAAATAACAGAAAATTACTTTATCGTAAAAACTAACAAAAAACCCCAGTAATTTTCCAGCAGCTGGGGCGCCAGAAAAATACTGTGAAATAACAGAAACTTATGGTACTTTCTCGTAAAAAAAACACTGCAATTTTCCAGCAGTTGAGGCGCTAGAAAAAATACAGTGAAATAACAGAAAATTACTTTCTCGTAAAAAAACACACACTCTATTTTCCCCATAAGTGTATCAGTACAGTTTGTTTATTTTAACAAGATTGTATGTAATGTAACAGTATATGACAGAAAAAAAATTATGTAAATAATTTTTCAAAACATGACCAGTAACCGTTGAAAAACTAGATATTGGGTTTAAAATTGCAACACTTTACTGTTAGGGTAATTTATTTATATAGCATCCCCCCCCCCCCCCCCCCTCTCAAACAGCTTTACATGTCCTTTCAAAATAAATGTTAATACAATGAATTCTACCATCTAGAACATTACAGAAATTGTAGTTATTTACAGACAATTATTTGTGAAATTATGATACATTTGTGAATGTATTTTAACAATCAATATATGTATTTCTAATTGAGGGTTTTTTTGGTAAGAGAACAGAAATATTGTGTTTTTAAAGTTACAGGTTTCACGTTCTTCTAGATTTGACATGTAAAATCAGAGTTTATTTTTGTAAATTATATTTTTAAAATACAGAAAAAGAACTGTAAAATTAAAAGTAAAATTCTGTTATATTACAGTTTTTTTTCAGGCAGATGAGCGAGCATAAAAAAAATTATGTTTGAGTCACAATGGGATAAAGACAACCTAAAAACCGTGCATACCCCAGTTTGTCCGTTTTGGAACACTTCATGACTCTACTGAATACTTTTATATTGGAGGCCATAATTCCAGATGATACCTTATGAAGAATCCATTGCATGAATTCCTTTGGGCTTGAAAATAGCTATCGTCAAATATACTTTTACTTCATTGGGGATTGAGCTTTTCCATTCTAAACCCCAAGGTATAAATATGAGAAGGTTCGAGGTCACCACTCAATAGTCAACAGAAGGCGATGCAGGTGAAGGTGAGAAAGGTCAAGCTCAACTTCTTCAGTGATTAATGTCAGTTTGTTGCCAAAACTACCTCAGCCGCCACAATACAGTGCAGCCCCTTGAAGACCAAAAAAACAGAAATCATAATAAAAAGAAATGCTTTTCAACTGAGCTCTTGATTTGCTTTCATTTATATCCTGATAAGCACCCGGATCAGGCCGCAGTATCGCCGGAAAGGGGGGGAATAAAGTGAAACTATATCTGAGACACGCCTGCTTTTGAACAGGTCAGTGCAAATGAAGGTTCTTTTCATTGGCATCATGCCGCGCCATGCGTAAACCTCACAATAAAGGAAGCGAGAACACAGGACCGGATTTGCTCGTTTGACCCTGTTGTGCATCCGCTCCTTTACGTTTGTAAACCCCTAAGCTCTGGGACTGTTTCCACCAAAGCAACGCTAGCCCGTTTTGGAGACTCGCCCTTCCGTGGGAAATTTCATCCCGAGACACTGATGCAACCCGATTCACTCTCTGCATCCATTGTTTACAGTATCATAACCCACTGTTTGTATCCGAGGGATCATAGTCAAATGTCAAACGTCTTCTCAGGTATTATATTGAGTGATGATATTGCGTTAAGGTGTGAGTGTCCAATGGCATCCTAACACAGTCCCGCCGTCATCAAAACATAACTCTCTTAACATCGCCCAAGGAAGACAAAAAAAACATTTTGATCACCCGTTTCTCGTCAGTGTAAGAAAATGAGTGTGTCCAACGTGAAACTATTCACATACTGTGGTTTTTACGTCGGTACGGAAGCGCGGAACTGCCAATGTGGAGCAAATATTTTTGACTGGCAAATGTGTTTGAACGTATTTGCAAATATATATGTTTAAGCGTAAATATGTTAAAATGCATTTTCAAGTATGTTCGAACATACTTGTAAGCTAAATGCTAACAACTTTTCCCATAACAGCATTAAAAAAGCTTTTTTTCTAGCATTCGAAATATTAGAAAATATATTTTGCAAGTTCGTTTCAACGTAATGATATATATATATATATATATATATTTAGCACTAGCCTATATTATACTAATACATTCGAAAATGTACAAGTTGCAAATACATTTTCGAATGTATTGGTATAATGTTAGCCAAATGCTAAAAAAATAATACAAATAAATAAATAATAAAATAAAGTCAATGCCGCATGGCATTATGGGAACATTTTTAGCATTTAGCCTACAAGTACTGTTAGCACTTGTAAACGTTTGAATGCACTTTCAAACATACTTGTAAAATACATTTGAACGTATTTGCAAATGCGTTTAAGCGTATTAAATATGTTAAAATGTATTTTTAAGCACGTTCGAACGTACTTGTAAGCTTAATGCTAAAACCTTAATTTTTTTTCTCAAAATGTCATGGGGAATTGTAAAAAAATAAAAAATTAAATTAAATAAAACTTTTGCAAAATGCAAAAAAAAAAGTTTTTTTTTTTTTTTGCAATATTTGGACAATATTATTACATTCAAAAATGTATAAGTTGCACATACATTTTCCAATGTATTGGTATAATGTGCCAAATGTTACAAAAAATGACAAAATAATCAAATAAAGTATATTCCCCATTGCGTTATGGGAAAGCATTTAGCCTACAAGTACGGCTAGTACTTGTAAATACGTTTGAATGTACTTGCAAATATCCTGGATTGGCCTAAACTAACTGGGATAGGCTCCAGCATCCCCCGCGACCCTTTTGAGAACTAACTGGTTAAGAAAATGGATGGATGGATATATTTGCAAATATGTTTGCCAGTCAAAAATGTTTGCTCCACATTGGTCGACCATGAATTGAAAGTTGTTGTTAAATGATCTCTCTTTGAGCGTGGCAATTTTTGTGAAACAGCTTTGACTTTGTCTCGTCAAATATCTCACATATTCGCTCACAAGTTTGCCAGACTATCTCCAGACACAAAGTCACACGTTGTGTACCAAGGGACAACGGATCTTTAACCTCCAGGACTCCTGCAGTAAAACCAATGAATCTCAGCCAGTAGATTAGATGTAATTGTCCAGCTCAGCCACAATGCACACACTGATAATAACGACACATGGTCAGTGGTGTCCAGCTATATTGAACCAGATCTTGAGAGTCAGGGGAACGGGGAAGAACTCACCCCGCATCCCCATTTTAACTGTAAACTCCGTTGCCAGCTTGTATTTGGCCCCAGCTAATTAAGAATGATGCAGGTGACACAATTTTGACCTGTATTGATTTCTAACAACTCCGTGCCGAGTTGCACAAATCCGTTTTTTTTCTTTTTCTGTCTTTGACGAACCCATATGGGAGATCTCGGAATCGAGCAGCACAATTTATAATTTAAAAGGCCTAGTGCGATCAATACTAAAGACTGAAGCAACATATATAATAGCTAGAAAGTGGAGCAAACATAAGAAGAATATTTTTAAATCAACAAATCAATAGCATTTGATTATAGAGCAGTTATTCAGTGAATGCATGATTTGAAAACTCTTGTGGTGCACTATGATGACATTTAAAATATCAGTTCATTTACCAGTGTTGCCATAGTGTGGAAGAGGATTAGGGCCAGTGAAGAGAAAAAAAAAGGTTGACAGGATTCTGACTTTATTCTCAGAATTCTGATTTTAAAGTCACAATTCTGTGATTAAAGTCATAATTCTGAGAATAAAGTCATAATTCTGACTTTAATCTCAGAATTCTGATTTAAAAGTCACAATTCTCACTTTAAGGTCAGAATTATCAATTTAATTTAAAGTGAGAATTCTGTGATTAAAGTCAGAATTATGTGATTAATAAAGTCAGAATTCTGAGAATAAAGTCAGAATTATTACTTTAAAGTGAGAATTCTGACTTAAATCTCAGAATTCTCACTTTAAGGTCAGAATTATCAAGTTAATTTAAAGTGAGAATTCTGTGATTAAAGTCAGAATTATGTGATTAATAAAGTCAAAATTCTGAGAATAAAGTCAGAATTCACACTTTTAAACCATAATTCTGTCTTGTCATCTCCTTCCCCCCTCCCTTCCCCCTCCCCGGTACGCCTTCCATCCATGGCCCGCAGAAGAAAAAAAAAAAAAAAGTGAGAATATAGTGAGAATCCTGCCAAACTTATTTTTTTCTCTTGTCACTGGCCCTAATCCTCTTCCGCACTATCGTTACCTTGAAAAAGTAACTTAATTACTTTCCTGATTACTTGCTTTTAAAAGTTACTATAATAGTTAGTTACTTTAATTACTCAAGTATAATTTGTTTTTATTAAAAAATGAAATAAAAACAGTCTTTCAAGGCTTAACTTGAAATTCTAACTGAGCAGGCAGAAAACCCCTAAAGTCGTGAAGTATTAGCCCCGCCCTGTCCGTCTGCACCAGGACAGGAATTTACTGCATGTAGCGCAGACACCTGGACACAATAAAACACACAGGACTTTGTTTCAGTAATGTAGTAAAGTCCCTTGCATGACAAATGGAAGCAACCACACTTCGCAGTATTACAGAGTTGAATACCGGAAATATGACATTGATTTGATATAAAAACACTATAAGTGCATGTTTTATGTATAACTTGCACTGGCTCTACCTTGATTGACATTTTGGTAACAGTTGTCACAGGGGATCTTAAAACTATACTTAGGGAAGCTTTTTGCTCGGTGTTTTCACGCTTACTTATTTTTAATTAGTAATGCTGAAACCTTTAGCTACAGCTGGGACTTCACATTTAATTGCCATATAATCACTTTTAGTCAGTCACAGTTTAATAACATTGTGGAGCAATTAGAATGGATATTTGTTGCCGTGCATAATTATGCTGGTGTTGCCTTAGTCTAACCCTCACACCGACGCCCCAGTGTCCCACAAAATTTTTGTTTTTTTTCGGGCGAGGGTAGTGGGGGGGGTTTGGCACAGATGTCCCTGGTCACTCCTTGCCAAGTCCAGCAGCAAAATCCCAATTATAACTAATCACACTCTCTTTTTCTTTCAGCTGTGGTTTAATTCCCCATGTAGAATTGCAGCCATGTAAATGCAGTACAGTATTGGAAAACGGAAGTTAATGCATAAAAAAATCATGTCAATTCAAGATTGTTATCAAGATGCATATCATTCCTCTTCCCTAATAAGATGGTTTTGGTCTAGTGTTTATGGGACGGATGGAAAACAAGCACTGAGGCATACGTTTATTGACATCACGAGTGGGGGAAATCGGTCACAGGATACGGGTAAGGGAGAGTACCTAAGAAAAAAATGGGCATTGTGTTCGGAGGAAGTGCTTATCGCTCAATTGCCCCCGCAGGTCATTTGAAAATAGCAAATGGCTGATTTTCTCACTGTTGTTTATGAATTAGAACATGTGAGAGATAGCTATAATCCAGATTCATTTCTGTCAAACTGCAGAACAATCGTTTTACTGTGCCACAAAATGACAGTTGGAAAATGTGGCCTACAAAACAAATACTCAAATCGTGGTATTATTATATGCCGAGCTAACATATCCTATTGGCCCTTGAATGCTCTGAACCAATAGCAAGGACAGCTTTTTCATGTTGAGAAAAAAACAAAAAACGGTATCGGAACAACGCTACTTATTTCACACAGCTGTCCCTAGGTGGCAGCCTGATAAACACATGACAGTGAATCATGATACATAGTCGTCATAAATTACAAGCTTACTATTCATTATTTAAACCGCTTAAAGTCAATGAAAATTAATAGAAAACAAAGTGGGTAAATGCAGATAACAAATCCTACTACTTTGAAAAACTTAACTCGAACAACAAACCTGTAATTATTAACAACTGTAAAAAATAAAATAAAATAAAAAGCCACCTCAAAGAATGCTGTGTAATCCTTCGCTCGTTTCGCATTGCATAGCGTGTCTACATGATGTGCATTTTTAGTCATCATTAAAACAAGGATTTTTGAGTTTTTCCAAAAATTTAACGGCGGGGGCACCTCCAAAAGCTTCGCTGAGATGCATACATACACAATCGGGTACTCAAGTCAAGACGAGATCGGTTCTACTAGCATAGCTGGCTAATACTGCACATAAACACGTTGCGCTTTCGCTCCTAAAGTTAGTTAATGATAGCCTCCATGGCGGCGTATAAAAGTTGCAAGTACCGATATTCTCACAGGGCGATTACGATTAGTAATTAACAAGCGAGAACGACGGAGAAGCTGTCCTAATTGCTATGCTAACTGGCTAATGTTATCCTAGGCGTGGCATTAAGTGCTTGGGCGATCGATTACACTTTTCACAAAAGTCACGTTGGAACCGCGTTTAAGTGGAGCGTGTCCAACTTTGAGCAGCAAAATAGCAGGCAATTTTGTGAGAAGCTAATGCTACACACTTAGCAAATTCATGCTACACACTTTGGTAAACAGGAAGTACGTCAGCCTGGGAGGAGGAACGTTTATTAGTATTGATAACCGAGTTAGAAAATGGATGGATATACTAAAGTGAATACATATGATATCAATAAATGTTTGATTTGATTTGGACTTTTGAAATCTACACAATAAATGTTCTCAAAATGACATTACACAGTAGAGCTAATCATTTTTTAAATGATTTTTTATCAATTGCTGTCTGAATTTTTTTTATTTAGATGAATACATTTTGTGAAAAATGTCACTGTTTTATATAGCAGCATCATTTGATACACATCTGTTTAATGTCACTTAAGCATAAAATGAGAAAACGTAAGCAGTCATAGTGTGTTGTAGAATTTTTTTTTAAAGAATAACTGAAAATATAGCGTGCCATATCGTTATCGTAAAATAGCCTATATCGTGATAGAAGCATTTTTTCCATAATACATTGTCTTGGTTGTGATTTCTGCCAATCGAAAAACAAAATATGTACCAACTTTTTTTTTTTTATTGCAGTCACCGTGCTTAGGAAAAACCTAATCCAATGACCTTATCATCACCCACATTTGTTTCCATGAATGACTTGAAGCACCTTTTCACCCTTCCTGTTGTGATTGTCATCACATTCGCAGTCTAAATAAAACACATTCTTCAGTTTCCGGCAAATCATCTAATGGGAATTCCTCCTCTTGAGTTTAAGGTCTGGAAGCTCTCCTGACGAGGGAATTGCTGTCGACTCATGGAATGTTTATGAAAAAACAAACAATGCACAAGCTGCTCGGTTATTCCCCTTCCTCATTTTAACCAATGCCGTTGGAGAACCTTTATGAATAAAAACACCCACAGCAGACTAAGGAGGGGGATGTAAATCACATTTTTTTGTCTCCTCGAGGTGGAAGTTACTCAGTGGCGTCCCTCCGAGTGCCGTATTTCAAACGGTCAGCAAAAAACACATGTTGAGGGTATGGTCATAGAAGCACTTACATGTCAGCTGCGCATCCAGTTAATCATGTCTCTCCTGGATGCTGATTTGCTGAATTTTGAGCGCGTGCCACTTTTGGTTCCACGGGGGAGAGTCGGCTCATGATGACGGGAAAAAGTAACTCGGATGAACATGTGCTCGTGTTGCCCGAAAATGTGTCCGTTTTTGCTTCAGTGTCTTCAATCGTTCAACTGCAACGCTGTGGGTACTTAAAAGTCCAACGACTGCTGTTGCACTTATGCAAAGTATCTTAAGTGATTTGTGAGGATTATTTTTTTTTTATTGGGGTCAATGACTTACAGTATTCTTTATGATGTGCATATACATTTATGGGCAGTTTGAGTTACGGTATAAGAAGCCCTTCGGTAAAGGAAATTGCCTGAGCTGGCAATGTTGGCAGATATAGCGCATACTCTGGTTTCATTGAATTGGCCCGCTTGTCGGAGCAGCGGGGCCAATCAACTTATCAGGAAGCAGCTGTCATCGGGGGGAATTTGTATCGTGAGTTTGTCATATGATCCCGGTGGTGTTGGAGGCTGTCTTTCAAGACTCGGGGCTTCAATATTATCCAATTCAATCCACTTTATTTCTGCAGCACATTTGATAAACAAGCGTTTCCAAAGTGCTACAAAATATTAAAAAACTGTCAATAAAATGCTAAAATGCAATATAAATAAATAAATTAAAAACACAAAAGACCCGAGAACCACACAATTCACGCTGAATTTAAAGCCAAAGAATAGATTGGATTGGATTGTCAACATTTAACTCCTTCTGCTCCCAAAAACGTATAAATACGCTCTATTTTAAATGTGTAAAAGTGTCCCAAATACATATTTATATGTTGTTTTTTTATTATGTTTTTTTATGCTAGGCTTTGATGCAGCCTCTGAATTGCAGAGAACAGGTGAAGCAATGGCAGGCATTACAAAAACGGCCAGCAGAGTATAAGAGATCAACCAGGGCCATGTTGCAAACGAGCTGATTTCCCACTGTTCTAAACAGATTTGTGAATAATGATGAAACTTAGCTATATTCTAATGCTAATTGCTGCAAAACGGAAACAGATAGAAATATACTTTTTTTCCTGTTGAAAGAAGAGACTCTAATCTTTGTTTTGGTAAATTCCATGTTTTTATAGCAATAGAACACAATATTCTGTGGGCCTTGCAAAATCAGTCAAAATCCAGTAAAACAGCCAGGAGCAAAGGGGGTTGCTTCAGTGAAAATGGCTGGGAGTCAATGAGTTAGCAATTTTGCATTAGACTCTTAGCTTTTAGCTCCCTAGCAGGTAAACGGGCACCATGGGAGCTAGCTAGGGAACTAGCTAACTAGCATCTGAGGCTAAAGCCAAACTGTGGCAGGGTTTTGACTTTCTGGACCTGGATTTGGCCCCTCTGCTGGAAAAAATTTGAGGCATTTTCTTAGTTGCATGTTGAACACTTCTGGAACGGAATTACAGCTGCTGGACTTCAAGGTCAAGTTGACTTTCCCTGTCACCTCCTTAACTTGGCGTGAAACCAGCAATACATGCTGTTTAATGGAGTGACACAACGCATCGCAGTAGGTAGGGCCAGACGGGTTTGATCATGACCATCGAGCCAGAAAGTTGGCGCTGAGAGGCAGAAGGCACACCGGGAGCCCTCCTCTATTTCAATGCGATGTCTGACAAGCCACATTTTGCTGATGTGGAGCTAATAAGGCCTGGCGGCGAGTGACCTCTGTCCATGCCTGCTGACAGCCTCCAATAGCGGCAGACGACGAGCCGCTCCTCCACCACCCTGCTTGAGCCGTAAGGCGGCCCCTCAAGGGGGAGCCCATGTGTCTCCGCATATTGGAACAAATTTTGACTCTTGTCATGGGAGGCCATTTCACGTGTCAGATGGACTTAATGACTTAAGCTATCTGATCAAATAGAAGGGATGGCGGTGGTATGCTTGGAATGAGCTTGGGTTTATGCAGAGGGAGGAGTGTGTTTGTGTGTGTCGTCTTAGTTTGGTCGCGCTGTTTCCAAAAGGGAGACACTTGTTGATTGAGATGAACTCATTTGCGCCCAAAAACGTATAAATACGTTCTATTTTAAATATTACCATTACTGTTTTTATTTTATTTTATGCTAGAGCATACAGAAGGCTTTGATGCAGCCTCTGAACTGAAGAGAATAGGCTTTATGCCACTAATGTAAACAAACACTTTCAAAACAACAATAATAGCTTTCCCTAAGGCAAGTTCCCACTGGCAGAAAAATATCTTCTGCTCCATGATTTGGATGACCCTTTAAGGAACTGGAAACTCACCTGAATATTAGTTGCTATTGTTGCTGTAATAATACCTTGTCTACACTCTTGACATGTGAAATTTTGACTTTTGTAAGACAAACAGATCATTTTCCGAGCTTGATAGAATCTGCTCGCAGTTCAAGTGAAAGAATGATTGGCTTGGTTGTTGGTGATGGGACAGAGGTTGAAGAAACATTTCAGACAAGTGCCAATGAATGTAAACATCAGTGTGATGAAGACAACACTGTAGGAAGAAATTCTCTGTGGAGATGAGGATTTCATCACTCGTGTTGATGCTTCTCGCCGGCGAATTGTCTTATCGTTCTCATCATGGCAAGCTGAGGCTGATCTGTGTTGAGGGGCAGCGACAGCAAAGGGGAGGGCTAATGAAGGAAGGCCGCAAGTTTACACCGCCATTGACGGCTATAGACGTCAAAAATTCTTTTGAACTATTTCTATTAGTTTAACATTTTTTCCCCCCACTTTTGTTAACGAGAGTATGAAAACCTAGATTATTTTTTATTGTACATTTAGAACAGATATAAAATTTGTGATTAATCATGAACTAGTGAAGTCATGCGAGTAATTACGATTAAAAATTGTAATCGCCTGACGCCCCTAATTTTTTAATAATCTTTTCTGTTAGTTTTTTAAAAATCTATTCTTTTTTTAAAATTGTAATTAATTTCATGACTTCAATAGTTAACTCACGATTAATCACACATTTTAATATCTGTTCTAAATGTAAAAAAAAAGAAGAAAATTCTAGGTTTTCATACAAAAGTGGAAAAAAAAGTTAAACTAATGAAAATAGTCTATAGCCGTCAATGGCAGTGAATGAGTTAAGAGCATGAAAGCAGACATAATATCAAAAGTGTCAAAACTTTTTCATGTTGTTTTGCTAAGCCATCAAGTGTAAAATGACATTAATCTCCTGATTTCTGACAATTTGTCTGTGAGTGAGATGTTTGATTGGTCCAGCCCCTAAAATGAGTCAGTTTCATACTGGTAAGAAAAATACCGTAGCCATAAATATTTTATAATTCTTGGTCCATTGACAAAAGCATGACACAACAGAGAGCTTTGATGTTGTCATGATCTGTGTTTTTCTTTGTTTGGATTACATTTATTTTCTTTTTTATTTTATTTTTGTTTTGTGTCATTTTCTCCCCGTGTCATTTAAAAAAAATATATATATATATTATTAGGTTTTCATGCCCACCTGTTCTCGTCAGCTCTGTTTCTTGTGTTTACCAATCAATTCCCCTCCAGCTATTTGGGCCTTGTCCAGGTGTGCCTCGTTGGCTCGTCAGATTGCTTGTATTTATGCTGGATTCGAGGATGGTACCAACTCGGATATATCCGAGTTGGTTTTTCCCAGTTCCGACCTGAAAGCGTTTGAGGCAAAAGTAAACAACCAAAATGGCAGATAGTGATAAATTGTTTTTTTTTATTTTGGTCCTCAAAACTCATCTTGACTTCCAGCAAACTTACCTTTTTGCAATTTTGCTTCATTTATAGTTTTTATCTTGTCTTATAAGCATCCTAGAGAGTTCAGTAGCTCACCGTATAATTTCATGCAGGGATATAGCGGCATACTGTAGTACGTGAAGTTATGTAGAATATTTATGAATGAAGAAAGCTGTCTAGTGTTATACTCGAGTAAATTGTGTTTTACCATTCACGGTTTGTGTTTTCCAAAGGGGTCGCCATTGTAGAGTGACAACACCCCCCCCCCCCCACCCCCCGGATTTCTGAGAACAAGGGGGCATTCCCCTACACACTTCCTGGTTTGAACTCGGAAAAGTCTCACTTCCGACCTTCCTTGAATGCAGCATTAATTCCCTGTTTCTTTTAGTTGTGGTTGTTTCATTATGCCTGGTAAGCCATGTTGTGTTTCCTTTAGTTTTTAGAGTTGTAGCTTTACTTTTACGCCGTCAATTTTTTTATTTTCTTTTTTTAAATAATACATATTTAAAACTTGTTTATTCCTGCTTTGCCTCCCTGATTCCCTGCATTGATGTCACGGTTTATTAAAATAAATATACCATTTTAAATATATAGTGCCAGTATCTAAAAACTAAATGGCAAAGCTTCACTTACAATGATACACCTATTTTTGTTGTTTGTATTTCTCTGTATTTTATGCGTTTAATGAAGCTGTCACCTTGCTTAAAAAAAGGTTTTGCTGTGTTTTTGTGCCTGTCTTGTTAATATACCAACAAAACCAGCATATGCTGTGTGAGCACCATGCTGGGCGTTTTTTTTCTTCTTTTTTTTTTCTAGCAGGGTGCACACACAACTCAAGCTTGTAAAAAGAGGTTGACAGAAAAATCCGTGTGGTTGACCTCCGACTTCAGCTGTCCATCATTACTCAGCCTGACATACAGCGTCAGTGAACAAGGCATTCATTTCTTATATGTCTGACATTTCCTACAGACCGCTACTTTAGTGTGATTCTACCAATAGATCTAGACAAATGCCATGTAACAACTAATAGCTGATAAATTCATTTAGTTTAGTCTGAACAATGTCAAACGCTGGACTACTGCAAAACAATCTACGCCAACATGTCTGAATAACGCCATTATGTGAGTAATTTAAGTGTGTCCATCCGCAAATACATACACATAGTCCCTTGTCATTTTGCTCTCCCAGGGGCATCCACGGGGATGTCATTTCCCACGGCCGCTTGGAAAACAAAATATACAAAGTTAGTTATACGGCAAGACCACCTAGCGAGACTCAGCAGTCAGCACTCACAACTTATGCAAAATAAACACCTGTAACACAGAGAGTTTCATGGAGGCAGCAGACAGCTGGGCTAGTATAAACGAGGGATAATAAACAGCGCTGATTGCCTTTAGGTTTAGTTTTGGGTTCTCTATTAATTAGTTTAATGTCGGGAAACTGTCATTTAAATTATTTTTACTTTCACTCAACATGCGTAATTAGTATTGTTTTGGCCAAATGTCAGCCTTTAAATTTGAGAAATTAATATATAACTAGATCTGCAAGCGGCAATAACTAGAGCTGCAAGCGGCAATAACTAGAGCTGCAAGCAGTTATAAAGGGTTAGGGTTAGGGCCATGTTGGGGTACTTGCACGTTGGGGTACTGGCTCATAGGACAAGATGTGTGTACAAAGTTGCATGAGTTTTCGCCTTAGTTTAGACCCTTGCAATCAGCATAATTTTTATTTGCAATCGGCGCATCGCCACGGCAACGGCAAGCGATGGAATTAAAAGCTTTCAATGCTTTTCATTTTAAACATGTTTTCAGTTTGATTTAGACATTTTGGTTTTAAAATAAAGACAAACGGATAATAATCCCTGCTTCCTTCCTTCATCTTATATTTAGAGGAAATTTTGGGCCGGCTGCATCTTTACAATTTTTTTTTACGACGACCATATTATCTATCTTCTGCTTAGCAAACTTCCCAACCCAAGCGAAAAGAAGAGGGAGAGTCATTTTAGAGCAATTGCTGGCATGTGGACAACGGATGTCAAGTGAAATAGTATACCTTGTTGCTTGCTGATGGATTTCCTACTCCCTGCTCTCCGCAGCCAGTAAAATGAGAAAATGTATGAATACCAGAGCTGGCACTCATTGACAACCTGGGACCTGCTTCCAGGGAGTTTTCCGTGCTTGAGCCGAACAGGCCTTAAGGTTCTGCTGGAGCCTTCCAAATCCCAGATTGCGTGTGTACGTGTGTTTTCAAGTATGTACATGCCGCAGACATGCCCCAAGGAGCTGTAGACATGATGCTCTTTCCAGTTAAGAAACTAATGAACAAATGTTGGGCACTGTTCAGCACAAAAAGAACAGTTTTTCTTTGGTTGGAGAGGATTTTAAAAGCATTGGCTTTTGTTGCTGAACAATAAAAATGTTGACTCAGAATTCGCCTCTATGGCTGGATGTATGCTATGACGTCGTATTAGTGTCATATAATTTTGTTTTTGTTCCACGGCGGTTGGAGGGTATAAAATATTCAGAGAATAAACAAATTTATAAAGTGGCGAATTTGCCCCAATTTTCCTTGGGGGGGGGGGGGGGGGGTTACGAAAAATACACGTAGCGTACGACTCGGATCTTTGTACCAATGCTTTTCCGTCGGGTTTTCAAATAAGGAGACACTAATTGCTTTAGCAGAGATTAACGATATGATGTTTGAAGTGTTGGGTACGGCCAGCGACAAAGACGCCTCGCTTTGTGAAGGTCCACACCCTGAGGATCAAGCATTTAAGGTAATTTGCTAAAATTAATATTTACTTGTTCATTTATGTCTCCAGAATTATTATTTACACATTCATATACATTTTTTTTTTTTTTTGTACAAGTAGTTAAGTTGATTTGTCGAATCTGCGGCTCTCCGTCATTCACTTGCATTTACCTTAAGTATGCTAGCGTCTGATTGGTTAGTGTTAGTCAGCTGATAGGGGATCAGGAAGTGTTGTCGCTCTAGCTGCCGTGTATGACGAGTAAAGTTTAAGAATAAATCCGTACATCTACCCTGGATGCCACAATTTACAGAGCAGCCCGGCGTTGTTATTTAGATTACCAACACGGATTTGACACCACAGAAGAGCCCACCGCCTGTCTGTCGACGATTAAGGCTGTTAGCTTGCAAGCTAGCTGGTGGCTAATATCTCTGGTCATGGTGTGGAAAGCTCAGTGATGATTGGGTGAGATATATTCCAGCCACCAAAAGCTTTAACATGGAATATTTTTGCGGCTCAAACATGTAAAATGTATAGGCATTAGAAATATTTCCATTTCCATGACTGTTAATGCTCAAAGATTTGGTTGGTAGCATTGGCACAAAAGTAAAGGCAGTCCAGAATGAAAACTGCACAGTGTATGGATTTGCAGTTTAATGAGAAGGCTGACCTTCTGTGTAACATATGAACAATGAATGCAAACCGAGAAAGAAATTGCCTGTAAATAAACTCACCCAATTTGTAAGGGATTAATCTCACTTCGTTAGACCCCAGCTGTATCATAAGCTAAACGTTCCCTAGGCCACACAAACCGGGTCTTTTGTTTTCTGTTCTTGTCATTAAATTCCCTTCACCCTGTATGCTGTTACCAGCTAAATGCCGAAAATACTTGGGGTGGGGGGAAGGAAAAATCAATTTCACCTTTCGCTTTTTTTGTGCATGTCGGGAGCTTTTCAACATTGGAAACCTAATTAAATTACCCTCAAAGGGAGCAGGACTGGAAGCACGACCAGGCCACTCGGTGCACATCCAATGATTAGCGCATCGATTTATTAAAATTGGCCTGCCTAGCCAAGACGGGAGCCTTTTCCCGCTGGGGTCTTGTTTACTCCTGACTGAGACTTGGAGCCACACTGCTGGGGGAGATAATTAGGTAAGAATGAGCAAGCATTTCACAGTTCGAGTTTCAGCTAGATGTAAGGCTTTTGTTTTGTCCACACTGCTGTGGCAATAATGAACAGCCAACTTTTTTTTTTTTTCAATTTATGAAACTTCACTTAGATATGGAAATAAGTTATTGTAGTCCCTATGAGGAAACAGGACTACCCAGGATTTTGCCTACTGTTTACAAAGATTTGTATACTGCATTTATTAATGATGCACCTATACCGTGCACACGTGAGTACTCGTCGATATCGAGTACCAAGACTGCTTCTTGAGAATACCGCAAGTTATAAAATCAACTGTGACTGAACATCTGAGGCTCGTCCCGAGCTCTTAACTATGACGTTAAACAAAGCCTTTTTTTTTTATAACGTCTACACCCTTGCCCCCACGCTTTGACACAACAATACAGTAGTAAGTCAAACTGATGTGAAACAGGAAAAGGTAAGCAGACAACAGAGGTCACAGGTTGAAATTCCACTGCCTGCTGTTCTTTTAATCGGGCCTCGGAAAAAAAAGCTGTTGCCACACTGGGTCATCAGGATGTCCTGGCGGTATCTTTTGTGAGGATGGTTTGTTGCCTACGGTCAAAAATATCGAAATCTCACTTGCTGTCTTCTTCAATTTTGACATTTTCAAAGTGGAGATTTTCGATCCAAAAATTGGATCCTTCCTTGACTAGGGATAAGCATGATACATCAAGAATATTTTGCACTTCACTTTCCTTTCTTTTCTTTGATCCTTCCTCGGGTCTCCTGACGGCGGTGTTCGGTTTAGGTGAACGGTATGGGATTTTTTAAATAGGTTTTTGGTCAACTAACGAATACACACGCACATACACATTCTCACCCACATACCAAAAAAAAAAAAAAAAAAAAAGAGCAATGATGGTGACATTACCGAATGAACAATACTGAGCTCTTTAAAAAATAAAACATAAAAAAATAAATATATATTTTGCTAACATCCTTAAGTGTGTATTAATGAGTTTCTGAGGAGTAGTCACTACGTTTTGAGGCCAAACGAGAGTTACTGGATCAAAATATCATCCTTTGCGCAGATTTGGTAACTTGAGACTGCATTGATCATTCATGACAGAAATGTATTTGAATGCTCATACGCAAATAATTGTGGAAATATTTTTAGATTATTTCATGATCACAACTGTCTTTGCGGCCTGTAGCGCTATAGCACAGGTGTTAAACTCAAGGCCCCGGGGGCCAAATGTGGCCCATCATGACATTTTATGAGGCCCACTAAAGCAAATGATTTACTTCATGTTTAAATACATACTAAAAATAGAAATTGAAATCAGTATTATTGACAATAGTCAGGTTTCCATCCAATTGTTTTGAATTTTTTAAGTGAATTTACTTAAATGCTCAAAACTGCCCTTTTTTTCCCCAAATTTCTAGCGTTTCCATTCAGTTTTATTTTCGCATTTCTTGAAAATTTGATTAAAAATGGGTGGATGGAAACCCAACTAATGATATATTGCAAGTATTTTGTGAATTTTAATTGACCTCTGATTTCGAAACTATCCATGGTGGTTGGTGGTTTGTGATACATTTACGCTACGCACGCTACGGGATACCATAACTATAACGTGGCCCGCAACAACAACAAAAATCTGAAGGAAGTATATTATATCATGGGCACTTATAGAGAAACACAACATTAAAGTATGAAATATTCTTTGTTGGTTGTTAAGTTTCACAGTGTGGGCAGAACAGAACATATATACGGTGTGCTTTTCAAAGATACCCGTGCATACAGTAGATAATATTAATTTTTGCTAGAAAAGTCACATTTATTCCCTCCCTTTAGTTTAATAGTGGAGTGATACCGGTACTGTATTGTGGGAAACCCTTCGCATCCAAGTTATCACATACAGAAATACAGAAAGCTATTTTGTATGCATCTGATCCAGAGCTGACGATAATTGGCAGTCTCTCCTTGAATGATTGCGTTATTTCATTTCTCCTCTCGGCTATTTCACGTACCCCTGGGAGCACTTCAGACTCTGTGTCAGTCATAGGCCCCCACTCTGTAGGACAGAGAGGGCCTGCGGTATAGGTGTCCTCATCTGCTTAGCTATTTTTCTGAAGTTCGATAATGGGCCATCATAGTGTCTCCTGGTGCATAATGAGGCATTGAGTGAAAATGCCATTGCGTTTTTTTTTTTAATGCCCATAATGAATTCATTCTCCCTATGTTGAAGCTAGTTCCTAAAAACTTATTCTGAAGGACCCAGGTGCCGTCAAACAGCTTTCATATTTGTATTTTGGGAGAATTTTTTTTTTTAATTCAGAAGAAATAATTGAGAGAAATATCACTTGTGGTGTAGCTCGACAAAACACTCATGTCTCGTGATAGATTTTCCTGACCTCATTTGACTTCTTGCAGATAAATAAACATTTGTAGGAGGCGCAATTGAGCCATTTTTTTTCAAAATGACTTAAGAAATCTCAAAAATCTAGATTTTTTTTGCCAGGCCTGATGTATGTACAAAGTTTCATGAGGTTCCACCCAGGTTTAGACCCTCGAAAACAGCATTGTTGTTGTTTGTAAACGGCAACAGCGTGCAACGAAATAAACAGCTTTCAATAACTTATTATCTTAAAAATCTTTAGATGAAACATGCAAAATTTGAAGACAATCTGATAAAATCCCTCGGAGGAGTTTGTTAAAATATGACTTCTATGAAAAGGCCACAAACAACAAATTCCAAAGTAAAATCAAAATGGAGCACTTTCTGGTAGGTTAAGCATATGGCTCCAAAATACTTTTTTGTAGGTCGTAGGCTGTTATATATTGCTTCCCAATTTTTGTAGATCTAGGTTAAGCCCGTACCATGCCAGGGTTCACTCTAGGTCACAGCATTTCCTAAACATTCTCAGAACAGTCTTATCCATTCTCAAACAGTCTTAATGGTCTTTGTCACAAGAACATTTTGAAGATGTTTAACATTTTCTTGTGACTAGAAAGAACATTAAGACTGTTTATGAAACTATTACAATAATTTAGAGAACATTTAGGGAACGCTGTGACCCTGAACGAATCCTGTCGAGACATCAACATTCTTTACCGTCTCCAATGTTCGCCCCTCAGTGGGAAACGGGCTTTAAACGTACAACCGAGAATGCTGCATTAAGAAGGAATTTTAAAAAGCTGAATTTTATGCCAGAGATTATTTAGTATGCGGAAAAGTCTAGATTCGATCGAAGATCGTAAGACTCAGCGTGTGTGTAAAGTTTGGTGAGTTTTCGTTGATGTTTAGTCTCTCAAAACAATTTGCGGACACAAATCTAAATATAGTTGTCGCCTCTTGGGCCCTAAAAAATCAGTTATTATGCAAAACAGCACTGGTAAAACAAATAACAGAAATGCTGACATTATGACGGCAAGCACAGAACAGTCACGTTTTTGTGCAACAAGCATAGGATTCCCAATTTTGTTGGTTTCCTTCCACCTATTTTTATTCTAATTTTCAAGAAATGCGAAAATAAAGCTGAAATTCGAAAAAAGGGCTCCAAATTTGCAAAAACGTTTTTACGCTTGGAAGGGGTGGATTTTGAAGCGTATCAAAAAAAAAAGGAAAATTAGAATTTTGGCTACGGAAACAGGTTTTGCGGATAAACGCTGACAAGACCGGATACACGTCGCACGTTTTGACCGGATATCACGTCACACGTACATTTGCAGTCCCAAAGCAATGGCGGACGATTAATTTGGTATGTTTGGGGGGTCGACAAAACAGAAATCTTTTTGGAATATTTTAAAGAAGTGAATATAAATGCAATTTTAGATGCTACGGTTTGTAAAGAATTACAAAAACAAACTCATACGACGTCATCGCATGGCGCAGTCGCTTCCTGTTTCTTCTTCTTCTTTTAAAGTACTGGATGATCCCATCTCTATGGGGTATACCGCCACCTACAGCGGCGGAGTCCCCTCTCAAAGTTCGCAATAGAAAAACTGACGGAAACGGGCCTAAGTCACACGTCCGTTTTGCTTATTTTCAGTAAATTTGCTTAAAAAATTCGAAACAATTGAATGGAAACCAGACTAATGTTGTCAACACTGCTGCATGGACAAATATGCTATTAAGGCTTGAGTAAAGTAGCTACAGTATTTAGTGCCAGTGTGCAATGAGGCCAAAGGTTCCTAATGTGACCCATGTTCATTATCCTGAATTGAACTTCATTCTTGACAAGATTGTGCATGAGGTGGGGCTTGATTAAGTATGTTTTTTTTTTTAATAGGAAAAGCAATATTGTAAGAAACAGGTGCCAATCAAAGTGGCTGGAATCATCACTAATGTATACGTCACCCTATATTGTATGTGACAAATTGCCTACCTTGCATAATGGACCTCAATCTGTCTATCAGGCAATCCGCAAATCACTGGCTAATATTTCATGATCAGCTGCCGGTCTGCTCCTTGCCTGTCCCCGCGCCGACATGTCAAGCGAGAGCCAAGAAAAGACTGAGAGGTATCGGAGAAGGTGTTGTCACTATGCGGACGGGAGGTTTGAGTGTACACGGGGTACGTGACAGAAATAGCGTGAGCCTTCTGCCAAGGGAGAAATCATTGCGCTTATTTGACTGTGGCGGAGTATGATTGCAGTCAGAAAATGTCAAGTCAGGAGCACGTGGGTCACTGAACAGTGGCCAAATCTTTTGCCAAAATTGTAGTGAGTTGACCAATTCACAGGTGGCAAATCCAGGTCCAGAAAGTAAAAACCCTGCCACAGTTTGGCTTTAGCCCCAGGTGCTAGCTAGTGAGCTACCTAGCTAGCTCCTCGCGTGCGCATTTACTTGCTAGGGTGCTAGCTAGCTAGTACAAGGGGCTAAAGCCAAACTGTGGCAGGGTTTTTACTTTCTGGACCTGGATTTGCCACCTCTGTACAGTTACTTGAGGATAATTAATATTCGTAAATTGGACCCTGACAGAAAGTGGAAGAAAAAAAGTTTATTTCTAAAATTGAATTATATTTATTCACCATGAGACATTTTGTTATTATTTTAGTCGCATATAGTTTTTGTTTTGTTTTAACAAGCTTTGCTGTGGGCCACTGAAAATTATTGGTGGTCCGCAATTGGCCCCCGGGCCATACTTTGGACACCACTGATTTAATTGTTTAAATGCACCATTTTCAAGCATTCTTGACATAGAAGTAAATTAGTCAGTGTTGGCATGCTGGAAAACAAAATACAGTACATAAAGTGTACATAAAGGACTCAGTTAAGAACCAATCACAGCTCAGCTTGCGAACGTCACAAAACAGATGAGCTGTGATTGGTTCTTATCTGAGATACGATTACATGCTTTTTTCCTTTTCAGTCGACAGCTCGTGGCAAAATTAGTTTTTTAAAGGTGTGAAAAATAATGAAGCTAACAACAAGTCGAATATCCCTTTAAATACCTCCCAACTTTCTTACAAGTAAAAAGCCCGATATATTGTTGTTGTTTTGTTTTTAAACTGCAGCTCTGTGCACATGTGCACTAATTTGATGGCCAATTTTGGGACGTACAATCCAGTGCCATTTCCCCTTACATGCTTGTGTAACCCACGCACGCCACACTGCCTTACTTGCTTAACTTAAGCTCCTCAATTATTTAGGCCCGGATCAATACTCTGCACACTCGTGTAAGGAAAATGCAGGGGAGAGAAACACATTTAAGCTGGATCAGGATTATGGATTTGTATTAATTTATGTGTGGCCGCTCAAGCAAGAATCAGTGGAAAATAGGGAGAAATTCAGCTAAGGGGGGAAAGTTTGAACTCTGCCAGTTTAATGAACATACACTGCTGCGTTTATCCTAATTTACTTTCAACTTTTAACAAGATCTGTGTTGCATACTGGTCACACATCGATGACACCATGCTTAATGAGAGATGTCAATAATAGTATGTTTTGAATTTGGAAGGCAGGAACATTTCTCGGGATTGTTGCGATCTATGCTTATAGCTTGGCTCCCCCTAGTGTTGGTTTTAAGAAGCACATGCTCAACATGGCACACATCCGCATTTGCTCTTCATTCTGACTTCTGCAAAATTCGAACAGACTCACTCAAGATAGTGCCTTTTGCGATTGGATGTCATTTGAGTATGTTTGGCATCCATGCATCATACTTTAAACATTTTAGCGCTCTGTTCCAGAGAAAACACAAATGATTAAAGGAAAAAAAACAAAAATGAAAAAAATAATCACAGTGAGAGGGTTTCAAAATAGCGCACGTTAAACACACGACTGGGATATCGTGTAATTTGAAAAAAGAAAAAGAAAAAAAAAGGAGTGGTTAAATTATAGAGTTCATCTCCATAGGAGAAAATACAATACCACCTAAATCTGTGGCAAGAAGGTTCGGTGAACTAACAGACCCCTCACACGTCACACGCCATTTTGCATTCGGCAAAAAAAAAAAAAAAAAAAAAAAAAAATACACAATAGAATTCTGAAAGCGCATTAAAAGTACAACATTGTAAAACCAAGTTTAAAAACCTGCTGCACTGCCATATAAGGCAAAGTCTAATCGTGTTTAACAGTAAAGGCCATTGAAGCGTAAGATTTAATAAGCCATCATACACTCGAGTCTGTTGAATGCATTACATCAAAGCCAAGGGTGCGAGTGTTACGTTACCCTTTGAAACAGACGCGGGTCGCATCCCTTTCCAATCAGATTGGCCGCTCTTTTGCGGGGCGGATGGCTTGGGTATGATTGATTACATGCATGCTCAGAGTGGACCATGATGGATGAGAGTGTGCTGTTTACCTGCCCGTTCATCAGATTATACTGTTAACCTTTTTTTTTTTTTTTTTTTTTTCGAACAACGGGAGATGAGATCACATTTAAGTGGCACCATTCCATCAGCACTGACTGCATTAAGCTAGAAGAAGCTTTCAGAAGTAATTCACATTAATGCCAAGTACATGTCCGTGGTCTGAACATCAAACAGAAGCACTATGTTATTCCTATTTTTTATTTATTCCTTCCATTGTTTTGACATGCTTCTCCTTCTACATACTTCATTCGATTCACATGATTTCAATTTCACGGGGGTGGGGGGGGGGGGGGTGGGGGTCTTCTATTTTATTTATTGCACAAATTCACAGTTTTCCCATAATTTAACATTTTTCACCTAAAAATTACCCATTCATTTGAATAGGGGTATATTCATTTTCATTGGCACATTCAAAATAACAGATGCAGATACTTCACATTTGAAATTCAAATCATTCAGCATTTTCAATTCACCTTAAAAATGATAATTTTCAACATGCCAAAATTCTGCACGTACAAAATGTTTTTTTTTTTTAACCAAAACATTCTCAAAATAGGACATGTTCTACATTATTCACTCTTACCTCAACATTACTTGACTGATTCAAACTATACACTTCAACATGCGCAGATCATTCAAGCATTCATTTATTAGTCCCATTTAGAAAATCCACAACATGTTCCAAAGCCCCAAATTCCAAATATTTACATATTCACCTTCAGTTTCCACAATTTTAAACCACTCCAACTTGAACATGTCATTTAGTATAATTCCATGTCATTCAATATCATTCCGAATCATTCCAAATTATTTTAAATGCATCAATGCTTTTTTTTTTTTTTTTTTTTTAATTCAGCCTTCACTCTTAATTTTTCGAGAATTTGCAGTAGCTTTTATGACAATAATTTGTTAAAATTGACCTTTACAGTTATTAAAAGTTACATAAACGAGGGTTGGATATTTCCTTTCAGAGGCCAACCATCATCTTCACCTTCTACTGTAGTTCACCCTTTGACTACTTGCTGATTTAATATGCAGATAATGTACATAACAGACAGAAGGTTCATCCAGTCAATTTCCGAGATGATTTCCCCTCCTCGCCCAAGTACCTGCCGTTTCAAAAACTGGCATGCCTGCGTCGATCTGAATGGCCAATGTCCATTGTCACTGACTTTTTTCGCTCCTGTCGCTTCAAGCTATATAATTCCCTGGAGGGGTTGTCATGGCCGCATAATAATACACCTAACATTCTCAGCCATCACATCAGAATTTCAGACTGATATATATATATATATATATACATATACATATATATATATATTAATAATAAAGAGCAATGATGATGACATTACCGAATGAAGAAGAAAAATAACAATAAAAAATTCAGATTGACGTCATCGCCTCACATATAATCACTGCCATGCAGGCATGTGTACCCTCTGGCTTTTGGAAATAGAATATCTACTGTAAATTTGAGCTTCTAAATCCTTTAATGTTGTTGGTACAGCACACCATGACAGCTTTACACATGGATCATAGGCTTAAAGCAAACACATGAATGATTAATGACGGCAGTGCAAAAATATTCTGCAGAAATTGTTTAGCCTTGTGTTTTCTTAAAAAATGACCTCATATTCCATAGCGGAAAAGCTCAGGCCCTGCATTTAACTCATTCACTGCCATTGACGGCTATAGACGTCAAAAAAGAATTTTTAGTGTCACATTTTTCCACACTTTTGTTAACAAGAGTATGAAAACCTAGATTTTTTTGTATTGTACATTTAGAACAGATATACAATTTGTGATGCGATTAATTATAATTAAAAATTCTAATCGCCCCTAATAAAAAAAAAAGAAGAAAAGATTATAAAAATTAGGGGCGTCAGACGATTAAATTTTTGAAAATTGTAATTAAGCGATTAATCACAAATTTTACATCTGTTATAAATGCTCAATAAAAAAAATTCTAGGTTTTCATATTCTTGTTAACAAAAGTGGGAAAAATGTGAAACTAATATAGTTCAAATGAATTTTTGACGTCTATAGCCGTCAATGGCAGTGAATGAGTTAACAGTACATTGTGGCTTTTTGCTTATCCGGAATCAGGCTCGACTGTAATATATTTCGTCCTACCAGTAACCACACGCAGCAACCACAGTGTCTTCATCTTTGCTTTAGTTTGTCAGTTCAAAGCTTGCATGTGTTGCCCACAAGGAGTGACATACAAGCTATACAGCATGTCATTTCTTTAATGTTGAGCAAGTCAATCTTCCAAGAGGGAAGCAAGCCGGCCGAGCGGTGTGTTGTTTTTGGCAGGATGACTTACATTTGGAGGAATGATTAAGGTTCATGCCATCTAGAGTAGCAATTCTGACAAACACTTTATTTTTGTTCAAGCACCAACTTTCTCACATTTCTTTGTGGTCAACCCACTTTTTCCACATGTTTGAAATCTCTTAATTGTATGTAATGTATGCTAGCAATGTGTTATTTTAAGAGATTGGAGAGTGTATTTCAGGAATGTTATAAACAACTATTTGTGGTAGAGACACTAGAGGTACACCCAAGATGGAATAATACTGCTGCTGTTGGGTTTTGCTACCATCTAGTGGCTGTGGAGAAATATGCAGCATGGTTAAAGCCATGGATACTATCACACAAAGTACAATAATAGTACCTATTCAGTTTGATTTGCTTTCAAATGATTTGCATGTTGACTTTTGGTAACTATGAATACAGTTTATGAATCTTTAATTTACCACATAGTTACAGAAATGTGGCAAATTTTCCCTCATTTTAAAATAATGTCAATTAAATAAGGCAAAAGGGTGAAGCGTGATTTCCTCCCCCATTTGCAAGCATGCATGTTAAGTTAATTGTCGACTGTTATATTTGTAAATGGGTGCACTGTAACATTGGTGTTTAAATAGCAACAACAAAAAAAACAATAATAATGACAATACTCTTACTATTACTACCAGTAATAATAGTAACTAACAATAAACAGCCAAAACAAAATCTATCTATCTATCTATCTATCTATCTATCTATCTATCTATCTATCTATCTATCTATCTATCTATCTATCTATCTATCTATCTATCTATCTATCTATCTATCTATCTATCTATCTATCTATCTATCTATCTATCTATCTATCTATCTATCTATCTATCTATAAGATTTGAGTGTGAGTTCAGTAGTCATCAGTGACATCAATAATTCTTTCATGGAATTTTAAGGAAAATGCTATATTGGATATATAAATGTCTTTCTAAAAAAAAAAAAAATTGTTATTGTTTGTTTTTGCAAATTTGATAAAACCACTTCATTGTATGTTGCTCGCAGTTTCACTATATTAAACTTAATGAAGTTACTGGCTACAGCATACTGTAATTAACACAATTGCTCAGCCTGCATTTGAGTTACAATTCTAGGCTCTGCTATAAATTTAAATGTTAATGTTAATACATGACAATCGAATTAGCATTAAATGCATTCCATTATACTTGGTACAAGCAGGAGTTAATGAAACATATCTGTCCTATTAAGCTAATTGACGGTACAAAATGATCACTCTAGACTAAAATGCACTGAAAACTAACATCAATATTCTCTCCTCATAAGACAATTGTTGGAGTAAACCTAATTAAGCGGAAACATGGTGCCACACGGTGTCAGCCACGCCAGACAATTTGGAACTTACACCCCTCAGGAGACCAATTTTCTGTTTGCCATTTCACATGCCTCATCCATCACAACGTGGTGCCAGAGGCCAGTTGTTAGTGAGCACTGACCCTTAGTCATTCGCTGTCCCGGCTGCTCTCCTCTGGGAGGGTCAGTCACCATCATGAGACATCGGTATTCCTGCCTAGTCCGGCCGATCGAAAGATTGTACGTCGCTGCAGGATGAGGGCGAGGTCGCAAGCCTCTCGGTTGTGAATACTCGATGCAAACGTTGCCACTTAAATGTTTTAAATGAGCTTTTTGCTTGTTCAGAAATGGGACCAGCAATGAGCAAACTGCTAAGTTACCAAATACACACACACACACACACACACATATATATATATATATATATATATATATATATATATATATATATATATATATATATATATATATATATATTAGGGGGTGTTAGAAAAAATCGATTCGGCAATATAGCAATTCTCGAATCGATTCGATATGTGTCCGAATCAATTTTTTATGGGAATATTCAACAAAATGGATTCATATATATATATATATATATATATATATATATATATATATATATATATATATATATATATATATATATATATATATATATATATATATATATATATATATATATATATATATATATATATATATATATATATATATATATATATATATATATTAGGGTTGTCAGGCGATTAAAATTTGTCATCATAAATATATATATATATATATATATATATATATATATTAGGGTTGTCAGGCGATTAAAATTTGTCATCATAATATATATATATATATATATATATATATATATCAACCATGTCAACTGTAGGGGCTTTAAAAAAAAAAAATAGTTTATGACTTGAAACTTTATACTGCATAATGACAAGTGGTTGATTTAAAGTGACGTTAGCATACCAGCAGGCACGTGACAAACGTCTTGTAAACGGTGTTATTTACAACTGTTTTCAACCGAGATGACTTGTGTTCAATCTGGTTTATGATCGATGTGTCATTCAGAGTTCATGCCAGGCACTGACATCATTTTGGGGGCAATGATAAAAGAATGACGCGGAATAATCAAATCCTCTCTGTGTTCAGTACACAGCTTGACCTATACTTTTATGAAAGTTTAATGTGTAACACATTTAAGTGGTTTGAATTGAATTTAGTGTTGTGTATTTCTGACTTGGTAAATAGCATCGCGACCAATGAGAAGATAGATATTTCAAGTCGTCGGTCCTAAATGAAGGGTGATGGAGTCCGGTTCCATTATATATATGATCTCATCAGCAGCAGCCATCCTCTGTGATCATCTGATGATAGGAAACCTTCCTCTGAGTGCCTGTAATTTTACATTATTTAATAGGTGCTTTCAAGCCGGACGTTCTTGTGCGACATCCTCTTCAAGCCTGCTGATATTCTCTTCACATCATGCATGAATATAAAGAGAAACATGATGATGGCCAGGGATGGATGCCATGGAACTGGTAAGAAATTGAAATGAGCCTCCTGAGCCAGTCATGAAAGAATTTGAACCTTTTTTTTTTTTCATTTAAGCCCCCACTTATTTATGCCCCATTCTTACGTACTGTTCTGTTTTTGCAGTCTTTCTGCAGAAGCAATTGCCCTCCGGGGATTAATGATGGAATAACGTTGAAGTTGAAGCTGATTTATGTGTTTGCATTTAGTATTTACTGCCTTATATATCTTCCACCATTTATGACCATCTTTTCCATCTCCATGCCTCCATCCAAGCCTAAATCTCACTAATTACACACCAACAGAGAGTTGTGTTAAGTGACATGCGGCAGCAAGCGTCGTTTGCCTGACTCGTATTATATAATAAGACACATATTATATTTTTTAATCATAACTACACTGCTTACCTATGTTTATGGTGGTTCCGGTGCGGAAAATCCATAGACTTCAATACCGTGATGAAAAATGTGAATAAAAAATAGTAGTAAAAAAATGCACAGTATTTATATCTAAGTTTTCATACTCATAAAACATAACATAAAAGTGGGGAAAAAAACTAATACAAATATGGCTGCATCTTTTACTCATTGATACAGTAATTTCATAACAAGAATATAGCAAAGTTGAATCGTTATTCACAAATCTGTTTAAAACAGTGGGTAAAAGAGCTTTTTGCAACATGGTTGATCTCTTATACTCTGCTGCCACCTGCTGGCCGTTTTTTTAATAACTACCATTGCTTCAAAGCTGCATCAAAGCCTTCTCTATGCTCTAGAATTAAAAAAACAACATAAACAACATATAAATACGTTTTTGGGACACTTAGAACATTTAAAATAGAAGGTATTAATACGTTTTTTTGGAGCAAATGAGTTTAAATATGTGCCACTTGGCCCGGTAAATGTTACCTACGCTAACACAATTGTGAAGTCACAAGTACAGTGAATATTTGTATGCAAAGCACTTCTGGTCAATAAATAAAAACAAAAAGAAATGAAGGACGGTAAGTACGATGAAAACTGGTGCGCCACCTTGTGCGAGTGACGACATTTTTCATACAGTGTTGCACAATCGCATTCATTGCGGGCCGCTTAAACCGAGGGGCCGCCTGTCATTTATTTTTAACTAGCTGTCCGACCCTTTTTTTTTTCTTTTTTTTTTAAGAGGCACTCGTATACATCGCAGTAGCCAACCGTGATGGCAGCTGCGGCCTCTGGCTAGCAGCGCCACCTTTTGTGATGAGCCCTTGGAAACGATTATTACCACAATGGCAGAAAAAACGTAAATGGGCCTTTAATTGTCTCTCTTTGGTATGAGGTTCGGTCAACACATCTTGTATAAAGACAAAAACAAAATTATAATTGTATAATTGATTGGATAGATGCATTCGAAATGTCAGCTGACATGGTTCCCTCTACCTGCTGAGAGAGGCCACATAGACTGAGGCACTGATCATTAGTGTGACCCCCCTCTGACACGGGCATGCCTCCTTACCACCTCCTTGCCTTCATCTTCCTCCTTCTTTGCTTCCCCATGTGTCACGTTATCCCTTTTACCCCCCATCAGGTTCCCTCTAATATGGCCATTATTATTGGCCGATGACAACAGGCAATCAGGCCATTTTAGCCACAGGAACTTTATAACTCAGGTGTTACTGGTATGTGCTCGTGCACTTTTGACACGGGGTGATTGGAAGCTAAAATGAAATCCCTGCCAATGGGCCTTTGAAAGCCCTAAAAGCTGAAAGCCCACAAGATGAGAACTGCATTTATCACGGCAGTAAACTATAGCTGACACGCAACCCTAAGGTAGTTCCGACCGAGCAATCTGATCGGTCAACTTGACACTTAGTAGACACTCAGCATGGTAGCAAACCTCGCTGTGCTCAGATGAGAAAGCCTGTCATCGCTATAAACATCACCGCACCGTTGATTGGAACACACCGTGATGTTGTTTGTGCTGCGCATGTTTTATGTAATGCTGCGATGAGAGATACTTAGATTGGATTTCACTTTCTGGTGTGGAATTGCACTTCGACATATAGTCAGAAGAGTTGATAATATTTTGCTTCTTATTGTGATTTTATCTCTCTCTATCTCTGTCTGTCTGTCTTTCTGCTAGCTAGCTATCGGTGTCTGTCTGTCTATCTATCTATCTATCTGTCTATCTGTCTACCTATCGGTCCATCTATCTGCTAGCTTGCTAGCTAGCTAGTTGGCTATCAATATCTAGCTAGCTATTGGTATCTATCTATCTATCTATCTATCTATCTATCTATCTATCTATCTATCTATCTATCTATCTATCTATCTATCTATCTATCTATCTATCTATCTATCTATCTATCTATCTCTTTTATCGCTCTCTCTCTCTCTCTCTCTCTCTCTCTCTCTCTCTCTCTCTCTCTCTCTCTCTCTCTCTATCTATCCATCTAAAATTTAAATTTTTAGGTCTATACTGATTATTTCACTGCCAATATTGTGTATTCAAATGTTGGTTAACTGTTTTGGTCCACTAGCTTGGATACAAAAGTCATTTAGCAGTCATGTTCCAGAGAAATCCACACCGACATTTTTTTACATGAACCTTACAAATTGTGTGGCCTGCGCCATATCACTGTCAGTAGTTATATGCATTCCAGTCCAGTTGCTATTATGTTCCTTATCAGAGAGAGAAGGTCAGATATTTAGTCTGTTCTCGCTCTAGCACACTTTGTTCTCCTCGTGGGTCTTTTTTCAGATCTCAGTCCAGTCACATTGCCCCCCTGCAGGCTCCATTGAAGGAAGACAGACACTGGAGCTTAAAAGAAACCTTGATATGAAAATGGAGGTTCCCTTGTTAATATGTGACCCAACGTCACACAAAGGAAGTAAAATACTATGTCGACTGGATGTAAGATCATGACATGATCACATGAAAATCTCCAATCATATTGTGCTTTGTTTTCATTTTCTTCTTCTTCTTTTTTTTCAAATCAAGCTTTTGTCTACATTGTCGCTGGTCCTTCCAGACTCATTACAGATTTCCCGCGATAAAGCGTACTTAACAAAAAAGTCTAGTTGTTTAAGTTGTGAATGGCATTTGATTACATCAAATGACTATGAAACATTTACATGATAGAGGGACTTGCTTTGGAAATGTTACAAGGAATTACTTGGGGCCCTGAGAACAGCAAATAGGCCGTTTGTTTTTGTTTCAAATCGGGCTGCTTTTTTTTTTTCTTCAGCTCCTTGTGACCTCGTCCCATAAATATTCTATGAAGCATTGACGCTTTCAAGCCATTAGGGGGCACTATGTTATTATGAAAAAAAAAAAGGAGCCTGAGACGGAAAATGCCTCTGGTCTATGCATAGTTGAAGAGTGCATCATGCGGTTGATAATATTTTTTATTAAAATGAAGTGAAAATTATTGCTTTGTCCATTGACCTTCATTCAAATCGAAGAGGGCAAATATCAAGATTTCAAGGGCCATATTATGTTTAATTCATATATTCAAAGGGCCAGACTGAACATGCAGCCGCCACCGCCATAAAATAGTTAAAAAAAATATATATATGTGTAAAATGAAAAACAAATATATTATAAATCATGTACAAAATTGTAATCTATTATGACATTTTGTATGCATTTTGTGCTCTTGAAATTTCCACATTGAGTCATATTTTTTTTTTCCAAACACTATTACATTACATGACCTTGGTAGTTTCATGCACATCTCTAGAGTTGCCATTCATCATTTTTTATTTTTTATTTTTTTTTAAACATGCATGTCATCCAGCAACACATTCAAACCTGCAGTCTGCTATGAAAATGCACAGTAGAAAGTTAGACCACCCCCACATTGACATCCTTTCAAATCTTCTGGATATGACACAATGATATTCATTGGTGAGTCCGAAAACACCAGATTTTCTCCTTCACACTTCGCATTTTTTCCCCTCCCACATAAACGTGTTGCTTGTAAATTGTCCGTCTTGGCTTATGTACGCTTTGCTTTTGATTCATCCCAAATTGTAATTAGGCTGAACATTCAGAACTGTATTTCTTTCGAGAAGAGATTTTCTCCAATGCACGATGGGGAAGTGTGCGCCGGACCACAAAGCTCAGGTAGAATCTGACCCAATTGCCTGTGATAGATCTCCATTTAAATGCAATCTGACATCTTTCTGCTTTACACGGTGACTATTAAAGTGGGATGAGGTCTCTGGGTAAATGTCTTCACATCACATCTCATCATTATTCCTACATTTATTAAATTAGGATGATTTATGGCTGGCGTGCACGGAACGCACTATATTACCTAAATGACCATTTAACTGAACACAGGAATTTCATTAACTTCTGACCTCCCGAGTACAGAGTGTGCCGCTTCAGTTTAGACAAAGAAAAGCGACCGCTTGACGTACGGCGTCAGTAGTTCTCACAGGTCAATGGTTTTGGTATGTGTGGTGAAATACTTTGATCATAACTGTAAAATCATACATTTAATTAAATAGCTCTAAGAACAAAAACAAAGATCAGAAACACGCAAGCCAACTGGGTCATATTTTTGGCAATTGCCGATGATGTATATCGCGTTTGGAGCTGGCTCATGCGCTCACCAGCCACAACACTTGTTGCTGTTACATACAAAAAAAATCTGTCTTCAAAATTTAAATTGTAGTTTGAGAGAACTGAGAACACTTTATAATGTTTTTGATAGTGTTTTTTATTGCTACATGAGGGGAAAATTGCAATGTCTTTCCGTGTGCTGCGACTGCAACAAAACATATCTTGTTGAAAGAAAACCTCAAACGCAGCGTCTAAAAATGATTAACAATAAAGAAATTCCAGTAAGAATATATTTTTTATTTTTATCTTTTTAATCCTGATATGGGATACACTGACTGCTTGTTGTTCAATGACTGTAAATTAATCATTTTTTTTAAACAACCTTTATTTATATAGAACCTTTAAAGATAAGTGTAAAATACTTGTTGTTTTTTTTTCGGGCAGTATTATCACTTTTGTCAGAATTATGAATTTAGAGAATAATAGGGAATAAAGTGAGAATCCTGCCACCCCCCTTCCCCCAACATTGGCCCTCATCTCTTCTGTAAATATTCATTTATATATTCATACTGGTAATTTATTTTTTATTTTAAAAAAAATATATATTTTATGGATTTTCCCCCCAATTTTTTTCTTTCTTTTTTTTGGTCATTAAAAAATAATCCGAAAAACTGGAGAAAAAAAATGATTGTCAAGCCTGAATCAACATCAGTGCAACCCAAAAATCTCATAACAGTTGAAGCCACCGGTAACCATCTTACGTTGCCATTTGCTATGCTCGCCTCGTCATGAATCACAATACTGAGATGATATAGTCTGAAGGGTCAATGCAAATGTACAGGGAATCTAATTACACAATATAGCGTAAAATAATTTAAAATAATTATAAAAACAGAAAATGTCAGTAACGGTGGCAACATAAGATGGCTGCCCTCTGGCATTCAAATTGTTAGTCCAGTAACATATACTGTACGTCCGGAGTTGCATCACATTGCATGAAGCCATTTTCTTCGACATGTTGCCTCATAGCCAAACTAGTTACTTACGGTCGGATGAAATTGCTTCGGTTGGCGTCACTCGTGGCTGAAGCGTGCTCGAACATGTTGCATGTGTAAATAATTCAAATATACATTGCAGCGATATTCGTGTGGCAACATGTGAAGGACATGCATTGCTGTTCTGTACCTCTGTGACTTTCCTCCCAATTCCCGAGTTGAAGAGAGCTGCAGATTCATACAATGAATATAAAGAACTGAGCATGCTGAGATGCATAAATGAATGAGAATGTTCCCCACACCGACCCAACATAATCAGCTAGCTATGTTCCTTGATTGTTCACAGCAGAGCCTCCTTTGAATTCAAAGTGGCCTTTTTAAAATCTATGCAATTCACCTGGGACCTCTGTTCGCGTGTGCGTGTGTGCGTGTTTGTGTGCGGATGCAAAAGGATGCGATTCGGAGACCTGCAGCGTCATTTTTCAGCCAGCTTGCAATGAGATTTGGTTAAGCCTGCCGGCGTGTCCCTTCCATGCCCCGGGGGTCATGTCGGATGGACAGGCTGGCTCGATATGTAAAACTGTTCCAGGAGTTGGGGTCGGGCGTGAGCTCGCCACCTCTCTCAGGGTGACACGCCGTATGTGTCACGTCGCGACTGCCCTTTGTTTTTGCCGTTAAGAGGTTATTCTTTCAAGCTCAATGTGAGACCAGTTGCACTGGAAACGGATAGTATGAAAAACGTTTGCATGTGAAGTGGGAGGCTGAATGAAAACTGTGGAATGAGTTGGAATGATATTGAATGGAATGCTGCACAGTAGTGATGGGAAAATGAAGCTTCATGAAGCACTTGTGATATTTTTTGACTCCCCTAGATGGTGCTCTTGGTTTAAATATAAAGGCTAGTGCAAAGGAAATTGATTACATTTCCACTGCATCTTTCAACCAAGAGTGGCATCTAGAGGAGTCAAAAAATATTACAAGTGCTTCATGAAGCTTCATTTTCCCATCACTACTGCACAGTGACCTGGGAAGAGCTGAACAGTTGGAAGTTGGAATGGTTTGAATTGGTGAATAAATGTAGAAGTTGTAGTGGAAAAAAACAGAAAGTGGTAAGGTGTTAAGAATCAAGTATTAAGTGAAATGAAGGAGTTAAATGTTTTGAATGTTACTTTAAAATGATGAAAATGTGTCATGTTGAATCTGCCATTGGGAATGAATGGGGGAAAGTTGGACTCAAAATAGGGAATTGTGGGTAAGGTGTGAATTTTGGGAATTGAAAAAAAGGAAGTGCACATGGCGTGAATATTTGGAATATTTTGAAATTCGAATGGACTTTGAAATTATGTAAATGTGTTATGTTGAATCTGGCATTGGGGATAAATGTGAAATAGTAGGATACAAAATCAGGAATTGTGGGTCAGGTGTGTATTTTAGGAATAGCAAAAATACATCTAATCATGGCTTGAATATTTGGAGTATGTTAAAATTGGAATGCAAAAAATCGGTTGAATTATGTGAATGGAGTAGGGTGTGAAGAATCAAGTAGAAAAATGGGGTAAGGTTTGAACAGTCAAGTAGGGAATCGACTAATAATCATTCCTAAAGTGAGATGAATGTTTGGAATGATGTAAATGGGAAACGTAGAATCTCCCATTAAGAATGAATGGGGGAAAAAAGGGTACAAAATCGGGAATTGTGGGTGAAGCGTGAATATTTGGAATAAACAAAATACACCAAATCATGGTGTGAATATTTGGAATATGTTAAAATTGGAATGACAAGAATCGGATGAATTATGTGGAAGTAGTTAGTGGGAGGAATACGTTTAATAATAAAGATAGAATAACAGATCTGCTTTATTATATATCTCTGCTCTTCATAGCCATGTGTGCATCCATGAGTCCGGAGTGCCCCCCCCCCCCCCTCCCCTCCTCTCCTCAGATACCTCCACCCTACTGTGCGGGTTGACAGCGCTGTTCATTCCACTTGGGGTGATGATGGAGATGTCATGAATTGTATTGGCAGCTGCCAATGCCGATGCAGCGTTTTGGAATGAACCAGTGTTTCACACAGTATCTTAATGTAATTTACAAGGCTCTCTGCTTCCTGGGCAGACTGGATGCTGCAGGGTCAGCCAAAGTCGAGGAAACAAAGTAAATATTACGGACAAGACGCCCTTCCGACGGTCATGTTTTAAAGACATTAAGTGAGAGTCAAGCAAGGGAAGTGATTGCATGCGATTTAGGATAAAATTACTTGTCAGATATAATGTATGAGTCTGGATTTGATTGCATTTATGTGGCAAGCAGTGAAAGCTCATGACATGAATAGAATAATAAAGCCCACGTATATAAATTGTTTCAATTTAGAAAGGCTGGGCATATACAAATATAGTGTTAATTAACTCATTCACTGCCATTGACGTCAAAAATTCATTTAAACTATTTCTATTAGTTTAACATTTTTTCCCCCACTTTTGTTAACAAGAGTATGAAAACCTAGAAACAAATGTTTATTGTACATTTAAAACAGATATAAAATTCATGATTAATCGTGAGTTAACTGTTGAAGTCATGTGATTAATTACAATTCAAAATTAGCAGCGTCAGGCAATTAAAATCGTAATTAATTGCATGACTTCATGAGTTAACTCACAATTAATCACAAATTTGATATCTCTTCTAAATGTACAATAAAAGGTTTTCATACTCGTGTTAGCAAAAGTGGAAAAAAATGTTAAACGAATAGAAATAGTTCAAATGAATTTTTGACGTCTATAACCGTCAATGGCAGTTAATGAGTTAAGAGCTGTCAAAATAATTCAGCCTTCGGAGGACCCAGCCGTGTGAGTTTGGACACAGGGTGTGTTTTTGCAATCGTTTCTGCTGCTGCCGGGTCGCATGCGACGCTCTTGCGCTATGTACTTCCACGAGCATAACATTACGTCGACCAATAAGATGAGCGGATTCTGTCTCGTCATACTTTGGAATGAATGTGCTGTCAGCTCATTGGTCACAGAGCAGGAGGTCCTTGGAACGTTACGGTAAGTACACTGTTTTTCATTAATTCCGTTGACATTTTAGGGATTCTCTCACGGGATTACGGGACAAAACGCGTTCCTTGACAACTCAATACGGAACGCGCACTTATCGCTGTAAATACGGGACGATTGCGTATTTCAAGGGACGGTTAGCAACCCGACATACAGTGTAAAATTGTGCAGTTCATGATTAGCTTGTTCAGACATCATATTGCTACAACTTGCATCCGATGCAAATTGCACCGCTTTCTTTTGAGTGATCCCTCATCTCATCTACAGCATATGCAAATTTTCATTAGCCATGAGCAATTGTCTGACAGGCTATAGGCAGTGCAGCAATCTTTTATTTATTGATTTTCTTCTTGATTGTTTGTAGTTCGTAAATCTTCCCGCGCATATGCTGTCCTTTCCCGCTGCCTTACTCCTTCCTTGCTTACATCAATTAGCGCAGGTGCTTTTAACAAGAGGCCTGACACTCCTCCATCTGTTTCAAGATAACTTGGGAGCTTTAAATTTTTGACCACTTTGCTGTTGTGACATGCGAAGTGTCACCCAGACAGGGAATAGCTGTTATTTACAGGTGTGGCATGCTGGGTGGTTTAGTATGCAGGCCGGCGTATCAGCGCAAATACAATTTCCTCTCAACAACAAGGTGATTTCCTCTTCAGGGAGCCGGCGTCGGCATGGCAGGAAAGCTGGCGGCGAGTGCGGCGAGCTGTTGAATTGTTCACTGAGTCCAAATAGATCAGATGACACAATGTTAGGTTTGTGGGTTTATTAGATTGCAGAGGGACATAATGGAGCTATCATCACTAGTTCTCTTTTTTCAGATGTAGCCAGTCAGCACTTCAATGTAATGGGGGACGCTCTAGGGGGAGGATGGTAGTGATGGGAAAATGAAGCTTCATGAAGCAACTTGTAATATTTTTTGACTCCTCTAGAAGCCACTCTTGGTTGAAAGATGCAGTGGAAATGTAATCAATTTCCTCTGCACTAGCCTTTATATTTAAACCAAGAGCACAATATTACAAGTGCTTCATGAAGCTTCATTTTCCCATCACTAGAGGATGGTGCAGTTTTGCAACCCATGTTTCACAAGATCTCCGTGGGTCTTTATGTGCGCATAAGCTTGGGCTGAAATGTTTTTGATTGCAGTGTACTTTTAAAGATTGCTTCTTAGGGTCATCACAAGGGACATAACAACTGAATAGAAACTATAAAGTAAGAATAACGAGACAATTTAAGAATGTCAAATATATCATCGTCATCATAAGGCACATAGCAACTGCACATCAATTACAAATGTCATGACAAGGGATATAGCAACTGCGTAGCAACTACAAAATAAGAATGACTAGACAAATTAAGAGTGACAGATACATTATCAACATAAGGGACATAGCAACTGCATAACAACTACAAAATAAGAATGACTAGACAAATTAAGATTGATAGATATGTCATCATTAAAAGGGACATAGCAACTGCATAGCCATTACAAATGTCATGACAAGGGACATATCAACTGCATAGTAACTTCAAAATAATGACTTGACAAGTTAAGAGTGCCAAATGCATCATTATCATAAGGGACGTAGCAACTCCATAACTACAAAATAAGAATGACTAGACAAATTAAGAGTGACAAACATATCATCGTCATAAGGGACACAGCAACTGAAAAGCAACTACAAATATCATGACAAGGGACATAGCAACTCCATAGCAACTAATAAGAATGACTAGACAAATTACGAGTGACAAACACATCATCATCATAAGGGACAACTGCATAACAACTACAAATATCATGACATCTCTGACTATCCTTTTTAAAGGAAAAATAAAACAAACCGTATCAAATATAGTATTAGTACTCAAAATTTATCGGGGATGGACAATGGGAATCCTTAGGTGAAGGTTACCTTATTGCTTTGGACACTTGTGAAGCCACGAGGCTCACATACCGGCCAACAGTGATGGAGAAACAGTGATATAACGGTCATTGACTTGAGGGAAGAATTGGACACATGGGAGCAATCCTTTTGGTGGCACAAAGCAGTTTGACTGAATCGACGTTTTATGACACAAAGGATCCCACTTTACTACACCAGCCAATGAGTTATGCTCGCTAATGCAGCGTGAGGCTCGTTTTATGAGTTATGCTCCAACTAGAGGGAAAGAGATGACAAAGCAAGATGTTTTTGAGCACTGCACTCAAATACAGCTTTATACTTTTTCAAATATGGCCATCGTTGATCAAGACAGGGATGCCGGAACTGCCGAAGATTAGGCTGGAGTGGTGACTAACACTGGGAAAATATTAACTAATACAGATAACCTTTCATCACTAATGCCTATGTTCTGATAAAAAGTAAGTATACTTTTTTCTTTTATTTATTTATTTTGTATCTTTGCTCCATATATTTTTTTTAAATATCGTGTTTAATATCGAAAAAATGATTGTCAATGTTTTCAATAATGTATTGTCACGCAGTATTCTCATTCTCATTTTATTTTTATATTTTATTATTATTAAATAATTAGATTTGTGTTGTGTTGAGATTTAGTTTGTCTATCGTTGTCCCTGTTATTTGTTTTTATTTTTTTATTTTTGTCTGGTGTGACATTATAGATTGCCTCATAGTTTTTTTTGTGGTACCCCCTCGCAAAAGAGTTTATTCCATGTAAAAAAAAAAATCAACAACAAATAGTCCATATATATAAATATATATATTAGGGGGGTGTCAAAATGTGTGCGTTAATTTGGAGTTCCTTTAATGCCACTCTTTTTTTTTAACGCGCAATTAATGACCACAACCTTACTTAGAAAGCCTGTACTGGGGGAATTCCAGTCGCAGCGCAGTTGACACGTCCACGTCAAAATTTAGCAGTAATACATTTAATAATAATGCATATATTTGTGGAAACTGGGGTCAAGTTGTATTTTACAATTTTAAAAATGTGCAGAATTTCACAAGTTACTTTATGTTAAAGATTAAATAGCGCTTAATGTGAAAAGAAAAATGCACTGAGCTGTCACCAACGTCTTACAAATGCAATTAAGCCATCTAGTGGCAGTAAAATGACCTGAAAACAAATCAATATCACATTATTTTTCTTTTACTGTACAGTACATCTTTTTAATTTTAGCTAAATTTTATGAATTATTATGGAATTACTGTATCAATGACTAAAATATACAGCCATATTTATATTAGCTTTTAAATGTTTTCCACTTTTATGTTAGCAAGAGTATGGAAACTTGGAGATTAATTGTGAGTTAACTAATTGAGTCATGCGATTAATTACGTTCACAAATGTAATCGCCTAAGACCCCTAATAAATAAATATATATATATACAACTAAAACTAAAACCAATAAAACCCAAGCTAATGTGACTCTTAAAAATATAAAAACAATAAAAACTAACAAACTTCCTCTAAATAAAAATACGTTAATTAAATTAATTAATTAAAACTAAGTGAATTTAACAAACAAAAGTTTAAAAATAAAATAAAGAAATACTGGTAACTATAATAATAATAATAATAATAATAATAATAATAATAATAATAATAATAATAATAATAATAATAATAACAACAACAATCTATATATTATAACCTTGCTGGGAAGTTGGCAGTTTGCTTCCGGGACACTGTCAACAAATACTCAAGCAAGACACATTTATTCCATACTAACATGCCTTCACTTCATAATCCCACTCTTTAATTCATCTTCATCGGTTTCTGGACTATCCATGTAAGAGCCACTGCAGAGTTGAAATGATTTTCCTGTCAGGGGAATATATACTGTAGGATTGTCCTTCTTCCTCTCTTCTTGAACCTTGTTACTATTTTTGCATTGATAAATGTGACCTGTGAAGTGCAGGAACGTCAGAACGTCCAGGTTATATTTGGGTCCGTCCAGCGTTCCAGCACAGAGGCGTGACATACCCACAATGAGCCAGAACTGTCACACTGCTGTGTGCAGGTCAACATGCTCTGTGGGCTTTTAGCCCGCATCCAAAGTGAAGCCCACCTGCATGGAAAATCACCCAGCGGACTCCTTGTCCTTCGTTAATTTGTTGACTTGGCCCACACAATCACCTGATGGGAATACACATCATCTCCTTAGTCAGTGCTCCGGATGCCAAAATGAGTGTTTGGCATTTCAACCATTCCTAGACGTAAATGATTAAAGTCCTTGAATTGCTCTAAATGCTACTGTTGCCTTAATGCTAGGGAGACGTTTTAATTTACGAGCGCTGAAATATGCATCTGGCCCCGCTCTCTAGACTGACATAGTACACACAATGGCATAAATCCAAAGGTGATGGCAGTACGTATTCTATTTCTACTGATTCTTGGTATGTCATTTTATGCAGAGGTCTAATTGAAAAGGGAAATGAATCACAAAGAAAAGTGAAAATGAAATTAAAGAGGCAGCTAAGTGTTGGCTGATCCCCAAGGACGACATGCCACAAGGCAAAAGCCCTTGTTACGTAACGCTTTTCCCTCTGCTCCTTTGGCAACGGAATGAAAACACACAAGCGCGTACATTTGAGCACACAAACGCCAACCAAATCAAATTAGGACTGAGAAAATAACAGCGAGCGTAAGTCTCTGGTCTAGTGTTTCCATCACATCTACTGTATCGTCTCTTAAGGCAGTGGTTCTTTACTCATTTGCTACCAAAAACATATAAATACGTTCTATTTTAAATATTGCCATGCTCACAATGTTTATACGTTTTTTTTAATGCTTGAGCATACAGAAGACTTTGATGCAGATCTGAAGAGAACGCTTGAAACAATGGTAGTTATTACAAAAACGGCCACCAGGTGGCAGAAGAGTATAAGAGATCAACCAGGGCCATGTCGCAAAAAGCTCTTTCCCCCACTATTTTAAACAGATTTGTGAGCAACGATGAAACTCAGCTGTATTCTGATGCTAATTGCTGCAAAACAGAAACAGAAATATACTTTTTTTCTGATAAAAGAAGAGGCTCTAATCATTCTTTTGGTAGGTTCCATGTTTTTATAGCAATAGAACACAATATGCTGTGGGCCTTGCAAAATCCAGTAAAACAGCTGGGAGTGAAGGGAGTTGCTTCAGTGAAAATGGCTGGGAGTGAATTAATTAACCTTACATTCACCGAACCCTTCTTTATTGAATTATTTTTTAATTTTTTAATTTTAAATTCAAGACACAGGTATAGGGTTTATTGGTGAATCAAATTTCATCGAATCTATAGCTCGTTGTACTGGACTAGAATTTGGCTACTGTTGTCTTCTTAAGATAGAACCCAGGGGTGTGCAGATACAATGAAAACAGCAGCAGAGGTCCTGGAATTGAACCCTGTGGAACACCATGCATTCCGTTATACGTCTGAATTTATATTGCTCAAATTCGTGCGACCACCTTCTTTTTTCCTCTACATTATTAGTAGGGGTTAATATATAATATAATAATTGTCATGATCTACTCCAGCCTGACTCGCTAACGCTAATTAGCGCGCTACTCGTGGCACTTTTATCACTCAAAAGAACGGCTTCTCATACAAAACGCTTCAGGAATGTATACATAGAAGCATGTTAACATTACTCCCCGGCATATGCTCTTCCTATGTCGCAAAACCCCCCAACTTTTACTAGAATAACTTGATCGTGACTTTTTCCTTCGACTCTCTAATGTGGCTACAACTTAACTGCGTATCAGAACGTGCGGAACCACACTGTCCCTAAGTGGCCAAATTGTGAACAGCGCTCCCAATAAAGGCACACACAAACCAGGGCCAGCCAGTATAAAATAATTTAAATAAAACCAATTTTGAGACATTTAAAATAGATTCTGAATGTATCGTTTTTTTTTGTACACCCCTAATAATTAGCATAAAGATTACAATAATAAAAAAACACTGTCCTAAGGTGTAGACTAACTCTGAGTCAGTGGATAAGCACTGGAAATGTTTGTATTTTGACACAGTCAGACTTCTTCAACCAATAAATCAGATTATATTTTTATTATTTTTAGTACTTGAGATGCAGCCATTTAATACTTTGTTTTGCAGTTGCCAGAACAGACATCTGGGCTTAAAACGGCAGTGCAATAATATGCAGAAATAAAAGCTTTAAATTGTTTATTTCATGGAAACGTGTTAAAATACTTCACAACTGCAGGGGAGCTCACAAGCACAAAAAACAACAACAACACAAACATTAATCATAATTAATAACATTTTTTTTTCTTAACTACTGTTGCTAAATTGAGCCAGACTTGTAGAATTTATCACAGTTAGCCATCAATGACACACATTGTGGTGGAATAATGCGTGCCAGGCTGATTTATCTCATAATCTCATCGCATCATCTTGTTCTTTAAGTGGCAACAGTCAGTCAGTGTTGCACGAGAGTGTGTGATTGCACGGCAGGGTTGTCAATAAGCCACTAGTGATGGCTTCAGGGAAACGGGATGACGCATTAGCCTTGTGACATCCCATAAGCGCAGGGCTCGGCATACTCTTTTGCCAGGAGCTGCAAAGACTAACACAGCAAATTAAGTTTCACATAGGGATATACTAACACACAAGCTACAGTTTATTTTTGCTTTTAAGAAATGATTAATGACTGCAATAATTTTCTACCTAAATCAACACCTTAATTTTTTTTCAAGATAAAAAAAACACATTATACTTGAATTTGGTTGATGCTGTTCCACTTGTCCTACAAAATATTACGACAACAACATATAATAATAATAATAAACCCACACATCTGTTTAGAAAAGGGGTTCAAACTGTAATTATTATTTTTTTTGCCTTTTACCTGATTTTTATAATGTTAGAGACCAAACAATGACAAAAAGAAAACATTCCATTTGTGTGCTTTACTGCATACTATATCTAGTGTAGATATAGATGACCAGCAAGACACACAGCACACAAAGCAATGTCTGTTGCATTACCAAGACTGACCTGTGAGAGGCAGTGTGGTGCCACAGGGCAGACTGGAAAATACAAATAAGAAGATAGAGTTACTGTTGAAGAAACTAGGCTGGGGTTGGGAAATCCATTAACTAATTTCCCCCAATATATATATATATATATTTTTTTTTTTTTTTTAAACCCCAAATATTATTAAAAAAAAACCACTAAATATTTAACATTCTTTTTTTTTTCTCTCTCTCTTTCAAGAGAAAGCTCAGTATTGTTCATTGGGTAATCTTACCGATTCGACATGTCATCATCATTGCTCTCTCTCTCTCTCTCTTTTATTTGTTTTCTTCTTTTTGTTTGTGCGAGTGCGTGTGAGTGTGTACTCATTAATTCACCCTAAAACGTATTAAAAATCCCATACCGTTCATTCAACATTCATTTTTCTAAAATGGGGGGTAAAAAAAATCCCAGAAAAAAAACCACACACCAAAATCTTAAATAAATAAATAACAAAAGAAAGGGGAAAAAAACACACACATTTGCGGGCAAGTGGGGGCTGGGGGGTGGAGTCCCGGAAAAAACAACAACAAAATATTTAAAGTTTTGAACAAAAAAGAAGTGGAACGTAATTACACGATTATGAGAATTTACAGACGTTTTACGTTGTTATGTCATCATTGACCACTGGATGGCAGACAATGGGTTACTTGCACTTACACTGGCCCAATACTGCAACTTGAGTAGGCCTAATATTTTTTTTATCCACAAATTTTGAAAGATATGTGGGACAAACATAGAACCTCAATAATATTCCAAATTTGAGTTGATTTGTGTGTGTGGTGGGGGGGGGGGGGGGGTGCATATACGGAGTTTTTGCAATTATTGTTTGTCGATTGTTCAACAGTTTTGTGCCTTCTTTGAATTGTATTTGGGGGGATGCATCACAGTCTGTGGTTATTGTATTGTTTACTTCAAAAAATTTTTTTTTTTTAGATACATGCATTTAGAGATGTAATATGAACAAGGAGAGCAAGATTGTCCTAAATCAGCCCCCCCCCCCCCCCCCCCCACAGAAAAAAATCTCAGTATGATCATTGCAACCCCATTCTTTCACCCTGCGCAATAGGTGAGTGAAGTTGTCAGGTAAAATTCGACTTACTGAGCGTTTACCTCCCGCTAACCCCTGATTACGCCGTCCTCTGTGGATTTGGGTTGGAACGTGTGAAGCCTTAGTTAGAAATTGTTGCAAATTTCAGACACTGCAGCTTGTTCGAAAAAGTGTCTCCCCCGAATATATATTTCAAATGCAGCAAACTAACACATGGAGGACATGTTTCATTTTAATTCCACACGTTTTTTTGTTTTTTTTCAAGGTGTTTATGATACTACAGGATTGTATGGGGAGTGTCAGTATGTGTGTGCGCGCACGTGTGTGTGTGGCCTGCGGACACTCCCTCTGACTCACAGGTTGAGTCACTTCTTAGCACATCCTGTTCCTTCTCATCTTGCCTCTTGTCCCCCCCCCCCCCCCCAATCCAACTTCAACCTTTCTCATACTGCTTCTCTTCACCCTCAGCCTCTGACTCACGTTGCCAGTATCCTGTGACAACCAAATGATCACGCCACCATACTATCGCCACTCTCGGCTCTCTTTTCTCCCTCTCTCGATCACACACACACACACACACCCACACACACACACACACACTCGCTGGCCACACACAATTGGCTCATGTTAATTCCCTGGCTTAGTCAGCCTCCAAGCAGAGTCCATGCAGGCCCTGCTGGGAAAGAGAGGCCAGGCAAGCCCCAACAGAATGCTAATGATGTCATTAACCTCTGGACTCTGGGTCGGGGGGGAAAGTGGCGGTGAAAGGCAAAGATCACGTCACTCTTTGGCTCAGCCATTATGCGTTAGAAATGCCGGGGCCCTAATCGGAATGATAAAGTAAGCGTTTTTTATTAGATTAGTACATAATGAGTGCACTGACGATTATAGCTTATTTTCTTGGACAGTAAATGTTGAGCTAATTAGACATGTTTGCAATAATGCAGATTTCGTGCATATTACAGGTGTGATTTGTGATTCCGAGAGGTGCTAATAAAAGTAATTTAAAATCATTACAACAACATAATACTCCAAGTAAAGCAGGTGCGCACACCAAAATATCAATCCTAACCTTGACATCCAGTTTTTTAAGCAACACAAAATAAAAATCTACAATATACATTGTTCCATTTTGTCCCTTCTCATCCCCAGAGGCACCGCACGGAAATCCGTAACAATGTTTTCCTGATCAAACGATCACCTCATTGACCATAAATAAATGCAAACATTTATTTATCCATTCATTCATGAAGACCATATGGAAAGAGCAGCTATGGAACCGCATTGGCTGACGAATAAAACATGTGTGATCAAATAAAGGGACGGCAAAATATGCAGTATACCGTACTACGATCGTAAAATAAATAAATCAATTAATGAATAAATTAATAAATAACCCTATGGAGTGCTTAACAAATGTAACCACTACCTATGTGTCGCCATCCAATAACGGTAAAATGTCATTGAGCTCTTGACATTGAAACATTTTGAACAGGAATGAAGACTTTTAAAGAGAATGCACCCAAATTTTCAGTCAGAAGTCAGAGATTAATCAAGGGCCACCCACGCGTGTGTGACATTCTCGCAACAATTCTGTTGTTCTTCCGAGCTTCAAGCTTATGGAGGACCAAAACTGCCAAAATGAAAAAAAATATATATATTTATTTTTTATTTTTTTACTTATATATATATATATGTTTTTTTTGTTGTTTACATTTATATTTAGCCTTTTTTATTTTCACTTTCATTTATTTATTTATTTTTTATTTTAGCATTTTTGGTCCTCTATACAAGCTTAGGCAATAATTGAGACCTTATTAATTTTGGGATATGTTCGTTCCTCAAACAAATCTCGTACATTACAGAAGCATTTCAAGACTTGCGTGTGTCCAAAAGAAGACGCTGAGGACGTTTAACGGCTGTTTAATGTATATGCCAAGTCTGGAGTGGCGCTGTAGCGCAGCCACAGGGAGTTCACAGGAAAAGCGTAGAAGAAGAATCAGCGAAGAAGACCAAAGGCTTTTTTTCCCCCTAACTTTATTGCAATCTACAGAACAAACATGGCTTTGCGTGTATCGAAACAACATGAAAAAGAGAAACACAGGAGAAGTGACAATGGCGGGCGATTCAAGAACAACAGCGCTTGTTGAACGTGGGAATAAAGAAGCAAAAACCGCGCCATCGTGTGGACGAACGGCCTGAACGGTAAGAAACTTGTGAGGATACATCGAAACTGGCTTTCGTGTGGCTTATTTCATTAGTTCTATCAGCATATATAAGTAGCTTAACGTTTTCACTTCCCTTCTCAGAGACACTGAGGCAAATGAGGCGTGTCAGCGCGTGTGAAATCTAAAACACAATAAATATCCTCATGATTTCTGTTTTGGTCGGTTTGGTTGTCATCGCCTGTCTCACTCACATGATCAAGTTTGATCATGTCCACCTGTGCTTGTCATCCTCGTCCCTTGTGTCATCCAATCAGCTCCCTCAGCCACGTGTGTGCTGTCCAGGTGTCTCTCGTTGTCTCGTTAGTGTGTGGATATTTAGTTCCCTGCTTTCGTTCAATTCATTCTCTACGTCATGTTTATGCCACGTCTTGTTCCATGTGTTTTGTTACTTTGAATCTTGGATTATTGTTATATTTTTTAATGCCCAAACTCTGACAGGATTTTTACTTAATGTCAGTCGTTGTAATACCATATTTTATCCCTGGAAGGATGCAGGCTGAGTGGCCAAAAAGTGTCAGGGTTTTGGTTGGTGGTTAGATTCGAGCAAATAGTGTAAACTGATGTCATTTGTCTTGTGACCAACACAAACATATACTCGTGCATCTGTGAAGTTACACATAACTATGTCAAACTGTGCATGGAGACAAATACATTTGAAACACACATACCCATACACACACAGGAACAGGAAGAAGTTGCTGGGGGGGGGGGTGCACTGAGCAAACAACACTTAGAGCAGGAAGTCCCTATAGGAAGGTTTCACTGATGGAAGGAAATGCGTGCGTGCGTGTGTGCGTGCGTAAGTGGATTCATATTTTTACTCTATCAATACCAGAAGTTGGAAACGTCCTTTAGAATGTGAAAAAGTGGTTAACGGAAGCATCTGGATTCTTTCTTCTCAACTATGCTTGTAAAAAAATAAAAATAAAAATGCAGCAAGACACTTTGTTAATAAAGGCATTAAATTGCTCTCATTTCCAAATGCTAATCCACGTGCCAGGCTTTTAATGTGCTGCCAAAAGCTCAATTATGTCATGGGCAAGGGCACGGATAAGCCGTGGTACAAGTGAGCACAGCGAGGTGAAAAAGTCAATTATGGAGGAGACGCATCAGTGTGGTTTTTATTTGGCTTCATTTCGGACTTTACGTATGTTGAGCAATAGCGATGCATCATGTTTTATTATAAGACCATTTACACATATATTATATTACTGAATATTAGGGGTGTCAAAATTTTGATTTATTTAAAGTTTCTTTAACGCCACTATTTTTTTTTTGACACACAATTAATGACCGCCCCTTACTTGGAAAGCCTTCACTGACACGTTCACGTCAAAATTTAGCAGTAATAAATTGAATAATCATGCATATATTTGTGGAGACCGGGGTCGAGTTGTATTTTATTATTTTTTTCATGTTAAAGATTAGATAGCTCCTAATATGAAAAGAAAAATGCACTGGGCTGTCACCAATGTCTTACAAATGCAATTATGCCATCTAGGGGCAAAAAATTGACCTAAACACAAATCAATATAACACCCGTTTTTTTACAGTACAGTACATCTTTTGAATTTTAACTACATTTTATTAGTTATTATTAAATTACTGTATCAATGACTAAAATATGCAGCCATATTTTTATTAGTTTAATGTTATTTTCCCACTTTTATGTTAACAAGAGTATGACATTTATGTGTTATATTGTACATTTAGAACACATAAAATTAGCAATTTGGCTCTGCGGCCGGTGGCCCCCACGGGGCCCGGTGGGGGTTGTGCCCTGGGGTTCACTGCTCCCCTGTCTGGTGGAGGTTTTCATGCATGCCAGATCCACCACACCAGCATCTACTGAAATTCTAACAGAATTAGCTTCTCCCACTGGTCGCTGAATCGGTGGAGGCTGGTGTCTGTGGATGATGATGACATGTTGAATCGGTAAGACTGCCGAATGAACAATAGTGAACTCTCCAAAAAAAAAAGAAAAAAGAATGTAAATCCAGTAGGACTCTGACATCTGCAGATTTGGGTCAATTAGTGGAGACCAGTGTTTGAAGTAAACACGGTGAAGCTGCATTTAGTTGTTATGCTGCACACGCATGCTTAGTTATTTTAGAAACCTACTCTTACATCTTTACTTTTAAATGTTTTAAAAGTTTCCTTTTAACGATATAACACAATTCAATAAATCCTTCAGTTTTGTAAGACACTCTTTCCCCCTCACCCATTCAGCGTGTTAACCGTTTTATGGCAAACTAGAATTTATTTTAATATTTTATAGCTACAACTAAAATCTTGTAAAACCATCATGTTGAAAAACAAGAGCCCCCTTAAGAAATGATTCACGGCATTAACACTAAAAAGGTTCTTTTTTTTATGCCTCTTTAGTTCTTGCCAGGCACGCTAATAAGCCTTCCCCCAACACACACGCATGCACACACATGTACGCGCGCGCGCGCGCGCACACACCATCCCTTCCCCGCATCTTCTCCAGAAGTGAGATATTGTGTTTCACACAGTCCATTTCTCACTGTCAGTAATGTACATGAAATCCCACAAGAAGGACGGCTAAGAGCTTTGATTGGCTATAATGCCTTTACCTACGCTAAAGGCTTAAGAGAGGAAATCACATTGAAAGTTGCCCTGGCGTTGCACATCTGGGTCTCCCTGGGCTTTCAGCTGCAGATGGAAATCTTGTGGTTCAAGAGGCCTCGAATGAATCCAGAGCCGCTGATCCATCTTGATCTCATTTATACACTTTGACTAACATTTTCCTTGATACTTTGCCACAGCAGAATCGAAAAACCTCAAAGCGAGCGAGACCAGTCTGGTTCTGGTCACGGCCTATTTTGGGAATAAATGCAGGATGAACGTTGGTATGATCTGGTGTAAATTTGGAACATGGCTTTCTTTTCCATGGTGTAAAAAGTGAAGAATGTGCTGCGGTAACAGGAACTCTTCTGCGTCTTTTTGAATGAGTGTTATCCTTGGGTGACCTCTGTTTACTGAAGGAGACAACCAAATTGAAGCCATTTGTTATGCTTTTATCGAGAATGACTTAATTTCAGGAATTAACTTGTGATTAATCGCAAATTTTACATTTGTTCGAAATGTACAAGAAATAGTTATTTTCTCTTAAGTTTTTCATTTGCTTGTTAATTAACAATAGTGAACAAATATGTTAACTTAATGCTACGGGTATCGTAATTAATCGCATGAGTTAACTCGCGATTAATCGCACATTTTAAGTGTTCTAAATGTACAACACATGTACAATAAATGTCATACTTGTGTTTACATAAAAGTGGAAAAATGCTAAACTAATAGAAATATGGCTACATCTTTTAGTCAGTGATGCAGTCATTTCAGAATAATAAAATTGAGTTAAAATAAGAAGGATGTACTGTACTTTAATGTGTGTAAAGTGTGATATTGATTTGTGTTGAGCTCATTTTTCTGCCACTAGATGGCATAATTGCATTTGTAAGACAATGGTGACAGCTCAGTGCATTTTTTTTAAATCATATTAAGAGCTCATCTTTAACATGAAGTAATGTGAAATTCTGTAAATTTTTAAAGGATCCACAAATATATGCATTATTATTAAATTTTTCTGTACAATTTTGACGTGGCCGTGTCTGCTGCGATGCTACTGGAATTCCCCCAGTACAGGCTTTCCAAGTAAGGGGCGGGCCATTAATCACGCATTTTAAAAAATTGTGCCGTTTTAAATTAACTCAAAATGAACACACTAATTTTGACTGCCCTACTTAATACTAATATGGCTGTATTTTTAGTACAGTAATTTCACAGCATTTGAGATGGCATTAATGTTTCATGTTGGACATTGGTGACAGCTCAGTGCATTTTTCTTTTCATATTAAGAGATGCTTATTTGTGAAAAATTCGTAGACTTTTGCACATTTCTTAAATTCTAAATGACAGCTTGACCCCAGTCCCCACAAATATATGCTTTTTTAAAAAAATTTTTTTTATCACAGCTATTACTGCTAAATTGTGTTATAGTGGACTCCTTTGCACAACATTGAATGTCTTTATTTTGTTAAGTTTTATACGGATGCGCCAAGCCAGAAATAACACAGATGTGTTACGCTAGCTATTCTACTGGAGTTGCTAAATAAAATACACCTCAGGTCTAAAGATCAAGTGACAAGACGGGCATACACTCGGCCCTTGGCTCTCAAAGGGATCTGAGAGTGCCCATGCAGACCTCCTAGCTCGGCGCTAACTGCTAACTGGCACTACCAAGTGCGTTTACATCTTGTCTTGGCAACTAAAACAGCGTTCTTTATTATTGTAATCTGTTTATGCTAATTATTAGGGGTGAGGAAAAAAATAGATTTTCATTAAGTACGATCCAAAATCGATTTTATTTAAATAATTTTATACTGTCTTGCCCTTGTTTGTGTGTGCCTTCATTGGGAGCGCTGTTCATGTTATAAATGATTTGGCCACTTGGGGGCAGTGTGGTTTCTATGCCTTCTGATAAACTGTTTGTAGCCACATTCGAGAGTAAAAGGAAAAAGTCCCGATCAAGTTATGCCAATAATTATTATTTTTTTTTTTGCAGCGTAGGAAAAGTATATGCCTGCGAGTATTGTTAACATGCTTCTCCGTATACATTCCTGAAGCGTTTTGTATGACAAGCCGTTCTTTTGAGTGAGAAAAGTGCTACGAGTAGCGCGCTAATTAGCGTTAGCGAGTCAGACTGGAGTAGATCTTGACGGTTCTTTGAACATCACTAAATTGAAGCAGAAATTATTGTCAATGACAATGTCAGAGCCAAAAATCGGAATCGAATCCAATCGTGAGACAAAGATTCCCACCCCTAATATATATCTATCCTCCTGTATACCTCACGTAAAACAGTGACTCTTACATTAAATTGTTACAAACAGACTCCTTGACCTCCTGGTTGCTGACAAAGTAGAAAAATCTATCTATTTTTGCACATTTAAACTGGCAGACACGTCAGTTTTGACCTTCTCGCCTCCTCCTCTGTGCCTCTCAAGCTCCCCTCAGTCCCCTTTGACACCGGGACCCGAGCCAAGGTGCACTAGATGGCACTGTTTACAACAGCAATGTCTGTCTCAGCTGAGCAGCGAGCAGTCACCAGCCTCCAATTACTGATTTACAATGCTTTCACTAATCGAATAAATTGCGCATTATTACAGTTTATAATTACATGACCGCAATAAGCACAGTTAACGTCAGGCCATCAGCTCCGATTTCCACAGCTGTTACTGCATTAGATGAGGAAAGATGTGAAACAAGATATCAGATATGGCAATCAATACGAAACAAGAAGATGATAAGATCAGTCAGTGATTTTTTTTTTCTTCTTCTTTTTTTTTTTTTACCTCTTTTGTCTTTTTAATGTCTCGTGTCAGTAAATCCGGCTGCTGTTATTTGCAAATACATTTAGCCGGTCCGCGGGGACTGTTTAATGAAAAGTGCAGTCTTATCATGCGCTGATAGCATTTGTATAAGCTGAATATGAAGCAGCTTTGATTCATTTGTCGTCTTTATCGCCGCCTGTCTGTTTATTGCATTCTGACTTTTAGACTCTTTGTTGGCCTTTTTGTTTGCCTGCAACTTTTTTTTTTGTCTGTTTACCTGTCTGCTCATACTCTTCCAACCCACTCCTTCTTTGTGTCTGAGCCTTTGGGCGGCTTCCTGACAGGGGTTGCTCTAGTTGAGCCTTGCTCAGGCGTCAAAAAAAAAAAAAAAAAAGCAAGAGTGAGACAAGCCCCGTCACATTATGCAGGGACTCGTCTATTGGCTTTGATTGAAAGTAGTGATCCAAAACTGATGCCGGGAAGAGCCGGAGCTCACCTCGTGTCAGCGCCGGATGCTCACTGCTGGCAGACAAGCAAGCGGCAGTGACAATGTTGGATACGCTCAGTGGGTTGAGACAACCGCCTCGTACCTTGACACGCTCCGTGATAGCTCACTCAGGGCTCGCCGTTTTCTTAACTACATAGATTGGGGAGAGTTTGACAGTCATGTGGGTGTTAAATATTGGCTAAGGGAAGATTCAGTCCATTTTTCTGCAGTTGGATACCCTGATGACCTCATATGTTCGTCCTCTGCAAACACATCATATATAATGTCTGCTTGCATAAAATCGTTATTTATGTATCTTCTTTTTTTTTTTTCTATCGTGTTGTGAACTTCCACTGATTGTCAAGCAGTCAAACTAATGTATTGTTATAGTTGTTGTTTTTAAAATGATACTCAACTCATTCACTCCCAGCCATTTTCACTGAAGCAACCCCCTTCGCTCCCGGCTGTTTTACTGGATTTTGACTGATTTTGCAAGGCCCACAGAATATAGTGTTCTATTGCTCTAAAAACATGAAACCTACCAATAGAAATATTAAAGTCTCTTCTTTCCTCAGGAAAAAAAAAAGTACATTTCTGTTTCCGTTTTGCAGCAATTAGCATTAGAATATAGTTAAGGTTCATCATCATTCACAAATCTGGTTAGAGCTGTGGGTAAATGAGCTTATTTGCAACATGGCCCTGGTTGATCTCTTATACTCTGCTGCCACTTGCTGGCCATTTTTGTAATTACTACCATTGCTTTACCTGTTCTGTGCAGTTCAGAGGCTGCATCAAAGCCTTCTGTATGCTCTAGCATAAAACAAAAACATATAAATACGTCTTTGGGTCACTTAAAAAAATTAAAATAGAATGTGGCTACATTATGTAAATATGGACAAGTAAAATAATGTCAGATGGATCCCATTTTTTGGACAAGATATATTCCTAACTCATTCACTCCCAGCCGTTTTCACTGAAGCAACCCCCTTGATTTTGCAAAGCCCACAGAATATTGTGTTCTATTGCTATAAAAACATGAAACCTACCAAAAGAAAGATTAGAGTCTCTTCTTTCATCAAGAAAAAAAAGTTTGTTATTTGTATCTGCTTGCGTTTTGCAGCAATTAGCATTAGAATATAGCCAGGTTTCATCACTCGTAGTATCAGTACTCTGTATCACTGTATCGGTGTCAACTCAGGAGTACTGGTACCAGTATCGGGCTGAGAAAAAAGTAGTATGGAACATGGATCAACTGTCGGTAACATCTTTGAGGTCGTTTGGATTTAACATAATAATAATACTATTTATTTACATTAGTGAGCTCTCAATTAACTACCAGTGCATGCAAAGACACATTGAACTAAAAAAAAAACATTTAATAATAATAATAATAATAAAAATAATAAGAAGAAGTTGAAGAAGAAACTATTTGTAAAGCACCTTTTTAAAACATGTGTTTACAAACTGCTTTGGCAGATCAATTAGAACACAAACTCTATTTAATTAAAATGTAATTATTCACCTGAGTTTTTGTATTATTCGTATTATTATTATTATTATTATTATTATTATTATTATTTTAATCAGGAACATCCACCTGTGCCTCTGTACACAGTAGACTGGACATAAGTAACGCACTTGGTACCCTGGAATGTTCCTGGCTGGTTTGCAAATGCATTTTTAAATCGTTTTTTTCTGCACATTGTCAAACGAAATGATTAGTATCAGCCTATACATTCACGGGCTCGACCTCATTTGACTCATTGAATTTCTTGCTGCTCGGCAAAGGAATGTTTTACCAGTGCACATTTACAGTCAATAAAAGGAAAATTACAGGACAATAAAATCTATGGTTAATTATTCTGCCTTGAAACCATTTTGCAGTTCATCTAGTTGACCTCGATGTGTAATTCTGATGTCAAGACGATACGTAGACATGTTGCTGTTGTGATGTAATTTCAATTTAATTATGATTTCCCAGCAATAATGCACCTAATGTCAGTTCAAAGTCATTGAAAGTAAGGGCCTCCTTTATGATGCTGAAACTAAAGTGTTGGCAGAGCCTTCAGTTGGTCGGACTACACAATCCCCAATAACAGGAACGGTTTTGGACAGCAAAGGACGTTTCAATGACAAAGAACATTTGGTAATACATGCTGCGAATCCTATCCAATGACTCTCCAATGACATTCTTCCTAATTCATACACAAGCCAAACAGCAAGTCACCCTGAGATGACGTTCATCACTTCCTTGTCTGGTGAATATTTGATTTCAGGTTCGGCGCGGAGTTCCAATAAATTCCCCATCTTGTCTTCCTCCCGGGCCAATAAAAGTCCGTATTTATCTAGTAGGGGAGCAGCCCCGAGATTCATTTATAGCCGCTCCACTATGTGTCATGAACCCGGGGGGTCACGTATGCATAACCCGGCCATCTGTGTGAAACATGCATCACTAGAGAGATGTCGCGTCGGGCGATCCCAAGTGTCTGCAAGGTGTCCTTCCCATGTGTCAAACCATCCCCCCACTTAAATGTCATCTCGCTGCCATGGCGATAGACTGATTGGCACATCTCACAGCTCTGAAGAGTGGAATCTTTTCTGTCTGTTAAAGTGCATAAAGTGGATTGAGAGGCGGCTAGTCCTTGCATAGCTTTTTTTTTTGGTTTTGGTTTCTTTCAGACTGCTGTTTTTATTTTTATTTTTTACACGAATAAATTAATTCCCACTACATATTGGGCCACCTTTTAAAAGTCTTGAAAATATGAGATGTAAAAGGAGGTCCGTTTTGAGCCTTGCGTGCAGATTTCACCAGCCCCAGTTTGACGCAGGTCACATCTCGGCATTGCGCTTTTATTTTTTTAATCTAACTACATCTAATGGCTAACAGGTTTGTTCCGTCATATTGGAACTCGAACCATTTCCTGCTTACGTGTCAAAGAATCCTCTACTAGCTTAATGCTTGCGGCATATTTCCAATGTTACAATGTGGGACCGGCACAAGGTAAACGGCACAGCCAGCCTCCAAAAGCTGCCGGGACCGATTTTGTGATTTATCAACTCGAGGAAGGCATTTACGTTAAAAATGTTTTAGTTTCAACTGAGTGATGAGTGATTTATTTAATTGTGGGAAAGCTGTACGGTCAGGGTTTGATTTCCCACTTGATTCCATTTTACTAAATGTCTTTTGACATGAAGTGTTTTTCTATATTATCTCATTCACTGCCATTGACGGCTAAAGACGTCAAAAATTCACTTGAACTATTTCTATTAGTTAAGCATTGTTTTCACGTTTGCTAACAAGAGTATCAAAACCTAGACTTTTTTTTAATTGTAAATTTAGAACAGATATAACATTTGTGATTCATTGTTAGTTAACTAGTGAAGTCATGTGATTAGTTACAATTAAAAAAAACAATCGCCTGATGCCCCTAATTTAAAAAAAAGGGGCGTCAGACGATTAGAATTTTTTAGGTTTCTAGGTTTTCTTAAAAGAGGATTTTTTTTTTTTTGTTAACTAATAGAAATAGTTCACATGAATTTTTTTATGTCTATAGTCGTCAATGGCAGTGAATGAGTTAATAAATAAGTATTCCACATGCATCCAAATATTAGCATTCAGCTATCCATCATTTCCACGCAATTTCTTCAGAAATTGCACTTCGTCTAGTTTATTAAGAGGTCACTCAGGACTTTGTGTAATAATTTCTTGGATTTTGTTGTTAACTAATGCCAGTAGATTGAATATAAGATTCTCAGCCTTCTTGTAATTTACACTAGACCAGTTTTATCGTACTCCGCTGGCCTCACTCCCACACCACTGCATTCGTCCGTGCTTCAGTGCATTTACATTTTTCTTCACTTAATGTTACGGCACTGTTTAATTGCGTCTTTACTGACTTTTTGAGTCGGCCTAATTCTATTATGAATGGTGGTAATTACAGCATTGTTATTGACTCATTAAGGGAACTATGACTTTGATTTTATCCATCATACCATGTCCAGCCACAACTCTTGGTTTATCAAGCTCATTTTTGTTGCAAGCCACATCGTAGTTAAGGTTTCCTTTGGAGGGTCGTTAGGACTGTGAAGTCAAACAAACATATGATAGCTCATATTACATAAACACTCAATTGAATTTTTGTGTAAATGAATGAATATCGGTTATCGGCTTCCTTGTGTTATGACTGTTTTGGGTGGGGTCTTGGGGTCATTGTGTTATGACCCTTATGTCCCTTATGATGTTAAAGTATGACAATATTTGAGTCACTCTTAGTTCATCTAGTCTTATGTAGTTATGATGTCCCTTATGATGATAATGTATGCTGTTGATGTTTAAGCCACTCTTAGTTCGGCCAGTTTTGTGCAGTTGCTATGTGCCTTATGATGATATTGTACACTGTTTTAGTTTGTCTGTCTTATGCAGTTACTATGTTCCTAACGGGGGTAATTTATGGTGATGGTGTTGTTTAAGCCACCTTTAGCTGATCTAGTTTTTATGCAGTTACTATGTCCTTTATGATATATATATATATATATATATATATATATATATATATATATATATATATATATATATATATATATATATATATATATATACGATGATGTTTTAGCCACTCTTAGTTTGTCTAGTCCAGGGGTGCCCAAGTCCAGTCTTCGAGAGCCCCTATCCAGCTTGTTTTCCATGTTTCACTCTACCAACACACCTGATTCATGATCAGGATCGTTATCAGGCTTCTGCATAGCTTGCTGATGGGTAGATGCTGATGAGGAAGGCTGGATAGGGGCTCTCCAGGACCGGACTTGGGCACCTCTGGTCTAGGCCTATGCAGTTACTATGTCCCTTATGACGATAATGTATGATGATGTTTTAGCCAGTCTGAGTTTGTTGAGTCTTATGCAGTTACTATGTTCCTTATAATGATAATGTGGTCAGTTGATATGCAGTTGCCATGTGCCTATATTAGTCGCTTTTATTTTGTCGAGTCACTCTTATTTTGGAGTTGCTATGCCCATTAGGAGTCACTACTATTTTTTCATATAGGGGAGTTTTCTTCTGTCATATGGAGTGGCTTAAAGATAAATTACACTTGATGAATATAGGGGGAGCCCAAGAGCCAAAAGCATAATTTTCACGCTTTCCGTGAAGTCTTTTTCCAGAACTTGTGTCTCACAGGCCAACCTTCTCCATCTGTGACCCTTGCATGGCTGCAATGCAAGTGCTTTTGTCTGCATTTCTCCAACTGATGACTCCTAGCGAAAGCACATGTTGAGATCATTAATTTCAAATCTTGCCAAAACCACTTCCCACTCACGCACCGCATTCAGCACTCCCCTCTGTGACTCTGTCTTTTTCGCTCCTCAAACGAACACACTATGCTCCCTGCATTGAACTGCTTCTCTTCACTGCGAACGAAAAGAGTAAGCCTGTTTTATTTTCACTGAATCGAATCACCATGAGGCTTTGTTACCGAGGCTTCACAAGTTTGAATGTTTAAAGGAAGCGAAAGGTGGTGATGAGGCAGGGGTCTGCGCAAACAACACTGGCAAAATTCCCTCATACCGTTATTGTTACAACTAACTTTGCAAACCTGCATCGTTTCAAAGCGTTGCTCGATATGAAATATTCAACAGCTGTATTACTATTACAACACAGAGAAAAGCCATGTATGCTCACATGGCACACTTAAAAAAAATAATAAAAAGTTGCTGGCTGATTGGTTGAAATACAAGTGCTGCTCCACAGCAGGAGACCCTGCCTCTGGAAGCGAGGCTGCATCTCTAACAAGTATCTCAACGTTTGCTAAAAAAGATCTCAAGGGTGGAGGCTGAATGAAAGAATAATACAAAAAAAAAAAAAGGGCGCGAGAAAAGCGAGACAGTGAAAGGCAAAGTGTAAGCGAGCGCTCTTCTTTAGAACGTGCGCTTGTGTGTGTGTGTGCGCGCGCGCTCTCTTCAGAGGCGTTCTGTGCCGCCGACAGCTCTCTGGCATGGCGAATGCCTGCTGGTCCAGTGTAGAGCTGAGCTGGAAGCCTGCTCAAAGCCCTTCACCTTCACAGCCGGCCTGGCACGATGCGCCGAGCATGGCTGGCATAGCGCGATGTTTATCACACAAAGGCCCGATCAAAGAGAGCTGCTATCTGGCTCCACCACTTTCATCTGAGTTCCCACAGCTGACAGTAGCATCCATGGGGGGCTCTCCTCTCCTTTTTCTCCTGCTTTAATGGTCTCTTTCATTCTCCTCATTCTCCTCTATCTCTATTCTCGGGTCCTCTTCCCGCCACACAAAACACACACATACGCATTTATCACGAGAGATAAGGAGACTTGGCTGAAGAATTTCTTTTTTTAGTCTTGATCAATGGCGACTTTGGAGGAGGAGGATCTGTGCTGTGCAAATGGTAATGGGGAGATCACCAACTTTACCTTATGGGTTTTTGTTGATTTCCATTGCGAGCAAATTATCTCCCTCCCTGGATAAACCAATGATGTCCATTTGGCGGCGGGCGTCAAGGTGCAAATATTGAGCCACTTTCATTGCTAAACAATATAGGGCCCGACTGATTGATCGGCCGATTATTGCCTTTCAAACACCGGCCAAAGCATTCAGCCAATTGAGCCAAATGGCAGATGGAAACCGAAGTAGCATTAGCAACTAGCAAGTGTGTAGCGCATGTTATTCTGGTTATTCTGTTGTCCCTAAGCGCCCTTTAAGCTGTTTAATGACACCCCAGTTGGAGTTAACTGTAAAACTAAACACACAATGATAAGAATTACATCCACTGTATATTTAAATACAAAACATGCTTTGTTTTTAAAATGTATTAATTCCAAAAGCGGAGGGAGGATCCCATTCAAATGCTAACAGGAAGTTAGCATCGGCTTCAAATAACGAATATTCACATAAGATAAAAAAAAGAAAAAAAAAGGTTAATCCTTTACAGTAGTTGTAAATAAGTAAACATGGTTTTATTATTGACAGACATAAATCTATTCAATAACCTTGTATACTTCACTAAGGTGTGTTGATAAGGTCAACAAAGTCATTCAAAGCAGAGGATCTTAATAACAAAAGTTTGTGAGTAATTGACACCCATTGAAAAGGAATCAAGTGGGGAGGGGGGGCATTTTATGCATTAATATATATATATATATATATGTGTGTGTGTGCGTGCGTGTACACAGCACTGTAGCAATGTGCAATGTTTTTGCAGGTCCATGTTGGTTGATTTGTTGTAGCATAGGCTTTAGATGAAATGATGTTCACCAGTCTTCCAGCTGTAACACTACAGTTTGCAATTCAGACATAAGCCACGAAGAACCACTCTGTGTGTCTTTGCCTCATCCGATGTGCGCATTAAGTATTCCCTCCATATCCTGCCACCTCTCTTGACTTCCCACCAAGCCCGAGAAAAAAACAAACAAAAACAACCTCACAAATGACTTCCGTGGTCACATCAAACTGCCTCGTCCAGCATGAAATACGACGCTCTTCAACATACAGCAGCAACCCCAGTGCGACTGTCAGGAAATGCACTATTTTCCCCCTCGGGTGCGCCGAATGTGTGGCTCCCGTTGTTCCGATCAATCCCAATTTAACAGACACCGGCTCAAAGTCAACCTTCAAGGAGCCATGAAAGCTGACAGGTGAGAACTCACCGCGTCTGCCCAACTCACATCAAAGAGGCAGCAACAGTCGCGGCTCCAATGGAAGACGAGCACTTTTTGGAGGAACAAAGAGACTGGGAGAAAGGAGAGCGAGCGGGCCCCGTCCAGAGACAAGAAATCGCCAAGAGGCTGAATACCAAAAGGATATGAATACTAGAAAAGGTTCCATCTGCGCTATGCAGATTTGAGTGGAATTCAAAGAACATAGCCCAAATTCAATAGGATTTTGGCTGCACAGACAGGTTTGGGTTGCGTTCATTTTGTTTCGAGTTCAGTCTTTTTCAAATCAAAACATGATAACAGCATAAGCATTGCTGTCTTCCCCTCACTCAGCACTCAAGCTCGTCTCAATACGGGTTACTTTAATTGCCATTGCGTTCATTTCCAATATTTTGCTCATCTTCTGATCAGAACTGTTTGGAATGATTGACACTGTTTGCATTTACAGAAGTTTAAAAAAATGAAATATGAATTGATATTACCTAATGTATTTATTGATTGATTTAGCAAATATAAACCCAACCCTAGCGTGCCAGTGGTTTTATATAGATGACCAAAACTACCAAATTTACAAACATATCATTAAAACATTTAATCCCAAAAAATAAATATAAATGGAAATGTGTGTGTATATATATATATATATATATATATATATATATATATATATATATATAGAGAGAGAGAGAGAGATATTTAATTCTATTTATATATATTTTTGTATTTATTTCGACATTTATTTTAATTTTTTTTATCTCATTTTTTATAATTGTATTTATTTTTACTTTTTAAAATTTATTTATGGATACATATTTTTAGTTATTATAATTTCCATTTATATTTTTATTTATTTATTTAGTCATTTATTTATTTTTAATTTTGGCAGTTTTGGTCTTCCATAGTTTTAGACCATTTGGACAGATTTTTTTAAGAACCACAGAATATTGTGTTCTAATGATTTTTACATTGAATCTACCAAATGCAAATACAAATATAACATATTTATTATACCTTTTTCTGATCTCTAGTAATCAGCTGCAAAACATGGGTAAGTTTTATGAAATTCAGACGGTTTGCCCAAAATCCAGAGAAAAATAGCATTTCGTGTAAACCAACATATCAAATCCTTTAATAACATCTCCAACATCTGAAAAGGGGTTTCATTCTATAAAATGACCGGGTAGCTCATTCAACATTTAGGAATAGCTTTTGATTGCAGGATAATAATCGATTTAGTCTCACATTTGTCTGCTATCATAACACATACCCTGTAATACACATTCATAAATATGTTCCTGAAGTTTGAATGTCTGCTTCAGGAAATCCCCACATCGCCAATTTTCCTTGTTTTCTCACCCATGTTAGACGATAGCAAAGGGCATTTTTCTGTGACTACTTCAAGTGTAAAAAGTGCACCGTGTTATATCAGATAAATGCCGTTTATGTGAGCCTTTCCGCAAAAGTCCATTTGCACCGTTGGCTGCTTAATACGCCTCTGATATTGTGTTAGGGAATTTAGTAGTGAGCTCGGCGTCACTGAGGCTGAATTACAAGCGATGAAATAACATTACAATCGTGCCTTCTATCCACTGAGTGTCGCCTCGGAACGATCAAAGTGAGGAGCATGGAAAGTGAATGCATTCATTTTGCTCGGTGTCAAAACCAAATGATTAATTGGAAGTTATGGAAATGAAACAGAAAATTCCATCAATTGGATGACTTACTATGCAGTTCTCAGCTGCAGTCATAACGGAACAGTTTCTTCACCGCCTTCCATAAACCTCTGGAAATCTTTGCGATCACAGCCCCGGCGCACTCACTTTTTTTATTGTCTAGCAGCTGTTGGAAAACTTTACACTCTGATGGAGACAAGAGAGAAATGGAGAGGTCCTCTGAGGACCCATTTGAACAGCTTCAGCAGTTTAAGCCACACGCTCTGGTATTGTACAGCAGGTGTGAACGCTTTGCGGTTCTATATGTATTATCACATGAGACTTTTGGAAATAAATTGTTCTATACGGTTTATAATAAGGGTGTCGAAATTAGTGCGTTCATTTTGACTTAATTTAAAGTTTCTTTAACGGCACAATTTTTTTTTAATGCACAATTAATGACCGTCCCTTACTTGTAAAGCCTGTCCCGGGGGAATTCCAGGCGCAACGCAGCAGATACGGCCACGTCTAAATTAAGCAGCAATGAATCTAATAATAATGCATATATTTGTGGAGACTGGGATCAAGTTGAATTTTACAATTTTAAAAAACGTGCAGAATTTCACAAATGTCTTCACGCTAAAGATTAGATATGTGAAAAGAAAAATGCACTGAGCTGTCACCAACGTCTTACAAATGCAATTATACCATCTAGTGGCACAAAAGTGACTTCAACACAAATCAATATCACGCTCGTTTTTTAACAGTATAGTCCATTTTATTAATTTTAACTAAATGTTATGAATTATTATGAAATTACTGTATCAATGACTATAAGATGCAGCCACATTTCTTAGTTGAGCATTTTCCCCCTACTTTTACGTTAACAAAAGTTTGAAATTTATTGTACATGTTTTTTATTGTACATTTAGAACACATAACATTTGCAATTAATCACGAGTTAACTATGGAAGTCATGCGATTAATTACGATAAAAATGACACACCTAGTATTAACATATTTTTCACTATTGTTAATTAATAAGCGTATGACTTTTTTTTTGTTCATTTAGAACAGATGTAAAATGTGCGATTAATAACAAGTTAATTACTGAAGTCATGAAATTAATTAAAATTTTAATGGATGACAAGCCCGGGTAAAACACACACAAACATGAAAAATAAGAATGGCCAACAGGGGGAGACAGAAGGGGAAGCCCGGTGGTTCGCTAGTTAGTGCCCCGATTTGGATGAACACTTTGAAAAAAATATTTTATTGTACATTTTAGTGTACATTTAGAACAGATATAAAATGTGTGATTATTTGTGAGTTAACTATTGAAGTTGTGATTAATTACAATTAAAAAATGTAAACGCCTGACACACTCCCATTGTCAGATCTACATACCTTATTGGAAAGTAGGCTGTCAATACTGTGCATGTACAGAGTGAATCAATACACTTACTGGCCCAGAGTATAGTATTGGACTTGTGAGATCTTGTGAAGGTATCCAGTTTGACACGAGTTGACCTTGTGGAGCATAAAAATGGACACCAAGCAAAGGAATTAACAAGTATTCTACCACATTAGCAGCAGAAGGCATCGGACACAATCTAATTAGTGTAATCAAAGCTGAAAAGAAAAAGAACAAAACATATTTGGCTCCCGGTGTGGCATGTGATTAGCAATCAGGTAAAAGAGGGTGGATCATAAGGGGTCAATCAGGAGGTTGCACAGCATCGGTTCAATCTAAATGGCTGGTTTTACAGCTTTGTTTCTATCTCTGTTTCTTGTTCAGGTCATTAAAGGCCTGTATCTCCGAAGCAGGAAGTAAAGATTGCGGCCAATGGAAAGCATTTAGATCTCGCGCAGATCTGCTTAATGCTGCCCATCGATTGCTTTTCCCTTTTAAAAACAAATGGACAACTCCGGTTGTCCAAATGGACCTTTTCCCAATTACAGGCTTGGGTGGCTTTCAATCCTCCTACAGAAACACTCTAGGCTGACTCTGACTTTAGATGGCTACTTAGCAGCATTTGCTTGTCGGGGAGCAAAACGCACACAAATGTCTGATACACAAATAACTTAAAGGTTTAAGACCTTTTCTTAAGAAAAAACACTGGGGAACAATTTGAAGAAAAAAAAGATTTTTATGCTGATCCCCAAAAAATTTTCCCCCTACGTTTTTTTCTCCACAGCTCGCCCTCCAGATAACTAAAATTCCACTGTAGTAAGACTGTAGTAAAAAGAGATAATTATACGATAGGACTCCGGTACAGCTGTGGCAACTTGTTTGTGGAGTCACAATTGAGGCGGTGAGAGGTGTGTGCAGCTAGACTAAGTGCAATTTCTGCAGAAATTGCGTGGGAATGCTGAAACTGAATGCTAATAGCTGAATGCTAAGTTGTAAAATTGTTTTTGTGAAAAAATGTTTCCCAAAATGCTGATAAACATTGAATATAACATGCAATGTCTTATTTCGTGGAGCCGATCAATGACACCATTTATCCATTAAGACATTACAGCCGTCCACCGATTTTCCATAAAATGCAAAATATCATATCTTGATCCAGCCGATCAGATCGGTGTAAAGTCTAGTAGGAATTAAGAGGTAGCAGCCATATCCTTTGTAAAAATATAACAGTGTTAAATAAACATTGTAGTAATGCCCGTTTCCTTCATATTTTAGTGTATGTGCATATTTGAACAATTTCATAGAACAAACACATATTTTTGTAACAAAACAAGTATTTATGGTCCACTTACGATAGAGAGAAAAAGAACTGAGGCCACACCCCAATTTTTTTTTTTAAATAGCTGTCATACCAAACTCAACAAAAAATTGTTCCACTATTACATATACATACATAATAGTGTTTTTTTTCTTTATTCATATACAACATGTTTGTTATTATAGTTGTAATAGAATTTTTAATTGAGGTATGAAAATCACCAAATGTTGTCACTTTTAAACCTATAATGAAAGAAATAATTAAAATAAATAGAAAAAGCCAAACGGTTTGAACTTTCATTTCAGCCTGGGGTAGGTAGGCAGTGCCTACCTTTCCTATCCTGACCGCACGTCACTGTGTAGGAGTCATGTCGAACTGCACTACATCACACTGAAAGCTGTTTCTAATATTTGGTTACATAACTGACTGTCCATCACCTGCGGGTGGAGACCGTCTCACGCCCTAAATCATCTGGGATGAGGCTCCAACTTCCCTGTGACCCTGAACATGATACATCCTGTGTATGTATAGAACATGATTGAATGAATACATTTTGATACATGACTGTAACTACAAGAATAAACCTATTGTTAAATTAATAGCTCTGGAAGTGATTATTGAGCAGCATTATGTTCTCACTATTTTACGACCAATAAAACTATCAACATATCAAAGACTGGTGTCACTTAAGGTGCAGAGTCTGGATTTATTGTTGTTGTTTGACTTTGGTGTGTCTATTACAGAAGGGATAAAGATCCAAAATGATGTATCGCCATTATTGTCTATAAGTAAAGATGATGGATGAGGCTTGATTATGTTCTGGGGTTGCTTCGCTAAAACCAGTACCAGGTGTCTTGAAACTGTGTCTTGCCCGGTGCTATCAAATACCGTATTTTAAGTCTGTCTGTCTGCCTGTCTGTCTGTCTGTCTGTCTATCTACCAAGAGAGCTAGCGAGCTAGCCTACCTATGTACCTAGCCTGCCTATCTACCTAGCTAGCTAGCTAGGCTATCTATCTATCTATCTAGAAGGCTAACAAGCTAGCTAGCAATAAATAAATTATATTTGCTAGCTAGCTAGCAAATTAGAAAGTCTGTGTGTCTGTCTATCTATCTATCTATACATCTAATATTGCGCCTAATAATACAAAGTGCATAATGGTTTGTAAAATATTGTACGCAAGAGTTATTTTAAAGATCCCAAATCTATTCCACCATCTGTGCATTTTATATTTATAAGGTATGCACGTTTAGGATTGTTCGTACTTGGTGAACGTCTCTGCTCTAGCTACGGCATGCCATTCCAGTATTGGCATTGTACTACGTAAATGTTTTATCCAAACTATTATACTGTATATATAAAAGAGAAGCTGATATTCATCTGCACGCATGCTTAAATGCAAATGACATAATCGGCACCATTTCCTATGCTCACGTTTTCTTCGATTGACAACCCAACTGCAGTTTTCATGTGAGCAGGCCAAGCAGGCTTGTATACGCTACACAAGGCCGATCTTGTTTTCTACTAAATCTTTGATGAGCAGGGCTAACAGAATCCAAAGGGGTGCTGAACTGGGAACTGGAAGAGAAAGAGAGAGAAGAGCTGCTGTCAGCAAGCTCTTCTGGTGAACAGATGTGGGGAACTCCCTCACTACTCGTTAGCCTGCAGCAATGCATGCACCCCCACCCACCCACACACACACACACACACTTTAACACACATTCACAAGGAGTCAAAGCAAAACAATAATTTGGAGTAAATTCCAGAGATGGCTGAAATGTTTGTGGTTGATTTTTTTTGCGCTGAAAGAGCAGACTTTGACTAAACCAAATGAGATGTTGCGGATGAAGGTGACTTTTTTTTACTCTGTGGGTTTTTGCAGGAGTGCCTCAAGTCAGGATGGCCATAACGGGTTAGAACATTGGTCTGCAGAGCTCGATTTATCTCCCTGTTGCACAGATTGGCCCATTTGATGGTGAAACAGACATAAAGTATCTGCCTCCTTGAGCTGCTCCTAGAAAGAGACGCAATCAGTCAGTGGGCAGTACTTTGAGTCAAAGTCTGTCTCCACCCTGAGCAAGCAGGCTTTCTTGTGCATTTATCCTCCCGGGCAGTTATTCTTACACAATAGTATTGAACTTCTAGAATGCTATCTGATTTACAGCGGCTATCCAAGTTGAAAGGTACATTTGATTACGTAGCGTGTTCAGCGGCATTATGTTCTCTTTTGCTGGGCGGCTGTATTATTCAGCAGAGCGGATTTTAATGTAGCGAGGCATTGCTCAACAGTGGTGACATCACTTGCCAGCGATGTTAGCTTACTTTATTTCAAGATGACAATTCTTCAAAGGAAAAAATATTTATGGGTTCAAGCTTGGATATTTTCAAGATTATTGTCAAAACCAAATAAACCAGGAAGGTTTTAATAAGGCGTATACGATTTGACCCTTCACCTCACCTTGGTTAGGGTCCCGTTTTTGTTTGGGACAGTCCCGGATTGAGCCGTCCCGCCGTCCCTGTGTCCCATTTTGTATGTCAATCTTACAGTATGTCAACCCAATAAAAGGCAATTTAACTATTACATTTCTTCGTATTTACTTCCAAATTCACGTTTACATATTCATTCACGTCTGCATCTAATCGGCACCAGACCGGAACTAGAACTCTTTCCTGTTTTTACATCTAAGAATCATGGGAAATGAAGTCCCACTCTCCACTGCGGTCGCTACTCGCCGGTCAGATGACGCAAGCTGAGCTTTCTAGCTAGCTAGCGTATTAGCTAGTGTATTTCCGGCGCGAGGTAAACGCCACTGCCAGCTTCCAATAGCTGTCTGTAAAGATCAAATGGTTGGATAATGGTGAGTGCATTCCATTGTTTAGCGCTGTTGAACTGTCAACCAATATAGCATTTTGCATTATCATCATACCTTTTCATGTCAGAAGCTGTATCAAAGCTTTCTGTATGCACTAGCATAAAAAAACACAACATAAAAAAAATTTGGGGGAGAGAAGGACAATGTATTAAAAAAAAACGTACTTATACGTTTTGGGGTTTGAATGAGTGTTAACAAGGTGGAACAACCCAGGAAATCACAATGTCCCATCACTGGTGCTGGTGGGCTACCAGGTGTCTGCAGGCATCATGTTGGTCAGCAGTATGAAAATGGTGTCATGCTACCAGGACATTTGACACGGCGTACCAACCTGCTGCCTGCTCTTATTTTGCCGGTTAACTCGCAGTATTGCTTTCTTGTCATCAACCTAGGAAAATCCATACAGAAAATTGGATTAGTTGCAGTTCCACTCTCTGGTTAGTGATTCTCTATGTAAATTATTGGTCAATAGACCTCTCAACCTCCAGTGTTGTTAAACTATTAACCTATCACAAGTAGCATGTGGCTTGCCTGTTCACTTCCTGACTGCCAGAATCATTATTCGCTTGGTGAGCATTCATTATTAGGAAGGAGGCCCTCTACTGGCCTAGATTAGCTGGGAGGTGCTTTCGTCGTCTTCCGTTCCCACCATCATGATTACATTCATTTGGCGTGAACACCTAATTTTCCAGGATAATCCAATTCAGCATCATCTCATTCAGCAGCTGAATGAGACGTCGGAATAATGTTCTTTAATGTGCAGGGATTAAATGTTTGTCCTGCAAAGTAATCATGATGTGATGAAAATATGAGCTACTATTAATTTTTCGCCTGCAAAAAGGGGGGGCAGGTTGGCGCAGGTTGCATTCCAAAGGCATGCTAAACACAGACATGCTAGTCAGTGACTCATTTGACCTCAGGCGGCTTTGCACTGTGTGACAAGGGGTCAAATAATATAAACACCGTTTCAGACGCTACCAATCAGTTTTATTATCTCAGAGATGAGGATTAAGCGTACGACTCGTTGTTAATATATTTATAAAAAATGCAAATTTGGTGAGCATGATGGTTATTTGCATTCAAAAATCAAGCTTTTTAGCTCAACTCAAATACACTGCACTACTTTTTTCTTCTTTCTACTTTGCAGCATCCAAGGCTATTTTTCAGACCTCAAAAGAAAGTGAAGCTTGTCTTGTTCACAGGAGACAAGAAAGGTGACTGACTATCTGTCAGCACCATCTAATGTCCTTCTGGTTGTGTCCAATGGTAGTCAAACTCGCGTCCCAAGAGGTCAATCAGTCATCCAGACAGACCTCAGGCCAAAAGATAGCCTTGTTTAAAAGCTAGCCACTTATCTTCAGCCCACTACTTTAACCATCTGTGTGTAATCTCAGCCCTGATAAAAAAGACTATCTTTATCATTTAACAAAGCTGGTATTCATCATTATCATCATCATCTTTTACTTTTTTTTTATTATATATGTATGCAACTGTATTGCAGCTGACAACTTCATCGTAACAACGACAAAGCAATTGCATAGCAACTGACAACAAGAACACCATAACTAGGTGTAGAACACCCACATACATACACAGACATGTAACTGCACAACACCTGACCGCAATTATCACATTATCATAATAAGGGGCATAATAATGGCATACCTTATGCAGTTACTATGCCACTCGTTGTTTGTTTATTCTTATGCAGCGTACGGCTAAACAAATGAAGAGTGGCTTACACATTATCATCTTATCATCATAAGATACATAGTAACGGCATAACTCATGCAGTTACTATGCCACTATTTTTTGTTCTTATAAGGCTAAACAAACAAAGAGTGGCTTACACATCATCATTATACATTATCATCTTATCATCATAAGATACATAGTAACGGCATAACTTATGCAGTTACTATGCCACTATTCGCTTGTTTGGTCTTATGCAGCATAAGACTAAACAAACAAAGAGTGGCTTACACATCATCATTATACATTATCATTATACATGATCATCTTATCATCATAGTACAGTGACCCTAAGGCCCAACCCAAAAACTCTCATATAACCCAGTGCTCCAACCCAAAATGCAGTTATAACTGATAACCATCTGGTATTCATCATCAGAAGCATTTTTGTATTATTTAGTCATCTGACGTTTTTGTTTTTAACATCATACAAACTGAACAGACAAGTAAATAACTAGTGATTGTATGAACACCTTTTCTCTCACATCCATCACATGGCAAGCATAACATGAAAACATAACGTAGTAGGCGTGATTGAATCCAATATTAATTGTCCTAAATGATATGAAGATTTTTTTTTTACTGTTCATATATGTCAGACTTTACCCCACTACTTGGTAGAAATATTTTCTTTACAATTAAATATCAAGAGGCGGCCATTTTGGCACTTATTGACGACTGAAAATGACATAACTATTTCTCAGCTTTGGTAACGACCAATCACGGCCCAGCTTGTGAATATCACATGACCAAACTCAAAGTATACAGGTGAGCCATGATTGGTCGTTAGTGATGTCGTTTTCAGTCAAGAGCAAGTGACAAAATGGCCGCCCCCTGGACTGGAAAAAAGCAGGTAGAAGGGGCGACCATTTTGTCACTTGCTGTCAACTGAAAATGACATAACTATTTCTCAGCTCAGGTAACGACCAATCATGGCCCAGCTTGTGAATATCACTTTTTGCGACCGCCTGCCTACCCAAACCTAGAGCTCACTGCACGTCACTGGCTCAGACTAATTATGAATTAGGTATTTTTATATGTGTATCATCCCGGAACTGAAAGAAAAAAAACCCACCTGAACTCATAAAACAGGCCTCAATCCAGAACACTTCACCAGTCCTCGACTCCTGCAGGAGCGGGGTTACTAATTTCCTCCACCCGGTAAAATGTTCTTAGTTTGCCTTGGGATTCAATCTTGAAAATCCTCTCACACTCTCCTTCTTCCGTATTTACGCTCCAGCCTGCACGCCTCCCTGAGTGAGCATTATGAAGGATTACCCTCCCCCAGATGTAATCCAATCAAAAAAAGCAGGAACTGATTTCTTATCTAAGTAAGATGCTGCATTTCCCCTCATCTCTGAGAACACACAGCCAGCATTATCAGTCATTTGATTACGCCGAGTAAAAATGGATACAGAACAGCGGCACTTTACGACGCAAGAGGCCAGACTTGTACGTTGAAATCAAATTTAAGTGCGTACCTTATGTATTTATTTAAGATTTTTGGAAATAATTAACTGGGGTAAAAGCTGTTCTAGTTGCATAATGAGATTAGATCAGATGTCAAGTTTTTTCTTATTTTAAGACAATCTAAGCTTGAGAGCACCTTTTTTCCCCGTCAATTCGTTTTTTTATTCACAGGCATAAAAAATGGAGTGTTTTAGATTCATTGGACATACGGCCATTAGATGTTTTTATACTGTATGTGCAGGGCATGGCGGCACTAAATCAGTCGCACACGCAACAGAAGCCCGAGGCATCGGCAGGCTAACAGATGTTGGCCATGAAGGACAGCTGATCTTATGAATGTCTGCTCTCGTAAACATGTTCCTCGAGCTTCCATATGGACCATGTAGCGCTACAAGTAGCACACACTGCCCATTGATAACATTTGTAAGCGAGAGGGGTAACAACACCAATTGTGAAACGTTACAAATTCATCATCTGGGACATTCTCCCAAACATTCTGCTTTTACGTGACGACGGGTCGTTAAATTGATTCCGAGTGGGTGTATTTGACCTATAAACTGTACTTAGTTTTAATGCCACTCAGCCACCGTGCCGCACTGTCTCTTTGTTATAAGCTTTTGGCTGAGCTATAGTGAATAATGCTCGGCGTAATTGCTGAAAGGTGATTGCGCTGGCAGGTTGCAATGAGGCTTGAGCTCCCAAGAGCTGCACCCTGATCCCTGCATAGGGATATGATTAACCGCCATCTCTTGTCATTAACTGTGAGGGCTTTTGGCAAGCAGGGCACTTCCAAGTGTGTAATTGTCATATTAGACCCATTGCTGGGTCAGATCGAGTATTGGAATCAAGTTCCCGGCTTAAGTACATTGTGAAATTGACCCAATTGTTATATCTTGTTTGTTTAGGGATATATGATAGCTTTGCTGCCGTTTAATGTGCAATCTTTATACAACGGCAGGGGGTGAAATATGATATCATTCCTCTGAATGGAGAATAGAGATCCTGACGTTGACGTCATGCGTCTCAAAATGGCCGTTAGCACAACCATTTTGGCACCATAGAAAACGCGTATGCCACTTTGAGTAAACAGCGCCACACTTGAACAATGATTGGCAGCTGTTGTGTATGGAGGACCAAAACTGCCAAAATTCAAAATAAATAAATGACTAAAAGTGAAAATAAAAACGGATATAAAAATATAATTCAACAATTAAATACAAAAAAATAAATATAAATGGAAATAAAAATAGCAAAAATATATATATCATATAATAAATAAAATTACAAATAAATAAAAAAATAAAAAAACAAGATTCAAAAAGCTCTCCATTCAAGTCGGCGGGACTTTCTTGTTCGCCGAGTTACTCACTCAACCAATGAAAGGCAGTTTGCAACGACGGAGTCCAACCCAAGACACGCTTAGGACTGCCCCCTCATTTGAATAACATTTCATCCTGGCAGTATGGACCGAAACTGCCAACATTTGAAATGAATAAATAACTAAATAAATAAATGAATGACTAAAAATGAAAATAAAAACAGATATAAAAACATACAATTCAAAAATGAAATACAAATGTATTTATTTATGTACAGTATACAGTATGTATATATCTATTTTTTATTTTTTATTTTTTTTATTTCCATTTATATATATATATATTTTTTTTAATTTTCGAATTATATATTTTTATATCCGTTTTTATTTTAAATTTTTGTCATTTATTTATTTATTTATAATTTTGGCAGTTTTGGTCCTCCATAGCATAGCACATATTTGTGTCGAACATTATATCACGCTGTGAAACTTGACAGAAGCCTGGCATTGATCTTCTATATTTTTAGTTTGCTCTCCTGCCTCTGCAGACCAATCGGAAGAAAGCCAAAGAGACCTCCATTAGAGATTGCTAAGAAATGAATATGCTCACTCGCCTCTTGACGGTACTTCAAAAGCGAGCTCAGTTTTACTTATGCTGCTAGAGGATCGCTCATTTGGGCAGTTAGCGTCACTTTGTAACTGAGTAAACAGAGCGATAAGGGAATAGATGGCATACCATTTAAAAAAAAAATATATATATATATTTTAACAGCAAGATGGAGGTCAGGGAAAGGCAAAGAAGCATGGGACCTCAGAAGAAAAGAGGGTTAACTGATGTAGTATTTTTCCTCATTTTACATATTTTGATGGTAATTAGTGCTACTTATGCATGAAATTATTTTGTTGGATATATACCTCCACTTCCACTTTCCATTCATTAACAACACTTGTCTTTTATGCGTTGATTGTGTGTGCATGTGTGCGCACAGGACGGGAAGTTGACGAAAACACAGACTTTCCTTTGTGATCCCAGCCCGGTCTGCATTGTGTGCTGCTAAATGAATCATTGCAGTGATTACCGACATACCACGCTTACGTATGTACCAGCGTGTACACATACACATTGCGGACAAACAGGTTTGGTGCGTAATGATAAAAATATTGCCGTTCCGCTGTACAACCTGAGGGAGCGGACTCTGTTATTGTGGGATGGAATGATAAAACAAAGCAGGGAGAGACGGAACAGGGTGGAGAGGTAAATCTCTTACAGCTGCCGTGATTCACTATACATGACCTCAGCAGGCCAGGCCAAGGGGAGTGTATGCTTTACCAGATCCACAGCATATGTGCACACTGCAAGAGGAGAAAAGAGATTGTCATGAAATCCCGTTCTTGTTTATACTACGCAAGATTCTTCAGTGTCGTCTCATAAAACAAACTATTCATGTGTCTTTAAACTATTGCTCATTCCTCTCAAGTGGAATACGATGGCTCAGTACAAGCCACATACACTATTTGAATCAAGTCTGTAGTGATGATACGTATCAAGTAATGCGTTGACACAGCAAATGCGAAGGAATCACACATTACGGGATTATTAGTGAGCTCGTCTGTTTGCAAAATGACAAGGTGTGACAGCATGTGTGTGCTAAAGTCTTTGCTACCAAAAATAGATATCCCTGAGGAGCAACCAATGCAAGTTGCTGCAGTAGTCACAAAAGAAGAAAAAGCATGGATTGATCTTCCTAGCTAACGTTCCCAAATCACCATATTTCCCTCCATTTTCGTGTGGGTGTAATCACGACATTATATTCCCTACACTGTAAATTATGAGTAAATTTGACTCTAGTTAAAGTGGGACCAAATAGACTCTGCTTTAGACTAATATTCACACTTGGAAGATAATAAAATAAAGAATTGAAAAAAATAAAAATAAAAGTCACGTAAAGGTTTAGGAACGAACTCACGACCTTTAGCTTGGGAGACAGCCGAGTTAGTTCCTCAACCCTTAAGCGACTATTATTTATTTATTTATTTAATGTTTTTATATTATTATCTTCCAAGTGTAAATATTACTCTAAAACTTATTTTTGGTTTTACTCTAAATAGAGTCAAATTTACTCTAAATAGAGTCAAATTTACTGTGTATACTATACCAAAACTGCTTACAGTAAAACTAGGAGACGGCTGGTCCACTGAACACATTTTATATGAATGCATATGATATTATGATATTTTGGAGGGGCTAGCGACGAGGCTGTTTTTTTCTGAGGTTGTGGTTCGGATCTTGGCTCCACTCTTCCTACGCGGAATTTGAATGTTCTCCTCGTGTTTGTCTGGGTTTTCTTCCAGGTTGTGCAGCTTACTTGCGCTTTTCAAATACATACATTATCAATTAATCTAAATTAAAAGAGGTTCTATGATAGACCCTTGTGGAACTCCACAAATCGAAGGTTCATATCCCAATGCTTTCATTAACTCATTCAAACTCAAAAAGTATCAATCGTTTTCTTCATACTTTGTCCTTCTCTCCCAAAAACATATTTGCTAGAATGCTAGAGCATACAGAAGGCTTTGATACAGCTTCTGACATGAAGAGGTCGCTTTGTCATGGTCTGTGTTTTGGTTTTGTGTATCGGTCATGTTTTCCTTGTGTGTCTCCCTTTGTCAGTGTCTCGTCAAGGTTTATCAAGTCCTCCTGTGCTTGTCATTCCGGTGTTACCAAATCAGTTCCCCAAGCCACGTGTGTCTTGTCCAGGTGTCTCTCCTTGTCTCGTTACTATGTGTATTTAGTTCTCAGCTTTCTTTCAGTCCTTGTCGAGTCATTGTCGCTCTCACACCCATGTCCTGTCGTCCTCGTGTCCATGTTCTGGCCTCGCCGTGTTTCTGGTTGCTTTGTTTCTTTGACTTATGTTTTTGGACATTGTTGATTTTGTTATTTTTTTTGCCAAGTACCTTGTTTGGCTTTTTCTTGATTAAATCCACTTTATTGACTGCATCCCCGCCTTGCTGCTTTTGCTCCCTGCATTTGGGTCCTCCACCCCACTCCCCAATCTGACACGCTTAAAGCAGTGGTTCTCAACCGCGGTCCTGGAGTACACCTATCCAGCCTGTTTTCCATGTCTCCCACAAGCAGCACAGGTGTTTCAAACGATCAGCTAATTAGCAAGCTCTGCATGAAGCCTGATAACGATCCTCAGCTGTGTTGGCTGGGGAGACATGGAAAACAGGCTGGATAGGGGTACTCGAGGACCGGGACTGAGGACCGGGACTGAGAACCAGTGGCTTAAAGCAATGGTAGTTACTACAAAAAAACGGCCAGCAGGTGGCAGCAGAGTATAAGAGATCAGCCAGGGCCATGTTGCAAAAAGCTCTTTTCCCCACTGTTTGAAACAGATTTGTGAATAATGATTCAACTTAGCTATATTCTAATGCTAACTGCTGCAAAACGGAAACAGATAGAAATATACTTTTTTTTCCTGATGAAAGAAGATACTCTATTCTTTCTTTTGATAGATTCCATGTTTTTATAGCAATAGAAGACAATATTCTGTGGTCCTTGCAAAATCAGTCAAAATCCAGTAAAACAGCCGAGAGTGAAGGTTGTTGCTTCAGTGAAAATGGCTGGGAGTGAATGAGTTAATAAAACAATGATTAAGAAAAATAATCTGAGAACCTACTTTTCCTCTCTTTCCATTTACAGACTAAGAAAAGAAAATAGATTTTAGTCTACGCTGTCAGACAGAAACTATATTTCTGACATATTCACAGGAAATGTGCTTCCAAGCTACGTTTTAGAAAAAGCAACACCCCGCTGAGGGGGTGTTTAAATAATAGATTAAAAAGAGGAATTGTTTAAAGAAGAGTTGCACATGTGAAACTCATTGGAACCATCCTGGCCTGACGGTGGTATTCCAGACAAAGCTGCATATGTTAGAGCGACACACTAGTTTAGTCTTGGTCCAAATATTTAACAGCCGCACCACGACCATCACAGCATGTCAACAATGGCTTTGCCATTGTCACTGCAAGCCGTGGAGACTGCGGAGGACATGGCGAACATCCTTTAGAGTGTTTATAGTCGTTGGAGTGGGGAAAGATAAATGAGTGGACCTGTGTTTCTTTGGGAAACACTCAGGGAAGATGAGAATTTATGAATAAAGGTTTGGCCCAAACCCTACAAGCTGTGGTTCTCCGGTCCGCCTCAATGGAGTTGGTCAGCCGGCGTGAGCTCCAGGAAACAGATGCGGCCCGATAAGAGAAGAGGATGTCATATTGTGTGTGTCGGGTTGCTTTCTTAGCGTGTGTTTTCCTATTGTAAATATGATGCGTGTTCTTCCACTTCCAGCTGCTTCCCCCTGTTCCATTTGACCCGAGGGACAATCGGCTGAGAACAACGCCAGTAGCCTGTTGCTGACACGGAGGTCAGCATCTCTGCACTCTTTACAGCACAATAACATGGAGGTACAGTGATTCACGGCAATGTCATTGATCCTCATCCCAAAAGCATTGCTCACCTTTTTGTCAGGACTCTGCTTTGCTTAAGTCCTGCATGTTATGTGAATAATATGCAACAGATGCGTAGAAATATGGAAAAGGTAAGTGACTCAAAGTTGTTTAGCTCCATCTATAAAACATTTGTGTGTGGTACACCTAAAGGTTATAAAAAAAACGTGGGTTCCACTCCTAGATGGGTTTGAGCAATCATATTAAAATATACATTATTGCAATTAAAAATATGTATCCACCACGATTACAGACACTCCCCCCCCCCCCCCACAGTGGGTGCACCTGCATGATCTATTGTGATCCAGTGTAAAAGCTGTATCAAAATAACATATAGCCAATGCAAAAAGCATATTTAATGATTACGCTAGGACAACCAGATATAAAAAAAAATAAAAATACATTTACGGGACGCTACAATTTGAAAATGAAATACACAATGAATTTCACCACATTTCATCACTAGTAGTACGGCTGGGTATCGATTCTAATTTCCGCAATCAATTCAATTCACAAGAGTTCAGTTCGATTCGATTTTCATTTTTATTCGATTCACTTCAATCCGATATTGATTAATTATAGAACGCAATTTTTCTTAAATGTCAAGGACATGATAAAAACGACACACTTAATTAAATTCCAAGTACATACATTTTTAACGCGTGTTATAATCACTTAAGTGTAACACAAACATTGAAATTAGCAAGGATGAGATCAAAATGTATCATTCTAATTCAATAATTGTAAATATACATTTAAAAGAATCTGAATTTAATTGAAAAGTGCAATAAGTCAGGTCTTTCATAAATGTAAGAAGATACTTTTCAACGGTAATTTTCAAGAAAACTAAGAATAAAAAAAAAAGGCCTGTAATTTTCTTAAGAATTTATGGGGGAAAGAGATATTGAAATAATCAATTCATGTTTTTTTTTAAATCAATATCGGGCTGGAAAAAGAAAATCAATTTAAACGGATTTATTTTTCTCTATTATGTCAAGTTTTTATTTATTTATTTATTTTTAGCTATAGGATCCCCGTTTCTTTTTTTAATGAAATAAATATGTCTTAATTCCTACTATGCTATTTTTCTGTTTGCAGATATTATTATTCTGACTGTACAAACAAGTTGCGAGATAGCTGTAAATTAGTCCAGTTGTAATCAGCGCTTACTACAGTCTTTCTACAGATAATCAGTGGCATTTTACTTATCTGGATGGTGAGTTGTGGAGAAAAATTTGATGTGCTAGAAAAAAAACTGACTGCAATTTTGGAATCAGCATGACAGTTTTAGTTTTGAGCAGCATAAAATCTTTTTTCATTTTTTTTTTTCATCCAAAGGTAAATATTACATTCCAACTCACAATGCCATTGTGGTTATATTTTTAAAAGCAGAATTCTTTCAACCAGCGCTTATGGGATCTTACATCTTACTAATGTTGTGTCTAGTGAGTGTTTAGCGGCGGCTTTTATCAGTGTATATCGATTCATTATTCAGCACATACACACACCCAGTGGATGGAAAGCAGTATATCATTTTCATGCTAGATGCATGATCTCAACCTTTTATCAGGCATATAAAAAGGTGACCTTTCTATGAAATAAGCAAGGACCCACCCCGACGCGTTAATTCCCAACAACATGACATGAGCCTTAGCATGGAATATCAATACTGCAATCAGTTTTTCACTTTAACAGTGCAACTTCCTTTCTGCAAAAGAAGAACTTTTCCCTTGGCGATACGGACTCGGTAAAAGATATTCCTCTGTAAAATTCATGAATTCTTAACTTTGGAGGGTATATTTCACTACTGATCTATTGGGCCGTGATAAGAATTCAAAGGTGAATGGAGCTGGAGGACATCTTCAAAGATGGTCGAGGACATCACAGGAAAGCCAATGAGGTGTGCTGCCCTCTTCCAACACCCTCGGAATTCATGTTACCTCCCTGCAACAGCGTAGGCTGCGTGGGGACATTTGGATGCCATTGCAGTCAGCTGCCATTAACTTGATTTAATCAAGGTTCTTAAACTTTGACAAAAAAGTGTCTGTGTAAGCAAGTTAATATGGTAAATTACTTGCAGGCCCATGAAGAAGAACATCAATTGCCCTATTCATTTTAAAGGACGCTATTAATCAAAGAAAGGACATGCACGTTATATTAAATGTTGGTTAAAGCCGCTGTAGGAAATAATAGTGTTGTTAAAAAAAAAAAAAGCACTCCCTTTACTAGGGCGGCACAATGGGTGACTGGTTAGCACGTCCGCCTCCCAGATTGAGTTCGGGCTTCGGCCTTCCTGAGTGGAGGTTGCATTTTTCTTCAGGTGCTTGCGTGGGTTTTCTCCGGGTACTCCGGTTTCCTCCCACATTCCAAAGACATGCATGTCAGGTTGATTGAACACTCCAAATTGTCCATAGGTTTGATTAAGAGTGTGGATGGTTGTTTGTCTCTGTGTGCCCTGCGATTGGCTGGTACCTAGTTCAGGGTGTACCCCACCTACTGTCTGAAGCCAGCTGAGCCCCCGCGAACCTTGTGAGGACAAGAAAATGGATGGATGGACTCCCTTTACTACGGAAGAGGATTAGTGCCAATGAAGAGGAAAAAAAGGTTGGCAGGATTCTCATTTTATTCTCAGAATTCTGACTTTAATCTTAGAATTCTGACCTTAATCTCAAAATTATGATTTAAAGTGAGAATTCTCACTTTAATCTTAGAATTCTCACTTTAATCTCAGAATTCTGACTTTAAAGTGAGAATTCTGACTTTAAAGCGAGAATTCTGACTTTAATCACAGAATTCATATTTTAAAGTGAGAATTTTCACTTACATCACATAATTCTGACTTTAAAGTGGGACTTCTGACTTTATTCACAGAATTCTGACTTTAAAGTGAGCATTCTGACTTTAATCTCAGAATTCTGACTTTAAAGTGAGAATTCTGACTTTAATTTTAGAATTCTGACCTTAATCTCAAAATTCTGATTTTAAAGTGAGAAATCTCACTTTAATCTTAGAATTCTGATTTTAAAGTGAGAATTCTGTCTTAAATCACATAATTCTGACTTTATTCACAGAATTCTGACTTTATTCACAGAATTCTGATTTTAAAGTGAGCATTCTGACTTTAATCTCAGAATTTGGACTTTAAAGTGAGAATTCTCACTTTAATCTTAGAATTCTGACCTTAATCTCAAAATTCTGACTTTAAAGTGAGAATTCTCACTTTAATCTTAGAATTCTAACTTTAATCTCAGAATTCTGATTTTAAGTGAGAATTCTGACTTTGTGGTGGGGAGCTATGAATTGTGTGTCTACTTTAAAATCTGAATTCTGAGAATAACATCAGATACCTGCCAACCTTTTTTTTCCTCTTCACTAGTCCTAATCCTGTAGTTAGGTAAATCAGCCGTAAATATTTGTTAAAACGAAAACATTGCCAAAAATGAATGACAGTAAGCAAGTTTACATTCTAAACACAAAAACATTTTTCATTTGCATTTTCAGCACACAACTTTGAACACTTTTGTTAGCCCTGACCGTGCCAAAAGGTCACTAGAGGTGCCCTGGCTGCTCCACCAATTTTATAGACCACTAAAGTTGGCCAGTTGGCAATGACACAGACAGACATTAGAAGTCAGTGTAGCATAAAATGATTTTGCAGCTGTTATTTTAGGATAAAATGACAATATTACCACTTTAAACGTTTCTGTATGTGCGGGCTCGTGTTTCCCTTCACCAGGCTTGATGCCCGTCCTGAGTATGTGTTAGTCCAGGCAAATAACCCCTAAAGACAAGGACGCAATCATAGCAAGTTGACTCTAGTGGGGTTGACAGTGGTAAGCGTCTGGAGGTGATAAAGGCTTTTGAACCTAAAAGCTGCTTGAAGACCCCCCTTTGCACCCTTCCAAGCCTCCTTTGAGCCAGGCCGTGGAGAGTTCCGCTTTGATTCCGGGTGCGGCACCGCCAAGAAAGTCGCCTTCATCTCACTAGGACAGATGTGCAAACAGACAGAGAAATATCTATCAAGAGATTGTAGCGTTTAGCTAGTGGATACTTACTAACAGGTCAACATTTATCATCCAAAAATGGAAATGCAGGAAATTAACTCATTTATTTATATTTCTGATTGGGTAAAATGATAATGGGACCAAATATGGTTCAGGCAGCACGTTTACACCATGTTAGAAAACAAAGCAATTTTTTTTAAGTGTTTGTTAAAAGTAGTGGTCATGGTCAGAGGGAAAAAAATAAAAAAAACATTTAAATCAATTCTAAAATTAACAGGAAGCAAGTGCAAAGACGCAATGATTGTCAATATATGTTTGTATTTTTTTTTGTTCCTGTTAAAAGTTGTGCTGCAGAGTTCTGAACTAACTGCAAGCAATAGAGCACAGTTGAAATAAAAGCGTACATGACTTGTCTAAAGTTTTTAAAAGATAAAAAAAACATTTCACTTTAGCGAAAAGGCAGAGGTGATAAAAACTAAATTTAACAACTGCACCGACCTGATTCCGGTTACAAAAGGGGTAGGGTCTTATTCATTATTTTATTTGATTTATTTTTTAAATCTGAATGTTGCCCTATTGACTGCATATAAACACACTATCCTAGCTCCTTGTGTTTACAAACTCATGAAGACCTCATAGCCGCGTGCCATTCAAGGCTAGCCTAACACTTCATTGTTAGTAAAACCTTGACATGCACTCATCACCATGACAGGAAAACTATGCTTCATTATTGGAAATGTTTTTTTTTCCACATGGAAAGACTCCCTGAGAGATGTGCAGTGTAAGGTTATGGAACAAAAGATGTCCCCGCTCAAGTGTTAGGAGCAGTTCATGCAACGTCTGTCTGGAAAGAACAATGTCAATTTTGGCAGTCATGATGGATGAAGCCTCAGCTCATTACTCGGTGTCTTTGGAAAAAGGCGGACATACTTATCCTTGTGCCTCCTCCCAAATTTAATGACACCAGTACGGTAGATCTCATCGATGTTTTAAAATGACCATTAGCCTATCTATAGCATTTCCGGTTGTGTGTTAGCATTAAGATAGCCGACCTATTTTAGGCTAGCGCTAATTGGCAACTTACTGTATGAAATAAACAAGTGGAAGCAATACAAAGAAACACAAATGCAAAGCAATATCTTGTGCCGATCTGAATATTAACGTGACACTCCCATTGAGAAAATCTACAAATTACAGCTGTATGTAATAACATGCGGTTTATGGTCCGAACTTTATTAAGTTTTACGGTTATACAAAATATCATAATTACATGTATGTTTTTCGTGGGGCCTTTTGTGGATTTTGAATGAATGTGTCATGATGGAACGTGAGTGGATGTGACCTGATTTGCCTTGACTTGACTTGCAGTGTAGTGACTATGACTTGGCTGGGGCTTCTTGGCTGTGACGAGGACAACTTGGATGTGACGAGGACAACTTGGCGGTGACGAGGATGACTTGGATGTGACGTGGACGACTTGGCCGTGATGAGGACGACTTGGCTGTGACGAGGACGACTTGGCTGTGACAATGACTACTTGGCTGTGACGAGGATGACTTGGCTGTGACAATGACTACTTGGCTGTGAGAATGGCTACTTGGCAGTGACAAAGACAACTTGGCTGTGACAACATGACTCTGCTGTGACAATGGTTACTTGGCGGTGACGAGGATGACTTGGATGTGATGAGGACGAATTGGATGTGACAAGGACGACTTGGCTGTGACGAGGACGACCTGGCTGTGACGAGGACGACTTGGCTGTGATGAGGACGACTTGGCTGTGATGAGGACAACTTGGCTGTGATGAGGACAACTTGGCTGTGACGAGGATGACTTGGCTGTGACAATGACTACTTGGCTGTGACAATGGCTACTTGGCAGTGACAAAGACAACTTGGCTGTGACAACATGACTCTGCTGTGACAATGGTTACTTGGCGGTGACGAGGATGACTTGGATGTGATGAGGACAACTTGGCTGTGACGAGGACGACCTGGCTGTGACGAGGACGACTTGGCTGTGATGAGGACAACTTGGCTGTGATGAAGACAACTTGGCTGTGACGAGGATGACTTGGCTGTGACAATGACTACTTGGCTGTGAGAATGGCTACTTGGCTGTGACAAAGACAACTTGGCTGTGACAAGATGACTCTGCTGTGACAATAGTTACTTGACTGTGACGAAGACGACTTGGCTGTGACAATGGCGACTTGGCTGTGATGGAGACTTGGCTGTGATGAAGACTCGACTGTGACAAAAGCTTGGCTATGACAAAAGCTTGCCTGAGACAAAGACTTAACTAACAAAAACTTGCCTGTGACAAAGCTTGGCTGTGACAAAGGCTTAGCTTTGACGAGACGAGACACACAAATACACATAACGTCGACAATGCTCCCACACTGACTGGACAGACACAACATAATAAATACACCAACACTACACACACCTGGGGAAGACACACAGGCAAACGTGCTTACACCTAACGAGACGAGGGGAAAGACAAGGAACACAAAACAAACACTGTACACAGAAAAAAAGAAACAAACAAAATCCCAACCCCAGAGAACTGAAACGTGACATCTTTATATTGTATAATTCAAGATACATAACTAGAAATATGTTCCGTTGTTTTCATAACCTTGGAGTAACCCGACGTGCTTAAGACCTCAAGTGATTTGTGACCTCCATTTTGAACACGCTCTTACGAATATAGCTCGTCCAAAAAATGGGCCCCACCTGACATTATTTGACTTGTCCATATTTACTTATTGTAGCCATATCTAAATTGTTTCTACCCTGAAATACAAAAACAAATCGCAAAAGGAAGCCAGGTTTTTAAAGGTGAGGGGTCACAAGGCCATAGTTGCCCACAGGGCAGCTATCAGTCGTCAGACAGAGAGCGCAGCTCCACAGCTGAGTACACTCAAACCTTCATGCACACTCTGTCCGCTCGCTTGCATGTGTGTGCAGGCATGGAAACGCAAAATGCATCCTCTCCATACAACAGAGCATCTATAATTGCATCTGGACTCGGGAGCAGGACAAAAAAATAACTGGAGGGCTGATCTTGATGTATATTGCTGCGACCTCAGAAGACATTTAAGCAAATTGAGTAACATCTGGTTAAGCATTTTGTCTGTTTTTGGATGCACATTATTGGCTCTTTATTTTAACTGTCACATTTGGACCATTTTTTTTTTCTTGCAAAATTATACCTGTAAAATGTAATCAAAGCAATGCCACAAATTGATTAATCTAGTAAATTCAGTTAATCTTCTACTTCATGTAAGGTACATTCTATTATTTGAATCATCTTAACTTATCTTAGCATTGATTGTTGAGGAAGCAAAATAAAAGTAAAACATGCACCGTTGATGCTCTGAAATGAGATCTTGCCCAATATGTTCATTTTGTGTGACTTTCGAGAAATAGGGCATATATATATATTAGTGTTGTTTTGTATTGTTTCCTGTTACACCCTCAAATGCAAAAGAAAATTGTGCAAAAAACATTGCCCAATGAATTTATATTTATGATGTTTAGACATTCCCACCAAAATAGGCGGAAAGCCGGCCACTTCATGCAGATTTTGCTCTCTGTTGTAAAGTTAAACAAAAACAGAAGGACAGCATATTGTAAACCTGTCAAACGCTCTGCCTTGTGTGTCACATCTTTATTGTTATAGGCAAGGTTTAAGGGACCAAAAAAAAGAAGTTATTTTATTTGTTTGTTTTTTGTTTTGTTTTTCAAATTGATTGGCCAATTAATCAGTTATCGTAATTATATTCGGCTAAATACCAAAATCAACATCAGGTAAATTTTTTGAATCCTTATTATTATTATTATTATGTTTTAATTAGCAATGAATGGCATTCACTTATGTGAAGGGTTTCCCATAATATGTAGGAAACAGATAAAATCAATATGCTACATTTTATTCCTATAAATATCTGCCTATGTTCACATTTTCAAATGATCACTAATACTATAATATTTCTGGGAAATCACAATTGCCCCATGACCGGTGAGCTATTTTTATAACAGGCCCACAGTCTTCTTCTGTGACATAAAAAGAAAAAATGAAATACAGATCATTTTACAACAAAGAATAACTTGCATTAACAATGTTTTTATTTAAGTCTGTAACAGAAAAGATTTGATGTGTATTAATATGCCTAATTAAAAAAAAAACTGAGCGCCACTGCGGACTACTGTAGTAGTAGCTTATGTGCAATTGCACCTTATGGCAAAAAAAAAAGAAAAAAAGATTGTACATCTCATTGTTGAAAAATAACAAAGAAGAAGAACTAGCGATGAGATGTGCACCATGCTTTAGGAGGCCAATCAGAACATCATCATTTATTCATTATTGAAAAATTACAAACATAAAGATCGTGAAACCACATTGTTTTGGAATCTTCCTGAGGAAAAAAAAAAATGTTGGCAACTATCCCAAAATGATGGTTAAATATGCTCTTTGAAGGTAATGAGGCGTGCTCATAGCACTCATAAGCGGGGAGAGCCGCAGTGCCAAAGCAGTATGTTCACAATTGGGGTTCCTTTTCTCTCTTTCTTTCTCTCTCTCTATCCGTTGCTCTTTTGCTTACACACCACTTTTTTAAGGCAGGTGTGGTACAATTTTAATGAAGTGTGTGATCGTGTAGCACCCCCTCATGAGGCATGAAACTATTCTGGAGAGGAAAAGGTGGAATGAAAAAAAAAAATGACATCAACTTTTACATGATAGTTATAACATTCAAACGGGGGAATTGAGTAATAGAACAAAATGTCACATCACTTTGAGCTCCATTAAAAGTCTCTTCGCAGGAAAAAGTGTTCCGCGCCGCGTTTATGGCTCATGGTATCTTCTCTCCGGTAGTTAATAATACATGCCGTGTTATTGGGGGGAAATGATATTTTTATGGTGTCCCAAAGCACTTCAGAATCTGATGAAGAATGTTTTTAAATGGCGGGATTATTGGCGAACATTTGGTGGTAAAAGTAATACGGGATCATGAACAATTTATGTGAATAACCACAAAAAACAAAGAGTTTCAGATGTCAGTAATAATTTATTTTACGTGAGTGTAATTGGACATTTCCTTCCAATGCAGAGCTGGGTGGCTTGAAGCAAAAATTCTGATTATTACTATCAGCATGTAAGAATTGAAACAAATGCCATTCTAATTATTCACTAAAAATGAGTGTAGCAGTGGCTAGCCATAAAGAAGCACTGGGATGCCTGGACGACGAAGTATTAAAAATAGATTGATATTTAACTCTATTTATATATTTAAAAAAAAAAAAAATCTCTTTTTGTTACTCTATTTGTTCTTACTTTATTTATTTTGGGATATATATATATATAGTTTGTGTATTTAATTTTTGAATTATATTTTTATATCCATTTATTTTTTTATTTTTTATTTTGGCAGTTTTGGTCCTCCATACATCCAGTGTAAAATAATTTCTCCGACAAAATGACTCATTGTTAGCTCAAACTGTTTCCTCTTAACCATATTGACCCTGTCCATTCCAGCACTTTGTTGGTCAGCGAAGACATGAAGAGCTCATCGATAAAACTACAGAGGCAATACGCGGCGAGCAAACGGCACATCCCTGGAGGCTTTCTTTTTTAAACAGCTCATGTTGCTTTACCAATAAACTCCCAAACTATGACAAGGCAATTAACCTGCATCATTAGTTCGACAGGAAGCTCTTTTAACTGGAACCACAAGGCAGAACTTTAAGGAGGGTTTGCATTATTGATCCGATGTCAGGGCCCGCCCGGAAGCAGTCGTCGTCAACAGGGGAGTTGACACAGGCTGCAGCGAATTACTGTAATGGCTATCAGTGGCATCTGAAAATCAGCTATCATTGTTAACCACTAATGGGCTGTAACATACTGTTAGTGTGCTTGCTAATGTATTACAGATTAGCTGGATTTGGTTTCCTTCTCTTTATCCATTTTGAAGGGCATTGTTAGTTACCATGTGAATTCTACAGTTAGTTTGTTTGACTCTTAAAACAAATGCATTTGTGTTTTTCCTTCAACTCATCATTAAGCCATGGACTTCTTTTCAGGGTATAGTATGCTTCCTCAGTCAAGTTCACACATCGGACTACAGATCAGAGGTTGCGTGTCAAGGTTATAATTAAATGACTCAATTAGCTTTCGCTTGATAGGTTAAGAGGAACATTTACTGGGCATTTGTAGCCGACTGTTTTATTTTGAATAGGTTTGATCCAGTGGGGCTTGAGGTGAACATTAATTTGTCTCAAATGCTATTATGGCACATAGATTAATCAATAATGAGTTGAACTAGAGAAATTTCCGCGGAAATTTTGAATGGACCTGCTGACTCTTGCAAGGTGGAAATCCGCATGTAGTACTTGTAGCAGTAATAGTAGTGATTTTAGGCCACTTCCTGTTTAATTCAGGTCACTTCCTGTTGAAATCAGGCCACTATTGTTGATTTTAAGCCACTTCCGGGTCACTTCCTGTTGAAATCAGGTTACTTCCTGTTGAATTCAGGTCTCTTCCTGTTGAAATCATGTCACTTCTGAAAAAATTCCAGATAAATAAATTAATAAGTATGCTGGAGATAAGATGTGACTACTTTGCTCAGCAGCAGTCCCATAACTAGACCCCTCTAAATGTTATAGACACATTTCGGACAATTCTATGGAACTATTTGGGAAAATTATTGTCTGTGCGAGCATGACTGGGCTAGCATGAGGGAAAATGGAAAGTTTATTGTAGTGCAATATGTTTTACTTCTTTTGAATGTTTCAATAACTACAAACAATCAAAACCATGACTCGGACAAATTATGTTCATGTGGTGAAAGACGTTGTGCTAACATGCTAACATGCACAAGATGTGCCCGTTAAGTCCAGAGTCCAATCTATTAGCTAATAGAAGTACGGTAGTTAAAGTATATTCACGTAATGATTTTCAAGCATGGTGGGAGGTTCAATAACACCTCACCTTGCTTTGTCCTTTTGATGAAGCTATCTGATAGTATCATTAAAAGGACTGACGATAGCCTATCGCTAATGTTGATATAGAGGACTAATGATTGCCTATCGCTAATGTTGAGATATACAAAGTGGAGATACTACAGAACTGCTTTTCTCAGAGATGCTAAATACGCTATCAACAATTTGAAACAGTAATACGTGTGTCAACAGTACAATATGATACAGTCATAAGACGTTTTAGTAATTTGAACATGTGCTGCTAAATCTAGCTCTTTTACAGACATCCAGATAGCTCTATTTTTAGTACTACATTTATATGTATTTTTTTTTATCTCGTTTTATTTCCCCATTTGTTCTTACTTTATTTATTTAGGGATATATATGTATATATAGTTTTTGTATTACATTTTTAAATTATATTTTTATATACATTTTTATTTTCCTTTTTATTTTCCCTTTAATTATTTTATTCATTTCAATTTCAATTTAATTTCAATTTAATTTCAATTCAATTTCAATTCAATTTCAGAGTCAAGGTCCACTCTTAAGAACAAACAAAACAAGCAACCCCCCCCCCCCCCAAAAAAAAAACATACAAAGATGAAGAAATTATGTAGACGTTTATTTATTTAGAATTTTGGCCATTGACGCGGCTCTGAACGCCGCTTTTACGTCTAATGAAGGTGACGTACAAACAAATTGCCCTTGGGCATGATCCTTAACTTCTGCTTACTCATTTGTAACCGGATGCCTATCACTGCGTCTCACTTTCAGCTGGCCAACATACGGTCCATTATGTATTTTGTCCATACGGGTGTCCTGTCAGGTTTCCTCCCTATACGTCTCACCATTGGGTCGGGGCCACCGCTTATTAATCAGACTCTGGGCGGACACTAAAGGCCTGACATTTGTTAGCAACTCTACAACAGCATGCCATTAGGGCATCACTGTCGCACATTAGCCTGAATAAGTCATGAGGGGGCCGATAAAGCTGCAACTTCCTCTCGCATTAGGGATGAACGTCTTTCAGGCACATTTTGTTAATATGCATGCAAGAGGCAACAAGGGAGGCGAGAGCGAGATAGGCAAACAAAGGAAGAAAGAGAGGCATTAAGGACATGGGACAAACTTAAGTCTCCTTAGAGAGAAGGACATTCAAGATCAATTGCGAGGAGAAGATGCAGACTAAGTGCTTCTCTTATAACCAGAGAGGCATAATTAGGACTGATTGTCTCAATAGCGCCAGACCTTGAATTTGTTGGAAACTGAGCAATTTGACTGGTTCTGCAGCCCACGGCAATTTTTTTTATTCCAAAAAAAAATTCTGCAAAAAAATCATTAAGTCTATCAAAGTACATCCAAGGCTTTTTTTTTTGTTCATCAAACAAACAGACCATAATGAATCAAGCTATTGCTGTGTATTTTTGCACAGCAGTGCCTCATTTAACCCACATCTATTGGAGTGTAAACTGCGCTAAATGATTTGTTGATGGTAATGGGACAAAGCACTTTAATTAAACAGTTTGAACCCGTTGCATGTGACCAACTAATCAATTTCTTGTTATAGAATAAAACTATGTTACAAAAAATGTTACAGCACCAGATCAGGAGCAGTCTGGACCTCAGAAACAGATTCCACTCTCAGCTATAGGTTTATTATATGAAATGTTCATGCCCAGTACAAGTGTAGCATGACTCATGGTCTCTATATCTGCACAGAGGCAGGGTAGACCTTGTTTTGGTATTTTCGCAGATGTGTCCAAGTATGAATTTGAATAAATTTATTTGATAAAGGACAATGCACATTAATCAACATTTTACAGTGTAAATATGCTTGCGTTAGCTAAATTAAGCTAATTTTCATCGGCAGTCCCTTGGCCCGACTTCAGCCACCGATTTAAAGTTCTTCTTGCGCTGTTGTGTGCGTGAACAAAGCCGACTTGATTCACCGCCATTCGAAGTGGCTCTTCTCATTCTCTTTAAGAAACCATAAACACGCTGATAGTCCTTGACATGGAAAATGAAACTGAATTGCTGCAAGAGATCAAAGCGCACAAAGCACATTTTAACTCATTTGCTCCCAAAAACGTATAAATATGTTCTATTTTAAATGTTTTAAGTGTATGTTGTTTTTTTTTTTTCTTTTTTCTTTTTATTTATGCTAGAGCATACAGAAGGCTTTGATGCAGCCTCTCAACTGCAAAAAAACAGTTGTAGTTATTACACCAACGGCGAGAAGGTGCCAGCGGAGTATAAGAGATCAACCATGGCCATGTTGCAAAAAAGCTCATTTACCCACAGTTCTAAACAGATATGTGAATAATGATGAAACTTAGCTACATTCTATTGCTAATTGCTGCAAAACGGAAACAGATACAAATATACTCTCTTTTTTCATGAGCAAAAAGAGACTCTAATTGTTCTTTTGGTATGTTTTTTATAGCAATAAAACAGCCAGGAGCAAAGGGGATTGCTTAGATAAAGAAGTCGGTGTGAGAATTATTATCCATCCATCTAACTAGATTTTAAAACAAGGTAAAACTCGGTCTAAATGAGGTTTAATTATTTTTTTTTCAATCATAGATTCCACTTTGGCTTTCGTGCCTTTTTGGTGGAAATTAATTTGTGAAAAACAACCCCAAAAACTCAATGGGAAAATATCACAGTGGCCTTTACCGTGAAGGTTCGTCTGTGAAGGTTGCAGTCGACATGGTAATTAACTGACATTGTGGAAGCAATTGGACAGATTTTTAAGGATTTTTTTTTTACCTCTAGCTTCTTCATGTGAACATTTCTCTGTGTTAAAATCTGCTTGTTTTTTTTCCATTGACCATTTTTTTTCATGACCTCAATGCAAAGATGATGCCCTTTAAACATGCCCTTCAAACTTACATTCTGATGAAATTAGGGGCTCGTGGGGACAAGAAATGTCACTCCATTAAACTCAATGTAAAGAGTCCAAGTTTTCCTTCTTTTGAAATCTGACAATGTGTTGAAATGAAACATCAAGCAGCCAAAAGGAGCCTTACCCTGCGTGGAAAAGAAGAACACACACAAAACTTTTTTCCTGTATCTTTCAAAGGTCGTTGCGGCTCACAGATCCCCTAAAACCGTCAAAATAAAGTTGTAGTTTGCATGCCAAGCCAGTTGTTGGCAATGTGGTATGCAATTAACCGCCACAAAAAAAGCCCCACGATCAGAAAAAGACTGACTGAAGAGATGATTAAGCAGAGTGGTCACGTTAAGCGACCTTGGATTCTAAAACATCACAATTAGGAAACTATTCCAGACCTCGTTATTTCCAGTGTTTGGCAAGATTGTTCTAAAATGTAAAATATTGGATATTACTTACTTGTCTTTTGAAAGCAATTAGATTTACAAATACACAAAAAAAATTGACCCATAAAAAGCTATTTGTTCCTCTGTACCCGTGTATAATAGTCACGTGATTTGCTTGCATCATTTATTATATTGCCCAATTTTTTTTTAATGCCAAGGACATTTGAATAATTTGAGATTTTCTAATGTATCTTTCCTATTCCTATTTACTCATAAACATGCATATTTTGTATAGAACACACAATATTTATTTATTTAAATAAATAAACCTAGAAGAAAAAATTATTACATGGTATCTATCTTGACTTGTGATTTTAATGTGTTCCATAACCAAGCGATATTCCCTATTAAATTAACTCAAATACCAATAATCCATTCCAGCACCCAAATAGCTCACCATATTGTATAAATGAAAATAAAAAATAGGGGTGTCAGGTGATTCAATTTTTTAATCGTAATTAATCGCACAAATTCAATAGTTAATTCACGATTAATCAAAATTTTTCATCTGGTCTAAATGTACAATAAAATGTGCAATATTTTTTTTCTAAATTTTCACACTCTTGTTAATATACAAGTGGGAAAAAAATGTTTAACTAATAGAAATATATCATTGATACAGTAATTTCATAATAATTTATAACATTTTGTTAAAGTTAAATATACTGTATTGTAAAAAATAAGTGTGATATTAATTTGAGTTGAGGTCATTTTTATGCCACTAGATGGCATAATTGCATTTGTAAGACATTGGTGACAGCTCAGTGCATTTTTCTTTTCAGATTAAGAGCTATCTAATCTTTAACATATCGTGAAATTCTGCACATTTTTAAAATTGTAAAATACAACTTGATCGCAGTCATCACAAATATATCCATTATTATTCAATTTATTTCTGCAAAATTTTGACGTGGACGTGTCTGCTACGTTGTGACTGGGATTCTCCAAGTACAGGCTTTCCAAGTAAGGGGCGGTAAAAAAAAAAAAGGTACAAGAATTTGTCGCGTTAAAGGAACTTTAAAATAACTCAAATACTCCCTAATCAAAAACAAAATAAAAGAATGTAAAGAATTCAAATGAAAAAATAAATCAATAAAAATTAATTCTAAAAATGGATGGATGGATGGATGGATGGATACTATTAATTAGTGTTTTTATTGTGTAGTTGTGTGTGTCCGGATCATACCAACGTTTGTTGTTCTTATACTGTTCACATCATCTAAGCGGCATATTTGCATATGTTGTGATGCAATAACAAGTGCTGTATCCCTCGATCCAAGGTGATGCTTCCTCGCAAGAAAGAGATGGACACACCTCAAATGAATGCTGATCCATGATTTTCCTTCGGTTGTCACGCAGCGTGTGCGCGTAAATCAATCAAGCCCCTTGTTCTCTCATCAGTCCCACTTACGTATATCAGCCTACAAATAAATGACACCCCGCAGGAGGGGAGATCAATAAGGAATAAGGTGAAACGTCTTTTTGCTTCCTGCCCACAGGCCAACGGGCTCGGGCTGAAGCTAAACCAAATCTTTGTGTTGGACCTGGAGCGATTTGACTCACAAATGTCACTCATTAATCCCATCCCAAGACTGACATTGATTGGCAAAGGATGAGGAATGGATATCGAGCTTGGTGCTGTGAGTGTGCGCATACATAGGCTACTGTAAATTTGTCGAAAATAAATACATGCGGGATGGTAAATTAGCGATAATATAGGATACATTATACGGACTCACTTGGCATTATCACTGTAAAAATTTTTTTTATAATTTTTAAACGGTAATTTTCCGGCAGCTGGGGTGCCAGAAAATACTGTGAAATAACAGAAAATTACCTTCTCGTACCTTCTCGTTACCGTTTTTTTTTTTTTTTTTTACGAGAACGTTATTTTCTGTTATTTCACAGTATTTTTCTGGCGCCCCAGCTGCCAGAAAATTACTTCTTTTTTTTTTTTTTTACGAGAAAGTTATTTTCTGTTATTTCACAGTATTTTTCTGGTATCCCAGCTGCCGGAAAATTACCGTTTTTTTTAAATTGTATTATTTTTTTTTACGAGAAAGTAATTTTCCTTTATTTCGCAGTATTTTTTGGGCGCCCCAGCTGCCGTAAAATTACATTTTTTTACGAGAAAGTAGTTTTCTTTTCTTTTTTTTTTTTTTACTGTGTATATCTCATTAGATGTCTCAAAATAAATGTTAATACAATGAATGCTACCATCATGACATTACAGAAATTATTATTTTACTTTAATTTTTTTTATCAATTATAAATAAAAATAAAGAAATTACAATTTGTACTATTAATTTCTCAGTAAATATATTTAGTTTTTTTTTTTAGGTTTTTTTAAGTTTTTAAATTTTATTTCATTATATAACAGACAAATATTTGTGAACATACTTTAACAATCAATAGATGTATTTCTAATGTTAATGAACAGAAATATTGTGTGTTTTTACAGTCAGTGATTTCATGTTATTTTACATTTGATATGTAAAATCAGAGTTTATTTTTAATTTTTGGTATTTTTAAAACACAGAAAAAAATGTTAAATAAAAATTATGTTCTATTACAATTTTGTTTTTTGTTTTTGTACAGTGTAGGGTATACAGTACATGCAAAAATGTATTTGATAAATATTTAATTTACACATTTTTAGTTAAAGTGATACTGTGGACAATATCTGAAGTTGCACATTCTTATCTTATAATCACAGTTTACTCACCAGTTGCTCTAATCGAGCAGTTTTCCACTGAATACTTAGAATAACATTTTTTAAATTATCAATAATTAGACTTTACACCGATTTGATCGGCTGGATCGGGATCAGGTGATATTTATGCAAAATTGGTGATCGGCTGGAATGTCAATAACGTCATTGATCGGCTAAACGAAATAAGACATTACATCATGTTCATCAGCGTTTTGGGGAAAATTTGGGGTGTTTATTCCCCCCATGTATTTCAATTGCTTTCAATAATAAGTGGGTTTTCACTATTTATGGGTCAGGCCAGTCCCTATAAATATAAAACTTTGAAATACATATATCGCTTCATCATCTGATTTGAATGTGTGATCGGTTACCACGCGACACAAAAATAATAAATATATCAAATGAATGAGTGCCTTTGAGAAATCACAAATGTTTGATCCAGTTCTTGTTCTGGATCTCATTAGCCCAAAGCAGCAAAACAAAAACAACCACTGCTGTGTTAGATTAACACACAACTCAAATGCCAGACACAAAGCGAGCGTGTATGAATTACAATATGACACTCGAGCGTACACAGTGTTCTGCCTTCCTTGTAGGGTGTTCCTTTGTGATTAAAATAGCAGTCAATTAACTGTGAGTCAGAGTCGGTCCATGTTCTGATCCTGTCTGGTTAAAAAGTGCTAGTGGTAAGCCATAAAAGGGCAAGATGAAGACTCTTTACAAGACGTCTTCTCCTCCTATTCATGATTTACGAATGAGTCATCTTTGATGTAGGCCTCTACAAACAGCATTTGTTTTATTATTCGCTGGTTCACTATGCGGCAGCTGGACTTTAGCTGCAACCCGCCCATTATAAACTCAATATGGGAGGAAAGAGGGCCGTGGAGCACTTTTTCTTGTTTAACTAACTTTAATTACTGTGTTTTGGAGTTTCAAAACACACAGTGGCCCCATCTAGAAATTTGCATGTTTTATTCTTTCATTAATATGCAGTTGTAAGTGCTAGTACAAATTGTAAAAAAAAAAAAAAATTGTTAGACTGAACATGCTTCATTACTATGGCACAAAATTTGGTTAAATTGTAATCGAGTACTTATATTTTTTTCCAGGTCCATACTGCACTTCCTTTTAAAGGAGTGCAACTTGGGCCTTCTTTTTTTTCTCCCCTTCCTCATACCTCATTTTTCTTTTTTTTCATTTAAGAAACTCAGGGCGCTAATTAGCGAACCGTCATCCTTCCTGTTCTGCGTCCCTGTGCTACTCACATTTGTATTTAGTGTAGGAAGTTCAAAATAAAATTTCACAATTGTACGGAGAGCCTGTGAACAAACAAATAAATAAAAAAAACAGACAAAGTGCAATTTTTGCAGGAATTGTGTGGGAATGCTGAAAAGCTGAATGTTATTAGCTGAATGCTAAGATTTGAATGAATGTGCTTAAGAAGTAAATTGAAAGAAATGATGTGAAAATTACAAATTATTAATTGTAGTTAAGTGACAAATGAATAAAAAGAAAACTTGAACTGCAAACTGTCCAAGGTGGGATTTAATCATTTAAGAGCAATTATAATCCATTTCCTGAAATGATAGTCAGTTGGTATCGAACCATCGAATGTACCAAAATGCGGTCCAATCGGGGTTTGAATCAAGGTTCTTTGTGGTGTGAGGCAATTGCTCAAGCACTTAGCTAAGTGAAATGTTGTAGCTCTTGGATCAGGGCGTAGTTATACTTAAAAGTTTTATACAACGCTGAAAGCAATCAATGCTGGATGGGGACACATGTTTAATAATTTCAGTGAAATTATAATGCATTTCCTGATATGATAGTGAGTTGCTTTACATGTATATCGCTTAGCATAATGGACATGGATATATTTGCAATGTACATGCAAAGGTGGGATTCAAACCCACGACCTCCTGGTTACTGGACAATGCACTGAGAAGTATTAGAGAGCTGGTAATGATGATCAGTTGTATGTATGGAAGTGGGCGGGGAAGGATTTAGAAAAAGTTCAATGTCTGTCCCATTGCAAATGAATGGGGAAAGTTGGATATTTAATGTTAAATTGTGTGAATACTGTAAGTAATGTGGAATCAGAGGATATATTCCCAGGAAGGCGGGAATTTTTGAAACTTGAACGGTGTAAATCGGAAATATTATCTGGGAGTTTTTACATGGCAAAAAAGTGTGGAGAATAAAAATCACAATAACATGTGCTTCAGCATTCCTACAATATTTTTTTTTTAAAAAGAGCTTAATCAGACAGCCAAGTCGCCATCTTAAATGTGTTTACATTTGCTGGACTTACTTTAATTTTTTTGTTTTTTGAGAGAGCTCAGTATTGTTCATTCGGTAATCTTACCGATTCAATGTCATCATCATTGTGCTCTCTCTTTTTTTTTTTTGTACAGTATGTGCGTGAGAATGTGCGGGTGTGCTCATTAACTCACCTAAAACCTATTAAAAATCCCATACCGTTCCCCTAAACCGAATACTTCAGAATCCCGCTAAAGTCGTGAAGTTGTCAGGAGACCCGAGGAAGGATCAAAGAAAGTGAAATCCAGCACCGATCAGACATCACCTACTACCCACCGGGTTACCAACCAGAATCCTTCACCAACCCCAGAAACATCTAAATTCCAACAAATTAGGGAGACCTCAAGAGACCAAAGGAAAGACTGAGAAAAGGAAGGAAGGATAGATGAAGCAGAGTGAGATCAGGACTTACTCTAAGAAATAGTCCAATTCCCATCCCTGCAGTACAGTATTATTCAATGGAAGCTAGCCAAGCTTAATCAAAAACACCTGATGTGTTAAGTTTTTAAACTGAGAAAAACTTGATGAATGCTTTTGTTTTAGTGTAGTTTGCTTGTTTATATTGCACCATTTACCTTCCGTTCCTTCGTAAGAGGATGGTTTAAAAAAAGAAAATCATTTTCCTCTCAGTATACAATATACTGTACCGGTTTGGCAGAAACATTTTTGCACGGTACCAAATGTGCTGTAATTATTGTTTCAGCCATTCTGTAGTGTTCCATGGCAATGCATCATAAGCAACGGAATGGTGTGTGTTTTCCTCCTGGAACAAATAGCTGAGGATACACACTTAGGTATAGTAAATGGGCTCACTTCCTCTCCATGAACTCGGATTACATAACAGCTGAGTGTTGTTCCTTTGCTGACAACCACTTACGAGGACTATGATTTAATGTTTATTTACAGGTAGTGGAGGTCTGCATTGAGGCTTTGAGCTACCAAACTATTCAAAAATATTGGCATTGTTGTACAAATAGTAGAACTCGATCTGTTGGATTGTACCAAGGAAGATGTTTTGTCGCTTTGGTTTTGAAGTTTTTCCCATGAAACGAAAGCTGCAAAGGTCAAGCGCCTTCTTTTTGACATCATACTTCCGCAGCACAAGAGGTTACGTGTGGCCAAACTGGCTCTGCGGGCCGGAGGGGGAGTTCCTCTGTTCGGGGTGGGATCACAGAGGATACCCGGCTCCTTTTCCCATGTTTCCCCCGGCCAATGAAAACACAGGAACACGCCACATTCCCGTCAGTGACACATCGACCTCAGGGAAAGAATGAGTAAATACCAGCGGCAAGAATGCCAGAAGAGGGAGGAGGAGAGTTTGTTGGAATGGCCAGAAATCTTTTCAACTTGGAAGTAGCACCTATTAGCAGCCACCTGTGCTTCATTTAGGTGAAATCCTTCATTAGACTTAAGAGCTCATTTATTTTCATTTGCCAACCCCGCTCTACGCTTTTCTGCGGCGATCCAACTGTCGGATACAATTTAACCTTTGCGGAGGGGTCCCTGCAGGACAAAACCTGCAGGTGATGCCTGCTTCTATTGTATTTCCTACTTCCTACCCCAACACTATTTTTTTGAGCATTTGGGCTCTTTATTGTAATGTTGTGACCCTTGTGAGGATAAGCGGTTCAGAGAGTGGACGGATGTTATTTTTCTTTGCTCGGTCCATGTCACCAATGCAAACCAAACAAATAATAAAAATAAAGTTAGATTTCAATTCATTTCGGATTTCCGAAATGCAGTTCAGGATAGCCGAAATAAAGTTATGGATACAGATATCAAAAATTATGTTACAGATATCCAAAATGCTAAATACAGATATCAGAAATTGCAAAATATCCAATCGTTTTGGATATCCAAAATCCTAATTCCAAATACCTGAAATGAAGTTACCGATATCCAAAACGCCATTCCGGATATCCAAAATTATGCTGATTACCATATCCGTAATGCAGTTAGAGATATCCGAAATGCAAGTTCCGATATCGGAAAATGCTAATATAGATATCAGAAATGCAGTTTTGGATATCCAAAATGCCAAAAATTGCTAATTAAGATATCCGAAAAAGGTAAATTCTATATCCAAAATAATGCTGATTACGATATCCGAAATGCAGTTAGAGATATCCGAAATGCAAGTTACGATATCCAAAATGCAGTTAGAGATATTCAAAATGCGAGTTGCGATATCTGAAAATGCTATTACAGATATCAGAAATGCAGTTTTGGATATCCAAAATGCCAAAAATGGCTAATTAAGATATCCGAAATGGCAAATGCCATATCCAAAATGCTAATTACAAATATCCAAAATGAAGCTATGGCTATCCGAAATGCTAATAACATTCCGAAACGATGTCCTGGGATTATAAAAATGCCATTACGGATATCCAAAATAAAGCTGATTACGATATCTAAAATGCTCCGAAATGGTTCGGTCCACCTATCCAAAACGCTATTACGGATATCCAAAATAAAGTTATAGATATCTAAAATGCTAATTGGGAAATCCAAAATGAAATACTAATGACATTCAGAAACGACGTTACCGATATCCGAAATGCTCATTACAGATAATGAGAAATGAAGTTACCAATATCCGGAACATGGATTTAAAAACATGCTAATTAATTAATTTCAATTATACATATGTTTATACATACGTAACGCCGTAGTACATGTGTATAAATCTCTTATTTCTGGATAAGACTAGACAGGGCTAACTCATGGTTTGATAGATATTATTTTTGTTTGTTTGTTTGTATCATTTGAACACATCATTTTATCCCTAAGTGAGTTGGGGATTTTTATTTCTGGAATTTGTTTTTTCAAGCCGGCCTGCACTGTAACAAATGGCCAAACAAGATGTAATAGTGTTCCTGATTACGAGACTGAAAAGAGCAAAATGACATCCAGATGCTCCCAATTACGCAGCCTCAGCGCTTAGTTTGCCGGGGTTGTCGTAATCCCCTCCAAATGCAAACAGACACTGATGACGATATTTGCAGGCAACTCATTTTAAATTAAATAGAATGATGTCATTTATCCTGTCCATGTAGAAATATCCACCCGTGATAGACGATCTAAATTGTTTGCACGTGTTATTTTGAGTTCATTGTACGCTGGTTGAATAGTTTGGCTTTAAAAGCATTGCAATGTAACAACAACAACAATAATGGAAAAAAATGAGGACAGATGTATTTTCCCAAAAGCTGTGAGAAAAAACAAAATAAACCTTACTCTACTAAAATTAGGCCCATTCTAGGTGTGTAAATAGTATATGAAGTTCTACAATTATCAGTCCATTGTGTTTTGCGCAATACGCTTCAAAATTCTCATGAGAACCGGCGGATATGGAAGCGGATAACAACTTTGTGGATGTGGAAACTGTGTCTTAGTTTCACACAGGCTTCAAATATCGCTGGGTGACTCACATAAACAGTAAGAAAAAACAACATTGCTATCAGATTTGTACCACTGAATGGTCACTAGAGAAATGTTTCCTGTCACATTCCTTTGAAGCTGTTTGATAGCATTGTCAATTCCACAATCTTTTTTGCAAAGGTGGCAAATCCAGGTCCAGAAGGTAAAAAACCCTGCCACAGTTTGGCTTTAGCCCCTGGTGCTAGCTAGCTAGCTCCCATGGTGCTAGTTTACCTGCTAGCTCGCTAGCTAGCTAGTATCAGGGGCTAAAGCCAAACTGTGGCAGGGTTTTTACTTTCTGGACCTGGAGTTGCCGCCTCAGTTTGTTTGTTTTTTTGCTAAATATATTATTTCCCATAAACTTACTGAGAATGGCTAACAACCGGTTTTTTTCTCTTTTTACGTCTTCTCCATTAAGGTTGTGTTGACCTGAAGTGGCACGAGAAGCTCGGCACTAATGAGATTCAGTGAATTGAAGGAAGGCGTCTCCCCGCCAGAGAGGGAGGGCTTCCTCCGGAGCTGGAAACGGGTACGGCATGTTCTCCTTGAGACATAATGTGCTTAGCCATGAAAACACCATTAGGGGATATCCCTGCTTGCACTCCTACACATGATCACATCCACAATGCATGGAGGCGCTCACACGTGTGGAATTTGCTCCATAACTTCTGCTTGTTCCTTTCTTCAACTTTATTTTTTATTTTTTATGTCAACCCTAAGCCTGAACACATTTAAAAGCCTCGTCTTAATGGAAGCAGCAATTAAGTTATCAAATGGACACAAGCATTATGTAAAAGACGGGTAATATGGCAACAATTTGGACGTTGCCGTCTTCCTGGAACGGCACATGCTATGTCGGGGGCACAATATTTCAAGGCTATTAACTTGAGTGCTTTTTTATTCAGTCTCATTATTTTTTAAACAGCATAGGAAGTCATGTAAATGTAATATTCATTTTTACTTTCATTTTGATTCCTATGGAGCTGTTTAAAATTCAGTCATTTTCCGTTCTTTACCGGAGGAAAGCGCTGCTACTTTCATGGAGAACAATCGTAGGCGATTTATTTATTTATTTATTTATTTCAATGTGAAGTCTTTGAGCATTTGATACAAAATGAAGACAATAATGTCCTGCATGTATTTATTCAAATGTACTATTCAGTCTCAATTCATATGCACTGTGTTTACATGCAAAAACAAAAATCAAACAGTCCTTATTTGGAATTTTTCCATTTTATTTTAAATATATATATATATATATATATATATATATATATATATATATATATATTTACGCCAATTTGCTTTCCGAGAGCTCCCTAATTTAGATCCTAATGAGAATTTTTCAAATGCGCGAATCCTTATCTAGGAAGAAGAAAAAAATGGCTAGAGACCATTAATAGTTTATAGCATGAGTTAATGATAGCAATGATTCCTAATTGAGCTCTACAGAGCGTAACTATCTGGTGGTCCTTTGCACTGGTGCCAGGAATGTCTCTCATTAATTCATTTTTTCCCCCCGGTTTTAAATATGCATGCAGAACACCCCCCGTTTGAGAAAATAGTTATTTATATTCGGGAAAAATAAAACAAGTATCTTTCTTAGTGTACTTAACAAATCATTTTGACAAGAATGAGGAAACTAAACTGTAGGTGTCGCATATGGGGATAGGGATGGGCTAGTACCGATACCAGGTATCAATACCAGGCTTTATTGCAAGGAATTGGTACTCACGGCGATGGCAGATACGATACCAGTGTCGATAACAGTACTGATACCAGCTTTGGCGCCCTCTTCTGGCTGTTTTATGATTAAGAACTAGAAATGATAAGAATATAAAATTGCCATTAATCTCATGAAATTATAAGAAAAATGCAGAGGTGGCAAATCCAAGTCCAGAAAGTAAATACCCTGCTACAGTTTGGCTTTAGCCCCTGGTGCTAGCTAGCTAGCTAGCTGCCCCTTAGGTAAATGAGCACCATGGGAGCTAGCTAGCTAGCACTTGAGGCTAAAGCCAAACTGTGGCACAGTTTTTACTTTCTGGACCTGGATTTGCTATATTACGATTCAACTTTACACTGATCTGATTGGCTAAATTGGGATCGGATGATATTTAGTACTTTATGCTAAATCAGAGATCGGCTGTAATGTCTATACCTCCACGAAATAAGACATTGCATCATATTATATTTATTGTTTATCAGATTTGTTTGTTAAAGTGTGTTTTTTTTTATCATGCATTTCAATTGACATGTGATGTTTACATAATCTTTTTTTCTCAATCACTAATGGCTGACCGGCCGAAAAATACCGATCAAGTAAATCCCAATTAGGACATATAGGTATTTTGTTGAAATTATTTGGCATTGCTTTTTGGGGGAAATGTTATGGATCAAAAGTACTTGTAGTATTTAATATTGGTGACTACGAGTTGAGTTGAGTACTTGTACTGGTATCAGTCTCAAATAAAGTGGTATCACTCATTTATGATACTCCTACATGGAAGAGATTAAATGTCCATTCACACATAATTGTCATTGTTGTGATACAGTTACCATGGATATAAAGTTTCCACATGACAGTACCGAAGTTGCCTATTTCTGTCCTTCTCGATTTAGACTGTTATTTAGTCACTGGCCTGCTGCTTTGGCCGCACTTTCCACCGAGACTGCACGCAGACTTACGGTCCAAGCGTTATTATTAGCAGCGACTGCGTGAGCACATGATGCGCACGTTGCTGTTTTGGTTGCCAACCGCCGGCTCGGTAAACAGCGAGTTGCCATAGCAGCCGTGCGAGCGCTTGACAAAACAGCGGAAACAGGAAGGGATTCCCTTTCAGCCCAGTGATGACGGCACTCGCTGTTGCGTGGATTCCCGTCAAGCCTCTCTTCTGGCACCACTGGGGGTTTCCCCCTTTCTTCGTCTAACGTGCCAACTGGTCTATGCTTAAAAAGCCCCGCACATGTGGTGGATATAATCACTCCCACGTGCAGACGGTGTTGTCGAACTGGCGTGCTGTATTGAGAGATTGCTTTAGGTCAGTGGTGTATTTATATGAAAGTCATTTTTAGGGAAACATGCTCAAGTGTTCTTGTTCTTAATTTGCCTAAAAAGAAACTTTCAATTCTGTCAAAGGCCAAGTGAAAACTTTTTTATTTTATTTTTCGTAGCTCTAATTTCACATTTGAAAGCTTTGTCTATCTTGTTCTCTCCTCTCATTCACTTCTCTTTGGGAGCAAACATAAAGTAAAAAGCATTAGAATTGTGAAGAATTAAGAGATTTTAGTGCCGGTGAGAAACACTCTGATTGGCTGTTTGTTTTTACGTAGCGCTTTGGAAAAAATTATTAATTGACCGCCACAAAAGGCTCAGTCCATATGGCTGAACTACTTAAACACACTGATAAGTAATACCAAGCTTCTTTTTTTTTTAAGCCCCTACCATCTTGTGCACAATTGCCACTGTTTTGGTTGTGAAATGCACCACTTCGAACGAGGTGAAGCACAGAGAACCAGACATTGTATCCAGACTTCACCGCTTCCAGACGAGGGGCAAAATTCCAACATGGCAGATGGTGACCGAGACAGCCAGTAGAGAGGAAGAGCTGTACTTAAACTGAAGACGAACCCAGTGTGTGTGTGTGCGTGCGTGTCTCTCACAACTAGCTCTGCCCAGATCACAGTCCGAACAGCATTGTATCGATGGAACAGAAGCTCGTACAAGCCGCACGACTGCGTGGGGTGAGAAAGAAAACGACTGGCTGTTATTGTTGAGCGATGTTTAAAAGAGAGCTGACCCACCGTTTGGGGAATTAGGAAAGGTCTCCTCAGCCAGCCTTTCTATTTTGAGGAGGAAAATAAAAGCTCAGTGGACCCGTTTGAGAGGAGGGTGGAAATTAGAATAACTCGCCTTCCTGTTTGATGTTCAAATAAACACCGCATTCCATGTCACCCCAGCGTTCATAGTGAGGATGTGCTTCTTTCCAGTGTGACACATTTAGGAGTGTCAGGCGATTACAATTTGTAATCGTAATTAATCGCATGACTTCAATAGTTAAAAAGATGTACAGTACTGTAAAAAACGAGTGTGATATTGATTTGTGTTGCGGTCATTTTTCTGCCACTAGATGGCATAATTGCATTTGTAAGAAATTGGTGACAGCTCAGTGCATTTTTATTTTCATATTAAGAGCTATCTAATCTTTAACATGAAGTAACTTGGGAACATTTTGCACATTTTTAAAATTGTAAAATACAACTTTACCCCAGTCTCCACAAATATATCCATTATTATTAAATGTATTACTGCTAAATCTTGACGTGGACGCATTGCGACTGGAATACCCCCAGTGCATGTTTTCCAAATAAGGGGCGGTCATTAATCGCGCGTTTAAAAAAAAAAGAGTGGCATTAAAGTAACTTTAAATTAACTCAAAACACCCCAACATTTTACGCAAAGCTGTTGACTACAAATGACATTCCAAACTCCATATTTAGCGACTCCCAAGAAAAGTCTGCCATTGCTTTGTAATGATCTTCATTTCCATTGTAATGATTTCCCCACACTTAAAATTCCAGAAATTAACATTGTTTGGAGCTCAGCAGGTCGTGAGTGAGCGAGGAGATCCCCCAGCGGGGATGATATTCACCCCAACCTCATTGAGAACGGCTGGTAGAAGCCGCCACAGCTGAGGGAATTTCTGTCAGAAATATTTGCTTTTTTTGTTCGAGGGAGGAAATGAGGGGGAACGGGGGGAGGGTGGTTGCTTATAATTGAATCACCGTGGCAACCACAATAACAGTTCCCTTCCCTTTCCTCACACTCTCCCCCTACATTCACACAAGAGGAAATGAGTTTCAAAACGAAGACGTAGCCTCAACTGTCATTTATTTGTGACGGCTGCCATGCAACAGAGGCAACAGATTTGATCAACATTTACTGACAGCCTTACTACTCTGCATTTTATTGAAGCATAGGAAGGCATTTCTATGCTATTATAATTAGTACATATTCCGGCCCACGATTATTTGTGGCCGTTTGTGGTGTTTTGTGTGTGTTGTAAGGGTTAATGTTGGTGTGCGGCAGAGCTCCACCTGCTCCTTCCTGATTGGTGGACCTCATCCCGACTCAGCCGACCAATCGGTGCAAGGGGAGTAGCCTGATTACCAATTGGTTTCAGCAGTGCCACCAGCTGTACTGATTAGCCAGTTAAAAAGGACTCAGTTGCTTTCTGGGCTGGTTGGTTGTGTAGTTGTATGTCTTTCGTTTTTTGCCTTCGTCCTTTGTCATAAATCAGCAATTTGTTCTCGAGCCATTTTCATTTGTATGTATATTAGGATCTTCGCCCATAGCCATTGTTGTTTAATTCATTTAGTCAGTCCATTTTTTGGTGCACTTGTTTTATTTTTGGGTGCGTTTCGCATACTTATTAGGGCCATTTGGACAATATAATTAGATATAATACAAATTCTGGAAGATCAGCAGCTTTGGCTCTTCTAGTAGCGCGGTGGAATCCCGAACGGCCGGTCCATTCCAGGCAAAAATTGGCGCTCATCAGTGCCGGTACAACAAACAAAATGATTGTCATGGCATCAGAATTTTCCTGAGAGTTGGGATTATTCAATTAAGTTTGCTGTCAAACCATTTCCTGATTGTTTTCTGACGAGTTAGTAGCTACAGTATCTCACAAAAGTGGTTCGCAGTCGAATCCGTCCTTGTAAACGACTGGATGACCTTGTTTTATATAATTATGGGAATGCTGAAAACGGGAGACGAGGGTTCGAATCCCACCTTCACCACATTGCAGTTCAAGTTTTCTTTTTGTTAATTTATTTTTCAACTACAATTAAAACTTTGTAATTTTCACATAATTTATATTTCAATGTACTTGACAAGCATTCAGCTATTAGCATTCAGCTTTCAACATTCCCATGCAATTTCTGCAGAAATTGCACTTTGCCTAGTCATTAAAAAAAAAAAAGGGAGAGAGAGAAAATATATATAAAAGATATTAAAAACTAATAATTTTACTTAACTCGGCCACTGTGCTACTGCTCAGTTTCAGGGTGTTGGCGTTGTTGCTGTTTTTTCTTCTTCAGATCTTTAGAGAATTCTTTACAATGAGGTACCATGTTGAACAGTGACGAGTATGAGGGAAGTAAATGTCTCGTTTTAACAATGCTAATTAGGTGAGGTCCTACTCTAATTATACATATAGTTCAAAGAGTACAAGTAACATTAACCTCAATGTATATAAATGACCTACAATCACTAATAACACTTACTATGGAAGCACTTACTTGCTAATGCACCCAAACAGTGAATCGAGTCAATTTGTGGAGCATCTCAGACATGTTACGTTCACCTTCATCTGGCTATTAACGCAGGTAGCCAAAACATGCTGAATTAAAATTAAACTACACTACTAAATTAAACACCAGAGGGTGCTGCAACTGCACAAATTGAATACAAGCTCGACTTTTTAACAGATGTGCCGCTTTTAACACGTGATATGATGACGAGGATATTGTGGCAATTTTAATATTGCGATATCTTGATATTGCCGTTATTGTTACATCTCTACATAAGACTAGAGAGGGAATATGACTAACTGTGCTCAATTTTGACAATTTCACTTAGGGGTGTACTCACTTTTGTTGCCAGGTGGTTAGTAATGGCTGTATTTTGAGTTATTTTGAGGGAACGATATGTTCACGTTGTTATATAAGCTGTACAATGACTATTTTTCACTATGTCAAAGTGTTAAAGCTATCATAATATGTTGATGTTTTTGGATCTTATGCTCGCCAGACATACCCCGTATGGGGACATGGCATGTGTCACTGCGGTTGTTATGACCAATAGAGCGTATACCAGGTTGGAGATTCAGGGTCTGCTGTCATTTTATCTGCAGCTGTAGCTCACAGCGCACTCTGCACATTAGCAGTTGTCAGGCTTGCTGGTGGCTTTTACAGCCAATTAAGCATGTCGAACCAGTTGGAGGACATCTGAGAGAGAAAGCACTCTAATTGGCTGATCTGCTTTGATACGGAAGTCGGCAAGACAAAAGCACTGATTGTTCTGATCCGCACCGTGTTCTTTCATTGATTACTTTAAATGTGAAGTTGTTATTAAGGGTGATGTGGGAGAGGTTACCTACCAGGTTATCTTTTTTTCGTGATGTATACAGATCATTGCCACCGCTGTCATGCAAGGGAAGAACGTACTGTATATAAGCACATAAAGTATAATGACTTGTCCCTGGGGCGGTTTTCTCAAAGGTAGCTTACTGCTTTCATACCAACTGGCACTCAACTTTTACAACTCGGGTTCTTACCTGGGCCTATATGGCCTCTAAAATGTACAAAAGAGCAACTTTAGAGTCTAATAATTAGCCCTACTTGCTTCTTTAGTCAAAATGTTACCTTGAGTGACTAGTGGTGCAAGGGATCACAAAAGTCACGGTTCATATCAGATCACGGTATTGAGTCACGGATCGGATCGTTTTCCTTATCAACAAAAAAATTAAATAATTTATTGAATAGTAGTTTATCTTCATTTGTTTTGTAAAATGCTTTTTCCTATTAAATAAAATTAAAATCAAAATGTCTAATATAGCTGTTTAGGTTTTAGGAACACAACTTTAAGCGCAATATGAGGCAGAAACATTCTTATTTTATAACAATGTATTAATGGCTAAAAGTTGTGTTCTTAAAATGTAAACAGCTATGTTTGACATTTTGAGTTGAAAGTTTTTCTTTTTTAATGGGCAAAAGTGTTTTATAAAATAAATGAAGACAAAGTTGTATTTAATATTAATATTATTATTATCTTTAATAATGAAAATACCCCAAAGTGCAATTTAAGGCACATTCCCTTCCTTTAAACATGGAAAGTGTATTACAAAGCAGCCTTGGTCCAGAATATTGAAAAAGAAGTTAAGAAAGCAAGGCAGGTACCAGCTGTCAAACTCATTTACTGTTACCAGCAAGGCACACGTTGTTAATGCTAACAGCTAGCCACTTACATCAGAGACTTCTGCCGTATCATACAGCGTAATTAATTAGCGGTTTCTTAGCGTCCTAAATTAGCGATTGAATATGAGTTTGAGATAGCGTTGTGTTGATGTCGGTCGCAACTTTAATGTCAATCAAAACTACGATAAAGAAATCCTAAACGTCTAAAAGAGAAGTCAAGCGAGCCATCAATTCGACTACTTGTAAGGCGATTTGCCGACCTGATCCTGAGCAATCAACAGAGGTGGCATATCCAGGTCCAGAAAGTAAACACCCTGCCACAGTTTAGCTATACCCATTGATGCTAACTAGCTAGCTCCCTAGCAGGTAAACAAGCACCATAGGAGCTAGCTAGGGACCTAGCAAGCTAGCACCTGGCGCTAAAGCCAAACTGTGGCAGGCGTTTTACTTTCCTGACCTGGATTTGCCACCTCTGTTTGCCATCAATGTATTATTTAGTAAACTTTATTTTAAAGTTAGCCTTAGCGCAAGTGGCGTGTTACGGCGTGTTACGTATGTTTCTGAATAATGTCGACTGTGAATGGGCTCTTGTTTATTTTTTCTACCAACCAATCCATGGATCGTGGGCGATCCGAACCGTGAGGCCTGATCTGAACAATCAATGATGATCCGTTGCACCACTATGAGTGACACAGGTGGACTTCTTTTGTATATGTGTACAGTTATAACAATTATCTTTTTAGTTTGCTGTACAAAAAAGTGGCAGCACCTTCAAAATGTGCTCTTGCACACATTTTTGAAAGTCAATAAAACAGAAAGGAGACAAGAGGCTGCTGTAAAGCACACGCTTGGTTTGAGGCTCTCTCCAGGATTTCTCATAATATTTGCTTCCATGTCCCCAGTCTCTATTTATTCCTTCATCTTTGTGACTGGACAGTAAAGTCTACAGATACGTGACACCATATGTTTTCCTATACAGTAATGATGGCTCTAAGCACTACTTTTTATGACAGCTGGCCTCCGGCGGCTTGTTGAACGGGGACATGTCTAGGCCTCAATTAAAGATGGTGCGACAAGCATTCCTAGCTGAGCAGTGGAAAAAACTTCTCCACTGCAAGTCAGAATCTATAACAAAATCTATGAACACCTCGACGAAAGAAAGCGAGTGCATTATACGAGAAGGAGGAGATGAAGATGCAAAAAAGAGAGAAACGGCAGACACCAAAGGCATTTGGAGTTCAGGATCACTTTGCGTGACTGTGTTGTGATTAAAGTGAGGAGTCCCTGCAGTGCGAGACGGCTCCGGGCCTGCCCAGTCAGTTCTCTGGCTCCCTTGATCTCCTCTATGTCGCCCACAGAAACATAGCACCAAACCTTCACTCAGAATGGGCTCCTTTCATTGCTCGGTGTTCCTCATCTGCTCATGAGAAAGCAAGCGCAGATTGTGGTGGCACGGGCACCTCTCATTTTAAAGGAAGGAGGTCCAACGCTGCTTGGATCGTTGCAAATTATTTTGATGTTTAAATGAAGAAGATATCTAGTGTGTTTCTAAAACTTGAACTCGTCGAGGCAAAAAAATGAAGTCGAAGGAGGTTGCAAGAAAGTTACCTCAAAAATGGGTTAAAAAGTGAAAGTCATTAAAGCAATGGTTCTTAACCTTGTTAGAGGTATTGAACCCTTTTTTTGTTGAAAAATAAAATGAGCAGCAGATTCATTGAAAACAGCATTGGCTCCGGAATTAAGCCCTGTGGAACACCATACGTTCCGTTATACATGTGAATTCATATTGTATGTATTTGTCCGACCACTTCCTTTTTTTGGGCTCAACGTAATAAATGAATGAATGATTGAATAGATAAATAAGTAAATACATAAAGGGATTACAATAATAAAGAAATCACATGACATATATCACAAGTCCAATAAGGGCCAATGACAGCCAAGCAGGGTGTATCATCAGGAATCATGTGAGTTCAGGGGGGTGGGTGTCTTGACCGCTGCCGAATCCCTGAGAATAAACCCACAAACAGTTGGGTCCAAAAAAAGTAACCCAATTATGGATTTTTTTTTAAATTGACCGATCCACTTTATGGGTCAATTTGACCGAACTTTTAGTCATGAAATTTGTCTTTTAGTGTAACAATTCATAAATATTGGCCTGATCCTTTACTTGGGTCAAAAAATTGAGTCATTTTGTATAAAACAACCCAGACAGTTGGGTCAAATTGACCCAAGTAGAGAATCTGTTTATTTTTGACCCATCGTTGGGTTATTTTTGAGAAGTTTATATTCTTTCATTTAATTGATAATCACAACCTCACGGGCTACGAAGGAGGATGCCAGGAGAGGAAATGTCACTCTCAGTTTTAATTAAATTCAGAAGTCAGCTGCGATGTCCTGATGAGTCCGTCATTGTACCGGCCCCTCCCTTAACCTTTTTCTTCTGGTCAAGTGACCTTCACTCCATGTCTGTAGAACATCTGACAACGAAGGAAAATATCTTGGGGAGGGGGATGATGAGGGATGAAGAGAAGAAGAAAAAAAGACACATGTTCATATGATGCGGCAGTCTGGGTAATTACGCTGATACTCACTTAACATGCGTCGCAGGCATGCTGATCATTTATCAGCCACATGACCTCTGGCTAAGGAACTCTTTCTCTGATCTGTCTAATTACTCATTTTTCTCTTTTCTTTCCTTTCTGCCACTGGTAACAAACAGAAACCTTTTGTTTGTACCGTGTAATCTCAAACAACTCCAAGTGGTAAACACTACAGCACAGCTGGATGGGAGGGAAGGTTGCGGAAGCGATTCGCTGATGTTTTTGTGAGTGAGTTTTAAATGAATTCAACGTGGCTCCAAGCTATTCTGTATAATTTCTTCTATTCAGGAAATAAAAATACGCAGCAATCCCGATTGTTGAGCCTGTGGCTGCTTGGAGTGGGGTGGAGGGGGGGGGGGGGGGGGTTGTCTGTGTCACTGTTAATTGCTAATGATGGAAAAAGGGCACCCTCCGATACGTTGCTTTGATTAGCATGTGTCACGCTTGCAACAGCTCTTGTCCAAATATTTGCTTGTGAACGTAACATCTGCTTTTAGGCGTATTCATTGAGCTTATATTACGCATGCCTATTTAATTTTTTTTTATCGTTATGTTTTAGTGTGGGTTGTTATAAAATGTGTGTTGTGTGTACAAATAGGGGTGCATCGATCACAAATTTATGGCCGATTTCCTGATCGGATTATCCCCAAACTTTAAAAATGATGACCTGCCTATCGCCCATATTTTTTTTCTTTCATAACAAACCTTCAATGTTCCAATCTTGTTGTTTTATTGTAAAACATTGAACAATACCTGTGAAACGAGACAAGCGATTAATATCCAAGTTACAAGTCCTGATTTTTGAAAATTGTGTATCCACTTTGCAAAGTAGCTGCTCCCTTTTCTGCTGATTGACAGCTATGAAAACTGTGATCCAAATGCACTTGTGTCTTCTGTTCTTGCCCTTAAGATGTTTGTCATTCTTGGCACGAAAAGAGCCCATGCTGGAAAGAAGCCACCAGCCATTGCGTGAACGTCAGAAGCGTACTGTATGTAGCGTGTGTCGTAAAGCTGCCACTCATATTTCTGGGTCATGCCGTATATATGCTGCACGGGAGCCTCTTGCGCCGTTCTAACCCGCCGGGTTATTATGTAACACATTGGTCGGCTTGAACACTTGCAATGGTCTGTAATTTTCCACTCTGCCTGTGTACACCACGGATTACCTGTATGAATAGCGAACCTGACAGGATTTAAAGCAGAGGGAGGCTTCGGTTCAAGGCCGGGGTAAAGAGCAAGCAGCATGAAGAAAAAGTCAAATTAATAGTGTTAAAGTCTGACTCTGTCCGTTTTCAGTCTGCCCACATTCCATTTTCTGTTCGTCCGCTGCTTGACAGCTTTCACAATTTTTTTTCCCTTATAGAGCAGCTTATGTAGACGGGTAGCTGGATGACAAGTGTAGCACAAAGAGGAGCTCAGCCATAAGTCAAACAAGTGAAGTGCTTTCCAACGTCTTACCAACAGATGAGACGCTCGCTTTGACGGTTAGAGAGCTGCGCCAGTGCGTTTGCCTGATTTACTTTGAATAACAAACTCTCATTTTGTCTAGACTGCATGCTGCTGCAAGCAAACAGTAAACATCATTCAAGTGTGTCACAGTGCTGATAATGTAAGACAATGCAGACAGTTCCTGCACTGCATTAACAAGAAACATCATCAGTCGAGAGGAAGTGCAGCGTTGCCAGGAAGTCAATGAGGGAACTGCGATGACTCATCAGGTAGATTCGACTTCAAGTATGACCACATACTGAATTTGCACTGATTATTCCAACACCAATTGCTTAAATGTGCTGATTAGGATGCCCAAAAAAAAAATACGGCGTAATGTTAACATCACACCTGCCAAGATACAAAGAAATCGGAATTATTTACATAATGTACAGAATCCACTTCAGGTTGAACACCATCTGATTTATTGACTCGACAAACCTTTTAAAGTAACATATTAACATTATTAATGGACAAACAAGATTAACAACAGGTTGTTAGTGAAATGTAAAAAGAGTCATTTGTCTTCTTGACACATAACAAAGTGAATATATATTGCCATTAGCACGTTGGCTGAAATGTGGACTACACCTTAGACCAGTTTTTCCAAATTTTTATTGAGCCAAGGCAATCTCAGGGCACGCCACGGAACAAAAAGAGAGGGGAAGCGGCAGTAAAACAGGCCAAAATCCAGGTTGCCGTTACAGTGGCATATCACTTGTGGTTCAAAGTGTAGGAACGAGTCATAATAATAATAATAATAATAATAATGAGGTCTTGTGTGACATCACGTGCCAAAGTTTTTGTGTAGCATTTCCCCCAAAATGTTGCTGAAATTCAAAATGATATGACCTCAGCCATTTAACTAAACAAGATCCACTGTACTTCTGTTTGAATTTGTGCATGTGGCTAAGTTTCTCAACAACAACAAAAAGAGGCCTAAAAGGAAATGTTGATTTCAAGCCAAATCTGGCATATCAATCAAAAACGCCTCAAAATAAAATGGGAACATGTGGTGCGCTAGTTCTGTCGCATATTATATCCTGATCTCTGTGATAACTTTCTGCTATATCGTAAGCCAAAACTAACAGACCATTGATGATACAATGACCTTTGAGCATATTTTGACTACTTATATAATACCAATACATCTTGAACAATTCTGGCCCACTCCCAGAGTCTGTCAGACTGTGGAAGAAGAATCGGCCTGAAATTATTTTATGGGTTGTGGTTCTAATTTGTGCTGTGACGCACAGAGAATAAAGGATTTGCTTTCAGGTCAGGGGTAAGGCATTAAAATGTTAAGAGTTGGGGTGACATTTTTTGAACAATATCTCCTTGTCAGAGAATAAAACAAGCTTAAGGGTGTAACTGATATCATTGTGGGAGTTTCTACAACATTTAGGCTATGATACAGCACTTGTTTACGGACAGGCCATTTAACATCTGCGCTATTAAAAACAGAGCAATTACTGACACAAAGTAATGTCACTGGAAGCATCCCACTATATGGAAGCACGGAATTAGTGACTGGTTAACACGTTCAAACATATTTGCAAGTCCATTTGAATGTACTTGTAGGCTAATTACTAAGACATTTTTCCCATAATGCCACGGGGTATTAACTTAACCACGCCAAATTATTTTTTTAGCATTTAGTTTTATTATTGTCTGCAGTGTATGATTTCCGGCATTTTCCCTAATAATGCCACATGGTATGCGCAAGTCATTAGCCTACAAGTACATTCGAACGTACTTGCAAATCCGTTCAAACGTACTTGGAAATATGTCTTACGCAATTGCAAATGCATTCGAACGTACTTGGAAATACATTCCAATGTACTTTGGAATACATTCCAACGTACTTGGAAATACATTTGAGCTTACTTGGAAATACGTTCCAACACACTTGGAAATATGTTCAAACGTACTCGGAAATATGTTCCAACATACTTGGAAATATGTTCCTATTTACTTGGAAATACGTTCCTATTTACTTGGAAATACGTTCCAACGTACTCGGAAATATGTTACAACGTACTTCGAAATACATTCCAACGTAATTGGAAATATGTTCCAATGCACCGGGAAATACGTTCCAACTTATTTGGAAATACGTTCCTATTTACTTGGAAATACGTTCCAACGTACTTGGAAATACATTTGAACGTACTTCGAAATATATTCCAACGTACTTGGAAATATGTTCCAATGCACCTGGAAATACGTTCCTATTTACTTGGAAATACGTTCCAACGTACTTGGAAATATATTCCAACGTACTTAGAAATACATTTGAACGTACGTTGAAATACATTCCAACGTACTTGGAAATATGTTCCTATATACTTGGAAATAAGTTTCAGCGTACTTGGAAATACATTCCAACATCCATGGAATTATGTGCCAATGCACCTGGAAATACATTCCAACATACTTGGAAATACGTTCCTATATACTTGGAAATATGTTTCAGCGTACTTGGAAATATGTACCTATTTACTCGAAAATACGTTCCAACGTACTTGGAAATGCATTCCTATTTACTTGAAAATACGTTCTAATGTACTTGGAAATACGTTACAATGTACTTGGAAATACGTTCCAACGTACTTGGAAATACGTTCAAATGAGTTTGCCAGTCAAAAAAAGGTTACTCCACAACGGCAGTTCCACATTTTCGTATCACTATGATGCACAGCACATTGTATCCATTAGTACTAAATTAGGTTGCTTAGCTTAAGCTAGAATAGCTGCCCGTGAACATAGTGGGGATAAAAGCACAAGTAAGCTGAAGCCAAAAGTAAATATTTGCAGCTCATCTCTGTAAATCATGGGACTTAAACCATACGCAAAAGTCATCCATCAACACCAAAATGCCTCGTCGAGAGGGTGAAAGGTCAAAGGGCTGAGTTATGCTAGAAGGTCTCTCCATTCCCGAGGGATACATTTGACCGATCCCCGGGCGACATAGGACGGGGGTGAGCTATCACTTTTGTCCCGTTCGCCTCGACCTATGAGTTTCCAGTCTGTTGCTATTGACCATCTACCCGTAAAGAAAAGAAAAAAAGCTTCAGCCCAAACGGCCCCTGCGTAACCCCTCGGCACTTCTCGATCCTTCTTCCTGAGTGATAGCTCTCTCGGCCGCATCAACTCTTTTAATCCACCCTCAGTGTGGTGCGGCAAATATATGTCAAAGTGAAAAAGTTGGCATTTAGCGGCTTCTTCGCTGCATCTTGGTCAATATTTCTCATCAGGTAGGGGGAGACAAATGACCTCCGGTGCATTGACCTTGTCGTTGTTAATGGCAACAGGAGACAATAGCAGAATCTCAAGTCCCTCAAGTTCAATTCCTGCACCGGCTATTAAATATATCACTATTACTGCTTCTTAATTAGATCGTTACCGAAGTCTTGGGAGTGCTGCAAAAAACGTATGCAGTAACATTTTGTAGTGTCCACTTAGAAATGTACAAAATTTGTAAATGATGCAAATGATGTTAACATAAGCTGGCACGTTCTGGTGCGTCATTTAAGAATTAACGAGTCTTTAAATTTTAATTCCAAACGCGATTCCAATCTCACTATCTCCTGACCGTAACGGGGCACTGCAGATAGCAACAGCCAAGGCGCGATGCGACAGGACTCATACGACAAAATCCACTCGCTGCTTCCCAGGAAGTAATAACCAGAAATCGTGTTTTAATGAAGCAGGGATGGCTAATGAATGCTGCACCCACAACCCGTCGTCTTTTTCTTTTTACATAAGACTCTCTGCAGAAGCGGCCTTGATTCCTGCATGATCCCTAAGCGCTGCCTTTTTACGGATACCCCCCCCCCCCCCCCCCATGTCAAACCCTCCCTCCTCCACATGCAGATCCAACAGTCTGGGGGTGGTAGGGGGAGGTTGTGGCAGGTTGTGCTAAATCAGCATTTCAAAGCTGCTCTACTTGTCAATTATCCGCAGCTGCATTTCCCCCACAGTCAGTGCACATGGGTTCCATACAAGGATGTAAGGTCAGAGTGTGTAACTTCTACGGATGACATCACCCACTTTGGGAGTCTTTTTCGTGAGACATGAACTGAGTGGGAGAGCAAGTCCAGAGAGACAAAGAAAGCTTACATCTTCTCTCTCATCCCCTAACTGGCAAAACACTGCAAACTTCATTGTTTACCATGAAGCAGTTTCTTTTGGAGCAGCGACGCTCACCCTGGGAGGCATTCATGTGTAGAATACTATTTAAAATTCCATCACTCTGCGAGGAGCTGTGTTCTATATCTTTTCCATTAGCTCCACGTGTCATACGAATACCAGATCGCAAATTGTTTTGCATTTGTTATGCACACAGTGGGGACAATCGGTGTGCTTTACTGCACGAATGTGGCATAGCTCACTACGCACTCCGTTGACTTGTGAATATATAAACATGCGTTCAGCATCACTTCTGTCACCGGGCCAGTGGAGTGAAGCTGTTGCGCTACAGTCTTCATGGGAGTTGTAAAGATGTTTTCAAACACAGATATCAAGCTAGTATATCTCATGCATTGCAGTCAAGGGAGTAGTGGGACCGCTTGGTAATGCCTGGCGTTAAGGCAGCTTTAGATTTGGGAAGGCTCCAGAATAGTCAGACGTGAGGAAAGCCAGATGGGGGTGTAGCCGCAGTGAGAAAAATCCTCCAAATTGCATTCAGTGTAGGCAAATATGACATAAGATGTGTTGAGAGACTGTAAGGGATGATTCACTCGCAGTGGACCAATGGAGGTTTAGTTTTATAAATATTGGTTATAGGCAGGGTGATAAGCGGAAGAACAAATGGATTAGTTCATCATGAAAGCAACACTTCAAAATTTGATTTGGTGTGTTAGAATAATAAAACTTACCTTGTGGTGTAATAGCTACAAATTATACAGCTAATTTGATTATTCGTTCTAGGTATGCAAAGTCACAGTTTTATTTGGACCTTGTTCAAATGTTTGTTTGGAGCAGTATTTGAGGTTTCAACATGGCCCCAAAATTTTATTTTTTAATTAAGTGTGATTCAATTTGCAATTTGTTTAATTTAAGAATCCCAGTAAGGAGAAGGAGCCAGATGGACTGTGATAGAAAGACAAGGCCCTACATAGCATGTTCCACCAACAAATTGAGGAAGTGGCTCGAAAAAACTAACCGGTGGCTGGAAATGGCTGGACTGAAAGACAGCACGGAGGCATTAATCATGGCAGCACAAGAACAAGCCAGGACCCCATGTACAGGCTGTTCAAAGAAGCCCCAGAGACGGTGTAGCATATAACACAGCAGGGTGTAAGATGCTAGCAGGCAAGGCATACATGGAACAGCACAACCAGGTAGCAGGAATAGTGTACAGGAACATCTGTTCCAAATATGGACTAGAGGTCCCATAATCAAGATGGCAGAAACCTCTAAAGGTGGTTGAGAACATCCAGATCAAGATCCAGACTGACAAACTGGTGATAGCCAACCAACCTGGTGTAGTGGTGGTGGATAAACATCAGAAGACAGTCATGATAGACGTAGCAATCCCAAATGATAGTACGAAATCAGTCCGTCACTGACAGACATCCATTTTGTTGACGAATGATGAGAAACTTTAAAAAATGACGGACTAAGCACTGACACTGTTGGTGTAATGGTCACTAACTAACTAAGGGTCACGTACCAACGGAATATTTCAATCCGACTGACGGAATGGCAACCTCTGTCTGTTGGTCCTAAAATAGTGGTGATAAAATTATTACAGAATCGAGGCTAAAATGAAACGACTGACTGATGATTACAGTTTGGTTCGGCTTGAAAAAATGATGGACTGACGATGAAGGAATGGTGCTGAGGGCCGCTGACAAATAATGGACCAGCAACATTTTGTAAGTTAACCACCTCTGCTGATTAGTAGAAGAGTTTGGTAAATAATAGACCGGTAAATCAAATTTTGTTAAATAGTTGCCAGATACATTGGGCGGTCAATATACATTTAAGACAATTACATCTAAAGTTGACCTGCATCAGTCTCATCCATTGAATATTATTACACATTCCTCCCTCTACAAAAAATCTGAAGAAATTTCATCCCACAAGTTAAACCTTTTTCCACAGGTGATGAAATTCAGATATACAAAAAAAATAAAAATACAAGTGACACTTGCAGCCATTTATTTAGCATAAATCTTGCTTAGCCCCTAAATGTGCCGCCTAAATCTGGCATGCCATCGCACCAACCAGATGATATATGGAACACAAACTGTATTTACCATCTAAATTACTTCTCCACAATGCTAAGATGATGACAAAGATTAATCGTCTGTGGAGCTGAATCTTCCCCCCTTTTCAGAACGGTGGCACATCTCTGGCCACACGCTCCTGACTTAAAGGCAACATTTGTATTCCTGGGAGGCGTCGTCTCTTGCCTGCTTTATGACACTACCACCAGGAGACTGCAAGTAGGGGCCTCGTTGGCGTGTGTGGCCCCCCGTGCTACCATCATCTATTTCCCCCTGCTATCTTTTTATCATTACACATAGTCTAATAAATGTGCAGTGTGCGCTGTGATGCTGCATCATATATCAGGCCAAATGACCTGGGTCAGTATCAAGGTTAGCCTCTCTCCCCCGCTCACGCTTTCACCTGCTGTAGCCGGGAAAGGGAGAATATTTGTCTTAGCTTTGTGCCTGCTCTTCGGAAAACGTTCTTTGACAACGTAATAACCTTTTCAACATCTCTTATGAATGTCTAGTAGTATAAGGGACACTTTGAAAAGAAGTTGAAGAAAAGTTGTAAGAATGAACTTGAAGTTTATGAGATTCCTTACATGTTTTCCACACAATGCTTTGGTAATACTTAATATGTATTAAAGGACCACATGAGAAGCCTACAGGCCTGTTTTGGAAAATTGTGATTTCCTAAGAAATGTTATAGAAGTCATTTGAAACACTCGTGGGTCTAAAAATTCACGCAAATTCAGTAGGAATGTTAATTTAAAAAAAATTGTTAACAACGATTCATTTATCGTCTATAATGCAGCAGACAAACTACTTCTCAGACATTCTTCCTTTAGTCTGTTGGTAATATATTTTTCTTCTAAAAATGTGACTTTATTCACTTATCTATATATTTTGTAATTAAAAAAAGTTCCTGATTTTCTTGTAAAATTAAGAGTCCATTGTCGAAATGTGTATTTAAAAAAAAATACTTTATTGTTGTAAAATGGTGGGGGAGGGGGTAGATCTCAATTTAGATTCCTACTGAATTATCATAATGATTTCCTTCTTGAATATAATATCATTGCATTATCAGTGGTTCTCAAATGGGGTATGTGTACTCCTGGGGGTACGTAACGGCACTCCAGGGGCTACGTGAGATTTTAAAATATAATTTAAAAATATATGTAAATATTTCTAAAAAATAGAAGTTCATATTGAGTAGGCTATTCAATTTCAGTGTCCTAAAAACCCAGCATCTCCCACATACCAGAAGGGTTAACTTAACTTGTCATATGTCACCTAGAATCACCTGTCAATCACTGAAAACTTTATTTAAAATACAGTTATTTCTTTTTGAGATCAGAGCTTTACTATGATACCAAAAAACGACACTTCATGTTGATAATAATTTGTACGTGCACAAAGCTTTATTTATAATAATTATTATTATTATTATTATTTTAGTCTCTAGTATCTTTTTATCTTTTTATTTCCTAATAGTGCAAGAGACCAATCAGAAATTATTTTCACAGATTAGGGGGGTACTTTGTTGAAAAAAAAATTCACAGGCGGTACATCACTGACACAAATGTTGAGTACCACTGTTGTAGATTACTTCAATCCTCCAATAATCATAATTTTATTCCTGGGGTTTTACGACCTCATAGAAAAACCCTGCAGGCCATTTTATACTATGTTCATAATATTGCTTACGATGTCGCATGTAAAGCCATAACAAGCGTCAAAGGTGTTGTAACCACAGGGGTTGCGCGGCGGTTGTTTTGATCCAGCAGGTCACCGCTGACAAGTGCACTTCAATGGAAACGGTGGCTTCTTTCCTCCCACTGTGCCTCATTTTGCCCCGCGTTCTAATTCTTTACCCACCCACATCCCAAACACAATATCACACTGTCTCCATGCTTGAAGCCGTGTAAGTGCGCGTGTGAGCATTTGTGCAGACGGAGGATTAAAGGATGTTCAAACTGGAGCCCAGCCAGTGCCTTTTTGGTTTACTATAGCGCCTTGGCCGTACGCACGCATCCACACGTAGTTGGTAATTTCAGTGTGAGATTGTGTTATTTTTCAGCAAGTGCGATCCGGGCTTTGGCAGCTAGCGCATGTCCGACCGTCTCCCGGCGATCGCTCATCTGAGGCGAGAGAATCAGCGGTGCCCTCGGAAAACTCGGCGCCGCTGATTGAAGCCAGATTGGAACAAGGCCTTCGAATCAGAGGGACATGCTCGGCTAAATTGTTGAGTCAACGCCAGCCTATTATGACGCGGGATTAACTATCCCAGACAGCGGCAGTAATGAAAGACCTCCCTTTCTCTCCGTTAATAAAAGAGCAACAAAAAAAGGGAAGCGCTACATGACTTAGTCCGGCACAGTGAAGCATATCAGCAGCCCTGAACATCACCTCTGCTTCTTATAATGGCACCACAGAGGAGGAGCATTTCTCTTTTTAATCCGCCTGACATTCAGTCGGTGATGGGGATAAATCGTCGTTCTGTGTGCGCGCAACGGTGGGTGAGTATCACTCATGGGAAAGGGTAATGACCGTTCTGCTAATAGATAGTCATTATAAACAAGTTTAGTCGATGAAAAGAAAAGATTAATTTATTGAAGCAAACGATGACCAGCGGCCCTTTGAACAGCGGACATCTGTATCTTCTTCCCTCCGAGCCGAGCAACGAATGCTTCTCCTACGACCTTATAAATGTCCGAGGCTGGGTTTAAGAGAGCGCTTGTTAACTTTTACTGGCGTGTGTGAGATCACATTCAATAAACTGCGATCATCGTGAGATTTCAGGTGGACGCGGCCTTACATGGAAAAGCAATTTGCTTTTTCCCCAGAAGTTTCTGTTTATGGAAGTCAGGCAAGCGAAAGTGAGCGCGTGCACGTAAATACAAGACCGAAAGTTATCGCATTTATCAAACTGATGTCACACATTGATATTTTGAAAATAACTTTTCTTCGCAAATAAAATCTGTTCGTGCAGATGAAAATGGAGCCAACAGAGGTGGCACTGTAATCCTTAACTGTAAGGTTTGAAAGTAGAGATGTGCGATACCACTTCAGGAAGCTTAACTCATTCACTCGCAGCCATTTTCACTGAAGCAACCCCCTTCGCTGTTTTACCAGATTTTTGCAAGACCCACAGAATATTGTGTTCTATTACTATAAAAACATGGAACCTACCGAAACAAAGATTAGAGTCTCTTCTTTCATCAGGAAAAAAAAAAGTATATTTGTATCTGTTTAGCATTAGAATAAAGCTATGTTTCATCATTATTCACAAACCTGTTGAAAAGACCTTGTTGCAACATGGCCCTGGTTGATCTCTTATACTCTCCTGCTACTTGCTGGCCGTTTTTTGTTGTTGTTGTAATAACTAACATTGCTTTCAGCGACCTCTTCAGGTCAGAAGCTGAATCAAAAGCCTTCTGTATGCTCTAGCATAAAAGTTATTTTTTTAAAGCACGTTTTTATATGTTTTTGGGATCAAATGAGTTAAGTGAGACCGTGGTCCAGCTAATTTCCAAACATCCACATCCTTTTTCTGAATAAGGAGGTTGGGTCACACTAAGCATCAGGATTAAAAATTGAAAAGCAAAATTGGTGAAAGTTATAAGACACCTGATGTGAAGATTGAAAGACAAAGAAGACGCCTGACACTAAATATAATGTGACCAAAAATGAAGCAATTAAAAACAGATTCGGAAAGTATTTACTAACAAAATTGGATTTTTATATAATCAGGATGCGGAGGTATAGACGGTATTACAATGTAGAGAAACGTTGAAAATATGTATGGCAATTATTAAATACAAGAAGAGCAAATAAGTCTTGAAGGCTTTTTTTTTTTGGGGGGGGGGGGGGTAAATACCATAATGCTACATTTTCTAACTAGATTTTTACCGTAGTTGTAGTTTCGAGTTATTTTGATGACAAATTTGCATTTGTTCAATTGCCATCCCATTTTTGTTATGTTAACTCTTTAAATAAACTCTTTGAAAGATAGACCAGTGAAACAAAAGCGTCTGCTGCCTGAATACTATTACGAGCAGGCATTCCATCGTAAACAGCGGGCCAATTTTTTGCCAATTTTACACATCTCTATTGTGACAGTATTATCATAGTCACTATAGTAAATTTTGCACTCTGCCCAACTGTTGTTGATCTGTGTTCCACACTAATGGACACTATTAAGTGCTCAAGGAATCTCTGCATCATTTGCACCATTGTCATTATATCATAATTACCGCACTACTGGTCACTTTATATTACTTGATGACTCTCCGCATCATTTGCACGTTTTTCATTGCTCAGTACTAATGCGTTAATGGACACAGTATATTGCTGAATGACAATGTGCTAGGAATCTACTAAATGTTATGTTTATTTTATGTTTAGGTCCTAAATAAATATGTTGTTATAGTAGCTTTAATTTAAAAACATTTTTTTTTGTAATACTATACTGTCGACAAACTACTGCAGAAAAAAAAATCCATGTAATTTTATTTTTTTATTATTATTTTTTTTTTACAAATTTGGACAATAAAGATGACACAAGGTTGGCTCTCCTGCCTTGTGGACAAAAACAAAACTAAAAAGCTCACGTCCCCCCTAGAGTGCCTTCACGTACCCCCATTTGAGAAGCACTGGCCTTATAGAATGAAGGAAAATTAATTTCCAATCGCAGAACTATATTTATCTGATGGAAATAATATTGAAAGAGAAATCCATTGACGCCCACGGGTATTTTAACATCTTTGCTGAACCCTACCCTACAAACAGGTTTTTAGACTATGAGAGGAAGCCAGAAACTTATGTAAGTTCACAGAGAACACACAGTACAGTACAGACGCCGCACATCAAACACAAGCCAAATTTGATTCCTACCACTTCATTGCCGACGAAGTTCCCATTTGAACGGAAAAGCAAAATTCATCGGGGCAAGAAACAAAGCCAATCTCTAATCGACTGCCATTTTTCATTGTCTGCCGGTATGAAGTCTACCTTTGTCATGATCATGAGATTAAATCCTCGCAATATATCACTATTGCACCTTGGTATTTGTGCTCGTTCCCCTCGTGCGACGGAAAAAGTGCAAAGATGTGTGATAAATGCCAGCCTGTCAGGTGTTGATTTGCACGCCACGTCTATGCATGCGCTGAGGAATCTTGCGCATGAATCCCGGTGTGTTAAGTGTGTGAAAATGCCTGTGGTCATTTTTCGTGGCTCAGATTAGTTTGTGTGTGAATGTGTTTGTTGCAGCCGCTGTGGGTGTGAGAACATTCCTTCCCGGCTCCAGCCAAACCAATATCTCTTTCTTCACTCGTTACCTTTAATCTTTCATTACCGTGTGCATGGCGCTTCTCCAGAATCCTCCAGCGAGTAATTTAGTGTATTCTTTTCCCTGCTGTGTCCAGTCTGAGAATGCAGCTAACTAGCACCAAGGAGAGTTAATTACTTAATTATGGAGATAAGAAAATAGTCAGGAAGGGAAATAGCAGTGATGAATGCAATCTTTGAGTTGACTATCGCTCAATGATTCCTCATTGATCATGCCCTCATCTACATAAAAATATATTCTATGCACAATGAAGTTTTTTTTGCTTTATCCATCAAAACTTTCTGTCTTTTGTCTTTGCCCATTAACATGAAATTTAGATTACAGAACAACAGGGATACATTAATAGCAACTGAAGATTCATCATGTTTTCGCCTGGATTTCTCTTCCTTCATGAATTATGGAGCGCCTTCCCCGGTACGTTTAGTCGAGCCGATAGTAAATTAAATGCAGCATGCGGCCATGCCACGCAGGAGCCGATGGGCCAAGTAGGAATACATTGGCTTGCACTGTTGTAGCCAAAACATTTATATACCTCAAAGTGTTTCCTGGCACCAAGAGCTGCAGGAGGCAAAAGCGACTGAATTCCTTTTCTTTCTTTCTTTTTTCCGCTCAAGAAGGCAACGTGTTTGATGGGAAATAGCTTGATTCAACATAAGTGATCAATGTAAAAACCGGATCTCTAATGGGAGATAGATAGATAGACTTTCTAATTTGCTATCTAGCTAGCAATTATAATTTATTTATTGTAGCTAGCTTGCTAGCCTTCTAGATAGATAGACAGACAGACAGACAGACATACTTTCTAATTTGCTAGCTAGCTAGCAATTATAATTTACTTACTGCTAGCTAGCTTGCTAGCCTTCTAGATGGATAGATGGATAGATAGATAGATAGATAGATAGATAGATAGATAGATAGATAGATAGATAGATAGATAGATAGATAGATAGATAGATAGATAGATAGATAGATAGATAGATTTTTTTTTTCTAACACTTGTGGCAGCAAGACTTTGATTTTTTTTTTTTCAGCCAGTACCCCAATACCCAACCATGGCTGGTTCTAACCCAGATAAATAAAATACCATTTAATTAAAGAAATAAAAATAGGTGGGTTGAGCAAGTAAAGGTCATCTGGCATAAAAACTGTGTGAAACAAATCATGTGAGTGACTGGCTGTGACAATTCCTGTTGGGTCAAGCCAAAAGTAGCAACAACTTTTAACACCTGTTCAGGGTCAAAGAAGCTGTTGCCTTTTTCATCTAACCTTGGGGAAAATGTGGGATTTGTGTATTAGTTTATTGTATATCTACCTGTTGTTATTATTTATTTATTATTCATTCATTTAAGGTTAACTCTTGAATGGAAAAATCTGAATTGATGAAGCGTAATTGTTTTTTTTGACTGTTCCGTTCATAATTAAGTTTTATTTTAACAGAGACATAAGAGCAACACGATCGATTAAAACACACATTATGTAAATGTTATGAATACATTTTTGTTTGACAGAAGGAAGCGCATTTTTCATCCTCAACCAACCAGCAAGAATTCCAGTAATGTCACAGACTTGCCCTGTCTCATCTCACCTACGGGAAAATCTGATGTAGTCATTATAAGACAAAACTTGAACACTTTGGCATCGACTCGACTCGCTGTCTGTGGAGGCAGAAAAATGAACTCCATCCACATTGGTAAGAAAGTGACATTGGCTGAAAACATACCACCAAGGCAAGGAGTAGGTCAAAGAAGATGCACATTAACTTCAAGGAGTGGCCAAGCCAACCTTCAGAATTATTCCTTTGGAAACTCTATTGTGTTCACTTAACTTCCAGTCGCCAAGCGACAGCCTCCAAACATTTGTAGAGGACGTGTAAGAGAATAGAACCAACATTCGCCCTGTATGCAAACCTGGTGACCGACGACAACAAAAGTCTGACCCTTGCTTGCTTCGAACTATAGAAAGGAAGTTGCAAAAAAAAAAAAAAAAACAAGTACAAATAAAACCTCCTAATGTGTTTGACTTTAAAACAGTACAGTAAATCCCATGTTGTCTACTCTGGTTTGGGGTTTACATGAGCTTTCACACTGCCCCATATTTCTCTCCAGAAGCAGGCATGACGGTGGGGGGGAGCAGGCCTTCTTGCCCCCTCTGATTTATAGTGCTATGGTAGTAAAATGGCAGACTAGGATAACATAGGTGGTAATAAATGACTTTAAGGCGACGACTAGCAGCTGCTAATGCTGCAGCCATTACGTTGAAAAATGAAGCGCACTAGCGATTTCGTCAGATTTATACATTTGCTTGATGCCATGCATTAGTGTGCGTCATGGTAAAGTGACGCATGATTGGTCTTCTGCTCAATCTTTTCCAAACTGAAAATAATCTGCAGAATTGGGGGGAAAAAAAGCTGTATGTCACTGATGAGTGACTGACTACTATGCTTCACACAAGAAGGCATACAAGGAGCGCATTGGGATTTTATGAGCAGTGTTGGACAATGCTTGATGTGAGCTGTTGCTCTTTTATAGTGTATTGTTTGACATTTGACATTTTCGAAACCAACGAGACTGACACACAATTGCTTCTCCAAGGACCAACACTCAATCAGGCAAACGCTACGGCTAAATCAAAATAACAGCAAACCTTTATGGCGTAATCCACATTAAGGTCACGTTGTAAAATATTGAAAGATATACTAAAAAATAAACACCGCCAATTCAGATTTAATCTGACCAAATTGTCCTAAATCAGCATATCTACATATGGTCTCATTTTCTTAAATATTATTCCCTTCCACTTGTGATAATAATTTAAACTAGAGCTTTCAAATATAAATGTTTTTGCCATGCTTTATCTATATGTAAAGTTCCTTAAGGATTCATTCAAATATGACCCTGTAAAAGGCCCTACATTTTGCACAGTTTCCAAAATAAATTCAAAATGGTGGACTTTCTGTTGGGTTTACATATGGCTAAAAAACAACAACATTTATTTATTTATTTGTTTGTTTATTTATAGGTTTTAGGCTGATCCCAACAAATTATTTTTCCTTAAAATTGCATAAAATGTATGGCAATTTTCCATTCCCCTCATTTCTAAATTCTAGTTCCTGACTGTAAAACGGCACTAGAGGGTGGCCGATATCGGCCAGCCGTGACGACTGCCGATACCGTAAAATAAGACTGGCATCAGTACTCGCCCATCCCTGATAACAATAACTGTCATCTGTCAGTTGTATCCTCTTTATTATTTGACCAGCTAGTTGAATTAAAGTAACAAAGGAGCATGGCTGCTGCACTCAAATTTCTAGTGCGAGACACATTTTCACACTCAGGCCTTCCCAACCAATCCCATAGCAGCAAATGGGTGGTGCAATAAAGGTGATGAAGGCTTTCATATGCTGCCCTCGTTCCGAGGCTGACAAAGGTCCACATGCGTTGAGAGAAAAATGGCGTGTAAATGTTTGGTGTTGCACGCAAAGACACTCTTAAGTCATAAACCCTTATCACATGGCCGGTGATCCAAAATAGCACGCACGAGTTGGCTAAAGTTGCACGAAACTTTTATCTGTTTTATACTTGTTTGTTTTATACTTTTACTCACTGTTGCGGTTAACGATAGGAAAAAAATACTTTAAATAACAGAGAGAGCAATGCAATGTTGCAAACCAACCCATTTATCCACTGCCAGTCCTCCATTAAACAGATCTCATTTTGCATAATCATTTACTGTGGTTAGCAGAACAGAGGTTTTAGGATTACTCGATCATTTCTTGGATTTGTAGGAATGAATCATAAGAAGGCAAGCGTGGTGGAATAGCGGTTAGCCTGTCAGCCTGCATCAGGTCCAAGTATTTAAAATGCCCTGTAAGCGGTTCAATCATATGTACTTGTCCCGTGATGTACACACTGCTGCCCTGGAGACCCGCAGCAACCTCGCACGGTTGATTCGGGATAATGGCGACATATGTTTGCTTTAAATAGCCAAGAACAATTAGTGGCTTTGTCAAGCACGGCCAGAACAAACACCAATGGGTTCTCCCAACTGTGCCATATTTCCAGACGACTGGGCCTCAGTTTTGCAGGACACCAAAGGACCAGTAGCTGGAGCGAGAGATGGGAAGAGGCGTAATTATGAGGGATTTTGTACAAACTATTTCACGCTGAGATTCTGATATATGAGGTAAATTGCAAGGAGCCTTTTAACTACACAGCGTGGCGAACAATCACCGCTGGACCCATAATTGAGTTGCGGCATCTTAACAGCAGTGAGGTGTGACGAGACTACAGTCTACTGTGTGTATACCGTATAGTGTATTTTCTCAGATTATAAAGAGCATTTAAAATCCTTTCATTCGATCAAAAATCTATAGTGCGCCTTTTAATCCAGAGCATCTTATTTATGGTTGAATGTCGTTTTTTTAATTTGTCATTTTTATTTCAAATTCTACATCTTATCACTTTTTTTGTTTTCGTCACACCAGAATTAGAACTACTTCCTGTTTCCGTGTGTAAGAATGATGGGAAATGTAGTCCTGCTAGTAAAAAAATTGGATAATGGTGAGTTTGTTTGTTTACAGCTGTTCAACCAAGATAGCATTTAGCATTAGCAAAAGTAATAACACAACCACCGGTCACGGCAAGCGAAACGTAGCACTACCCGATACAACCTAGCATAATAGCGCTAAATCTATCAAATAAACATACGGCACAAATAACAATTTAACATACAATGCTTCACGAAAATAATGCGCCTTATAACCTGGAGCTCCATATGTATGAAAATACCGATATTTTAAAATAGACCAATTCATTGATATCACACCTAATAATAGGGTGCACACCCAATTGTAAAAAAAATAAAAAATAAAAAATACGGTACTGGTTGGAAAACAAGGCACTAATCAGGAAAGAAAATATTTCAGAAAAAATTATCCCTGATGGCTTTAATGAACAAGCACTAGCTACCTGGAGTTTCCAGCAGATTAAAGCAATCAGTGATGGTGAAAAAGGCTGGATGATACATTATACGCTGTATGGGTCAAAGTACCGCAACACCTGACTGTTACACCGTCCACAATGGAAAACGGGAGTTGGACACGTTGAGAGAATTTCCATTCATAGTGAGAGCTTCCATGTATATCAAATGCTTGTTTCTCAGGTCTTACCCGAAATTTGGAATACCCTTCATTGGCTTATATGTGCTTTGGGATTTAAGGTGCATAAGCAGGAGGAGAAATATGAGACAATATTGGCGTTGTTTGTTTTGGCTGTGAAGTAATCACGCATGACTAAACCTGCTTAAACACTTTTGCATTGCACAGTACCAAATCGGCTCAGCTTGAATCGTCTCTGTTTGGGGTGTTAGTTTTCCCTTTCAAAATATTACCGGAAACTGTAAGAAAAAAAATCAGGGGTCCAAATCGTCTTGGTGGACGCAATACATTTGGGGACATTATGGACAAACTCCTCGTGATGTGCCCACCTTGAAGTGGCTGAGCTGCTAAATAGGGTGGGGTGTCTGGTAGCAGTGTCAAAATTAGTGTGTTCATTTTGAGTTACCTTTTTAAGGCGCGATTAATGACCGCTCCTTACTTGGAAAGCCCGTATTGAGAAAATGTGTTTGTTTTTCCAGGTCCATACTGTGCTCCCCTTTAAAGGATCACAGTCTGGGCCTTTTTCTCCCCCTCCGTCCTTGTTTCTCGGACGGGTTGTGACTGTGAAGACACATTTCTTGTGTTTTTTTTTTACATCCTTGGCCAATAAATCTGACCCCGACGCTTTTAGCCTGGGGTGTGGGGCAAGAACAAGCCCAGTCGCCCGCCAGGCTTATAAAACACTGGGGGAAACCATGATCATGAGAATATAGTGCTATTTCATCAATGAGCCCAGATGACTGCAGCATCCTTTTTGCTTCAACTTTGTCTGAAGTGTCTCCCTCTGTCAGTACGGCCATTCATGTCCCACATCAAACACGGAGTCAGGGGCATTTTTTGCAATAAAGCAGATGCCACTTCAGAGTTGAAGTGAATGTGCGTCTCCGATGAATTGTTGGAATTTGCATGAATATTTATGGAAGTGTCGCGGGAGTTACAACATGTGAGGCAATTACATTACAGAAGGAGATAATGGATGAGTCATAGCGTATTTTACATTGTCGTGTACAAATTGGCTGCTCCGAGAAATGTGTTCTAAATAGTGATCACAAAAGTCACGGTTGGGATCAGATCACGGATTTGAGCCACAGATCAGATCGTTTTTCAGATCAGCAAAAACAAAAAGAAAAAAGATAAGTAATACTTTGTCTTCATTTATTTTGTAAAACACTTTTTCCCATTAAAATATATATATTTTTATATTTTTTTTATTTTGACTTGAATGTGTTTTTAATAAGCAAAAGTGTTGTATAAAATAAATGAGGTTCTATTTATTTTAATTTTATTTTTTTACTAATTATGAAAAGACCTCAAAGTGCAATTTAAGGCACATTCCCTTCCTCTAAACATGGAGAGTGAATTACAAAGTAGTCTTGGTTCAGAATACTGTAAAAAAATTAAAGTAAGCCATAATGTGCTGTCAAACTCACAGCTATCAGTCAGACACTCGTTGGCAATGCTAACAGTTAGCCGCTAGCCACTTACCTCGGAGACTTCTGCCGTATCATACAACGACGGTTAATTAGCGGTTTCTTAGCATCATAGCGTTGTGTTGTTGTTGGTCGCAACTTTAATGTCAATCAAAACTACGATAAAGAACTCCTAAACGCCAACTTAACTACTTGTAAGGCTATTTGCCGAACTGATCCGAACAAAAAACAGAAGTGGCAAATCCAGGTCCAGAAAGTAAACACCCTGCCACAGTTTGGCTTTAGCCATTGATGCTAGCTAGCTCCCTAGCAAGGTAAACAAGCACCATGGGAGCTAGCTAGGGACCTAGCTAGCTAGCACCTGAGACTAAAGCCAAACTGTTGCAGTCCCCCCCCCCCCCTAATTTGTGTGTGTGTAACAAGAAAAATAGCACTTCGGTTCCATTCCCATAAAATATGATTCCTTTCTGCAATCTGACAGTATAATGTCGCAACTGTGTGGCTCACTGCTGATGCTACTGACGAGCAGAGTGGGAGATAATCGCCGCAAACTTCAATTTAATGCCCCCATTACTTTATAATGACGCCAAGTGTTCAATTTCACAGTGGTGGCATGAATTTGTAATTACCACATATAGATTTCCCAGTGTTTCCTGATTGCAGGAGAAACATACTGTAGTCACTAGCGCCCGGGGTCCAATAACCAGATGTGGAATGGTCTCCAGCTTGCCAGATACACGCCTCCCAAATGAGCCTGGGTTGGCTCCGATGGGAAGTGTTTTCCAGTTAGCTATCTTGCCGCGATCAATACTCCTCCTCTCATATAATGTTCAGAGAAACCCAAACTTCTAATGAGGGACTTTTTGTAGTCATGTTCCCCAAGCCCTGTAATGCACGCGGTCAATAAGTGAAAGGAGCTTGAGAAAAGGGATGACAGTGTTCAATACGGACTAACAGTCTGGCAGTTTGGACCTGACCCACATACGGTTTACGTCAAACTGTCTCACTGCAAACACTCCAATTTTCATCCTGCTTAACACACAGCTATGCTTACTTAATCCAGGCTGAGGGATGAGGCACATTATGCCAGGCCCTGTCAAATCCTCATATAATTTCTGAAAAGGTTAATCACTTGCAGGGGGGGGGGGGGGGGAGACCAATTCATAAATGTTTGGGGGCATGCCTTCTCGATCAGGCTAATATGCACGGTTCAGGTTTGGATATTTTCTGATGACCTTTGTCAGAAAAGAGCTGATTAAACACAAGTTGACGTCAATGCGATAGACAAACAATTGATGATGAAGGTTGACTCCATAAATCAGCAAAACCTGTGGCTAAATGTCAGACGCTGCCGGCTGCGTCGAATTATCCGACGATGAAATGTTCACACTGTAAGACTATAAGGCCTTGAGGAGAAAACTGAGGCCACTCCGCAATTTTGGCCTCTTTATGCAAGTAAGAGTTGGCGTGTGGCTTACAGTGTAAAGACAATCCAATATGAAATAATATAACGGGTGATAATTATGTTTGTCTATGTGATGAGTGAGACGGATCCAGTTTAATTCAGCTCATCCTCTTATACAATGAATGTAAATGAAACACCATTATGTCTCACTTGGCAAATTGCAGTGTACTTGAGCACATTTGAAATTGGCAATAGAGTGGGAATGCTACAGTATGCCCCAATATGGATGAGTATTTTTAAACTGTATACATTTTTAGGGCTGGATTAAAAAAATAATAATAATAATCAATATCAAATTGATTTTCCTTTTTGAGCCTCATATCGATTCATAAACCCATGAATCGATTATTTCAATATCTTTTTCCCATACATTCATAAGAAAATATAATTTAAAGTGTCTTTTTTTTTCTTACTGTGAAACTTACTATTTACATGAATTTAAAAGTATTTTCTTACATTTATGAAAGACCTGACTTTTTGCACTTTAAAGCAATGCAGAATCTTTTAAATTTATATTTACAATTATTGAATTAGAATGATGAAAATATTTTCATCTCATCCTTGGTGATGTCAAAGTTTGTAAAAAGAGATTATATTACGTATTGCTTTCATTAATAAACGAAATTATTTAACCAGTTACTGCCTCCGCAAAATTTCATTTGGAATGTAATGTTTGTGGATCTTTTATCATGTCCTTGATATCTCAGAAGAATTGATGTTCCATAATTAATCAATATCGGGTTGAAGTGAATCGAATCGTGGAAAAAAATAAAATCAAAATCAAAATTGAATCTTGTGAATCGAAATCGAATCAATTCAGGAAATTAGAATCGATACTCAGCCCTATTAATTTTGATCTAAAATGTGGCAAAAATGATCCAAATAAGGCGTAGATCAAAGTTAAGCTCGCTGACTACATGAGATTGTGGTGTGGCTAGTTGAATATTACAGAAAGAAGCATCTTTATTGCGAAGACTGAAATATATGTCGTTTTTATATCATTCAGGAAGAGAAAATCAAAGGCACTGGATCTCAAATTTGCACAAATTTGCGATCAAAGGCAAGAGTTTGTGATTGTCTCGAATATGCTAACGTTGCGTGACGGTGCAGCGTCTTGTCCAAATAATGTTGCCAGTCTCGTGGATCTGTTTTTGTTGACGTTGTTTTGATTCGATTTCGCTTTATCATGTTTGCTCTCTATCTCATTCGTCACGTCATGTCTCCTCATTCGGTTTTCATTTTCAAATGGTCAAATCAGCTGTGTTCATTGTGTTAAACAATCAGCTCCCTCCGCCCACTCATGTTTTGTCCAGGTGTGCCTCGTCATCTCATTAGTTTGTTTGGATTTAGTTCCCTTTCATTCTGTCAGTTCGGCGTCATTGTTGCAAGTCGCGTTCTGTTAGCCATGTCATGTTTCTTGTATAAGTAAATGTTTTTGTTTCTGGTGTTTCTTTGTTACTACCAAATTAAATAACCTTCCTCCCTTCCTTTTCTGAACTTGGGTCCTCCATTTTTGTGCCCCACTCCACCACGCTGCTTACTGTGACAGCCCTTCAACAAAATCCATATAATCAGAATTTGGATTACTTTCACAAATGTCCCAATTCAGATGTTTGTTTCCCCTTGAATTACACACCATTCCGGATTATTACAGCTGCTATAACTAGCTGCATCTCAGGGCTGTAATCAAAAAGTTAGTCAATTAAAGAAAGCAGAAAAAGAAAGACCTACAACGTCAATATTTAATAGAGAAGCACTCCAGCACACCTATGAGAGTACTATTCCACAAAACAAATGAGGATTTAACAGCTTCTTCAGACACGAATCCCCCGTAGATTTTAAATGTTAAGCTGAGTTTAATGCAGCCAGGTTGATATATTCTGAAGGTCTTAGCATATTAAAAAGAGATTTCAAGGCGGTTTGTTGATCAGAGCGCCTTTTGTTTGCCGCCTCTTTATTTATTCCGAGATGTGGCACCGCTGCTTTTTCTGACATTTTTCCGGGCTGCGTTCGTCAAGACGAGCGAGGAGGTGGCCACTGGGGGAGTAACAATTTGTGTGTGTAGAAGGGGCCATCTTCCTATTAAAGCAACCCAAAAAATTGGGTCAAATTGACTCAAGTTGGCGGGTCAGTCCAAATTGTCACCCAAATTGGGTTGTTTTTTGACCCATCAGTTTTAAGAGCACTCTTAAATTGGTTTGTTCTTGACCCAACACTCTTAAAACTGTTGGGTCAAAAATAACCAAATTTTAGTCAAAAATCGTCTCGACCCATTATTTGGGTCAATTTGACAAAACTTGGGTCAAATTGGGTTATTTATTACAACCCCCACCCCCAAGAAACCCAAGGACCCTAACCCCCAAAAATTGTTTCTTTAGTTACAAAACAACCCGAAGTTGGGTCAAATTGACCCAACACCCTCAAAACAGTTCGGTCAAAAGTAACCCAGTTATGGGTCAAAAATGGACCGATCTACTTTAAGTGTTAATTTGGCCCAACTTTCTGGGTTGTTTTATACTAAAATAAAACCCAATTTTCTTGACCCAAGTAAAGGATCTGACCAAAATTGACGAGTTGTTTTTCACTAAAAGACCCATTTCTTGACTCAAGATCCTCCACTTGGGTCTATTTGACCTATTTGGGTTAAATAGATCGGTCCATTTTCTTACCCATAGTTGGGATATTTTTGACCTAACTGTTTTTAGAGTGAAGGAGTGGGTGAGTCCAAATTTGGTACCAAATTTGATTGATTTTGACCCAGCGGTTTCAAGAGCACTTTTGACCCAGAAATTTTAAAAACACTCTAGAAAAAAATAACCCATTTTTGATTTTCCAAAAATGGACTGACCTGCTACTTGGGTCTGAGTGCTGCAAATTGACTATAGACAAATGAAATGTTTGAAAACGTCCCATCTCCTTGTGGAAGGTGTGAGTAATATCCAGGAAAATACACGTCAGTGCTTATCACTTGTGATTCAGTACTCTTCTTCTCTGTTTCTCACATTAAGTAATTGCTCAGATCGCTAGATACGGTGGAAAACGAGGCTCTTCAAGTACCCGTTGTAATAGTCTTTGCCGCAATTGCTGCCAGTTTAAAACTCCCCGGTGACACATCTACCGCGCATCACTCTCCTGCCAGTCTTCAACACAACAGATGATGTATTTTTTTCCCCCCCCTTCCCATCTCGGTTATTACTCTTTGCTTGGCTGCCTGCCAATGGCTCGTGTAAACCACAGTTGTCCTTGTTGATGTACTTTGCTATTTGGTGTACAAACAAAAGTGACAAATACCCTCAAGTCCAAAAAGGGCCATTATCTACTGCTTCTTATGCGCCGCGGCATCCATCTTTTTACGACCACATTATGTGTCCCCCGCATGGAACGTGTTTGACGGGGGAGTGATGAATGGCACTCGATACGCGACGGACGTGATGAAATGTGGCAAGGACAAACAATATGGTGGGCATTAGCAGGTATTGAAATGTGGGGTCATTAATATACATTCAAGCAGCACTGCGCTCCGACGTATGTCCACTAGAATGAGTGGATTGTAAAAACAAGTGATTATTGGCGTCATATGAGCAACATGCACTACAGCAGGGGTCACCAACCTTTATGCAACCGAGAGCTACTTTTTGGGGACTGATGTGAAGGGCTAGGGATTTTAAGTTTCTTGGGCTGCTTTGTACAAAACAATCCAGAAAGTTGAGTCAAATTGACCCAAATAGCAGGTCAATCCAATGTTTTTTGTTTGTTTAAAAAAAAGAAGTTATTTTTGACCAAGCAGTGCTCTTCTGCTCGGTCAAAAATGAACCAATTCAAAAGTGAACCTGCTGGATCAAAAACAGCCCAATTTGGTTTAAAACCTGGACTGACCCACTACTTGGGTCAATTTGACCCAACTTTGGGTTGCTTTTTTAGGGGTTAGGGTTGTTGGGTTTCTTGGGTTTTGTACAAAACAACTCAGAAAGTTATGTCAAATTGACCCAAGTCTGTACTTGGGTCAATTTGTCATTTTTTCAGTCAACTTTTTTTAAACAAAAGATCGGTTATTTTTTCAAGAGTGTTCTTAATACTTCTGGGTCAGAAACAACCAAATTTGGTTCAAAATTAGGACTGACCCACTACAAACTTTGTGATGTTTTGTAGCTAAACAAACCAATTTTTGGGAGGGTTAGGGTCCTTGAGTGGGGGGTTCTTGGGGGGTGTAAAACAAGCCAATTTTTGACCAAAATGTGGTTATTTTTGACCCAGCAATTTTAAGTGTTGGGTCAAAAACAACCCAATTTAAGAGTGCTCTTAAAACTGCTGGGTCAAAATCAACCCAATTTGGGGGGAAATTTGGACTTACTTGGGTCAATTTAACCAGAATTTCAATGTACTGAAAGGGGTGTAAAAAAATCTACTCTGCATTATTTCGCGACATTACAGCATGTAATTCTCGAATCGATTCGATTTGCAGCCGAATCGATATTTAAACATCAATATTTTTATGGAAATATTCAACAAAACGGGTTACTTAGGGTTAGGGTTCACACTTTAAGCATGGAAGAATGTTATATGAATGGAACATTAAGCCATAATATTTTATTTCAATGCTGGGCAAACATGAAACACATTGCAACAGATTGTTTGTTAATTACAGTGGCTCACAGTTTTAAGCCTGATGTTTCAGATGAATAGATACATTTTAATACAAATCTTACAGTGTACATGTACAAGTTTTACTGATTAGTGTTTTCTAAATTTGCGTTAAAAAAAATCTCAATAATCAACTTACAGATTTGGATCGGGATTAATCGGTATCTAATCGAATCGTGACCTATGAATCGTGATACGGATCGAATCGCCAGGAACTAGGCAATTCACTCCCCTATAAACAACCAATTTTTTGAACAAAACAACCGAAGCTGGGTCAAATTGCCCTAATTTAATGGGTCGGCACAGTTTTTCACCCAGCATTTTTATGGGTGCATAAGAATTCTGACTCATGTTATCTCTGCTCTGTAATAAATATGAAGTCAGAAAGAAGTCACTGAAATTACATGAATGCATTTTTTTCTCTAGCAAACGTTCAAGAGGAGTAAAAGGTCTAATAAAATGATATGTTCGGTCAAATTGCTATGTAGTATTTGTAAATACTGTTGTATGTTTTCATTTCGGAGAACAAATCAGGCAATATGGAAACATTATCTTCCCCTTGAGTCACCCCATCCTACTTTTTTTTTTTTAATCCATCTTTCCTCCTGAGTGATGCCGTGCCTCATGCCCCTCTGCGCAGGTTAACGGAAAGTTGAGACGGAGTTCAATCAATGCTCCAAATTACCAGACGAAGGACGATGGAGCTGGCCTTTATTATATCGCTGACCCACTTTGGATCTGGTCACATGAAAGGAACAGAAGGCCCAGCGAACGCTTCCAAACTACTGCATGTTTTAAATACCAAACAAGGTTTTGTTGTCACTGGCTTTTCAAAGTCAAGTGCAAGGCATGGAAAATCTTAAGATCAAGCGGAAAACAGGCACGGCATTAGCATTTTGTTACATCATGTCGTTGCTCTTCTTTGAAAAAGTGTATGAGACAATGTGGGCTTTTAATGGCAGCAGGATTCTGACATGGTCAGCTCAAGCAACAATACAAAATATGTTTTTGTGAAATAAAATGTTCTATAAGCATATCCTTCAGTTTTATGAACCACGAAACTAACTGATTTGAGGTTACCATGGCAATGCCACACTGTAAAAACAAAAACGTAAAAAAACGCTAATTTTCCGGCAGCTGGGGCGCCAGAAAAATACTGTGAAATTACAGAAAATTAATTTCTCGTAAAACCACAGTTTTTTTCCATAATTAAAGTAAATTTTTTAACTGTAATTTTAACAAGATTATGAGAAAGTAATTTTCTGTTATTTCACAGTATTTTTCTGGCGCCCGACTGCCGGAAAACTTTTATTTATTTATTTTACAGTGTATATCTCATTAGATGTCCTTTCAAAATAAATGTTAATACAATGAATCCTACCATCTATAAGACATTACATACATTATAGTTATTTTTACTTTTAAAAATGTGTAAATTCACAAAGAAATTATGGGAAAATTACGAATTTTTACTTTTAATTAATATAAATGTTTTTTTTCATATTTTTTCAGAGTTTATTTGTGTAAATATTTTTTTTTTAATACAGAAGCAACTGTAAAATAAAGTACAATTCTGTTATATTACAAATGTTTCATAAATTTTTTTACAGTGCAGAGATACAGTATTATTCTTCCTAATACAAGTTAGTGTGTCGTCTTTCATGTACAGTGGAACCTGAATTCAACGGACCCAGAGCCAACAAACTCTGGATTTAATAGACAGAAAAAAAGCATCCAGTCCACTCAAAATGCCCAATTGTACTGTAGCTGTCAAAATTTTTCGCTACGCAACTGGCAACAATTGCTCAGTCAACAGAGAGAGAGACTGACTGGCACACTTATTTTCAGGTACAGATACAGTATACAATAAACTACAGCAGGCAACCAAAAAGTGCTCTATAAATAAAGTTGAGTGAGAAATCTTGCTTAAGCTGATACATAATGATGGATTCATGATGATGTTTTAGTTTTTTATTTCTAGCTTCTACTGTACTATAAAAGCCCAGCATACTGTATATTGACCATTTACTTAACAAGTCCCCAAGCTGTTATTGACCAGACAGAGCTGTAACCTGGCTCGGCATCCCCTTTTTTTTTCTTTTTTTTTTATCAGCAGTGCTGAAGCAGCACAGGTTGAACTTTATAGGCAAACATCTACTGTATATATTAAAGTGTGTGGTTGGTAGTTGTTAGATTATTTTAATTCCCACTTGGTTCTCTGAAAGTGAAAGTTAATTGGTAGCATTTCCTGAGAAGCATCATGTTCAACTTTATATTTCTCCCTTAACGCATGATCCACTGATACCATTTTATCACACGTATAAATTATTTATACGTGTGCTAAAATGTTATATGCGGTTATACGGTGTAACCGTTAAAAAAAAAAGTATTTTGAAGTCCAAGTTTCTTCCAGGTCCAACGAAGCTTAAACCAAAATAAACATAAGCTGGGATGTATTTACAACCTCAAACGCTTGGGATCAAAACAGACTCTCCGGCTTCCGTTCACACACACCTACACACACACACGCTCACCCTTGGATAATGTAATTATGACCGATGCAGTAAGATGAAAAGCGGCGACGTTGATGTAAGAGGGTCAGCTAAAGTTGAGTCGTGCGCGTCACGCCGATGACGAGCGGGGGGAGCGCGTTGAGCCTGCTGACTGAAGTCTGATGACTGTCATCACGCATGGTCCCGAACGAGGCACCATGTCGCAATGGGTGGAGATAATTGAAAGAAATGAGTACTTCAGATGGAGCATGTAATTTTAGTGTGAAAAATTTCAACGCAGCTTCTTTAAGAAGCCGTCATTATCATACAAGACGGCTCAATCCTCGAAACGTTTTCCATAGAATTCCAGCACATTAGTATGTTTACTTGGCTGTTTCAAGCAAAAGCACTCCCATTTGGAAATGTATATTGGTGTATTAGTTGTATCATTTTTGCATCGCATGCTGCCAGTCGCCCCCCCTCCCGCCCACAGCTTTTAAATAATTCCCATACTTGTATTTCATAATACATGGAAAAGAGAGACTGGGCTGGAATTTCAGCCTATGGCTAATGAGTATCCAGTGTTGAAGACATCTGCATCGGGGCATGTGGAGTTTAAGACCATCCGCCTGGGTGGGGGCGGGGGGAGGGGGGGGGCAGGATGGGATTGAACCATGCATGCGCTGCCTCATTAGTCTCCAATCTCAGGAAAACAAAACCTCGGGCAATAACGAGACGGTTTGCTCCTCGAGGATCATTGATTTTCATCCAAAATTAATTTGATGCTTTAAGAAGCTATAAAGAGGGAAACATATGTGCAGACATGCGTACAAAAGTCCACATAATCGCAGCCCATGATAATTTATCAATTCCATTTTTTTTTTTTTTTTCGCCGTGTGGTGACCCTTAATTGCAAGGTTAATTGTGCTATTTCTAATGTTAACACAGATGTAGCTCACAAGATCTCATCTCAGATTTGGTCATACAATTTTAATCCGACCCTTTTATTGTTTTTTATTGGGTATGAATGTGCACGTTACCTCGAGGGCACCCCCCTCCATGCAAGTCATTCATTGGGAAGCTTACTCATTCCTATGCTAATGTTATGGGATAATATTTGTTCCTCTGATTCGCAATAACCCAAAGTCCACCTCGGCTAATAAGCTGAATGAATAATGCAAGATGCTTATACAATGTTTAGGTAATGCATGTCTTTGGAGATGAAAATCCTCCGTGGAGCTAATGGGAAGTGACTCTTCTCCCACAGGGATGTAAAAGAAGCCCAGTGATGTCCAGTAAATACCAAGCTCAGTAGTTACAGTTAACGCAAAATGTCACAAGGTCTTTGTTAACTCACTCCAAAGATTTAGTTTATGTTAAAAAGATTAGCCCAACCGGTATTGAAAATTACAGACCACCTGTCAGTCAAACTGCACTGTCAATTTTCCGTTCTGGAAAGCAGTTCTTGTTTATTCCCTTCTAACTCCTCCTGTTTATTTTAAGTGAGGCGCTGTTGGTTGCGATAAAAATGTGAAATGCGTGAAACTGGGAGCCTTGCCATGAAGTGCTTTGAAAGTAATCAGCACAGTTTTCAAACCAATTCTGGCAGGATTTAGGACACGTTTTGTGGCGCGGCTCAAATAAAGGTAAGGTAATCCTGTCCATTACTTTTCTTGGAAGTGACACAAGGAGGGGGGAAAAAAAGTGGGAAAGTTTCTTCACGCGCTAAAAACGGCAAACTCGCTTTCCATTTATTAACTACTCTACTATTTTTTTCAGCATTTTTGGTCTTTGGTTTAGGCTAGAAAAAAATAGATTGAGCCCAGCTTCAAGATACTTAAATCATACTCGAAACATAATTCTCTTTTAAAGTCTTACTTGACAAATAAATAAATTATACATATATTTTGCGACCATGTCTCCAGTTTGGGAGCGTAGAGTGCTACCAGTGAGCTAAAACTCTGGGCACAGCTCAGAACCTTATTTGAATGCTCAGGAAGTAAGGTACCTAAAAAGCTGACCTTCCTTTTTCTTTAAAAAATAAAATAAAATACTTATTTAATACTGTATATAAAAATAATAACACTCACACTTGGAAGCAGTCCGCGGTCTACCGGTCGTGATGCCTCCAATTTGTCAGGCAATGAAAAATAGACATTTTCATGAATTTATTTGAAAAAATAAATAAAAAATAAATGAATGCCAGGACAGGATGTAAAAAAAAAAGTGGAAGAGGATTTTTGATCAGCATAGTTTACGGTAACATTGGTGCAGATTTAACTTTGGTTTGTCTTCCTTGTCTGGTCCTTGTGTCTTTGTCTCCACCTGTTCTCGTCAACCAATCAGCTCTCTCGAACGACTTGTGTTGTCAGTGACTACGTTTACATGCAGGCAATAACCCTTTTAAAACCCAAATATTGGAAATATTCGGGTTTTGAAAGGCCATGTAAACACGCACAATAACCCGAATATGCTCTTATTCGGGTTTCTAAAAACCCAGAATATGCCACAGTTTGTGACACGTTAACTATTCATGTGAGACAGACGCGACATCACTCGGAATGCTGGAACAATGTTTATCTCCAGCTAGCATTGTTCAACAATATACGTCCGTGTATACAATATACTTCCGCTTTATCCAAACGAGGTAAGTCCGTGCTTCTGGCGTGTACCGACAAGAACCGCACTTCTGGAGCGAGTAGGAAACCGACTACTTTATTTAGCGTGGTGAGTGAGATGGATATAATGTATTTTAAAGTTATGAGCGGAAATGACATCTATTTCTGCCATGATGGTGTCCGTCCTACACCCCCCTTCACCCCCTTACATTGAGTCATTGTGTACGGGGGTTACTCTGTCAACTTGCGCTTGTAAACGTGTTACTCCGGTTGTCCTAGAAACCTGAATTCTGACCATAACCCCAATATTGCCTGCATGCAAACGTAGTCATTGTGTTTGTGTTTATGTTCCCTGTTTTCATTCAGTCTATCGCTGATCTTTGTCATACCGTCCTTTATAGACAAAAGGTACATTTTAAATCCGTTTTATTGTGACAAACCAACCTTAAACCCAGAAATGCATCTTAGATCATTTTTTACAAGAAAGTGCTCTCATTCTGGCAGACAGTACTTGGAAAAAAGAAAAAAAAACTTTCAGGGTTGTCCTGGTTTTGTGACAGAGCTTTAGTCTTTTAGACAGTAGAAATGTGTCAACGGGTGCAATCAGGTCAAGGAGCACTAAAATAAAGATACTTGCATTCATCAGTAGGTAATTTGTCTTGTTGAAGAATGTTTTAAGGATTATAATATTTGCATGTAACATGAAGGATGCTCTTCAAATGTTTTTGACCCAAAAAAGTACTTTTGATTAAAATAGTTGTACTTTTTTAAAAGGCTCTGACTCTGAATCTTGAAAGCGTCATTAGCTTAGACAATAATAATACTATTTTATGTTTACAAATATGATAATTTTGGTGAACTCAATTCAGTATTTTTTTTTCTTAACACTAATGACCTATTGATGTTGAATATCTGATTTTACAGATATTTGGACAGACATATGGACTGAAAAAATTAATTTCATGTTTCTTTTTAAAGAAAGACTTTAATTTTAATTTCCACATAGTTGGACTCTATCGAGTCAATTAAAATGATTTGCAAGTCCGAAACAAGTCCAAAGCAAGTGCCAAGGAGTGCAGGTCAAGTCCAATACAACAACAAAAATTAGTCAAGTACTGCAGCCCTGCATATGGGTATATCTTATTGACTTTTCAGGCAACTTCTTAAGGAAAATAGTAAACATTTCTGTTAATAACCTTAATTTATATTAAACATGTTTTGACTTAAACATGGTGATGGTTTCAGGTCGCTCCTCAAAAAGAATGTTACGAACATTTTCTTGGTTTATTGTTGTCGCTTTTCTAAAAAAATTCTAAATTATAGTCTCAGTTTTGAATTATAATAATGAGCAGCATGGTTTGACAGGGGCTGAGGAGTCTTTGCATATATAGACAGAGGTGGGTGGCATTCCGTCAGTACTGACGGACTGTCACTGACAGACGCCCTCTGCATTACAGCCCACTTTTGTATCACAAGTTCGACTTAAAAAACTCGAATGGACTTTATAAAACCGCCACTTCCGCATTCAGTCTAAGTGGCATATGTTTATTTCTGGTTGGCATGTAAATATAGTATGTTTATATTGTGGCATAATGACAAACGAGTTGATGCCAAAGAGCGGGCACACCGCAGTGTTGTTTGGAGGAGTCATTTCCTCATGTTTGAAAAGTAAAAACTCAGCGCAAAGTACTAGCATGTAGCTGTTGATTTTATACCTATTGCACAACCTTTGGTTATCACGTTTTTAAAGACAGAGCAGCAACTGGTTTGCCACCTGACCAATCCACCGGAAATGCTGAATGTAATGCCATGCATAAGGTCCATTGAACAGAAAACACGTTCCAGCACTCTGTAGTAGCACCTTCCCCTGTTACAGCTGCATGTTTTCATCACCTCCCCACAAGTTTACATCACATAGGTCTGTAAGCCTCTGACTCATACGCAACCCCCCTCGACCCTCCCTTCAACACATATACCCCCCCCCCCCCCCCAAAAAAAACACATTGCTCCTTCTTGTGTCAAAATGATACCCATCTGCCCTGCAGCCAAATTCCAGCCATGTTTTCAGGGAAGGAAGACTTTAGAGTGCCTCCCATGGCAAGACCTGAACCCCGCCCATCCTCACCGGGGCAGAATCGCTACGCATTATTTGAAAGAGCAACCACCAAAGGCTTTGTTAAAACCTTTGACAGGTACTGCTGATAAGTTATGAAGATGTTAACGCAGGAGACAGTGTGACTGAAGGGGTTTGTGGGGGTTTCATAGCTGGAGGTCTTCAGGAAGAACAGGCCGTGTTACATCAGCCATGTTCTGGCATCAAACGCATTGTTCAATATTCATTAAGAGGCAATATTATTTAATAGCAACGTATTTTCAACAATTCTGTCACATCGTGGCCGGCGAAGTCAAAACCCGACGCCGTTGAAGAAGGAAGACATGTACGAGATAGCACATTCCACACAGCTCTATCAAGCAGGCATTAGACGATGTCAGAGAGAGCGCCTGAGGCTGCTCTGGTATGGTTCAGCCTTATCTCCAACAGATGAACCCTTCTGGCTCAGACCTGGCAACCATCAACCCGCTCCAGTGGCTTGTGCACAGCTTCTAATGAAAGGAGTGCAGATGCGAAGCACGTACAGAAGCCACACAGTAAAAAGCTTTCCAACGGACACAGGAAGCAGTTGCTCAAGTGCAGGTCCATTAACGTAGCAAAGAATAATGAGATAATTTAATGATATTTGTTTTGCTGCCATTAATACAGATTGACTTCTAAAAGTGTGGATTTGATGACTAGCTGAGTGAGATTGAGTTATGTTTGATAGATATTCATTTCAACAAAGGGTCATACAGCAGGATTGACCGTGCAAAAGTTTTGATTAGACGGAGTTTAATGTTGACCGACAGCTTTTCGATCTAAGATTGATCTCATCTTATTGAACGCGTCTTTGGCCATACCAATTATTCTTCTGATCTCTTGCGTCAACCAACTTTGGTAAGGATAAATTTGTGTTCTGGTGATGACTTGAAGACCCACGTAACCTTTTGTCTTTTTACATCTGACGCTGAAGCTCTTGATTTCAACAGAGGCTTCCGCAGTTTCAAAGACACGTCGGGCACCTCGTGTGACGTGGTTATAAAAGCCGTATCAAATGCTGTATAGCAGCTGTCCGTCATTTTGAACTTCAGCTGTGTTTGAAATGCTTTGAAGTTAAGCACCAAAGGGACATTTCTTGCTGCCTAGAAGTCTTGAACGCCATATCACACGACACAAGAGGTGTCCAGGCTACCAAATTTAAGAACCACTTGAGATTCAGGGAAACCAGGGCGCCAACAGTGTCCTTTTTATAAGCCAAATCTAAATTATATATCTTAAATGATTTTTGAACTAACTTTTTGTGTCTTTTGTTACACTATAACGTCAACTTTTCTTCTCACATTGTGTCTAGAAACATGCAGCACGTCTGCATGCTACACATTTGGGAGCAAGGCAATGACATCATTTCCTGTTATCGCCTATCTGTTTGGTCGCCCGGCAACACAGCTTTTGATATCGTCAATAGCTTCTCTGAGTGTTCCTGATCTTTGAACCTTGTTTCCTAATAAGCCCCATCATATACTGTAGATCAAACGCTAGATTAGCTCTTTACGCACTTGAATATTTGCTGTCAACCCAGACAATTATCGATTGTCATAATGAAACATTTTGTCTGTCATGAGCGTCCCAGACAGATCAATCAGTCTCGGAGCTCATTAATCATGAATATCCAATATTGGCTGATTTTGTTATGATTGTATTTGCATCAGTAAGCTTTTGTCGCACCTAACAGCAATGCCTTAAACATAGCACAGGAAGCAACAATGTTTTCTCGTACCCGACACGTTGTTGTCCATGAGCCCAATATATGTTCAATTTCAAGAATGTCCAAATCTTTGCAAACTCTAATAGAGCAAATCCATATTCACTATATCAATACTCTCCATCTAGGCCCCGTGAAAACATTGTATGGGATCAATTGGTTTCGCCTCAAGCTCTGCGATGTACTATTAGTAGCTTCATACAACCATGTAAATCAGGGGGTGGAGATCGATTTCAAGTCATACAGTCTATTGATGATGGTTGGCTTTTATAACTACAATGTAAGTATGAATATGACAAGAACTGGATCTTTAGTTGCCTGAACATTTTGTTACCAAGACAAATTGAATTCAACGGGAAAAGATGCCTTTGAATTGTTTTAATGTAACACTGCTTTAGTCTGTTTTGTTTTTTAAGCTTGTTTTACGATTAATAATGTTAAATGAACTGTTTAAGGAACTTTTAAGTGTTTTAAGAGTGTTCTTTTAATTTATTATTATATTTGAAAGATGTTGATTAATTTTTAGTTGTGTTTTATGATGGTGATAGTTTGAACATACTCATTTAGATATTAAAAGAAAACAAAATCCAAACAAATTGGGTTTCAGTCAGCATCCAGGAGCAGATCATGTTCAACCTTTAGAGTTGAAAGTACAAATGAGCAACTGAAAAGTGCTGACTCGGAGCTCGTACTCTACTATTGTTACTATATATACTTTGACCTTAGCTTGCCATGTTGTGTCAGACAGACCGCAAAAAAAAAAAAGAGTTCTTGATTTATTTAAGAGATAATTCTTAACTGGTAGTCACTGCTACCTGACTGTCCCGATTCCACTTTTTCAGAATTGGGCATACCCTGGGAGCCTTTTTTTGTTTTTTTAAACAAGGAGTCAAAATTGAAAGCATATTAAACAAGATGAAGCAATTTCTGGATAAACTGTGTGTGAATGCTGAAATACTGAATGAGAATGTATATAAACGTGCAATGATATTGAAAGAGGTGAAATGTTGAAAGAGTGGAATTATGTCCAGGTGGTATTGAATGATTTGGAATGATATTAAATGATACTGAATGATATAGAGTGATCTTGAATGGTACTGATGAAAATGCATGAATTGAATGATATGGAATGATGTTGGGGAAAATGTGCGATATGTGAGTGAAAATTTTGAAATGTTTGTTATCGTTTGCAAGATGAACTGACTGAACTGAACATTTTGAATGTAGAATGGGAACAAATTGTTGAATGTGTCATTGGAAATGGGAGAATTTTTGGGTCAAAAATATAGAAACGTGGATTGTGGAAAGGTATAGCGTGGGTCAACAATATCAAATTGAATTGCAAGGTGAATTGAATGAACTTAACATTTAGAATTTTGAATAGAAACGATGATGAGTTTTGAGTAGGAACGATACGACACCTAACCCGAATACCCTCGAAACAAGTTGGAGAAAAAAAGTTAAATATACAGGTGAAAAGTATGAAATATTTGAATATGGGCAATGTTGAAAATGTATCCTAAGGTCAACAAAATGAGCTGAGGATTGAGAATTTCAAATGGCAGTGAATTGTTGAATATCTCCTTGATTTTTTTGAGTGGAAAAAATGCAAAATTTTGGGAAAACTGTGAATGTTTGGAATGAGAAAAGTAATAGCCTGTGAAGCATGACATTTTGAAACATGTTGAAGTTGGAATGGCTTGAATTAGTCGAGAAATGCAGAAAAAGTTAATGTATGAAAAATGGCAATAAGAATAACAGCAAATCTTCAGAAGATATCATATGGGGGTTAATAGCTCTGCTTTTGCATAATTATCCAGTTCCTTACCAAACTGTATAATATTCTTCCTTAGCTCAAGCCACCCCCTCCTTTTTTGTGTGTTTTTGTTGTACATAATCCTGCTATCTGCCCTTCTTTTTACGTTTTTACTTTGTCAAAACGACTCAGGTCATTAAAACAAACATAGCTTGGGATAGACCAAGATATTTGTGGGGGAAATCAGCATACAAGGGGACCTCTAAGGGTCAGCTGAGTCTCTTGGCCCTGTGATATTACAGGAAGCAGAGTGAACAAAGTGTAACCAGAGTACGTAAAACAATGGACATCCACCGAGAGAGAAACTGAAATCACTTCTCCTTGTGACTTCAGCTTCTGTTTGTTCCTCCATCATTCCTCGTGAGCGGTAATTGCACAGCGAAACATCCTGTTTTGAGTTACCTAACTCAATAGAGCTGCTGCTGCTACAAAAAAAGAAAAAAACAATAAGAATATTTCCTAAGCTGTGTAATGGCAAAAATCGGAGGGAAATGGGTTGTGACAGAAGAATGCGGCAATGGAAGTTAATGTAGTCGAACATCTTTTATGGTCTTTCTTTTGAGCCTACAGTAAGTATAAGGTCAAGCTGGCACAATGTCGGTTTTATGTTGCTGTAAAGATGACAGACCCCCTACAAAAGGACATTCTGAAAGATCTGATAAGACACCAACAAAGGTGGTATGATTTATGCCAGCATCTTCGTCGTGGGGTGGTCTGGGTCAGGGAGAAAATGGTAGCCAAGGTTGTCTGCGCCAGAGAATTAAGTGTCCGCACGTAAAATATAGCCTCAACTGTGGGAACCAGAAAACAATCAAAGGAGTCAAAACCAAACAAAATTGTGATTTTTCTACCCCTGTGAAGAAAATCCAACAGTAATTCTGACAGCAGGAAGTGAGGTAAACCAGCAGGTGATGCTTCCTGCTGATGTGTAAGCGGAAGGAGGCTGAGGGATGTAGGGGAACGGGTTAGTTGGCGCGAGGGATTTGGCCGAGCAGATGGTGATCCTCTCGCTGTGGACGGAAGTGGAGCTCCGCAAAAGACACAAGGAGAATAGTAAAGAGTACGAACTGAAGAGGAAGGATGTGAGTGGCTTCCCAGGGGGAGGGTGAACAAGCGGGTTACCCGCCGGCTGGGTTGGATGCGGTCAGTTTAGGCTGGGGTTGAGTAAAGCGGGGTCAAGGGGGGCTTCTGGAACTGCAGGGGGGAGGACAGAATGCAGTATACAGATCGTGTTTACTCCATGTCGGAAAAGGTGGACGAATACAAGTTTAAATTATTTTTGTTATTTGTGACAATACAAGCAAAAATCAACTCTGAATATGGAAATGACAAATCCAATGAGGAAAGTTGAAACCTCTAGTGTACACAGCCAAGACTTGAAGATATCTTTGGAGATACTAAACATTTGCATATTCATAGTGTCTGGATTTTATTAATGAACTGGGATTGAGGAGGCATATTTTATGAATTTCTAAAAATAACATTGTTTTGAATAATAGTTGGCGTCTGGTACTATATTTCTTCCAGAACGGAAAACAATTGATTCTATTTTCATGTGCTGGCCATTTACAATATTTGAACGCATATTTTTGATTTAATGTACATATAATCAAGATGTTCTGAATCGTAGCGCTAGTGCACATGATGTGGAGCTGGCATGTTTTCCCTTTGCTTGCTTGGGTTTTTTCTATATTAGGTCAATTAAAGTCTCTAAATTGTCCTTGTGTTTGAATGTGACTGTGATTGGCTAGGTAGCGCCCAGTCCAGGGTGTAACCCGATTCACGTCCAAAGTCATCTCGGATAGGCTCAGCTCATCAGTTAGCAATATAACTAAAATATGGATTTAAATTAACGGGCCACCTATCCATTATTCGTCAATCACCAGCGGCCGGCTCACCCGTCCGTCATTATTTCAAGCCAACCAAATCGGCCATCGTTAGTCCGTCATTCCGTCATCGTTATTTTAACCGCACACATCACTAAGTTATAGTTTGTCACCGCTATTTTAGGACCGTCAACCAGTCCGTCATTATTGTCACCATGCTTTTGTTATCTCTAAATTCAACTTCGTCACCACTTTTATTTTCATCACATTGGTCAGATTCTTTGTTTTTTTGTTTTTGTTTTTTTCCCATCATTTGCCAGCTAAATGTTGGTGACTGATTGACTGACATTCAGTCAGTACGAACAGAATGTCCACCTCTGTCTGTTAGTGCTGACCTTGGTGATAGTCAAGATTTGTTTTCTTTTTCTTTTCTTTTTTTTTTTATGAACATCTGTCCCAAAAAGTGTGTAATCCTATTTGCGTCGCAACCAAAAACAGATGTGAAGGTAACTGCAAGGAGAGCGAGTCGCGACGAGGGAGAGGAGAGCCGCGTGGAAGAGGCGGAGAGTGTCTGTTTTCATTCATCCTCATCTCCACCCCTTCAGAAAGACAAGATGAATATGAATCCCAGAAATAGTTGTACGGTACTTTCCAAAATCCAGACACCAAGCTGTTCCCTTTGCCATACGGCAGCTGTCTTCAAACGTCTGGGATGACACAGCAAGCAAGCATCCTGTTTATTGACTAGCAGCAGGAAGCGCTTCCAGTGCTAACAATGTGCGCTACTTACAAGTCTCCTTGCTGCTCCTTTTTTTTAAAACTCCTTTCCTCTCTAACCATTCCACCCCCACCCCAAAAAGGGAGCCGTGATCAAATGTATCGTAGAGGGGAATCTGTGCATCAATATTCATTCATGCAGCACCGCATTGTCAAGCAGAAATAGAAACGGTGATGAGCGCTGCATTTATTTGTCATTTACCTCCTGGTATGCTAATATAATGAGGTCTGCTCACCAAATAACCAAAAATCTGCATGGATACTGATTCTATACCGTGTTTCCACATGCAACTGGCACACACAGGACACATATAATGCCTGTAAGGTTTCTTGTTTTCTCTCAAGAGTATAGTTAGTGATAATGGTGGGCTACATTTTCCTTTGAGGCAGTAAAGACAAAATTGTATTATTCCATCAGTATAAAGTGATTGCATTAGGTTTTCCTTTTGTACGTCAATAAAGCAATAAATCTAAACAAGACGCTGGTGAAGCTGCACATAGGTAGCGTACATGCCTGCTTTTACTGATATTTGTGAAACGATCAGGCAACCCAATCTGGCTGCAAATAATCTTACTTTAAGGAACTATAAATCTCCTTTAAAATGCCTCATTTGGGAAATTTACGTTCCCCCCAACCCCCACCCCTCCACATTCGGCTAAAATTACTAGGTGACTAAATTATGATTGGATAATGACAGAGCCAAAGCTGTAGTTTTCCACCTACAAGTTATAATATCATTTTCTGCCTCATGCATCTTCTTGCTTAGTTAAGGATGCAGAAGTCTTGGGAGGCTCTTAATCAATAAATTAATCAAGAGCAGGGCTATGCCCATTAGTTCCCCCTGAAACGTGCCAATACATTTTGGACAAATTTATTGCACGAATCAAGGTCCATGAGGGCATATTTGGATGAGCTTGGTGAGAAAGACAAATTCAACAACACCCGTTGAGATGAACAAAAATAGAGATTATTACTGACTTTATAAATCATCACGAAACATGAAAAACTGAACCAAATACTAATTATATTTATTAATCATTGATCTGTTTAATTAAGGACGTAGCCAATCTTAGCAGCGGTGGTTAGAATCATGAGGAGATCGGGTCAAAATGTGCCTGAACTCCTTTTCACACTGCACTCACTCAAATGACAGTTTGTCCCTATTTGGTAGTGCAGTGTGCCCATATATGCTAGTGCTGATGCTGCATTCTACCATGAAATAAAACGGAGATGTTGCCACTGGTTAGACCACACCTTGACAAGATATATTTTGGGATTTAATAACGGCATGTTGTGCCCTGCTAAATGCAGTGCGAAAAGGGCTTCAGGCACTTATTTCAAAAAAGTGATGAGATGTTATTTTGGATTAACAGATGTATAAATTCCCCCAGTCACACTAAAAATAGCTGTCATGCTTGGTACAAATTGGTAAGCAACACCTGTTCATTTAACCTCTAGATATGCTTTACATTTGACTATAATCAGCAAAGCCTTTAAAGGTATGTTTAGAGCATGAAGTCGTGCGTATACTGGCACTCGTTAGCACCGCAGTCTCTCATTGACATGTAAACAACGTAGTTTGCGATGCTGTTCCTCATGAGTAAGTTAGGAAGTCCAACGTGGTTATATCAGGGTGTTGCTGCCTGTGTCATTTCAACCATTATGTTGATTTTCTTTTTAGAAATAAGGATACAGGATACGGTCAGTAGGAGGTAGTGGATTTTGAAATGTCGTTTTTTAAACCTGGGTTCAGTCATGGTGGCTTTAAATTTGGAGTTTGGTATTTTGGGATTCTTTGTGTTAACTCATTCAATCACAGCCATTTCCATTGAAGCAACCCCCTTCGCTCCTGGCTGTTTTACTGGATTTTGACTGATTTTGCAAGGCCCACAGAATAATGTGCTCTATTGCTATAAAAACATGGAACCTAGCAAAAGAAAGATTAGAGAGAAATATATATTTGTATCTGTTTCTGTTTTGCAGAAATTAGCATTAGAATATAGCTATGTTTCATCAATATTCCCATTCCTGGTGAAAATACTGACAAAAAGACCTGGCTGATCTCTTATACTCTGCTGACACCTGCTGGCCGTTTTATAATAACTACCATTGATTTAAGCCACCTCTTCATGTCGGAAGCTGCATCAAAGCCTTTTGTATGCTCTTGCATAAAAATACAAATAAACATAAAACGTGTGAACACGTTTTTGAGATTGAATGAGTTAATGTGAAATCTGAATGGTGGACCCAAGGATCACTCCAGGTTAGGGTGTTGAATACTTGACACACCACATTTTCTGGCAATAGCCTCCTGGATTAATGTCTAACAATTAGGAACATTGTTTGTATATTTGAGGAAAATTTACTTCCATTGACAATGGTCTCCTTTGTCTATAAAATTCTTCCTTATTGAAGCCCAAGGATTTTCATCAATTTTTCTTCTTCCAAGCATCCCAGAAACATCAGTTATTCATAAACTGCACGGTTACCTATATTTAAGAATGTTCCAGCGCCGATAGAGTTCTCCAGGGGAACTGAAATAAAGCTTTCTCTCCACTCTCTCACTTGCTTGCTTTCTGTGAGTGACATTGTTTATGTTTCACTTATCTGTGGCAGATGTTAGCTGAGTGAAATTGAATTCCTGGCAATGAGTGGGGGAGAGATCGCCCTGCGCATCCTTTTTTATGTCGAGGGACAGGATTTCTCCTGGCCGGCCTTGATCCCTTGATTGTCTATCCACGATGTTGTTGGTGGATAATGACAAAGGTCAAGGGTGAAACGGGCTCTTCCTGAGTCACAGGGCCGAAGAGCCAGTGTCAGTGTGTTGGTTTGGATCTGATAACAAAATCTCTAGTGGGAAGTCGTGGAAATGTGCACAAAACAGCCCTACTATGTGACAAATCGGCAAATTATATGAAGCAGTATCAGCGGAACTACAAATCAACTGCCTAATTGTGTTATTCAGCTGTAAATGCACCATTAAACGTTTTAACAGCTCCTTTGAGTATGTAAGTCAAGACATGAAGAAGAAAAAAACCTCTGTTTTTTTCATTTTATTTCTACTATGTTATCATGGTGGCCATGCAAATCTTCCTTAAGATAAATCTTGCAATGATAAAATGTAGTCAGTCATCTTTATTGGATTGCTGAGACGGATGTGAAGACTCGGAGATGAAATTTCTGCTCCCAAATAAAAACACAGTTGACTTTCCCCTGGAGTGATAGGATTTGCCAGTGTGCTGTAGAGCTGCCATTTATCTGCAGTCAAACCCCCCGAAATCGTTGATGAGTTGATGCAGCATCAGAGTACGATGAAACCGAGGAGAGAGTGAAATAGAAAAAAATAGGAGGATGGTTCCATGTGTGAGTGCTCTGTTTCCTCTTGTTTACCCCAAGCTGTTTCTCAACCCGGGATAACAACCCTGGACAAACATGACTATCAGCTGATTTTGCAGCACAAGCATGTGCAGATGATACTCATTAGCAGTGCGGCTCCGAACCGCTCAGAAAGCTTTTTCACTCCACTATCTCTTTGAACATGAACAATGATGACGGATAAAAATCACTGTGAGACACACTAATGGACAGAGTATCTAGGCTTTGGTTTTCAAGAGATGTATTTAACCGTCTTATTTTTGTAATCGTACCAGTTTAGGGTGACCAGATGTCCCGATTCACCGGGACAGTCTCGCGTTAGAGCCTTGGGTCCCGGGTTTTGTCCTGATATTTACGCAAGTCCCGTCGCGGTGTCCCTTTTCTCTCTTTTTCTTTTTGTCAACCAAACATGTCAGACGAATATTGAACAGCAATTAAATTTGGTGGCATTTATTGAATATTTCATTTTCAGTGAAATTGTACAGTCCCGTCTTGAATTTTGAAAATCTGGTCACCGTATACCAAAATGATATAATTTGCTTGCGAAGTGTTTGTTCCTTTTAAGTCACCGTAGTTAGAAACAATTGTTAGTGAAATCGGTAACAACCTCCAGAGGGCAGGAGTGACGATATCACAATCTACTAGTGGCAGAAAACGTAATAAAGAAAAGTATAGAGGCTATACTCGATGATGCAGCTCATTGACAAGAATTATAAAAAGGCCAGGCTGAAATTTGCTTAACAAAAACTAACGAAATAAATAAATAAAACTACACGGACGAGCACCACAAATATTTTGACAAAGTCTTATAGACCACTGACACTTTATATATGAAAATAATTCCAGCATTTTTTGTCAATTGCCATTCTATTACTGGCAAAGATGATCAGTGAATATTGCACATTTGAACTTAGTTACCGCTGTTGTTCTTGTTTCTCCCTTCTCCTCATTAGGAGTGTGTTGCTGGTATATTTGTCACTGAACTGACAGATTACATCTGTGCCAAGGCCATGATATATCAGCGACTCTTCCACAAGAGACAATCGCAACAGTTCCTATGGCGATGTCCTTTATTCTATAAATACACGCAGCCAAGGACTGAAAATTTAACCAGGCTGCTGTTTCAAGCTAGCACAATGAGCTCTTCTTTACTGTCTTATTGTTAACCTTTCTCCTCTTGTTTTATTTTCTTGCCTCCCTCCTCATGTTTTTTCTTTTTTTTCATCTATGAAACTCAGGGCGCTTATTAACGAACCGCAAGGCTTCATGTTCTGTACCTCTCTGTTGGTTATTGTTATTTTTGGGTGTTTCTCAGACAAATGTTGACTGTGAAGACAAATTCTTTGTGTTTTTACATACTTGGCCAATACATCTAATTCTGATAATTGACAGTCAAATTCTACTTACTTTATATTGTCTAATTAAATGTGCTCATCGGCTTACAGAACTACTACTGTGTCCGAAAGGAACGTGAGTGGATGAGGGATGGTGGACTCAAATGCAGGGAAAGAGGAATCAAGTGTGATGTGTGGTACTTTTATTAACCATAGTGAGAAAGGTGAGCAGACAATCATGGCAGGACCGGACGTGAGTGGACTGGTCGCCGTGACTGGACTGGACGGGACGCAAGTGGACTGGTCGCCATGACTGGACGGGACGCGAGTGGACTGGTCACCATGACTGGACGGGACGCGGGTAGACTGGTCGCCATGACTGGACAGGACACGAGGAGACTGGTCGCCGTGACTGGAACGAGCATGATGTAACAGGACCTGATTTGCCTTGACTTGACTTGCTGTGGAGTGACTTGACTTGGCTGTGGCGAGGATGACTTGACTGTGGTGATGACTTGGTTAGCTGTGGCGATAACTTGGCGCACGAACTTCCACACATAACATAGGCAATGCACCGACTGGACAAACACAACAGACTGAGGCCCCGTCCACACAAATGCCAGTTTCAATGTATCCTCACAAGTTTCTTACCGCTTAGGCCGTTCGTCCACACGATGGCGCGGTTTCGGAGCTTGAAACCGATCACTTTTGAAACCAGGCTCCAGAGTGGAAAGATTTCAAAACGCCTGAATACACCAACACTAATGAGACGCACCTGGGGAAGGGAAGACACACAGGTTGACGTGGTTAGACATAACGAGACAAGGGAAGAAACCGGGAACACAAGACAAAAAAACACCAGCCACAGACAAAAACAAGAACACTCATAAAAAACAAAAACCCAAACCGAAACATGACACTCTGTCCTTTCAATGATGACTAGTGATCTTCTTTGATGACGAGCAAAAATAGAATTAAGTTTTCTTACTTCATTGTAACAGCTTGCATGATATGCTTTTCCACTACGCTCATACTTGCTTTGCCACAGTTTTACTGGCTCAGTTGATTATCTGAAGCTGTTCTTACGTTACTCGTTCGAAGCTGTATGAAACAATTCAGTTGGAGAGAGCTAACAACAATGGAAAAGGGATGAACGCTTTTTCATACATTATCTCAACTGTCTGTTCTAAAGGTAGACTTGCAATTTAACAGTTGAAGACACACAGTATCGCAAACGCGTTCTAATAAATGAAAACAACCTCGCCTGACTTCTAAAAGTCACTGCATCAGACAGCACGCTGCATGGAACACCCACAATTACTTTAAACCATGAATAATATTAAAACGCTACACATCAAAACAAGTTTGTGTGGTTTGCTGCTGGAATGCAATATGAAAATGATTGAATTACTAACTTAAAAATAAAATGTATTCAAAGCACCAACTCCAAGTGGTATGAACTTAGAAGACAAGACTCTCTACCTCATATCACACAGAGTACCCGTTTTTGACAATGGAAAAGCATCAATAAGCCAGTACAGCCATGACGGGTCTAATAGCTACTGGAGCTTTAATGTTTCTTCTGCTTTTTCCCTTTTTTGGAATTATTAAATCCATCCCTGCTAAAGCTGGTTAAATAATTATTTTAAAATAGCACATCATTAAATAAATCTTTCAGAGTTGAAATAGAATGAAGCTGAAGAAATGTCAGAAATGTGGTCAGCATATCTGCTTCACAGTCGAGAGGTTCTTGGTTTCAACCTTATGCCCTTTTTGTAAACAAACATACAAACTAATTGGGCTGTAAAATCATATTATTATTATTATTATTATCCAGAAAAATAGATATCAGATAAATCTTTGCATTCCATCAGGCACTGTCCAAACTTCCATGGGTGGGTTAATAAATGCAATGTCTTGACTGTAATAATTCATCCTACATATCTTGTCACATGACTATTGCAAAAACACCACTGAAATAGCAACAAAGCGTGAAGGTGCCCTTCCAGATGCCTAAATAAAATGCACATTTCTCCCATTGTAATGGACCGCTAGAACTAAACCTGTTATGATTTCAATGTGATCCCTTGTAGCATGAAGTTGACCCCTTTATCAGTGCAGCCCACTGAATTGAAGTAGTGTGAGAGGTGTTTGTGTTGAGGACAGTTATCATTCATGGCTGCTCGTGGTGGGGGCCTCGGTTTGGAAATACACAGATAATGGCAGCACGAAAGGCACATTATTAAGAAAAGCTGGTGGAGCAGTAGGGTGGTGCCATCAATCAGAAGACGTTTGAGATTTACATCAATCCAGTTTTATAGGAGAGCGTACGCACAATGTGTCTGATCTCCATATTCATATGTAGAACTCTGCGCCGTGTCATTAATAATCCCAAAGATGGTCCATAAAACCAATGGTGTAGCTGTGGAAATTCAATATGAGTATGCGGATGGTGGAGGGCCTAAAAGATGTGTGGGGGGTTTTTTGATTAGGGGACACGGATGGAAAAGTTGATAAGGGGAAGATATAAAAGCAGCCACACATCTGCATCCCTGCTGGAGAGCTTTTGGCGAGGAAGATGAATATGGATTCCCATTAGAAAGCGGATAGTTCATATCCAGGTGATTTGTTACGAGGTATCAGTTGCTCAAATCTCGTCTCCCTTCCGTCTGCGCCGCCACTCCTCAGTTGAAGTCATTTGCGAAACAAGATTCCGACAGACAGCTCAGATTAAAATGCAGTTGGATGAAGTGGCAGGTGGCAATCACCCATTCCCGAACCCTCCCCCTTGCCCTTATTTTACAGAAGTATTATAAAAAACATAGCGAGTGGTAGGACTTTGGGAGCAGTACCCAACCTGATGCTAATGACCTCTGATGAAAAGTTGGGAGATGAGCATATGTGATGAAAATGCAAGCAAGTGCACAGTGAAACCATCAACAATGAGCTTCTATAAGACCCATCCATCATTCCCAGCTTCCCAGCTACTGCTGAGCATTTTTTAACAAAAGCTCAGTGCACATCATGCCACTGATTTGCTTGGGGTGAAGATGCTAACAAGGAGAAAGGACACATGATTGAATTCTGGGTTGAGTTCTTGCACCCCTAGAAACCTTGACATGGTTTCTTAACACGATGCTGCTCATATGCAAATTCTTGAGCTTGGGAAAGATGTGAGTTCCAAATTACGACCAGGGGTTACTACTTATTGTAATTTAGCGACCACTATCGGTCATGTTAAACAGCGAAAAAATACTAACGTGAGACTCGAACCCGGAATGTCTGGTCGGAAAACGAACGTCGATCATACTGAGCTAATAGGCTGGTAATGATCTATAAGTGTTCTTTTTTAGTGTTGACATGTATCAATTTTTTCGCTATTTAACATGGCCGATAGAGGTCGCTAAACTAAAATACGTAACACCTGGTCGTAATTTGGAACATTTCCAAAACAACCAATGTGGCCGTATTAATTGGAGGACTGTCTCCTAATTCTACCTGCTCAAAGTCTAGGAAATACCAAAAGAAAGAAAAGTTAGACTCTGCTTTACGCTAGACTTGCACTGGGAACGAAAATAGGGCCTTCAGTCTTAACTTTAGTGATAAGTAGAGGAGAAGTTGAGCTTTTGAACATGGAGGTTTCGGTCGAAAGAACTAAGTACAAACTTTAAACAACAAATGTGGGCATTCCGGCAGATGTCCGTCAGCCCTTGACGGCTGCCGTTTTTTCTGTCAAATGACTAGAAATGTTTTGTTTTTTTTAAGCACCGATGGAAGTGGGTTTTCATCCGTCAGTGTAATCGACGGACAGTCCGTCAGTACTGGCAGAATGCCCACCGTTGTCTGCCGGTCCTAAAATAGTGGTGATGAAGCGTGGTTACAGTAAAATGACAGGACTGACGATTATACAGTTGAAAAAATAATGGACTGACGATGACGGAAGGGTGCCCAGGGCGCTAATGAATAACGTACCAGCAACATTCAGTAAGTTTCCCATCTCAGTTTGTCAAACTTTTCGCATTTATAAGAAAAAAAGTGAGAAAAGTGCAGATATGAACACTATACACTCATCAAAATATGTAATCTGCTGTTACTCTCAGTCCAATAGCTTCGCTGGTCACTTCATATCGAGACAAGGTCAACATGTTTGCCCAAGGAGGAGATATGTAAAGGTCAAAAGTTTATCTTGGAGAAAGAAAAGCCCTATTCAGGCCTGGCATCCACAGATGGACAATGGATGAAGATGGAGATCACGACCACACAATGCTGCTGACCTCAGTCGCTCTGCAACATTCACTCCTGCTTTCACCTTCATATCTTTCCACCCGCTTCTTGGTGTTTTTTCAGCGAATCAATAAGACCCGTATAGAACGGCTGACTTGAAATTAGCTGGGAAAAGTAATGACAAAAAATATCAATAAGTGTAGATAATGTGACTCCAAACGTCTTTATTGCTGTGGCTGTAATGGAAAGCCATTACTGTTTTACTGCCGAATTCCCTAACCAGTTGTAATTGCAATATTATAGCCTATTACAGAGCAGTTGTGATATTTTTATTGATGCAACATCTATATTTCCTCTCAGTGGAATGAGCCAAACATTAATAAACAGTAAGATACTCAAGACTCCCTATGTTTGTAAAAGTAGCAAAGCAGCTACTTATTTTCCAACATGTTCCAACACAAACCTCAAATCTTTTTTCTTTTTTTTTTATTAAATCTTCTTTAACCAGTGGCAAGTTCAAACATAGACTCACGTGTAATTTATCCCTTTCAGTGTTTCTCCAAGTGTCACATTATGTTTACAAGAGTTCCTGAAGCTTTTGTTAAGCACGTGCACAGAGATCAGTATGTGTGTGTTTACAGTGGCTCATGATGATACATCCTGCCAGGCATCTCAAATATGCAGGTGACCACTTATGTTCCATTGCGGCGTGCCATGCAGCAGGAACGCCAAGAAAAATAGTGAGAAGCTACTATAAACATTGATATGTATAGCCTGATGAATGTGAAGCAGTGTTACATAAGCCAGAGCTATTCAGTTGGTGGGGCGGGCCTCAGAACAGACTTGACGTAGGTGCCTAAGAGAGATGTTTAACGCAAGCTGACTGTCAAAACACCTGACATGCTGCAACCTGCCACATTTGCTAAGAATGTGTCGGCAAGGGCTCTCTTCAGCGTAGTATTACAGCTATATTGCACAACGTGCTGACTTAAAAGCAGTCAAAATGATACATGTGTTTGGACGTCATTGCAAGGAGTCGAATCCAGTGGTCAGCTGCCACAAAAACGGGCTGGATTGTGACGAGCAGTCTAATGATATGCAGGACAGTTTTAAGAAGAGCAAAACAAAAGCAGTTGTGATCCAGGCCTCCTCCATGTGATCCTGGATAAGCACCTGTTTTGATTCCGCACCAATATCTTGGCATACCCAACGTTTGTGTTGAGGACCAGAGATGGGCAGTGTAGTCTAGATACCAACTGTAAGGAACCCACTCTGGCGCTATGTCCCACATACCAAGGAGTGAAACTCAACTGGCAGTTCACATATATACACTATACCAAAGTTCGACATGCCAAACTATCAGCAGCCTACTGAGATGCCAGGCTGGTTCGTCTTGGTGTGCTAGGATCTCCACTTTCCCTACAAGTGCTTTTGTACTGGCGGACTCTGTATTGGTTCGCTGTGGTGACAAAGGAGCTGAGTTGAAAGGCAAAGCTCTTGATTTACCGGTCAATCTACAATCCTACCCTCACCTGTGGTCACGAGCTGTGGGTCGTGACCGAAAGAACAAGATTCCGGATACAAGCAGCCGAAATGAGTTTCCTCTGCAGGTTGTCCAGGCTCTGCCTTAAAGATAGGGCAAGAAGCTCGGTTATCCGGGAGGGGCTCAGAGTAGAGCCGCTGCTCCTCCACGTTGAGAGGAGCCAGTTGAGGTGGTTTGGGCATCTGGTTCGGTTGCCTCCGTGTTCCGGGCATGTCCCATTGGCGGGAGGCCCCGGAAACGACCCAGGACATGCTGGAGAGACTATGTATCTCGGATGGCCTGGGAACAACTTGGGAACCCGCCGGTGGAGCTGGTTGAAGTGACTGGGGAGAGGGAATTCTAGGCTTCTCTGCTAAAGCTACTGCCCCTGCGACCTAACCTCGGATAAGCGTCAGGTAATGGATGGACGGATGGATGGATGCTTTTGTACTGCAACTCTTAGGGCCTCAGCGTTTAAATTCCCATCCTTCACCCCTACGTTGCAGTTTTGATGGCTCTGACTTGGACCTCCTTGAAGCCTGGAACAGAAGATGGAAACAAACTGTAAAACCAAATCAGATCTGTGATCAATACTCAATCTACCTATGGATATTTGGACCTAAAAGCGCTTGATGAACATGCAGTCCAGTGGCTGTCCACGGAGCGCTAGCAAACCATTGAGAGGATTGGCGCTTCAGCGTTTACAGTCCAGTAGAGTGTTTACAACATGCAAGAATCAATATGAATTCATAAAGACAGAAGTGTCTTCTGCCCATGTTTAGTTTTCACTCATGGCTGCATGGTTTACTTCAATTGTTGCTCTACCAATTAAAACAGCTCATCAGAGACCGATGGCATAGTTTGTCTAATTAGTAGCCACAGGCCATGTTGGAAATCTCTGAAGCCAATAAGAGCAAGTCATCACAAGCCCAGTTGCTAATGTGTGTTTCCAAACTTGGCAAGTTCACAATTCAGTTTTATTTTAGACTCAGACTGTCATTATATGTAGCGAAACATCTTGGAATACCCCATAGTCGCAGACATTCAAAATAAATAAATATCACAAGAAGTCAGCGCATTGAGCATCAGAGACATGTTGTGTTTGTCTTCATGGTCATAAGCGTAGTGATGACCATAAAACGGTAACACAAAAAATGATACACGTTTTCTGTCAAGCTTCTAAGAATCTAAGGTGCTCAATGTGTTTAGATCATTTGTCAAGGTTAATGCTTACCAGGAGTATAGGAGTACACACTCCTGTCATAACATAGTCATGATTACTATGTTGAAACACCAGCATATACTGTAGACAGGCACAAAGGTTGTCTTTCCATTTTAGGGTGTTCTGGGTCTTGGGCGAGCTTGGGGGTTGTGAAAGTTCATCATCCGGACGCTGAGTTTGTGGAGTTAGCCAAGGCTTTATTGATAGCTTGAAACCCCAAATTTGTATCGATATTTATATATAGATAGTCGATGTCAATGGAAAAAAGAAAATCTATCTTTAGTGACTATTAAATTCTTGAGCTTGGCTGAGGATTGCAGGATTGGTTAAAAATTCTAACTGGGAGAACTCTTGAGCTCAACATGTATGAGAATTGACCTCAGCTTTCGTATTAAGCATCTGGTACTGTTTTAAATGTATCGGATTCCTGAAAGTTTGAAGCTTTATTTATCACAACTTATAGAGCGGTTAAGCGCAATCAAATTCTGCATTTAGCAGCACCGGACAAAGCATTGCATCTGGTTCAGGCCACTGCTGGAGTCCACTTGGGCTGCCAATGGATCTTCCATGGGAAATCCATGGACAATTGTCAGTAATAAGAAAGAAACGGAATTGGCCAAGCAATTTCAACACCAAATGATGATATTAGCTACACATAGGAATGGAAGCTGCAATGTACATTATATATGCCAACCAATCCAAAGTGTATTTGGCCTTTCGCCCAAAGCGGTTGGGACAGTCTCAAGCCCCCTTGCAAACCTCAACAGAATGAGCGACAGAAATTGATGGATGGATCCTACAGTAAACAATCAATCAGTAGATCTGCTTGTTCACTGCTTAAAATCCAGCAAACATCATCATAAAATACAGAGTATACAGTAAATAGGAGCAAAGTGTTCACCTTGGGCCCTTTACCCTTTCACCCGTCCTCCCTTGACAGCATCTACTGCTCCATCCTGTATCAAAGCGATGACACTGCGCTGTTGAACCAGTGGATGTTAAATCGTGTCCCAAGGCACCAGCTGGCATGCAAACACACTTCGCACTTCCCTCCTAAGTGAGCCTCTTGTTTTCCATCTATTCTCCAGGAGAGCAGTGGAGTGATATGGTGAGGGAGGTAGGGCAATCGAGGGCAAGGGCGGTGCGAGGAGGGGCAGGCTAACAGGCAAACACTAAAGGTTACCATCCCCATTTCACATCAAATATCAAGGACACTAGTAATTACCGCATACAGCTGAGAGGTTCCGACACGGGCCTTGACTATCTTTTCTATCTACCCTTGTGATGGCCTGAGCTGGAACACAAGGAGCTCACTCTGAATGGGGTGACGACAAAAAAAAAAGCATGAAAATGACAGATGCTAATTGGGATTCTCCCAAAGTGCAGTTGTAGCCTAATTGCATGTCAGGATGGTGTCCGGTTATTCCCGTGTTTCTGTTTGGCTTCTCAAGGAAATAGATTTCTCAGTGGATTTGATTCCACCTGTGCTGTGCAAACACTCTCCTCTCAACGTTTTCAATGTCACGCGGCATAATGCAAGTTAAAGACCTTACGAGTCACCGATGTAGGTTGTAGGTTTATTAGTTTGAAGGTTACTTACATAAGGTCTCACAGAGAAGGGAACTAAAAAAGTGAGGATGCCGAGGAGAAAGCCATAGCTCTTATTAGCATCCTTGTGTGACTCAGTGTTGCATGTGGTTGGGGTTGCTGAATAAGCACAGGGTGTGAGAGTGTGAATTTCTACTTGTCGGCTTTGTGGGTGGGCAAGTGCTAACTGGACTAATACGGAGTCAACCCGTAAAGTGAGGGAGGGGGGGGGGGGATTTGCGCCCTGGTTTGGAAGACCAGACACATTGTGAAATTCCCAGATTAGCGCACTGTAAAAGGAGGAGAATGCTAAAAACTCTGCTGGTCAGCAGGCCCAGTTGGGATAAGCATGCTTTATTATTGAGATTGTTCAGCGTGTCTGCCAGTGACTGATAGCGCGAGGATGACATGACGTCCAGTCGTGACGTTGGCCTGCCTGCCTGCCTGCTCCTGCTCCACACTGACCCACATATCACACCTAGGTACTGAAAGTCCCAAATAACAACGCTAAAATCTTTCAGGGCTGCTAATGAATTCTCACAATGGGTCAGCCTGCTGCGGGTTGATGTCAAACGTTGCAAGTTGAGTTCCCTCATCGAGAAGAAAGAACTTTGTAGTGGCACAGAAGCAAACTTGAGCAGCTAAAGTGCCTGAGCTCAAAATGAGAAATCCAGCCGTGCAGCACACCTGAGCTAAAAATAGCCACGATGCAAAAGTGAGAGCGGTGCGTGTGAGCCGGGTGCAAGTCACCAGCGGAGAATGATCAATTAGGTGCCGGTGTGGGTACCGCACACGCTGTCATGGCTTATTTGGCTTGGTGTTGTCATTCTTGTTATTTACTGAGCCCGGGCCATTTGGGGAAAGAGGTGGTTTTCGTCTTGCGCTGTGTAGCCCTCCCTCATAATGTTCCCAAGGGATGCCAGCCATGTCTCCTGTCATTAGAAGAAGTGTGTTTGATTCAGGCAAGCAGCGCGCTGTGCGTTTCAGTCATTGGAAAGCCGTCTGCCTGCTCGGTTTGTGTGTTGTGGGATGGAAGCAGTGGCTTGTGTCATTGCTCTCTGGGGCATTCGCGTGACCCTGTTTGCTTGTGTGTTTACCTGTCTGCTCCAGTCTGCCAGCTTGTCTGTCCGTCTTTATATGTCACCTTGCAGCACCAGTGTAGCGGACCTCATGTTGTCTGTCCCCTTGTTCAGCCTCAGAATGACACAAAGGAACACACGCTTTATTAATAGTATGCCTTTTTTTTGGTGCATTTTTTTTCTCTGTTGTTAGAAACTAGGGTGGTGCTTCATAAAATTTGCTTTGATGAGGTTGAAGTGAGACAGTTAGGTAGCAAACTAGCTGTCTAGATAGCTAACTAGCTAGCCAGATAGTTATCTGGTTATTGGCTAGATAGCTATCTAGCTAGCTCACTAAGTAGCTAGATAGTTATTTAGTTAGTAATCTAGCTAGCTAGTTAGCGATGTATCCAACTAGCTAGCTCGTATTGTAGTCAAATGTGGGTTATAGCAAGAGGTTGACGAAGTCTAGTTGTGTGTTATATAAGAATAACCAAGTAGCCTGACTTATTATACTTACTATATTTTGTACACTTCTTATGTATTTTTTACATGCGTTAATCTATTTTTTATGACACTTATCCTCATGTGGACTGGGGAGACCGTGGACTGGTCACCAGCCAATCGCAGGGCACATTTACACAAAACACCATTGCATTCTAGTAATATAATGATTTTTAACTTGGGAAAAATATTTGTTTACTATATGACTTTTCCTTGTAGTGGAAAACAAATATTCTTGAAAAAAAGTATTACTTCTTTCCCATTGCCACTTTTGTCTTATAACATTGCAAATATATTCTTCTAATTTATTGGTTGTTTTTTTTTAATTTTTAGTATGTCGCTAAACGCCTTCATAATGATGCAATGTTAACTATAGCCGCACTTAGTACGATACATGATCTGACAGCAATCAACTGTTAATCAAAACCATTGTTATGTTTGATGTGACAAAATGATAGTGATTCGGCTTTTGTATTTGTGTTATTGTGCAAGAATACACTGTGTTGAGAAAAAAATTGATACATTCAATTGCTCAAATAATTGTATCAACCTGCAAAAGCAATACTTTTTATTTGCTGACATAAGACCACTCTGTGTTTTACTATATATAAAATGGAATATGGTGGAAATATTGTAGTTACTACATTTTCCCCCAAAGATAACCTCCAAATATCCCTATTTTGTATATAATTGCTCATGAACGAATAACACAAGTCATCAGGTTTCATTTGTGCATTAACACTGTAAAGCTACAGCATATTCAAAGTATATTAAACTAGTAATATAATAATGTGAATATGTTGTATGAGAAAGTGAATTGTTCTTAACACAACAACAGTAGCACAGATAACCAAAAACTAAAATGCAATCATTACATCATCACAGTTTTAAGAAATCCGCTAATAAATAAATAAATAAATATATATATATATATATATATATATATGAGTTACTTGGTAAAGACAGTTCTCTGCATATGTGTTTCTTTATCCCTGGAGGTAGTGCGATGGAATAATTCACCACTCATCCTGTTTCCAGTAAAGTGCCACGAGGAGCAACATGTTTCATTGGAAAGCAGTCATGAGATATGAATGAGTCATTCTCAGCTGGGCAAAGGTATCTGCTGAGGGGAAGGAGAGAAGGACATTCTCTATCATGGATGATAATCACCTGATTGCTGCAACCACCGTTATGATGTGTACAAACTGGGCCACATGCTGTTTAATGAGGAACTTGATGGGTATTTGTTTAATATGCTTAAACGAGTCAAGCGGAAGTAAGTAAAAGGACAGTGGCATCATTGAGGATTTAATTATATTTAGAACATAACATTAGCTTTTTAATTAATTTTTTGGTGAGGGAATAACATTTGAATTGTTGTTGGATCAAAGTGCTTACCCAAGTAAAGATGATATCCATTATTTAAGCTTGGGGAGGAAAGGACGATTATGCTTTACAAAACTCACAACGGAAGCCCACAAAAGGAAATTACATCACAGGTTATAAATCGAAACAAGTGTTTGGTGTAGGGTTTCCTTTTGACAGACAGAGAAGGCAGGTGAGCAACAGGGAAAAAGGGGGAGGCCTGCAGAAGGGAGGAGCTTACAACAGGAAGTGCCAATGACACACAGATCAAATAAATGACATAACTGTTCAAAGTTCAACAACCTTCAGTGGCCGGTGAGGTCATAACGAATAGGATTTGTTACTTTGGCAACAGCAGGCTTGTTAAGTTGCCCACTAAGAGTGTCCTAATGTACAGACAGCCGCTGAGTCAACAGTGTCTGTTTGGAGTCAACCTTTAAAAGTCACGACCTTGGCGAAAGGTGCAGGAGAGCTGATGTGTTTCCTATACACGGCGGCTTCCTAAAGTTCACACACGGCATTAGCCGTGGGTCATCAGCTTTCCTGACAATAACACAATTATGATTAACTGCACTCCTGAATATTTCCCCATGTCCATTCTTTACAAGTCCTTGTATTCCGGCATGAAATTGGAATCCCGATATGATGACCCAAAGGCTTACTCGCAGCGCTTTTGCTGCTTTAAAGTTTCACTTTTAAAACAGACGGTCATTCATTACAAACTTAACCAAGTGGAAAAAGTCCCACTTTGTCTGCTTTAAAGAGAATAAAAGCACTCGTCCTCTCTTAAATTGCCGTCGTAATGCTCATCAATCCTATCATCAGTGCAGCAAAGGAGTCGGTTAACTGATCCGTGACAGAGATCTGTGGCAATAAATGATAGATCTCAGTCTGGATAAGCATGATAAGCAAGTCACATTGTTCACTGTTGTGTGAGGACACCCCACTGTGGGCAAAGGCCTTCTTCTTAATGCACAGATAGAGACGTCAGCAGATAAAAGGGACGTGCACGGGCTAAACTGTTCAAATGTGAGCGTCAAACATAAAAACCATGACGGCAAACGCAACTAAGATCATGTCAGAAAACTTTAATGACATTTCATTATTAGTGATATACAGAAAAGAAGATGTTGACATTAAAAAAATGTTGCTGGTCCGTCATTTTTTAAAGCCGAACCAAACTGTAATTGTCAGTCCGTCGTTTTATTTCAACCACGTTTCCATCACCACTATTTTAGGTCAGTACTGTACGTCATTCGTCTACAAAACGGGCATCCGTCAGCGATGGCTTGACGGTTACACTAACGGACAAAAACCCACTTCTGTCAGTGCTTAGTCCGCCATTTTTTTAAGGTTCTCATCATTTGTCAGAAAATGTGACATACTGACAGATGCCCACCTCTGTGGAAATTGAGGAGTTGAACTCTAAATGCTTGAATAATGGAGAATAACACCTACAATCAAAATTCCAACTCCGAAATGAATTTCCTCAAAAAGGTGTTCGTCATTCGCCAGCGGCCGGCCCGGCAGTCCGTCATCATCAGTCCGTTATTATTTCGGTCCAGTCCATCACCCAGTCATCGCTATTTTAACCGCATTTCCATCATCGCTAAATTACAGTTCGTCACCGCTATTTTTTTACCGTCAGTAAAAAAATAAATAATAATGTTTACAAAGGTAACCGCACAATTGTATATATTTAGAAGCAGTTAGACAAATAAAAACAACACACATAATAAAAGACTTATACTATTGTTTCCTCCTCTTCCTTAGAATGAATTCTTGTCTTTGCTTTTCGGGTTAGTGACGGTTCAGGTGATGGCCGAAAGTTGTTTATTCGATCATTTTTCCGTCAGTCCGCCAGCGAAACAGGAGTCCTTCAGTAACAGACTGACGGACCTTCAGACTGTCCTGAAACACAGTGTTTATGCCCACTTCTGCCCAGATCCAAACCATCAACCTCAGAATCATGAGGCAGACGAACCATTGTTTCGTGACAAAACCCAAAATGCCTTAGTTCCTAACTTCCTTCCATTTGAATTTCCAGCCACTGTATTGCGAGTGAACACAGTGAAACTAGTTCATTATTGACTCAAGTCTGTATTTAGTAACAGTAAAATTCCAGACATAATCCAGGCCAGGTGAGACAACAATCACCTGGCTGTGGAATGAGTGATAAACGATGACTACAATATGTACAACATGTTTCCTGCAACGCAGCATTTAAACTATGAGCCGGCGCTATGTGCTTCTACTCACGTACGAGGAATGCGGGAGTGGGCCGTCTTCAACTGGGTGATAGTTTGCCTGACCAAAGCACGTTAAACTTATGGTCATGGTAAGCTCATCAGAACCCCCAACCAGACATAACCCCTTCGCTTTTTCTCCCACAGAATGTGTACAATGTCTATATCCCAGTTTGCTAATCAGCGGCTTGAATGTCTGTTTATACCACGGCCTCAATAAATACCACCCCCAAGAGGACTGGTTCCCACAGAGGTTGGCAGAAAATAATAAAATACCCAGCATTCCTTCACTAAGTATAATATAGTAGGCCTGAGTTGTTGGCATTAATGGAAGGAAAAACAACATGTAGCCCCGGAATGCACCACCCTGTGTGAAACAAGGACTATTGAACTGTCCCACTGATTTTCCAGCACCTTTAAGATCTGCCGCTGAAATCTCTTTGTGCGTGACTGCAATGCTCAAACAAAGTTGAAATCCTCTCGGTGCATGTGACGCTTATCGCGTTTGCCGACTGTAGTTTTGAGGGAGAGCACACGGGTTAAGTGTAGCAAGGGAGTATTTGAAATGAAAATCGGTTTCATTTGAACGTAGAAAGCACTCAAGGCAAACCAAAGATAGGAAGCGGACACTGTTTCTATTCACTTGCGCGATATTCACAAGACTATGTGACAAAGCCAGCATGGTTACAGGCACTTTCCTGTTAATGAGTGTGCAGAACTAAACATTTTGACTGCATTTTGCTTTGCAGAATGCTGATTTACCCTATCTATCTATCTATCTATCTATCTATCTATCTATCTATCTATCTATCTATCTATCTATCTATCTATCTCTCTATCTATATCTATCTATCTATCTATCTATCTGGTAGCTAACTAGCTAGACAGATAGATAACCATTTTGCTAGTGAGATAGATATCTCGCTAGCTAGCTAGCTAGAGAGACAGCTATATAGCCATTTAGCTAGCTAGCTAGATATCTATCGCACTTCAACCCTATCAAACACACCTACATCTGCAATTTTATTTCATTTTTGTGACCTTTTAAATTGTGTATGGTTCTTTGTCCGTTTGTATTTACATTATCTGTTGAATACTGTTTTTGTTTAGTGTTTGTCATTTTTACTACAAAGACTAATTTTAAACTTTGTATGATTTTGTTGAGTTACTTGAGAACCCCGGGAAGACTAGTGACCACTTTTTGGAAGCGAATGGGATCCTAATAAAGAAATAACACCTTTGGGAGTGAACAAAAAAACAAACAAAACAAAAAATCAAGACAAAACACACACAGATACACAACTTCATAAGTCAAAACTGAACCATCCACCAACTATTTTAAATTTTCAAGTCTGGTCTATTGTGTTTTTAGACTTTATATGGTTTACGTTAATCAGTAACTGCACAATGTGGTTCAATATCTGAATTAAAGAATAAAAGACATTCTTCGATTTAAATCCGGCGTTGTTTTTGCTGACAAGTCAGGCAGAATATTTATGCTTCCTAACTGGTGGCTACCAGCCATTCGGCCTCAGGAAAATTTAATGCAGGGTCGTTGCACTATTTAGCACAAATACTAATGAGGTTTACATTTTTAAAATGTACTGAAAAGCTTTAACCATATAATCGCTCTGGAAGTTAATTAAAATTGTATGAACATTTCCATTCACAACTTTTAAGGGAGAAATGCTGTTGTTTCAATTTGCCTTCTCTTAGGCAATATTGTTTTTTTTGTTTTTTTTAAGTCATGCTCGGGGTTAATAATGATTACATGCTATGCGGTGCTTAGATTTATGGCGACATACCAGCATAAATGCGTACATTCCTTTGCACTAATAAGGTGATGTTTGTGTACTAACATGCTGCAGGAGGATGAACATGAACGCATGTTAGACAAAAGACTCAAATCACCCTGGTTCAATATGACATACAAAGTAGAGTATGAAACCAAATTTGAACCCTAATTGGTCACATACAGACAAGTCAGGTCAAAATTGGGGGTGACCAGATTTTCAAAATGAGGCTACTGTTTTGCTGTAAATCAAATACTGTAGTTTATGAGCGTTAGCATTTGTAATTGTGGAGTCCAAATCAAAAGACTATTTACTGCATTTGAGCGCAGCCACAATCCCAAATTCTATATCATATTGGAGGCGGACAATATTGATTACCCCCTCAATGTATCAGGAAGCTGATGTATGGTTGTGCTCTGAATGCAAGCACACAGACCAATTCATGAAGCACCATCACCAAACATCACAAGAGCCTCCTGACTGATTGCTATGTCTGATGCATGTCTGTTCAGCCGCTGAGACACGCACGCACTTGTGGGCAGGGCAGCACTCTTCATCTTCAAGGTCAAGAGCCAAGATCGTTGACTGATGGAAGTGAGACCACGCGGCCCATCGTATACACGTGTTGATCCGTCCCCAGACGTGAAACCGACGTCACATTAAAGCATCGTTGAATTTCAACCAGAGGATCTCATTTGTGTGTTTTTGTGTTATGTGTGTGCATATGATGCGGAGGGACACATTTGGGGGCTGGACAAACCTCATCCTTGCCAAGTATGTAATCCAAGCCCAGGCCAATGATTATCTCCCCTCCCTGCAAGCGCTGACTAAATTCTGATTTATGATTTGAATGAATATTGATTTTCCAGGAGACCCCCCCCCCCATCCTCCCCCCCACACCCCAACCCAAACCCGTCCTCTCTCGCTCTCCATCCATTCATCCTTTTAACAAAAGAGTGAATGATATATGTGCATTGATTTCCAATCAATTATTTTTTATTTTCATTTTATTTAAGCCTGGACAAATTTCAGTGGCCCCCGCAGAGGGCAATGCATCTCTATCAATAGTGATGTACCTCATTACTAACTGGCCTTCTGATAGTTGGCGGGGAAATAATGAGCAAAGGTTTATTTCGGAATCTGTCATGCCGGCATAAACATTGCCGGGCGATAAATTTGTCGCTGCAGCCTTTTTACGTGACACTCATAAACAAATATGCTAAATGAACATGTCAGCTCATTTTTAGACCAAATCTTGCTCTTTAACCCTTTAAAGGGCACCTCGGTGAAATGCTTGACCATTATTGAACTACATTACAAGACTCTTTGACTTGACATATGTTATCCTAATATTATATATATATATGCCTTCTTAAAATAAACGCCTGCGTCATTTTTCCAGATTTTTCTGGAAACAGAAAGAAAAAAAAAGAAAAGAAACATTTGCGTCATGAAGAGATGATTTGGGGGGGGATGCAAAAAAAATGACACGCAATTATTTTAAGGGTGATGATATACAGTACAACGTATCCAAATAACAGTACAAATATAATCATAATAATTTTTCATGATAAATCATTTCACTGTCTGTGATGAACTGTAATGCCTTACAAAAAAAGTGAACTGTCTTTTATTCACTTCCCTTCCATGTTAAGAACTTATGAGAACTTTGGCTTGCCTTTCATATAATAATTATAACAACTCACTTATTTTTCTCTTCGTTGTTTTAAGAAAAATCACACGGTTGCCTTACAGTTTCTTTACCTCCAAAATTAAATAATGTATTAATTTTTTGGGGGGAAACCACTTTTTTTTTTTTAATTCATTGAGCAGTGATTCCATGTAAATTCATCAGTGCTTTCCCCTGGATGCAATTGATAATTGGTGACTAATCCAACATACAGTAGTGACTTCTGCGCATTAACTTTTATGGGTACAGTAGTTAAATGGCAGTGACCTGATTATTTCAACTCTGAGTCGCAGGTCATTAAATGCAACACATGGATGCTCAGAAGTAGTCAAATGTCCCTTATCATTACGTTATTTACATCTACTCCAATCCAGCACACAGTCAATTCTGTAGAGTGAATTTGACTCTATTGAGAGTGGGACCAAATAGACTCAGGTTTGGAGTAGGCTAATATTTACACTTGGAAGAGAGTAAAATAAAGAATTGGAAAACAATAGAATAAATAAATAAAAGTCGGTCAAGGGTTGACTAATGAAATCACGACCTTCAACTTGGGAGACTCATTCTATGCCACTCCTACTGTTTGATTATATCCAAGTGGTTGGAGCTACGAAGATTCCAGATGACGCACGCGATATACTAACACACAGCAGGAGTGGCATAGCTCAGGTAATAAATAGAGTGGCAGGCTCCCAAGCTGAAGGTCGTGAGTTCGTTCCTTACCCTTTGAGTTACTTTCCTCCCCCCCCCCCCCAATTCTTTATTTTACTCTCTTCCAAGTGTAAATATTACTCAAACTGAGTCTATTTGGTCCCACTCTAAATGGAGTAAAATTTACTCTAAATATAGTCAAATTTACTCTACAGAATGTACTGTGCTCTACTGACTGATAAATGTGAGAAAAATCTGTGAGAGTTACCGAAAACTTAGCGCAACATCGGAACATTGACTTCTTATTTTAGGTGACCATTGAGAGACTTGTCGCTGAATTGTACCAACAAAAAAAAAAGAAAATCTCAATGGAACAACTCACTGATTGGGTTGACAGTGATGCATTAAATGGGTCACCCCGTAATTGCTCTTTCCTTGCGGCGACTTGCGGGCCTGGAATTACATAACGATGATAAAGCTCCAGACCTGGCCTTCCAAGATAAAACTGCCATGCAAGGACCCCGCGCATTCTCTAAATGCTTCATCTAAGACGCCTTCTGAAGGAAGTGATTACTGTAGAGCGGCCCCACTAATGCTCCAGCGGGACCTGGACGTATACTACGTTCTTCATCAAATGCATACCGCGCAAGCCTTGGCAACTCGGAAAATGCATGAGTAATGACGGGGCCATTATTGTGCAATGAGGAGCCTTTGCATTCTACATTTCATGCGCTGTGACAAAAGGAGTTTTTAGCAGTTCCACTAAACGGACACTTTTCCAATCAGACTTTCCATTGAGTTCTACAAGGACACAATGAATAGCCTCTTTTGAAACATAAAAGCAAAGTGGAAATTCCTTTGCTTGGGCTACTGAGTCCAGCTCAAGGCTGAACAAGGCATCCCGCCACCATATGACTAAATCAGATGCCGTGGGTGACAAATACGGCCTCACAGCTGAGAGCAACACAAAGGATGCTCAGTTGTCTACTTAGCCAATGTCAGAAAAGTACTGCCACTTAGAAGACAATGCGCTTCTTGTGTTCACAATGTTGTTTATCGCATCAGGAGATGGCGTGCCAGGTCGTGGTCGAGCTTCACACTCTGGACTTATGCAATATGCAGGAAGTGCAGCCTGGCACAGTCGGAGAGGAAATGATAAGAGGGCATTCCGGGTGACGGAGGGCCACTACCTTCTACTGACTACTATGCCATGGAATGTTGCAAGCAGATGTATCATTCACAGCAAGTGTCACAATTGAACATCAAGATGTTTGGAGATCACGAGAGCAAAAATGTACTGTGTCAAGCACATCATGTGAAGGGAAAAATAGTTTGGGGTTACTTCCAGTCACAGAAAGAGGGAAGCAAGACTTCTAACCTAAATTGCAAGGTTAGGAGATTTTCTAGGCTCATCCTCATCCAAAACTAATCTGGAGCAGGTTTATAAGAGATGGAATTTTTTTGAAGAACGCTGACACACGCTGGCTTTACCCTCCACTATCAGGAAATGTCCTCAGCATACCCGACACTTTCCCCTAACGGAAAATTATACAGTAGCATCATTATTATGGTTGTCATAGCTGCTTGAAATATTCATTGTATTTTATTTTTTTTTCTTCCTGGGCTCCTTAACCAACAACATCAGTTTGCTTTATTTGATCTGAAACAGTTGGTGGATTTGTAAACTTAGCAAATTAAGAAGCATCACAATCATACTACAATATACAATACAATAGAATAATACTTCTTGAGAAAAAATTGTCCTCCACACGGTGAAAAGAAGACAGCTTCAGCATGTATGAAGACACGCTAACAGAGTACATGCCAAAAAAAATTGGGTAAATCAACTTTTTTCTTTGGTGGCTGCAAACAGAAAAATAGAAGAATGCAAGGGCCGCTTTTAAAATTATTTGACTTTAATATTTTAAATACGCAATTTGTCAAACTTTCTGTATAAATAATTTAGGATTTTTCTAGATTTTGGGGTGGCCCTGGGCCCAGTACCCCACTTGACTAGAGCCGCACCTGCAATGAACAGCAACCTAATAGCATCTCTTTATTCGGAAAAAAAACAAAAAAGAGCATATTGTAATAAGTTACTTCAGGATTACTAATGCAATATCTTCATTAATAACACACAGCAGAAAGTGGAAGAAACTATTTTCTTCTAAAACTGAATTATCTTCATTGAAAGGAAATTGTGTTATTTTAGTCATAAATACTTAATTTGCATCATTGCATATTTAGAAAAGCTCCACAGTATATATATATATATATATATATATATATATATATATATATATATATATATATACATATAATTATTTTTTTGTCATGTTGCGGGCCACAGAAAAATGGATGGCAGGCCGCAAATGGCCTCCGGGCCATAGTTTGGACACACCTGTTGTGGACAACTCTCTGATTGTAATCTAATGTATTTAGGAACAAATTATATTATTCAAAATGTGTTAGGAAACGAAAAATTAAAACATTAAATCACTTTAATTGTTAACAAAAAGTTTAAACATGATTCCTGGATCTTCAACACAGTTTGAAGTTGCCAATGCAATTTCTTAATAATGTAATACCATAAAATGTAACTTTTATTTGGGAACAAGCAAAGTTGAATTCTAAAATGATCGTTTATTATGAGCAAGACTACTCAGACTGAAGGTATTTTCCTAAACTCATAAAACTTATTTGCTTATGTAATAGCTAAAGCGTTCCAGCAACCAGTGTTCCAAGAATATGCTGAAACTTTTCTTTTTTCCTTTTTCTCGAGGCCGATGTCAACACACTCTTCTCGCCGCAGTTTTGGTGAGCTCATAGCGTTTAAACGCTGCTGTCACAGTGTTACTTGAGAGCACAGAAACAGCGAGAGGATCTGTTTTCAAAGGCTCGAGCAGTTTCGGCTCACATGCGCTGTCTGTGGTCAAACACGAAGCTAGCAACACCACAGACTGGAGCGGGTGGCCGTACGCGTTACGCGCTTATATACACGCTAAAAATAACCGTCCAATCAGCGACGAGACGCTGGGAGTCAAACGCGCCAATCAGAGCTCAGAGCGAGGCTCATGAATGCCGAACTTCCCCGCGATTGGTCGCTTGTGATATCATTTGGCATGCAGGAGGCTGCTCGCCGCTGATTGGCTGAACCGGAGCGAGCGTCATCCTGCCGTGAGGAAGGAGGGGCGGGCTTGGAGGTTTGAATAGGGAACTTTGCAGAGCCAGTAGCTCTCCATCTAGTCCGGTGCAGTGTTTGCAAATACCTTAAACGCCGAGCGAGAGAAGGAGGGGGACGGAGGCTTGCTTGAAAACAAGCGCTGCTCGGCTTCGCGTCGCATGCGAGTTACAGCAAGGGGACACTCTTCGCTTCTTTTTCCTCTTTGGCTTCTTTTATCTTCCTCACAACACATTTAACGCGCAGATCGAACACTTTGAAAGAAGCTCGGGAAAATGGATGTTCTACCCATGTGCAGCATCTTTCAAGAACTTCAAATAGTTCACGACACGGGCTATTTCTCCGCCTTACCGTCACTGGAGGAGTACTGGCAGCAGGTGAATATGTCTTCTTTTTTTTTTCTTATCTTTTTTTTTTTTTTTTATCTTTCAGCTATCCGTGCACTCATATGCGCGCCGTCAATGTGCTTGTGATTAGATGGCTAGAATGCTTAGCTGAGAGCGAAGTGTATCACTGTGTCACGTCTGACAGCTGGAAGTCCAAAACACGCGCGTGCGCGTGTAGCTTGCGCTCCGGCGTGCGTGTGCACGACTCCAACGTACTCCATTCAACATTTTGTACTGTCGCAAAAACGGCAGATCATTTTAGGTGCATATTTAAAGACTGTTACTATTACTAGTACTATTTATGCCTGTAGGGCGACGAGTTGTGATTTTCGCTGTCAGGTAAATTATTTAAGTTGAAGTTGCATTGGTATCTTCCAATATTTTTCTCTTTTTTTTTTAGCTAAATCGATATCGCCATTGTGATGCAGTGCAGTTTCACGCCACTATTACACCAAGAGAATACATTTCTTGGCAAAACTGCATTGGATGTGTACAAGTGTACCTGATGTTATGGTCAGCGTGTGTTCAAACTGCAGCAAGACGAGATCATATCAAATTCCAATTCCCCACTGGCATGCAGGGAAGCAAGCGTAGCTGGGAAACGTTGTTAAGGCTGCACAAGAGCGAGAAAGACATTTATTCCTGGAGGAAATATTTATTCTACGTGAACGTAGTCAACGTGGCTGTCTTTAATGAATGGCCCTGCCTTTCAACTTTAATGGCCGCTGGGGTAAATTGGAGCTTGTGTAGTGTGTAGCTGACAACTGTGAGGAAGGATGTGATTGCATGTCAGAGGTACCGCATGAGGAAAAGCAGCTCATGTTGGGGAAGGGGGGGTGGGGGGGTGAGTGGCTTCCTTAAAAGGTATCTAAATTCGTTCAGTGAGTCATTGGGCCACTGAAATGACAATGTTGAGAGCTGCAATATGAGGAAAGGATAGTGGTTCGATGTAAATGTTACCCTGGTGCCAGTCACAGGTTACGCCAGGGGTGTCCAAACTTTTCCTCCCAAGGGCCACAGATAGAAAAATCAAAGAATTTCTGCATTCAAAACCAATAAAGAGCAGTCTGTAGTCAACTGACCATGTCTAAAGCAGTTACTTAGAACTCCTTAATGTGATATGTTCACAATTTGGACCTTGATGCACAAAGTGGGGGGGGGGGGGGGGGGGGGTACCGTATTTTTGCTTCTAAAAAGTATTCATTGTTATTCACTTCAGTGTTATGAATAATGTTAGCAGTTGCAAATACTTCATTTGAATATTTCCATATCCTAAAAAAAAAAGAAGCTCGACACGTTCTAAAACACATTTTGCTGGTGTCAGGCTGAAACTTTGTACTTCCAAAGTAGTCACTTTTCAGGAGACCCCAAAAACAGCAACCATTAACGTTGCATCATTAAAAAGAGCAAGCTATTTTGAACACAACAACAACAAATAACACCCACTACTATAATTTTTTTTTAAATACTAAATTTACCAAATTGTGACTTTTGGCTCGACGCCAGCGCGTTGTTAGTATTAGCTGTTGTCCATATGTACCACATGCCCCCCACTCATTGGATGTGACGCCCCACCCGTTTTTGGGGGGGACAAAATGTCATTTTTATTATATGCTGCGGGGCGCGGAAAAAAATACATGGTGTGGGCTGCAAATGGCCCCTGGGCCACAGTTTGGAGACCACTGGGTTAAGCCAGTGTTAATATTGTAAATGCAGCAACATACAACCTACATAAACTGTGGCTTTACAAAGATAATCAGATTGATTGCCATTTTGAAATTACTCAAAATTACTTTGAAATTACTTTGAAATTACTTTGAAATTACTTTGAAATTGCTTTGAAATTACTTTGAAATTACAATATTTTCTTGAACCTCATGACATCACGCATGAAGGTATTTCTGAAGAAAAAAAAGTGCTGCTCCACATCCAATGTTTAGGCTTGGGAACACTCTCATCTGCAAATGGCCCCCGGGGCCCCAATTTGGACACCCCTGGGTTACGCTAGTGTAATATTATAAATGCAAGCAACCTGCACAAGCTAATGGGTAGCAACATACAACCAATATAAATTGTGTCTTTACAAAGATCATCAGGTTGATTGCCACTTTGAAATTACTCAAAATTACTTTGAAATTACTGTGAAATTACAATATTTATCTCATGACATCACGCATGATGGTATTTCTAAAAAAATAAATAAAAATGAATCTGCTACAGGCAAGTATTCCACATCCAATATTTAGGCTTGGCTTGGGAGCACGTTAATCTGCAAATGGCCCCAATTTGGACACCCCTGGGTTAAGCCAGTGTAATGTTATAAATGCAAGCAACCTGCACAAGCTAATGGGTAGCAACATACAACCAATATAAATTGTGTCTTTACAAAGATCATCAGGTTGATTGCAATTACTCAAAATTACTTTGAAATTACTTTGCAACTACTTTGAAATTACTGTGAAATTACAATATTTATCTCATGACATCACGCATGATGGTATTTCCCCCCGTCCCAAAAAATCTGCTACAGGCAAGTATTCCACATCCAATGTTTGGGCTTGGGAGCGCATTCATCATTTAAAAGGACCCCCCTCCTCCTCGTAGAAGCTGTTGCGAAGGAGCCCACCCTCTGCAGGGGCTGTGTTAAAATTCATGCTTTCTCACTGTACTTTCTCTTTTGTTGTCATTGCTTCAGACATGCTTGGAGCTGGAGCGCTATCTACAGAGCGAGCCTTACGTCTCCACTCCTGATCTCAAGTTTGATGGCCAGGAGGACCTCTGGAGCAAGTTGATCCTGGCCTGCGGGGATAAGGCCAAAGCCGACCCCAAGCTGCCCCCGGCGCCCCAAGAGGAGGACAATCACGACAGTCAAATTTTTGACACCAACAGTGTGAATTCGGATGCCAGCAGCGAAGCGTCAGACAGTTCCGAGGAGCTCTCGCCCACGCACAGCTTTACCTCCAACCCTCTCGGCTCTGCCTTGGTAGGCTCTGGACCTTTTAGCCCGTCCGTGATCAGCACCCCGCCGTCCTCGCCGGAGGCCAACTCCGAGCCCGGCGGCGTGGTGGGCGGCTGGGTCGGCACGCACGGCGACTTGCACTTGCCGGTGAAAATCAGGAGCGCCGGCGCGGCCAAGGGTTCGGAAAAGACGGGACTCACCTGCGGGGATGTTTCTCCGGACGGCAGGAGGAGGATACACAGGTGTCAGTTCAACGGCTGTCGCAAGGTTTACACGAAGAGCTCGCACCTAAAAGCACACCAGCGCACTCATACAGGTCAGTTGCCAAATGATTTTCAGACTAGAGATAGACCGATAAGGTTTTCATTCAGGGACGATACCGAGGCCGATAGCCGATATTTGAAGCCGATATTCATTTTCAGTAAAAATAAAAATAAAAAAAAAGGGGAGGGGGATATATTGGCGACAAAATGTTCAGTTTTTTTCGTTTAGGGAGCCCCCAAGGTTATCAGTACGTCTTAAAAAGTTAAATGGAAACTTATGAATACCATAGCATTAGCTCTTTATAGTTTTCTACAGTAAATCCCCCCCCCCCCCCCAACTTTAAAAATACCTGAATTCTTAAACTTTCACATTTTTTTATTTTGATGTCAAACAGAAGGTTCTTAGGGTCAGTTGAATCTTTTCTAAAGATAACTCCAAATTTAAATAAATAGCTCCCTGAGATTAAAATGGTTTTAGATATACTTTATATTGGCCGTCAGATTAAAAAAAACTTTAAAAAGCCGGTACCGATATTCGTATTGGTAAAATGCCTAATATCGGCGCCGATAATCGGCATTGGCATTTTTTGGGCCGATTATCGGTCTATTTCTATTTCAGACATAAAATGTCCTTATGCAACTAATTCAGACATCCGCACCAAATGGCATTGTACAACCGACGTAATTAAAGATCCACATTGCATGATTGTCCTCAGCTGGTGCACAGCAACATTAGCCTCGCATGGCTGGATACCTAAACTGTGACCTAATCTATGTGGAATGTGACTGACTGGCCCAGTGAGAGAGCCGAGCGAGCAGGAGTAAAAGGGGGAGGGGCTGCACATGGGAGATAAAAGGACTTCAAAACAGATTGAGTTTCGCCATGGGAAAGGCGGAGTGGGCTCGGGCGGGGGGGTGGCGGGCTCATTACGGGAGCCTTTGATTGGTCACTTTTTGATTTTTGGATAATAGGCGTGAAATTGCCCGGCTGGGTTTTCTGGTTTTGCAGATCGCGATCTCGCACGTTGTCACTGGCAACATTCCGAGCATGCTTCCTGTTTGCATTAAAAGAAGAAAACAAAACATGCTAGTCAACCAACGGGTTCGACGGTATCTGTCTTGGGTGACTCCGCGCGCCTCACCGGGCCTGTTTCACCCTTGAGGCTCGATTGAATTTGAATGTTATGCAAATACGACCAGACATCAAAAGCCTTGTTTGGTATAGCTTTTTGAATGTGTTTCTATCCGCTTGTCGCAGGTGAGAAGCCGTACAGGTGTTCATGGGAGGGGTGCGAGTGGCGTTTTGCACGAAGCGACGAGTTGACCAGACACTTCAGGAAGCACACCGGGGCAAAGCCATTCAAATGCAGTCACTGTGACAGGTAAGTTTGGCCTCTTTTGCTGCCAATTCTCACTTACAAGGCACAGCAACTTGAATGGAACTTGATATGGATTTTTTGTGAATCAAGGTGAAATTGTTTAATACTATGAACTATGAAAAAATAATAATAATAAAAAAAGAAATACTATAAACGGTTATTGAGGATACGTGTTTGTATTTTCTCTTCTTTTTTTGTCACATCTACACACTAAGGCCTTAAGTTCCAGAACAGATAATAAATAAACTCAACATTATCTATTACAGTTTTTAACAAATCAAAAATAATTTTTATTTATAACAGTCACTGCAGCTTCGCACCCTGACCCGTGAGATATTAATTGAAGCTTTCCAATCCTGGCTAATGGGAGGGCAATGTTTTGATTTGGAAAACTGACTTCAATGGCTGAAAGATAACATTTTAAATTGTTACAGATACTGAAGTGGAGTTACTTTTTTACACTTTGATATAAAGTTACAAAAACAGAATCTTCTATGTCGCTACTGTAATTTAAGGAGCCTAACCAGTTTTCAGTAACTAAACTGAATGTTCGTGGAGCTAGCGAATGTTGATTTCTCTTCAGGGTTCGTTTAAGGTCGCAACGTTCGCTAAGCATTCTCTAAACATTCACCAACAATTTTTATGTTTTTTCTTGTCACAAGGAAATCTTGAGCATGATCGCAAATTCCTTGTGACAAAAAAAGGTGTTGGCAAATGTTTAGTCAACGTTGCGACCTTGAACGAACCCTGAGCTTTGATCAAGGTCGCAACGGTGGCTTAACATTCTCTAAACATTCACCAATAATTTCAATGTTTTTTCTTGTCAAAGAAATTTTGATCAAAAATTCCTTGCAACAAAAAAAAAACTGTTGGCAAATGTTTCGTAAACGTTGCAACCTTGAACGAAGCTTGACAAGAAATCAACATTTGCTAGCTTGGCAAACATTTGCCCATCAGTGTGATATGGGCTTATTAGGGGTGGGCAAGGTACTGATACCAGGCCGTATTTCAAGGTTTTCGTACTCACAACATTGATCGATACCAGTATTGGTTGCCCTCTTATGGCCATTTTATGAACAGGGACTAGAAATTAGGATTTTATATATATACATATATATATATATATATATATATATATATTAGGGATGTTAGAAAAAATCGATTCGGCAATATATCGCGATATTACAGCGCGCAATTCTCGAATCGATTCGATATGCGGCCGAATTGATTTTTAAACATACATTTTTTTAGGGGAATATTCAACAAAACGTCTTACTTAAGCATTAGAGAATGTTATATTAATGGAACATTAAGCCTTAATATTTGATTTCAGGGCTGTTCAGACATGAAACAGACCGCAACCTGTTTGTTAAATGCAGTGGCTCAGTTATAAGCCAGAATTTTCAGATAAATAAATACATTTTCATACAAATCTTACAGTGTACATGTACAAGTTTACTGATTAGTATTTTCTAAATTTGAGTTAAAAAAAAATCGCATTAATCAATTTATAGATTCGGATCGGGATTAATCGGCATGTGACCTATGATTCGTGACACGAATCGAATCGCCAGGTACTAGGCAATTCACACCCCTAATATATATATATATATATATATATATATATTATTATTATTTTTTTTTTTTTTATAGCCTTTAACGTGGCCTTAATAATTATTATTAAGTGAGGGACCTTTTCAATAAATAATAAAAAAATATATATATATTGTAACGTGCATTTACTTGAAAACAAACATCTCAGCCTCTCACTTCTGCCCCACTAATATTTGACTCCTTTTTTTTTTCTTTTTCTCCTTCCCGTCCCCAGATGTTTCTCCAGGTCTGACCATCTGGCTCTTCACATGAAGAGGCACATCTGAAGCCGGGGGTGAGCACCAAACCAAGCAACACAGCGGAGGGCAAAAGTTTTTTTTTGTTTTTTGTTTGTTTTTTTATGGAAAAAAAAAACCACATTCTCCCTTACCCAGTCTCTTGGTTGAACTTATCCCAGAGAGCGGAGTGGTGGGAGTGTGTTCCAGCCAAAGCATGCTGTTTTGCACCATACTGAAACCCAGTGCCTCCGGGACCTCTCTTCGGAGGAGGGGCGCCCTGAAGGTTGCAACAAGCGGACAAAATCATCAACGTTCGGGAGAAAGATGCTGAGAGCAAATTTTTGATTAAAACGGTCAGGAAAAAGAAGAAAAAAAAAAGAAAAAAATGTAAAGAAAAGAATGAATGATTTTGTTTGTATGGTGCATGATGTTTTGGGGGGACAGCTGATACACTGGTACTTTGCAAAAACTGTCTGAGGTGAATGTACTGTGAATGTGACTGGCATGGGCTGCCCGCCCCCCCGTCCGGATTGTGGGAGGGAAGAAGGAGAGGATGGATGGCGAGTTGGAGGCTTGCGAGGGGGCTGGCACCGACGTTGCTGTGGACTGAGTGAGCTTTCTGGGGGGAAACATTCCACTTGTGTTTCCCCAGTGGCAGTCTGTCTGGCACCTCGACTTGGGGGCGAGGAGGTTTTTCTACCAGAGAAAAACATGCCACCTTTCTGGTCCGCGGTCGCTGTATGAGATGATAATTTTTTTTTTTTGTGTGTTTTTTGGTGCAGCTACTAAATGTGCAATGTGTTATGTAGCCTGATTTCTTATTTTTTTACGAGCTACAAAGCTTCCTTTGTAGTTTAATTGTATAAGCTGTGTGCTTAGAGGTATAACACGACTATAACTTCAGTATCATAGACAGGTGTTGCATGGTTCTAGGGTTTGTTCATTTCCCGTTTCCACTATAATCAGGACTGCAAATAGTTTCAATTACAGTGCAGCTAGAATGCAAACGGTTGGAAAAAAAAATGTTACAATATTGTACATAAAGCCTTGATGATTCCCTCTTTTTTTTTTCTTCCATTCCTGTGTTCACTTCACCACCGCTTGCTCGTTCTTCTCATTCATCTTCTGCCTTGGGGTGACAATTTTGGAATTTTTTTGTACTTTGTTTCTATCTAATAATGCACTGTTGACCTGAATGGTGCCTTATGCAAGTGACTGCCCCCGAGGGGAGTTCGTATTTGTTATATGGGTGATTTGACAAGCTTGCTCAAGGCTCAATTACAAAATGTCTTCTCTTTGTGTTTGGTGACAGAGATCTGTTTCTTAACTGTGGTCATTAAAGTACTTCTTTTTTTTTTTAATCTTAGCATCGATTTATACGGAAAAGTATTAGGGCTAGTGAAGAGAGGGACAAAAAGGTTGGCAGAATTCTGACTTTAATCTCAGAATTCTGATTTTAATCTCAGAATTCTGACTTTAATCTCCGAATTCTCACTTCAAAGTTAGAATTCTCACTTTAATCTCAAATTTCTGTCATAATTCTCACTTTATTCTCAGAATTCTCACTTTATTCTCAGAATTCTCACTTTAAAGTGAGAATGCTGACTTTAACCTCAGAATTCTGACTTCAAAGTGAGAATTCTCACTTTAATCTCAGACTTTAAAAACAGAATTCTTACTTTATTCTCAGAATTCTGACTTTAAAGTGAGAATTCTGATGTTAATCTCAGAATTCTGACTTCAAAGTGAGAATTCTCACTTTAATCTCAGATTTAAATCATAATTCTCACTTTAATCTCAGAATTCTCACTTTAAAGTGAGTATTGTGTGAATAAAGTCATGCTACTATTCTCACTTTAAAGTGAGAATTCTGAGAATAAAGTCTGAATTCTTGTGAGAATTCTGAGAATAAATTCTGAATTCTTGTGAGAATTCTGAGAATAAAGTCTGAATCCTCACTTTGAAGTGAGAATTTTCAGAATAAAGTGAGCATCCTGCCAAACGTTTTTTCCCCTTCTCTTCACTGGCCTTGATCCTCTTCGATAGATTTAGCTACAATTCTGTAAATAGTTAAAACGCTGTATGTTTAAAGCACTTATTTTTTTCGTTATTAACGATGTCAACTACTGTGTAGTATGTACTGATGTCCATCAAACACAGCTCAAAAGGTACAAAAAGACGCCTATTATTTTTAAGTTGGTAACCACCCCACCCACCCTCACCTCCTCTTTCTTGTCCCTTTTATGCCTGCAAGTGGGACTGAAGAAACAGCTAAAGATTTATTGTAATTAACAGGCTGCAGTTGGACAGGCCTCGCCTTGTAGTGCCTCACAGTAATGAATTGCTAAAGGCTTTGTTGGCATGGAATCTGTCACAGACTGCTGACTGTGGAGCTTGGATATTGACCTGTCTGGGGAGCGTTGTTTTAGCAAGGCAGCAACAGTATTATGAAAACCAAAAAGCACGATCTGGCCCAAAATGGAGTTTGGAAGGTGGGGGTAAAGAGCAACCAATTGACAGCGCTTGTCAAAGTTAAATCGGAAAAGAAGAGGCACACTAAGGTGGAGGCCGCAATTCGTGCAGGATTAAACGATCCCCCCGCCACCTTGCCAAAAGGAATCAGATGTCGCGCTGCGATATATAGATTTCAGATGGGCGGGTGGCGCACGAGGACGTGTACAAACTCGAAACTACGATAGATCGGAGATTGCCGCCAGCCGATACAGTTCAAATCGTAATTGAGCCTTGAAACACCTCTGTTTGCTGACATGGTTTTCACTCGACGTCATCTCTTTCATGCCACTATTCCAGCTCTTCTGTCTCACACACAAACAAACACACAGCTTTGTTCTCAATTGACTCTTTGTATAAAAAGAAAAAAAAACTTTTGTAAAATTGTTATGTTTATGCTTTATGAAATTTTTATTTGGAATTGTTTTGCAAAATTGTTATATTTCTGTATGAATGTATTTTTTATTGGAATAATAAGAAATTCTTATCTGACCTTGCTCCCTTTGTCTTATTTGTTGAGTCTCACTCAGTTGGCCGACATTATTGCAAGCGCTTCTTGCCCCGCGGTGACACAGACAAAAATTAGATTAAAGCCAGTGTGGGCACCAAAAAAGGCACAAATGGGACATTTTATGTGTCATTTAGAAACATGATGTTGACCAGGTGCTCCTACATTTTTATTATTATTTAAGTTTCTCTGTAAATAGATTTCCAACTCATTCACTGTCAGTCATTTTAGAACATTTCAAAATGTTCAATACCCACACGATATTATGTCCAATACCCCACGTGCTAGTTTACTTGCTAGGGAGCTAGCTAGCTAGCACCTGGAGCTAAAACCAAACTGTGGGATGCCAGCTCTCTAGCTAGCTCCCATGGTGCTCGTTTACCTGCTAGGGAGCTAGCTTGCATCAATGGTTAAAGCCAAACTGTGGCAGGGTTTTTACTTTCTGGGCCTGGATTTGCCACCTCTGTTAATGAGTATACTTGTCAAAGGCAGTGAATGAGATTTATTAAAAATGGGACACTACAGTTTCAGTGAAAATAAAATATTGTATACAATAAATTGTCATCAAGAACTATTTATGACAAATGTAATCGCTATTCAATCAGGTGACTGGTGATTGTGTTATTAGTTTAGCTAATGCTAAATGCTATCATGGTTGACAGTTCATTAGCGCTAAACACGACGGAATAGTGGAACTGCCAATGTGGAGTAAACATTTTTGACTGGCGAGTACGTTCAAACGTATTTAAATACGTTCAAATGTACTCACAAATACTCGCGAGTATGTTGGGACTTGTAGGCTAAATGCTACATGATAGCATAGCAAGGTATTGAGCATGCGCGAGTGAAAAGAACACATTCATTATTTAGCACATGATACCAATATGTTCGAAAAATTAAGTAAAAAAAAACATTGTTTACTTGTAACTGATTTATTATTTTTCATTCATTATGGGAAAATATGTTCTTGCGAATATAAACGTACTCGCCAGTCAAAAATGTTTACTCCACATTGGCAGGTTGCTTTGCTAGATAGCTCAACTTAACAGTTCAATTCCTTTTTAATTGGTTTATTGAATGAATGGCTTTACAAATGTGTGATGGACACAAGGTCCAAATCCAGGACTACACCTTCCTCACCTATTCTATCCTCACCATATTCCTCACCTTTTCCTGACCTGTAAATAAATAACAGTATGAAAATAACGGCTTGCCGAATGCACTCGTCTCCCCCCCTAACCAAAAAATAAAACACCCCCAGAAAAGTTTCCTGCAAAACACTGCTTTATATAAATTCCAAGAGCTCCCCATTCCTTACAGCAAGCTCGTGCTCATCAAAGCAGTATAAATAATTTATCTCCAGTTCTTATAGCCCATGGCATTTAATTATAGAGCCACTTTCATACATTTGTTTGATGATTACTTTCTTTAACGCAGATAATGATACAAAACAGCAGTGGATAAACCAAAGAGCCGAGTTTTAAGTTACAAACTAACGAGAAATAACATGCTCCCCTGCTTATGCTGATGGCCTAGAATGGGCAGGCAACTTATTAGCGCCTCTGATTTCCAGTAAAAGCCCTTTTGCGTTTTAAATGAGGTTTACGAGCAGTTGGTAATTAGCCCATTTTTTAAGAACCTCCCAGATTTGGCGAGGAATGTTGTTTTTTTCCGGGGAATGCTCACTTCACATCCAGCAACAGCACCATGCATAATACAGAACATGGCTACATAACATGTACATTGGTACGGTGTGTGTCTTGACCTTCGCCGACCTCTTGAGACTGACTCACCGAACCTCTGGGGTTAGATTGAACCCGGGGTTAAGTACAAATACTACATTAGCCAAACTGTGAAAATACGTGAGGCACTCCCATTAACTGAGCCCGAGCCACTTGAGAAAATGGTACCGCGATGAAGGCCCCCAGCAAGTTAAATGAGGGGAAATAATAAGCGAAGAGGAGCTTATCAGGCTCCGAGTCTGGTCCATTCAGCCAGCCAGACTGCAAGTCATCACATATGCCGTTTTGACTGTGAAAGCCGATGCGTGGGGCTCGCTCCCTCCAGCTCTTTCTGTTAACGGAGTCTATTAGGACTTGGCTTATTGGGGGTAAAATAACTCAAATCAGAGGTCACCAACCTTCCTCACTCCTCATTGTCCATTTTACAGTCAAGTGTGATCACTTAGGAAAAAATAAAACATACGTTTAGTTTGCACGCAAACAACAGAGAGAAAAGAACTTTTGTATTCTTTTCAATTTGTCCCTGAAAACGCCAACAAGAGCTTTTATGTAATGTAGCTTTTACAATGTTTTGTCCATATATCGTAGTGCGGAGTCCATATTGTCTGAAAAGATTAAGCTCTTTGCGCCTGATGAATTCAAACCAGCCCTGAGCTGAAAGCGCATCTTTTGAACCCGGAGACAAAAATCATCAGAGTTCAATTTGACCTGCCCAAAGAGGCAAAAGCTCCGCTCGAGATTTGTAGGTGACATAATGCATCAGTTTGCCGAGGGGGGTTTGCAGACAACCTCTGCCAGCTGATGTTGCTGAGCGCGACCTTGTTAAACTGTGAAAACGGTTGAGTCCCCTGCAGAGAATTGCAACAGTGAGTGAGTTCACATTCAAGTTCTTGTCAAAATGGCTGAAAGGGATTACGTTTGTTGATGCTGAACGGTCCACACCATAAGATCATGTGGAAAAGATAATACCAGATTTGTGTGACATACATCTGACATTGTGGCAATACCAAGTCACACCCCAAAAAAAATGCATTTACCCGCACACACTGGCTTTTGAAATACTATACGAGCAGCACTTCAAATGACCATAAGAGAAGCATGAAAATGAAAGATCGGGCCCAATGAAACCGTGGGGGAGCGACAGCCGTTCCCCCATTCAGCCTCATGTAGTTATTTGGTTCTGGTGAGATTCAATTACACAAATTAAATTAGTGTAACCAGTTAATTAATATGCACGATGTATCATATTCTCTGAAAGAGAATTTGTATAAATGGAGCAAGGCAGTGTGTTGCTATGCTCGGACGAGGTAACCCAGGCAAATAAATGCAAGAACAAACAAATCTTTGGAAACAACAATTTAATGTTAAAAGCAATAGCATTTAAAAACCTGGAACATAAAAGCTATCTTGTAGCTGCTAATGTTAGCTAACATTAGCGCGAGTTGCTATCGCACACAACTTGGTTGACAGTCGGTGCTACTAAATCAATCAATCAAACCTTTATTTTTATAGCACCTTTCATACTTAAAGCAACATAGCACACTTGAAAGACTGCTCTAGAATGACACAAGGCTCAACATGAAGTTAGCTTAAACAGAAAATGTCAACTCTACGCTTCGCATGTAGCTGCTAATGTTAGCTGCTACCGCACACGCAAATTTGAACTAAATTAGCATGAGCTGTTACCACATACAATTTGGTAGAGTTGTGTGATAATCAATCAATCAAATGTTTATTTTTTTAGCACCTTTCATACTCAAAGCAACATAGCACACTTGAAAGACTGCTCGAGAAGGACACAGGAGTCACATGAAGTTAGCTTAGACGCTGGAACTGTCAACTCTACGCTACACATGTAGCTGCTAATGTTAGCTGCTGCCGCACATGCTAATTTGTGCGAAATTAGCATGAGCTGTTACCACATACAACTCGGTAGACTTGTGTGATAATCAATCAATCAAATGTTTATTTTCATAGCACCTTTCGTACTTAATGCAACAACGTGCTTCACAAAACGAACGATAAGAGAGAGACAATGCCCAGATTCGTGTTTGTGGCAGAAATGTTTAATAAAGTCAAACAAATAAAATAATAATTGTATTTACAGACTTTTGCATTGATTTGAATTAGTTTTGTTTCGGTTACATCTTGGTTCCCTGCCTTGTTTATGTATTGTCTGCTCATTAGGTTTTCTTCTCCACCTGTTCTCGTCAGCCATGTTCTTGCCAACCAATCACCTCTCTCCAGCTCATCGTGTCTTGACCAGGTGTGTCTTGTTGTCTAATTTGTTTTTTTTGTATTTAGCTCCCTGCTTTTGGTTGACCTGTGTTGGTTCATTGTTGTTGCAAGTCATGTTTTCTTGTGCTTTTTACACATTACAACAGTTTTTTATTTTTTTATTATCACACAATCACCAACAAAGGCTATACAAAATACACTTTGAAAAGTAACATTGCTAGCTACCAGCCTAGTATGCAGTTTTGCAGGTCTTTATGGCCACTACAATTTGCATAATCGTGTGATTGCATCGTTTACATACACACAACAATGATGAAGACACATTTTTATGAATTGATCTCCACATATTGCCTGAATACAACAAACATTTACATCATTTCCTTTTTTCGTCGCAAGGCTAAGTCATAGTGCCTGTAAACATTTCCACTAATAGCCATCTAATTAGCTGGGGTTAGCAGCAGGCCAGGAGCAAGCGGCAGTGAAGCTGATGTTCCATATAGCAAAGAGGGAGCGATTGTAAAAACACATATGGTAGCGAGTATGTACGTTCGGAGCAATAACCAGAAGCTCATACATATGTATTCACATTATTGGTTTTTCAGTTACTTAATCGCTATTATAGCACACCTATCTGTTATTTGATACTTTTTCATTTTTAGTGCGTGTCGGCTTTAATGCATAAATATGTAAACGTAAGCTTGCCTTGCTTTGAATGCATCATCTTAAAAGAATAAAAAAAAAAAAAATAGAAAGCTACTTGTACTATGGTTGGAAGTAATGTAACATAATAAGATCGTCACACCGGTAGGATCCTGTTGACAATCAATAAACAACGCTACACAGCCCTGAAGGGAACCATCTGGTAATATGGATCATTTTGAAATCAATAAAGGTTAAGATGAAAGCACAATGATCTCATTTGACGAAAGCGTGTTCTGAAATGACAACAGCATGTAAGTGTGAGGGGTTTGCGAGGCGCGCAGTGACACGGGGACGAGGTTCATCCTCGGTGCGTTCGCGCGGCTCAAGGTAAATGAGTCCATTCGGCCACAGTCATAATCGTCGCTGTAATTAGATTCCCTCCGCTATGGCTCTGGCTCGTGTCACTCCGCTGGACAGTGACAGTGTGCTCAGGAGGATGGACCAAAAATACACCGCTGCTCGGCTCCTGAGCCGGGGGGTCAAACGGTCAAGAAGATGTGAGGACAGGTTAGTCCACGTTTCCTTATAATGGTCCCTGGCGGCGTGACGCTTCCGTCCATGGCCTTTACGCGCTCATTATAAAGCATGCTTGGTAGGTCACATTGCTTGTAAAACTATTGCTGCACTGCTACGTAGATTTCCAATCGGCTTCATTATCATTTTTTCACAGTATCTGTAGCGATTCCAAGTGAGTTGTTGCTACGTTACTTCATAAAATAAATGCGTCGTCACTTATTGTGTGAATACGGAGAACATGCATTTGCATACTCTGTAACACAAAGCGAGGCTGATTTGGGGGGGCGGGGGGGTTCAGTCCACTTATTGACTCCGAAATGGAAAGACTGACAGAAAAGTAATGACGTGGCATACAGCTTTTTCTGTCTCCAAATATCTGACTGTTTGACTTTTCAGCACATTTTTGTTGTGTTGACTTGAGCAGGGTGGATTTAGACACGGAATGTTGATACGCACAAATCAATTGCTTTAACTCACATGGTTTGTTCTGTTTTCAAGTTTGGCTTTATTTGGATGATGCCTGCCTCCGCAATGTTAGGTGGCGAGGATCCTTTTAGCTTGTTTAACTCATTCACTCCCAGCCATTTTCGCTGAAGCAACCCCCTTCGCTCCCGGCTGTTTTACTGGATTTTGACTGATTTTGCAAGGCCCACAGCATATTGTGTTGTATTGCTATAAGAACATGAAACCGACCGAGTCGGTTCTTTCATCAGGAAAAAAAAAGTATATTTCTATCCGTTTCCGTTTTGTAGCGATTAGCATTAGAATATAGTTAAGTTCCATCAAATTCAGTTGACTTCCCGTTTAATAGTGAATTCTCAAAATGGAAGATTTGGCTTTCTAGTTGCAAACTTATAGATCTGTGCACTTCATACTTGCACCTAAAGTGTGTGTTAATTTTTTTTATAATTGTTGGGTAATGGCCAAAAATAAAGTTTGTTATGATAGAAATGGATAAAAATAGAATGCCTTCAATATAGTTTGGGAAAGTATTTTAGCATAATCGTGAACCAGATTTCACGAAATGCGTACGAGCGCCCCGATTTACAAGTTAAACAAGAAACTGGGCTAACTGTTCGTTTTTCTAGAAACTTCATTGCGGTGGCAAACTTGTCATTTTTAATTATTTTCAGTGTATTTCAATTGAACTGTTAATAGAAATAGATTGCTGAGTCAAAACAAAAAGTACACTTGAATAGTTTGTGTGTTTGTGTTAATCCAACTTCCTAAAAATCGAACACGGTCAAATTAAGATGTTTATATGCATTAAAAAATTCAGGTTTGAATTGATTGAATGAAATGGTCCCGTGTTCTTCAAATACACCGACAGCTGACTATTGATTGGTTGGTGTCGAGCTCAGGTTTGTGTTACAGAGACATGTAACGAATAACAACAAATGGCATAATTGAAAACAGTGCAAAGGATGAGAAGCGGGGAAAGGAATTTACATTTGTATGGCTTGCTCATTGATATTATTAAGATGCCGGGCCACGTCACATCAATTTTGCAAGGTGTCTGTAGATCGCCATGATACGGCTGTAATGTGTTGTATGAGCCAGCATTATAGAAATTTCTCTCGTTGGCTTTTTGCCTAAGTGACAGGATTGCTCTGGACTTTTACGGGAATTGCATTTCCCACTCTTTTCTTGCCTCTCAAAAAGCCGTACTTTGGACCAAGCTATTATTTTTTTCCCTCAAATCCACACAGCCCGTCCACAATCTGAAGTGAAGGGATTTCATTTACAAGACTCAAGCGAGATGTCAAACTGTGTTAAAGCTGCTATGATTTTCAATTTCTGCTGCCATTATATACTGAAGGTAGCGAGCGGAGACGCATACTGTACTTGTTGAAGTGAAGGTCTGTGACACTTTGAAAAGCTGCCTTTGCTTTTTCCTGCAAGTTAATAGCGAGCATTTGCATGAATCACCATGAAAAGTGCCTCCTGACGATATCGTGCCCGTCTGAAAAAGGCGGCGACAGAAAACAGCGGCCAGATGGAGAAGAGCCCCATGAAACCATCTCTTTTCATTTCGTACAATCTGATCATTTTCACCTGTAATGTGATGCATTCCGCTTTGCTCGGATCATCACAATTACTGTGAGAATAGATGAGATCACGGGATTACGTGTTCTATTTCAATAAACGGATCGGTTCGCTTCATCTGTGTGTGCGGGAATAGAAAATGAATTGGTGTTTTAGCATTCATTCACTTATCGTGATAAAGGTTGCATCAGGCTTCAATGGGATTCCGTTTTCCTATATAAATACATGTTCATTATATAACCTAGCATAAAATATAGAGATGGTGAATCGTGAATTATTCACATTCGAACTTATGGCCAATTATTTCGACAAGTCACGCAAGAATTGCCGCATACGTCATCGAGCTGCGACCATTACGTCATCACTGGAGGAGTATCCTGCATACGGTGTCCAGACGGACGCGTGCGCGGGGCGCGTTTTGAAATCTTTCCACTCTGGAGCTTGGTTTCAAAAGTGATTGGTTTTAAGCTCCGAAACCGCGCCATCGTGTGGACGAAACTTGTGAAACTGGCTTTCGTGTGAACGGGGCCTAGCTCACCAAACCCCTGGGGTTCGATCGAACCTAGGTTCAGAACCACTGTTCTAAGGGGTATTGAGCTCAAACTGTGATGAACTAATGCGTTTTGAGTTGCATCTCATTTCTTTGCGCATGTAATACCAGAACGCCAAATGTTAGCTTAGCCTAGCCAGATTTACAGCTTGCAGCACTATAGAGGATTGTCTTTAAGACGAGAGCCCTTTAGAAGAAAGCCATTACGCATCTAAATTCACATGCCGTCTTCCAGGACGAATTGCTCATGAAGAATTCATCGCAGCTAGGTGTAGTGCATCTAAAACCAAATGGCAAGACTTGACCTTTTGCAATGATGCTCGTTGTTGTCTGTAGTATGTAACAAGGTTTTGGGGAGGTGATTAATTTACATCATGATTTACATCAAATTTAATCACATTCACAGTCTGCGGACAGCGCCGCATCTAATTGTCATTCCAGCTTCAATAAGTTATGAACTCTCGATTGCTTTTACAACGCATCACAATTATCGCCACAACGTACACTTTGCAGTGAATTATTTCCCTTTCAAACAAGTAATCGAGTAATAAACGTTGGAAAATGGTTCAAGGCTGGCAGTTGATGCCGCTTTATATGAAAAATAAACTCAAATGCTTTTTTTGGGGGTCATTGAAGTGATTTAAAATGAGTGGTTAAAGAAATCACCTGTGAGAAGTTCAGGGACATTATCGTCCATCAGGATTCTAAGATTGCCAGGCTTTTCAACACAAAAGAAATTACATGCCATTAAACTGATAATCCTAGAGTGTACAGCATTTTTTTTTTACGCTTCTAAAGCAATTATTAGTAAGTTCTTAGTGTCTCATTGTGTGTTTTATTTATTTATTTATTTTACATGTGTGTGATGATTAAGAATCCTATAAAGTCAGATGCGTGAGGCACATCTGCGACTCATTACTCTGTACTGGTTGACTTACAATCTTACAAGTAGGAAAATGAGAATATGAATTAAAATATTGCCTACACCGTTAAATAAGGATTTACGACGAGGGATTATTTATCTTTCCATTATGTCCCATTGGAAAAGTTTGCATTCAGCCTTAGAGAGGTTCCTTGTATTTTTTGGTTGCTTCAAAATCTATTACAGAAAAATCGGCAGCGTTACTTCAACACCCACAGAGGTCAATTTAACACTTCAAAAGTGTCTATATCGGTCCATACTAAACATAGTTTTTGAAAGTGTTAAATCTAACAATAACATTTAACTGTTAAAATGTTAAAAGTACCCCTTCGGAGTTAAAATCAACTCCCAAAATTGTAACCATTAAAATGTTAACGCTTCAATTTTTGCGATGTGTTTGTTATACAATAAAGTGGTAGAAGGTGTAGAGTATTAAAAGTATTTGATTTGATTTTGTTGTGGTATCTCGTCTCTATAAATGTATTACCACCGGTATGAAATGAATCGCAAAAAACATTGCACCTCGCAATGATCATTAGCTGTAGATCAATTGACTTTCTTAAATGATTGTGTACTTTTGCTTCACAAGGTTGTAAATGTGGCCATGTTAGGTTAATCGCGGGATTTCCGGGTTTGATATTTACATTTGACTTCATCATCTCCCATTAAAGCCCGAGGCAACAAACGAACTTTAACACTCCGTCTGGATATTAATCCTCCTCGCTCTCTCGCTCTACCTCCATCGTCAGGAATTAATTTAGCAATGCACCGCAGCATTCTTTGGACTAGACCCTAATTAATTTCTGGTCACACTAATTAATTATCAATTGAATAAGTGAAGAGCATATAGAAGATAAAGAAGAAGTTAGTGTTGAAGAGTTGATCTACATGCTAAACTGTGGGACAGACCGTATGTGAGGTGAATGCAGTGAAACTTGAGTGGTAAAATTTGACATAACTATGATTAAGGTGTTTTAAAGCATTTTTTAAATACATTTTTCAAAAATCTTGATCCTGTATTTTTTCCCCTTTATTTTGCTTTTAAATGTCTTTAATACTTTTGTTTGGAAATATGCGGAAGCATGTGGAGTAAACAGTTTTGACTGCGCTATGTCGTTCGAACATCATGATAAAGTTGTTCAAACATACTGCAAAGTCATTCAAAAGTATTGATGAAGTCGTTTGAAAGTATGGTTATCATTCAAATCTATTGGTAAAACTTACTAGAACAATTATACCAATATGTTCAAACAACTTTCTCAATAATGAACTGGGCTATATGTCATTTGTACGTACTGCAAAATTGTTAGGTTCAGCCAACCTAGAACATTTAATAAAAAACATATATGAGAAGGAAGACAAGAGATTTAAATTTTACTCAAGAGGAGAACAGACTGTACCCAGATTACAGTCTCTTTTCCGCTCTGGACACACTCCCTCTCTTTTTATTAGTTTTTCACTAGTTACATAGCAGTTGCTGTTCTAATAGGGAGGGGTAACACACAACAGCAACTTCAAAGCAGTCACGGATACAAATCATCGAGCAGATAATAATGTAGACATTTCTTTCTTCAGCACAGAAAGTTTCAAAGTCAAAGCTTCAACAGTTCAATAGCAAAATATTCCAAAATCGTTCAAATGAATTGATGAAGTTGTTAAAATGCATTGGTATAATCGAGCACGCTTTACCATTACGTTGGAACGATTATACCAATAAGTTGGAACAACTTCATCAATAACAAACTGGGCCATGTCGTTCGTACGTACTGCAAAGTTGTTCGACCGTTTTGATAAAGTCGTTCAAATGTATTGATTGTCATTCGAACGTATCGGTAAAGTCGTTCGAAAATATTGGCATACTATTTAGTATACATTTCATCAATACATTTGATCGATTATACCACGTTCTAATGACTTTATCAACACTTTCAAACGACTTTGCAACACTTTTGGTTCTACATTTTCATGGAAATTATTCAAAATGTCGTACTTTTAATAAAAGTGCTATATCAATAAATCCGCCTTGCATATTTGTAAAACCATTACACCTGCTAAAACCTAACCTCGAGGGACGAGCTCTCCAAAAGCTGGTTGACGTAAGATTTGTTACGGTAGTAAAAAAAACAAAAACGTTGTCCAATTAAAAATAATGGATCTCCTTTGGAGACAATAGGTGAAATCACTAGGCTAATAGTGTTGTTTGACAACTTAAAATTCAGGTCAAGAGGAACGGTGGTAAAATATCCATGTCTCTGGCTGCAGTCGTGAATGTCACAAAACTCGGGAATGCTAAAAGGATTCATGACCCTGAATCGACCGTGGGGCTAATGGAAGCAAGTAGCCTTTTAGAGCAGCAATCAGCTCCACAATAAAATGAAGAAGAAGAAAAAACCTTGGGGTGTCAAATTTTGCCTTAAGTCAATGGCCCAGGTGAAAATTACATTAAAATGATCAAACGTGTTTGGCCTTTAATCTAACAAAAAGGTCAGCTGCAGCGCTAACTTTTGCATTCCTTTTTGCTCTATATCAAGATAAATGATTTGCCGGAGTCGACTTGAAAAACCAAAGCAAGCTGTCTGCCACATGGAGCGAGGTTTGGCGGAAGCCCGTCAGTTTGCGCCACATCACGTCCAATCACAGCGACAGACAGCCAACAGGTTACTTTGCATTTTAATTATGAGAAGGTCAAGCCAGGGTTTGTTCACCAGCATGTGATTAAACATGCACTGGACGCATAATTGATAGAGCACGGAGGTCGCTTTGACCCCATCACAATTTTTACAATCTCCCACAAGCCAGTCTTGGTGCAATGTAAATGAACCTGGTAATTTATGACAGACGGTTATTCATGAGAACTAAAGAGGGGGGAAAAAAAACAATCAATAATACATGTTTAGGCCATTTTATTAACTGTCTGTTTTTCATAAATCATCCTCGCTCCAAGCTGTTTTCTTCATCACGCAAGCTTATGGCTTTTTAAAAATGGAAAGAAAAGAGTACAAGTATAATCCCTGTAGATTTTTATGATCTTTCCGGCTTCTGTCACCCAGCAGGATTGACTGCCGCTTCCGCAGTCTCATTTCTCATTGCCACGACGGAGGTGTTTTGAGAGTCAGCATTGACAAATGCGTGAGTTGAAAATATACATAGCCGACATGAATTACATTCTGTCCTTTTAAAACTTTACTGGTGTCAACAAAACGCCTGCAATACCTCCAACCGGCTTTCTGGAATGTGAAAGAGTCAGTGGTGCTGAAAGTCCAAATTGTTGTCATGGTAACCGACTCTTTCATGAGACAGGATTCCATAGCTTCTTTCAACCACAACAACAAACAGTCGTGTGTTATTATTGTTAGTGTTATGGTTGGGTGACCAGATTGGCAAAATCTGATCAAAATCAAATATATACATTATATTCTCACCAGGAACTATTTATAACAAAATGATTTTGGTGACTGTTGTGTTGTGTTACTGCTTTAGCTAATGCTAAATGCTATCTTGGTTGACTGTTCAACAGCGCTAAAACGGTCAATATAGTAATAATATCGGTGGCCGATAATTATCGGCAATTATCGACCAATTTGACGTTATACAGATACACCAGATAATTAAGAAATCTGCCGATAATAATAGACATGCCACGTTGGTCCATCTGTTGTTATGGAAAAAAACTATTTAACACGTATTAACATAAGTTTATACTGTATTGTGGACACTTGTATTTTCTTCAACAATGGGCTTTTCACTTTTTGTACATGGAGGGATATCGAAGTGATCTTAACTGATAAGACTGCTCGGAACAGACTGCTTGCTTTCCTGTCTAGCTGACCCTCCCTTTCTCCTCCCAAAACCCAACCAGGCTGCATAAAAATCTTCCCATGATAATTTATTGCGCACACTCTCACAGATGACTTCTTGTAGACTGCTTTGTACGACGTGTGTATATTTGAAGCATCAAATATAAAGAAACCCAAAAGACACATTGTTTTATTCATCTCGCCTAACTACTGAAAGTTCCACAACACTCCCCAAAATGTTACCATAACAATTTTTGTTGCATTTTTAAAACGTGTCTGTTTTGTTTTGGCAAACTCAAAATGAGTTACTGGTTGTCTCTGAAGCAGCGCTAATTTCGTTGACGATTTTTTTTTATCATATTTTTCGTCACGGAATTTCCCCCCCCGAAAATTACGAAAATCAAGTTCTAATTTTCTGGATAAAAGCTGAAATGCATGCTGAAGAAAAACGTAGACTAAATTGTCAATTTAGTGCACTAAAATTGCTCTTTATTTTGTCGACTACAATTGGATTAAAACTAAAATACAATGAGATGACTAAATTATGACTAATTGAAATTTCTTGTCAAAATTAACACTGCTTTGATGCGGAGATATCAATAAAATTCTGCTTCATGGTGCTTTACACAATGTTTCAATTTGTACATGTTAGACTTATAGTAGGGTTCAAAAGTATATTTGTGTTCAAGTTGATTTTGCAAACAATTATTGACTTACTTATCGACATCGGCACTTTGTGTTTGCTGTTAGTCCGCACGTTTAACATTGCCGTCCCGGATTAGTGTAGAGGCGTCCTGCCCGGACAGCCGCCCCATCAGGCACCTATTTATTATTTTAGTTTATTATTTTTTAAGCAAATCCTGCATAAAAAGTGGGACAAAACAATGTGGCTCAAAATCCGGGACGTGCTATGGTAACTGTATAGTGCCAACAACAATATGAACCTCATAAGTTGTTTTTCACAGCACTAAATGCAAAAGTATCGGGACACAAGCACAGAACGTGAGAATGTAGGGTTCATTGACGTGGAAGCTATTAGAGCTACCACTCTTCTGGAAAGACTTTCTTTTTTGGAGTGTGTCTGGGGGAATTTTCAACCATTCATGCAAGAGAAGCCTTTGCAAGGTGAAAGGTTACTGATGCTGTAAGTGAGGAGCTGGCATGCAATCGCTAGTCTATTTTATCCAACCATGTCTTTATGGCTTTGTCATGAGGAAACAGAAAAGGGCCTTGGAAGAGAATTGTCATAAATGGAAGTGATTAATCCATTTATTCAGATGTGTACCCCCTCTCAATTTCTACAATTAGTAGGTCAGGCAATCATAACTACGACGGCACATTAGGGCCACATACTGTATTGAATACATTTTTTAGAGGGTGGGGGCAATATTCAGAGAACAAAAACTTTTTGTCTTATTTTTCGCGCAAATTTACAACTTTATAAAGTGGCACATTTTCGAGTTTTCTTCTGGCAAATTTTGCGAGTTTTTTCACGGAATGTTACTCCCCTCTGAAAAAAAATATATACATGGCCCTAATACGCGGTTGTTTTTTTATCGGGTCTTCTGCCACTCCTCTCAACTCTCTCACTTCCCTTGTTTTTACCCTTGAACAAAAAGACCGCCCCCTTTATTCCCAATCCATTTCCCATGGAATAGTGCACTAATTCACATCTATTAGGACCACGTATGAAATAAAACATTTTAGAGGGTGGGGGCACTATTCCGGATTTTTTTTTATTTATTTGTCACACTATAAACTCGCAAATATGCGAATTCTGTTCTCACAAATTTGTAATTTTATAAAGTGGCAAGGTTTTTTCTCGGAATGTTACCCCCACCTGAAAAATAGATATATATATATGTGGCCCTAATACACCATTGTACATGACATATGTAATCGTTTTTTTTTTTTTTTACGGGTCTTTTGCCACTCCCTTGAGCACTCCCACTCCCCTTGTTTTTACCCTTGAACAAAAAGACCGCCCCCTCCATTCATAATCCATTTCCCATGGAATAGTGCACTAATTCATGTACATCTATTAGGGCCACATGTTAAATATTTTTTTTAGAGGGTGGGGGCACTATTCCGAGAAAAAAACTCACAAATATGCACAAAAAAAACAATCTCACAAATTTACCATTTTATAAAGTGGCAAATTTGTCACATAGAGGGTGGGAACAATATTCTGAGAAAAAAATTAGCAAATTTGCCACTTTATAAAGTGTAAATTTGCCACTTTATAAAGTGGCAAATTTACACGTTTTTTATCGGAATGTTACCCCCATACGGAATTTTTTTTATATGTGGCCCTAATACGCCATTATACATAACATGTAAAAAAAAATTTTTTACGGGTCTTTTGCCACTCCCCTCAGCACCCCCACTTCCTTTGTTTTTACCCTTGAACAAAAAGACCGCCCCCTTTATTCACAATCCATTTCCCATGGAATAGTGCACTAATTCACATCTATTTTTACCCCCGCACACTTGCTCAAACGCCTACAGATGCCATTCATGTTGCTGCAAAACAGTTGTCTGACCCTGCTCGATGAGCTCTCGGTCTCAGACGTTTCCTATTTGCATACTGTAACACAGCGGGGGAGCAAGGGCTAACTTTCTCACATGGGAGACCAAAGACTGTGACATAATTGCTTGGCGCATTATTAACACTCAGTGGCTGTGAATACATACCCCACATGCTTGACTGAAAAATACAATCTGGCAGAAAAAGGGCGTTTTGTCGTTTAAGCAGTGGTCCAATGTCAATCTATTGTGATCCCAATTGGCCTTGAGCAACTGTTTGCCCGTGTCCAGATTGAACAAACTCTTGGACATAAGGCAAAATCTGCTTTTCCATTGGCCGCATAATGATGGCTTTAATCTTGACTTTAGAAATAACACGGCACGCAGACTTTTAATTCAAACCCTCAGCATTCTTTAGTCGTTTTGAAGAGACACTTGGGGAGAGGAGAATAGTGGGGGAGACAAGATCCCTGCCTTCCCTCTTCTCTCTTTATGTGCCTCTTGGCCATTAAGAGCCAATGAAAAAGCATCCTATGATGAACTGGAGGTGTCTTCTCAGTTGAGAGACGATATCCATAAAGAAAGTCCCTTTGCTGATAGCTATAGAGCTGAGATCATTCGTATCCACCAGGAGAAGATACAACTCTTTTACGCATTTTCCAAGCTCCTTTACGTTCCTTCGCCAAGAAAAAGAGGGCTATCAATTCCACAGAAATGTTAAAGAACTGCAGTTTTTTTTTTTGCATAGCACTGTACTGATATAAACACTAATATATCCGCCTGAAATACATTTTTAAAGGATGGGTGTAATGTTTGACTTGTGTACTGAGAAATCATTGCACGAAGACCAGCGTGTGTGTGTATAATGATTGCCAGTTAAACTGCCTGTTGATTGCATGAACAGTCACGAAAAATCTGGCTAAAGACTCCCCAATAAACGACGGTAAAGTACCCAAAAAGTGAACACATCGAGGGGGACGATGGGTTTAAGCTAAAAGCTGTTATCTTAGCATAGATTTGGAACAGAAACAGACAACAGGCTGAAAGGAACACGGTGAGGGGCAAACGCCATCGGGACACATTGAGATTTGATCTCTCGGTTCACATTTGGAGATGGCCTGAGCAAATAGACACCACATTCTTGGGACTGCTGCCGTCCCCCCTGTTTAAACCTTAAGTATGTATACAGTCTTTTGCCTGCCAATGGTGTCACATATATTTACACAGCTCAAGATGTCTGGAATGCATATTTGGGAGTTACTTGCTGTGAAATAAAGAGCATGTGTTATTCAGTGCGCACCTTTTTCCAAACAGTTGGCTATAGACATACAATACAGTTTACTGAGGTTTCTCATTCTCATATTGTCAGTATAGGCTTAAAATAATTATTCTAAAATTATGTGTTTTTTTAACTAAGTAAATAAGTCATTGCTTTCTTTACTGTGCTATAAGTAAAACAGCAACCATATCAGGCCATCTTGGCATAATAAAAGTAAAGTGCTATAATTGAAAGATCATATTTATCAAGTTAGCTTAGCTTAGTTTTCTTTGCTATCCTCCAAGTAAAACACCAACCTCATCAGGTTAGATTAACATAATGAAAGTGAAGAGGTCAGTTTTCTTTACTGTGCTGTAAGTGAAAGGCCATACTTATCAAGTTAGCTTAGCACAATGAAAGTGAAGATCTCAACTTTCGTTATTGTGCAATAAAACGGCACTTTTATCAGGTTAATAATGAAAGTGACGAGGTCAGTTTTATTTTCTGTGTTATAAGTGAAAGGCCATACAGTATTTATCAGAATAGCTTAGCATAATGACAGTGACTAACTTTTTTAAAAAAAATTTTTTACTCCGCTTTAGGTTAGCTTAGCATGATGACAGTGAAGAGGTCAGTTTTCTTTACTGTGCTATAAGTGAAAGGCCATACAGTATTTATCAGAATAGCTTAGCATAATGACAGTGACTAACTTTTTTTCTTCTTTTTTTTTTAAACTCTGCTTTAGGTTAGCTTAGCATGATGACAGTGAAGAGGTCAGTTGTCTTTACTGTGCTATAAGTGAAAGGCCATACAGTATTTATCAGAATAGCTTAGCATAAGGACAGTGACTAACTTTTTTTCTTCTTTTTTTTTTAAACTCTGCTTTAGGTTAGCTTAGCATGATGACAGTGAAGAGGTCAGTTGTCTTTACTGTGTTATAAGTGAAAGGCCATACAGTATTTATCGGGTTAGCTTAGCATAATGATAGTGACGAGCAAGTTTTGCTTGCGTTTCTTATAGAGGATTTAAAAATTCCCTAAACTTACACTAAGTAGTGCACAGACCTCTGCCAAAGTTGAACTGTTAATAAAAGTGAAAAAAAAAAAAGAGAGAGAGGTAAACGTATCTTTTAGGACAATTTTATTGTATTGCAGCCACCTCCAAAAGTATTGGAATGGTATAGTTTTTGTTGCACAGAATATGTTTGGGTTTAATCAAAAGAGGAATAGACAAAAGTTCAGAATTCCAGATTCTATTTTATAGTATTTGTATCGAGATGAAAATTCAGGACAGCAAACAGTATTAGAATGGACATTATTAAATTAACGTAATGTGAATAAAATTCAATATTTGGTAGCTTAATGTCATTGCTTGCAAAAACTGCATCGAGCCTGCGACCCATTGATTTCAGCAAATTGTTGCATTCTTCATTTGAAATGCTTTTCCAGGCCTTTACTGCAGCCTCTTTCAGTCCTTGTTTGTTTATCTCCCTTCAGTCTCCTCTCCAGGAGGTAAAATGCATACTCTATTGGGTTATGGTCCGGTTATTGACTTTGAACCCCTGATGAAGTCTTTTGTTGTGTTGACTGTATGTTTTTGTGTCATTATCTTGATGAGTTTGTATGCATTTTTTGTTGTAATTTCCAGCCCAAATGGTTTTGTAGACTGCGACCATGATGTGTCATTTTGGGTCATTTAATTCATTTCGTATGAGCAATTTCCTTGACATGCTTTTTATTGTATAATATTAAAAATGGCATCATCTTGGTGGAATGCCATATATTTTGTGTTTATATTGTTTGGGTGGGTTAAGTCAAACCCATGTCTGTCTCCAGCTAAAACAAAGGACTTCACCTCACTGTATATAACTAACTATTCCCGCCAGTTAACAGATCCTAATAATGAAACGTACATTTTGAAAATTGAGCAATGTGCTCCCAGAATAAAGCCTAGTTAATCATTTGCAGACAGTTATTCAATGATTCCCCACATCAATGTCTGGACTTCTGAATCCACACTTCCTCCTCGTTTCCGAGGACGGGCTCCTTTTTGTTTTGTTTTGTCGACGTTATTTGGTTTTGTCTGTATATATCCTGTCGTATTGTTTCGAGGGTGTAAAGGTCTTTGGGAGACCGAGACAGCCATATCAACCCTGTTTAGCATAAAGCTTGTGGCTGGCCCCATCCGTGGCCTAATGAAAAGTAGAAGATAGGCTATGCTTGTCATGCTCGGCTAGTCCTGTGATCGGCAGACTGTGGGCCGTTACTCTGCTTGCATGCCAATTAATCTCGCCCTCAGAATTTCCCACCGCTGCTGTTTTATTCACCACTTAATAGGAAAAATCTTATGCCTGATTTAAAACAAATCGCAACAAAGCATGCTAGATGTATTCTTATTTGGCCCGCCTGGAGGTTTTCTACTTCCTCACGTGGACCTCACATGATTAGTCGTTATTGGTTTTGTGTTCCTGAAAACAAACTAAGGCAGGACTGCCCAAGTTATGTACGGCGACAGCTCTCGACAAATTGTTAGGTGCCAAATGTTTGTCCTTTTGATTTGGTGCATTGGTTAAAGGGCACTTTAAACCAAATTAGCATGCTGCTCAGGCAGCCACCGAGCATGATTACTCTCTTTTATTTATGTGTCAAAGCGGTGGGAGAGAAAAGGATCCGGGCTCAGGCTCAAATACTCCTGGCTCTGTCTCAGTAGACAGCCCGAGTATCTTTAAATGGCCGGTCATCACCATCGGAGAGCAGATAAAGATGGATTTCAGATGAAGCGCCAGTGAACGGAGACCTGAGCTTGCTGTTTTTAAACCGCCTCCAATCATTCATCATCGGCTCCGCGCTTTTGTAGAAATGAAAAATAAAAAAAAAGCACTCATACAGCTATTTTACAAATCAACACGGAGCTGACAAAAAATATCGTCATCCATCATTAATAATACACATGTTGGCTAAGCTCACAAGACAAGCCCAAGAATTCAGGTTACAATTCATTGGATAAATATTTCATGACTAACATCTGTGTGTTTTGAAGTTGCTACAAATGAACGTCAAACACAAAGTAAGTGAACAAGCCGTCGGGGGGGAATGAAACAAAAGATTTATCAATGCGGGGAGACGAGGATGCAAGCGGAGCGGAGGGGGGGGAAAAAGAACAGCAAACCGTTTTCTCCAGCTCATTGAAAAGATCACATACAGTATTCACTTTGGTAGACTTTGCATTATAGCTGAGAAAACCCCGATGGGAGGGGGGCGGTAGGATGGTGAGTTGGGGGGGGGGGGGGGTGAAGCGTGAATGTGTGCCCTCTTGTGCACCCCGTTTGCACCCCCTCCTTTTTTTTGGGACTGTGCCACGGCTGGGACAGTACTCACATTCTTCTTCAGCTTAGTCCGGGACTCTGTCAACTAAGCGCTAATGGGCAAAAACACAAAAAGCCCTCAGAAGACAAAAGGAATCCTTTTATTTTGCATACATTCAAATTAGTCGATGCTTTTCTCATGATCTTGAGGGGGAAGCCCCCTTTTTTATATTGACAATACCGTCCCTACTTCCTCTTATCTGTTTGTCTGATGTGTGTTTTAGGCACTCACATCCAGCGCATTTCTTCACTACTGTGACATGCGGTGAAGGGACTATGAAAAAAAAAAAATCCTATCTGATGGCAACTGGAGCTTAAATAAATAAATTGTTTTCTGTGTCTCAGGTTGTGCCTATTGTTGAAGTCAAATGCAATTTTATACTATGAATCATAAACTACATTTAAATCTAACGGCCAATTCACACTGACTGCGGAGCGGTTTTCCGTACAGCATCCGTACGGCATCCGTACGGACGGACGGACTGCAATTCACAAGTTGCATAAGCTGTACGTGTCCGGAAATCTTCACCTGCCAGACCACAAAATCACTGGGGTTCACGCTGGAGAGTTGAGTTCACGCCATAACAACTGTGTATATATGCTTTTTGGACATTATTTCTGGAACTTCTACCATGGGTATGTACATTTTGAGTTCAAATAGTGTTATTTTGTCATGTTTAATTTATTCTGAGCTCGTTTTTTGCCTTTTAAATGTCCGACACATGTCAAGCTATGTAGTTAGCTTAGCTAGTCTCACTTACAGACCCATTTTCAGACATAAGCACATAAAAAGATTTACTTGGTTGTTGTTTAAACTTGATGGTGGGCAGAGACCCAACTATTTGTTTTCAAGCTTTTAAAACATCCATATAGCCCTTTTAATGATCATACAAGTGTAAAAATTTGAAGCATAAAAACAAAATGCTGATGCGCCTCATCTACTTTTTGATTTGTAATATTAATACGTTTAAAAAAAAAACGCTACCAATTTTTAGCTTTGCAGTAATTTTTAAAGTACTTCTTCGTCTTTCAGTATTTTTAAATACCCCTTGAGAGAAGAAGTATTTTTTGGAATAAAAACAAAACAATGAGGTTGGCGAAATCCGCCTACCTAAGTTTTCCAACAATTAACCCGTCATATGTAGTGACACATCAAGAACCTCCACCTCTTCATGTTCTTCATAAACTCTTGTCTCTGCGTTAAGCATGTGGCCAATCATGTGACGCAAAGCCATTATGTTTCAGTCGCAGATAAATCCCAAGACACTTCCCGCTTGCTTGAAAACAAAGTCAAGGAAGGTTATTTCTGAAAAAAGCACTGAATACCACTCAAAAGTAATGGAAAGAGTACTCATCTGCATCTTCTCTCGAGAGCTTTTCAATCCACGGTGGCCACAAGGACAAATACAAACACAAATAATTTTAAGTTGAAGTGAGTTAAAGACATTTCTCAGATACACAGCGGCCATGGAAGTTGTAGAAAGTAGGAAGGGAAATTTAATAATTACACCACCACCCCAAAAAAATATGTTTTTAAGCTTTCCAAGCAATGTTATTATGAGATGCCTACATGTAGTTTTTACTTCAAAAAATTGTCATTTAAAAATGACTGGACAAACTAAGCAATCATATCTTTCATATGCACAATGTTAACTCTAAAAACAGTTGGGTCTAAAATAACCCAACTATAGGTCAAAAATGGACCGATCCTCTACTTGGGTCTATTTGACCCAACTTTGAGTCAAGAAATGGGTCTTTTAGTTTAAAACAATTTATTAATATTGGTCAGATCCTTTACTTTGGGTAAAAAAAAAAGGGTCATTTTGTATAAAAAACAACACAGAAAGTTAGGTCGAATTGACCCATAAAGTGGATCGGTCCATTTTTTTATACATAATTGGTTTACTTTTGACCTAACTGTTTTTAAAATGTTCAATAAGGCTCCTGTATTAGATTTCAAGAGAAGTCTACCTAATGGTGTGAGCTTTACTTCTTCCTGCACTGCATTATATTCCCCGTACTCTTGATCACAGAGTTTTACAAAAATGTGCAAAAACTCAACAAGCTGTTCATGCAGATCGAAATAAATACATTGCTCAAAGCTGCCGTGAAAACAACGCATTTGTTTGTTGGGCTAGACGAGCCTGCAAGCATACATCCTGCTGAATGCTCAGGGGGCCGAACCAATTGAGAATGTGCCATTAAATCATGTATCAGGATAATCCGGAATCGCTTTACACCCTGGCCGCCTTTTAAAAAGCACCGAAACTGGCTTTGCTTTTTTTAGCCATGGTCCTGAATCACGCCCCCTTCCCCCTTCTGTTTTCCTTTCAGTGTATCCTGGGAACCTGGAGAAATAATTACATCACCGTGATTCTCCCTTTCAGCTCGTCCGATTGGATTTGTGGGAAACTCGGTGCAGGAAGGAAGGAATTGCAGGTGTGTTTAGGACAGGAACAATAGAACGAGAGCAAGGACTGTGTAAATACTGCATGTGGCGCAGATAAAGAAGTGTTTGCTCTTTGTTCCAATGTGTTTTTACAGCACTGCCACCGACTCTATCAGCACCGTGCACCGGCCACTAAATAGGTACGCACGCACTATTTAATGAGTGAAATCAACTGCAGATTACATTTCCGCCAGCTATTGTTTTGCTCATTTCACTGACTCCGCACCTCTGTTTGGTACAGTACACATTTTATTACCATTCCTTTGTAAAAGGTCCATAGTCCCACTCTTCAATACCCCTTTGTTGGGCTGGTACATTGGTATGCTTTGGTACACTTGTGGAGCAAGGGGCAAGTCGCAGTTCTGTCCGGTGAATGGACGGCAGGAAATTGTCCGCTTTCTATAGTGATACAATGCGATCAATTGACATACATAATACACATAGTATATGCTGTGTGTAATTTTTTTGTTTTTGTTTTGTTTATTTATTTTTCAATCATTTTTGCTCTTTCTTTTTATACATGTTAAAAATGTCATTCATTTATTCATTAATTCGTTCATATATATGACTGCCTCGATAACCCGATAGCAGACGGTAGATAGTTCACTCCCAGCCATTTCCACTGAAGCAACTCCCTTCGCTCTCAGCTGTTTTATTGGATTTTGACTGATTTTGCAAGGTCCACAGAATGAACTTACCAAAAGAAAGATTAGAGTCTCTTCTTTCATCAGGAAAAAAAAGTATATTTGTATCTCTTTCAGGTTTGCAGCAATTACCATATAGCTAAGTTTCATCATTCTTCACAAACCTGTTGAAAACACTGGCAAAAAGAGCTTGTTGCAACATGGCCCTGGTTGATCTCTTATACTCTGCTGCCACCTGCTTGTAATTTTTTGTAATACTATCATTGCTTTAAGCGACCTCTTCATGTCAGAAACTTTAGCAAAGCCTTCTGTTGCTCCAACATAAAAAAAAAAAAACATTTAAAAAAAGAAGGAAAAATATGTTTTGGGGAGTGAAGGGGAAAGTATTCAAAAACTTATTTATACGTTTTTTGGGGTTTGAAATTTAAAGTTTTAATTTGGAAAAAAATCATCCCTGAATCCCCAATCTAATTAAATTGCAATTTTTTTATTTCAAAATGTGTCACACTGCAACACAACTGACCAATAAGGCACTGTAGAGACAGTAGGCGCGACCGAATAATATGTCAATCATTTTTCAGTGCATGCCTCGCACTTACTGGCACTGGAAAACCATTGCCAAAGTTGTCGTTCTCACTGGGTCGTCAGGTAAGTTGATCATCTCGCTTTTAATTTTAATTGGTTGTATATTTTAAAACATAACAACCAACCGGTAACATTTCGTGTTTGGCAACTTTTTATAACATGCTACCAACAGAGCAGCCTTGGCGAACAGTCTACAGTGTGTGTTGTATGTACAGCTGAATGTCGCATCCACGTTCGTGAGGTGTGTAGCTTTGGTTAGCGTGTTACTAATAGTTAGCTAAACAAAACATGGGAAACGTGTTTACCCAATGCCCTTATTTGATTTATGTCCATTTTAAGTCTTTCAACCGAGGGGTGAATGAAAACAACTAGTGTCGCAGTTTCGGCGAAATCAAAGGTGAGAGGTCGCATTTGTTAGGCCTCATTAACAGTCTATTAAATCTTTTGTGTGGCTGCGGCCCCCAAGAGAGTTGTTTACAATCATAACCCAAGCACCACTCCAGTCGGCCCGGCTCTCCCGCTTAAAGTCTCCATAATCCTCATTCAGGCTTGAGCAAACCGTCCTCAAACGACCATCCACACCAACTCCCAAACAGCTTTTGTTCCAACAGAAGGATGTGGTGCATTGGGTGGCACGAAGCGCTGCCGCGTGACACACAATCTCCGCCTTTTGTTCCCACATTCTCTCCATATGCAATATTTGTTGTGCCGTCCTTTGTGAAGTTGCTTTCCCGTGCGACTGGCAGACGTCTTGACGTCGACTTGAACCTGAATAAGCCACGCGGTTTTATTTATAGCGCGCGTCTGTTGCGTTCTGTCTGCATAATAAGCTGCTAAATGTCGCCCGGATGCAACAAATGCGACTCTGACGAAGTGATGACTGTAGCAAACAAAACAAAAACACATAGGCTGACATTTGTTTACCTTCATGAGGACGTGGGCTACAAACTCCCAAGTTAGCGTGCAAATTAGTCATTATCTAATGTTTTGTAAAAGTGCATGAGTTTAACTAAGTGTAACTAAAACAAGCCAATCTACTGTCATTATCTTCTTTTCCTTTCGGCTTTTCAGTTGCCTCCATCTAAACCTGTCCTCTGCATCCTCTGCTCTCACACCTTCATGTCCTCTTTAACTACATCCATTATATCATACAAAAATGTTTTATCACTATAATTTCCTATATCCTGAGATGGATCAAACCGGCTGGATTTTGCTGCTTAACTCATATTCCACTAATATTCCACAATCAAATGATTCCACAATATTAACCAGAATACCATATTTAAACCAGGAGTGCTGCATAGAACATATTATTGTAAAAAATAAATAAAAAATTAATTGGGGGGGTTGACTTCCCCTCACTCCCAGCTATTTTCACTGAAGCAACAACCTTGTTGGCTGTTTTACTGTTCTGACTGATTTTGCAAGGCCCACAAAACATTGTGTTCCATTGCTATAAAAACATGGAACCTACCAAAAGAAAAAAAAAATCTTCTTTCATCAGTAAAAAAAAGTAAATTTGTATCTGTTTCAGTTTTGCAGCAATTAGCATTTGAATATAGCTAAGTTTCATCATTATTCACAAACCTGTTCAAAACACTGGAGAAAAGAGCTTGTTGCAACATATGCCTGGCTGATCTCTTATACTCTGCTGCCACCTGCTGGCCATTTTTTGTAATAACTACCATTGCTTTAAGCGACCCCTTCAGGTCAGAGGCTGCATCAAAGTCTCTTCTTTCAACAGGAAAAAAAAAAGTATAGTTGTATCTGTTTCCGTTTTGTACCAATTGGCATTACAATACAGTATAGCTAAGTTTCATCATTATTCACAAATTTGTTTAAAACTGTGGGGAAAACAGCTTTTTTGCAACATGGCCCTGGTTGATCTCTTATACTCTACTGCCAACCTGCTGGCCGTTTTTGTAATAATTTGCTTCAGCCGTTCTCTTCAGTTCAGAGACTGCATCAAAGCCTTCTGTATGCTCTAGCATGAAAATCTATTTTTTTTTTTAAATAAAAAGCGTATAAATATGTTTTTGGGACAGTGGTAATATTTAAAATAAAACGTATTTATACGTTTTTGGGAGCAAATGAGTTAAAAGTGACTTTTCTTGTTTAACATTGCCTAACAAAAGTTTTACGATAGCGACAGTTAATCCTTGGAATGGCTTCATTCCATTTCCATTCTTTCATACGTAGTGTTATTTCAGTTGAACCTGAAGTAGACCGACGTTCCCAAACAGATTGTGTTCGACCTTAGGGGTTCTACATGTTACACAGTTTGGCCTTGGGAGTGGATAAAAAAATAAAATAAAAAAGGTCATTGCCATTCAAATTTATCCTGACAGGTATTTCCACAAGGTTTATTTTCCACGCCGTACACTGAACGGCGGCACGCCGCGCTAAAACTTCTTTTCAATTTGTTCAGGTTTGCTCCTCTCACCGGAGGTCATAGTCTCGCCCGGGGAGCCAAAGCGGCACTCCGAATCTTCCATCTCTGACTCTTTTGCACTTCAAAGTCTCTCCGCACCTTGAGATCACCAACTCTGCTTCTCACTTGGAGAATAAAAGAGATACATTACGCTTTGATGAAATTGATCCCTGAAGATGGCGAGCTGGATGTCAGCCAGTTTGATAATGATGCTGATGCGCTCCCGCAATGCTATTTCTTTATTTTAGCTTTCAGTGCAAGTAATACCGTTAGATCCGCCATTACGAGTCAATAATGCTCGTCCCCGGAGTGGCCTCTGTGCTGATGCGTTGTTTTTTTTTGGTTTTTTTAGATGTCGCACAGATGGAAAAGGTTGTCTCGCTAATATTCCAGGAGGGATTTGACCCAATTTCTTTGACAAACTCTTCACCCTTTCAAGCTAAATGGCACTCCACTCGGAATAATTAAATATGACAGTTCGGACTTCATGGTGACTTCGCCCAAAATCTGCTGCACATGCCACTGAATCCCTACAAAGCATGCATATGAGAGAAGAGCAAACAGCCCATTCAGCAATCAATGTGAATGCGAAACATGCTTACAGTTCACTTGGCCGGGTGGTGGGGTGGCGGAAAAGGGGAGGGAATCCTTATTCCTGACACAACATTATTTCTATCAGTCTATTAGAAAATAACAGCATTTTCAAAGACGGGGGAGGAATTCATTATGAGCAGTTAGCCTGAAATGACAACACACATTATACGACGATTAGTTTGCACAAGGCAACTAATGGATTCAATCACAGCGCATTAATAAACAAGACACTTAGCTTTGTATCTACCTGAAGAGCCTCATTAATCTTTCATTGAGATAGCCACAGCCGGGGCCAAGCTGCACAGGTCCAATACTTTGACTACTGGGGAAACAATGTCAGCCGCTACATCTTCCGCTGGCACTCCCTCCGGTTATGTAGAGCTAAGAATAACTGCCGCTTGCAATGAAAGAGCAATAAGTGATATTATTCTCTCGGCCCCGTTGTAGAAAATGACCGTCATACATCTACAGGAAGTGAGGGGATAGCTGATCGTTAGCAATGAATCGATGATTACTTTGGCAGGTGCTTTCAAAACTCCCCGCCTTCGACTTAAACAGCCAAACTTTCGCCCCCGCGACGTCGCCCCACCCACTGGCATTTCAAAGTGCTCGGCAGCAGAAGGAAGAAGCAGGCATGACATTTCGGCTATGAAGACTAATAAGCTTTATTTTCCAGCCAACGTGTGCAAATGAAAGCAAATGTAAGAGCTGTGTTTTTATTGCGACATTAAAAGCTGTTATTCTTTTTATCCATTAACTGTATTTTTTTTTTTTTTCACAGGGTCTTTAATTAGTTAGCCACAACTCCGAAGATGCTGCTTTATTGTTTGGGTCATGTGCAGGACACTTGCTAAAATGCTCTGCGAGGTGCCCGATCTCACAAAATAACGTGGCAACAATGGCTTCAAACTGAATTATTTAGCATTAGTAGCATTACATAAAGCATCTTTTCTCATATTAGTGGCCCCGGGGCCAGAGAGTGCAAAAAGCATAACATTAGACATAAGGCATTTATTAGGGGCTGGCCTTTATTTATACAAATTCAAGATATGGAATATCATTCTGAATAATTAAGGACGGGCGAGTACTGATGCCTGGTATCGGTACTTGCAACAGAAGCAGACGCCATTTTATGATCAAGAACTAGATATTAGAAAGATAGATTTAAAAAAAAAATCTACCATGGGGAAGTCACTTGAAGAAAAAAAAACCCTGTGTGTGTCGGGGGGGGTATCCCAAAAAACTGGAGGAGAAATTACTCAGAAAAACAGAAAATAAAACAGTGGAATTTTAATAAAAATGTTTTAGCTGCCCGAAAAGTAATTACACTTCCCTAGAAACTCAAATGTTAGCTTACTAAAATCATGCCAACTGATTGACATGCTCGTAATTGATAGCCTATAGTTGAAGGTACGTTGGTGGTATGTGGGAAAGTGCCCGCCACTTGCGAGTCTGCAACCAGTCACTTGGAGTTCAGAGGTAAAAAAAAATGAATACAATTACTTTAAAAAACAGAGCTCCAGCTTCTGTATTTTTTTTTTCCAGTTTTTTTTACATATTTTTCTTTTTTTGTTTTTCTGAGTCATTTTTCCTCCTGTTTTTCCTGAATATTACACCCACCCAATCCCCCCCAAAAAACAGAGCACCACCTTCTGTTTTACTGAGTATTTATTTTCTAGGGTTTTTTTTTTTCCCCTTTTTTCAGATTTTTTAAAAAGTTTTTGAAAGTAATTTTCCCTCCTGTTTTTCTGAATACCCCCTCCCCCAATTTTTCAGAATATTAGTGTATGACAGAAAAAAATATATTCATAAATACTGAAAAAAATACACACAAAAATCAAAGCTCCCCCAAAAAATGAGTCACAAAACTGGATTTCTTTTTTTCCAAGTGAATGCAACACGCTTCCATAAAGTGTAATCCATTTTATGTTTGATAAACAGACCCTTGTATAATTGTTCCGATTTTATTTAGTTAGTGCCTTGTGGGTTATTATTACACTAGAAGCCTTTACTCAATTGTAATGGTTTGCATGGCTATCAGCAGGCAGCCAACTCCGGGTAATAATATTGGTTTAGTTCTGACATTTTTAATGACAAATTTAATTGTATAATCAAAAAAAAAGCTTTTACTAAGACAATCCAAATCACACAGAGCAATAAAATACCTTCAGACAATAAATGAAATGTACTGCTCATAAACGCGTTGTAACGACTATGAGCGCTGTTGCCGTTCTTTTTATACTCCCTTAATATTCAAATTGATTGTGAATATAATTGAATTGATTAGTTTGCGGGCTTGTCTGTCTGCTCATCCCGTCCATCAACATGATTCACGCTAAAAGGAAGAAGGAAACTGTGAGTATACGCAGTGATCAATCCGCTATTCAGTCATTTAATCACCTAAAAAATGCATGTTTATCAGTTGTCTGTAACAGTTTCATTCTGATGGATTACATGCATTACAGGCCCGCTGCCGATCTGATTTGTATTCCTCGCTGTGCTGATTACAAAATTACACTGCTGATGCATTGGTTTTCAGCATACAAGATTGATGGTACCAATGAACAGAAAAGAACAGCAACTTAGCCGCTGGACAAAGAAATGCTGCGGGACACATGTATAGACGGCGCTGGGTGAATGAATGCAAAAGTCAACAAATGGAGAGTTTAAATGGGTAATGGTTCGGATGACAGCAGGAGTCAGATTTGCAGACATTCAGGTCGACAGCCACCCGGCTGAATGTCAGCGTTAGTCGAAGGGATTTATCACAGTTTTTGGCTGCCATTCTATTTGTGCTCGCGCGGGCGTGTGTGTGTGTGTGTGTGTGTGCGTGCATGTGTGTGACTCGGGGGCATATTCCCTGTGGTCTGCAGACAACCCCAGGCTGTTCTCTCAACTTCAGCAAGTCTCCGTCTCTATCAGCCTGGGATCAGGGCTGCTCCGAGCTTGTGTGAGTGTGTGCCCACGCTGTCTGTTGCTTGCTTCAATATAACCAGCCGGAGCAGGCTGGGACCAGGGGGGGGGGGGGGGGGGGGGGGGGGGGGTGACAGACAACACCAGCGCACAGGCACACAATAATAATGCTGCAGTAGCACACACACACACATGACACACACACAGGCACGCAGTTGTGCAAGAGCACGCAAATGCATGTACGTACAGATACATGTTCTCATAGCACACACGCCCACGCTTGGAGGGGAGCTATTTGTGTGTGTGTGTGTGTGTGTGTGTGTGTAAGGCAAGGGAATAGAGGCCTTTCTTCCCCTGGGTGCCAGGTGCCGACAGGATATCTTCTGCTAAAGGCAGTTATCTAGGGGGGGGGGGGGGGGGGGGGTTCACCAGAGTATTGTCAGCATGCTGCTGCAACATGCAAACGGGGGAGAAAAAAAAAATCTGTGCATCTTGAAAAATAAAAATACCTCCAGAAGAATGCAAATCAGCCTTTCAGAAGTGGAGGAGGATTATTTAAAGTGATGCTTTTGTGTTCAGTGTTACACTGATTTGTTTGGCTGTAAAATAACAGAAAAGTAAAAAAAAAAAAAAAAAAAGAAAAGATTCCTCGCGTGCATATCTCACAGGGTGTTGCAAAATTTATAAACCTAAATATAACACTGCTTTCTACTCACTGTTTACTGAAGAGATATGTTATTTCAAGGCATCTGCAATATGAATCCAAGTACATGCGCGGGAGAAGAACAGAATGTCATGTCATGGTCAAACATTCGTGAATTTAAACAGCTAGAAAAACCCATCGTCATCTCATTTTTATTCGAATTTTCAACAAATGCGAAAATAAAACTTAATGGAAATGCGAGTAATTCCAAAAAGGGCCCACAACTTGCCCCCAAAAAAATTTTACGCTTGGAGGGGGTGAATTTTGAAACGTACCGAAAAAAGTAAAATGCGAATTTTGGCTATGGAATAAACGCTGATAAGACCGGATACACGTTTTGACCGGATATTACGTCACACGTACGTTTGTAGTCACAAAGCAATGGCTGACGATAAAGTAAGGTGTGTTTGGGGGGATGACGAAACAGAAATATTTTTGGAATGAATTAAAAAAGTGAATATCAATGCAATTTTAGATAGAAAACAGCAAATAAACGCTACGGTTATCAAGAATTACGAAAGTAAACTCACACGACGTCATCACACGGCGCAGTCGCTTCCTGTTTTTCTTCTTCTTTTAAATTACTGGTGGATCACATCTTTATGGTGTATACCGCCACCTACAGGGAGTCCCCTCTCAATATTTGCAAAAGAAGAACAGATGGAAACGGGCATAAGTCGCTTGCCCGTTTTGCGTATATTTTCAGTAAATTATAAAAAAAATAAATCCAAACAATTGGAAGGAAACCTGACTATTGACTACGGTCAGAATTCCGGTTTTTGAAACATTCGGGTTAACCCGTTTACATGCGTGAGTGGACAAAGTTACTCCCATATACAGTACATACCCCGATCTACAGTTTCATAATTATTATTTTTTTCTGTGTATTACTTGTGCGCAATATTTAATAAACACCATAGTAAAATGAAAAAAGCAACACATTTCAAAATTCAGTCATCTGAAGGTGCTTTTCTATTGGCTGCTGCTAGATGACATCACTTCTGTGTGACACACTTTCAGACGTACTTATTCCGGTAAATATCGGAAAAAAATATATACCTAAAATCATCCCCAAAGGCTCATGTATTAAATTAATTACTAAAGACTAAAACAAAATTTTTTAATGAACATTTTCGCTCTAATCATAGTTAGTTTTAGTTAATGGTGTAAACATAAAATGTAGTTTCAATTAATTTTTGTTTTTTAAAAAGCATTTTTGTTTTTATTTTATTTCATTAACTCCCAGTCTTATTGTTCCAACAGTATGCTATTCACCTTCAAGGCAGAAAATAACGTTAAAACCGCTGCGGGGAAATCAATGTATACATTATTCAACTTAGGCGGGCTTAACAAGTGTCAATGTAAGATGGCCGTCAGTGGCTTCACTTTTCCCGACGGCGAGTAGCTAGCGGCATTGTTAGTCATGCGTTGGAAGAGAAAAATAATAATAATAAACAACAATAATAAATAATGAAAACGCCGCCAAGTTCGGCTCGCTTAGAGAGTGGCAACGTAAGATGGCCGCCACGCAGACCAGGATTCCTCGCAGATAGAGCATGCGCAAAACACATTCTTAAAGATCGGCCGTACCCATCCATAGCTGAATTATTTTATTTTTTATGTCATATCGAAACTGTTAGTTAACCCATTAGTGTCAAGTTCCAGACATCCAACCATCCAATTTATCTGTGTCACTGGAGGAGGAAGAAGCTGTAGTCTATCCTAAATGATTTCGAGTAAGAGGCGGGGTACACAAGACAAATAACCACACACCCCAAAAAAAATGAAGTTATACTAAAAAAAAATGCAGCGTACTAAATAAGTAACACTATTAAGTTGGGGAAAAAAATGTAAGACTCAGAAAGCGGTGTGAGGTTACGTTCCAGTGGATTTTATAAAGACACCGCACACAATGAACTTGTCCTAACTTGCCATGGTGATTAGACCACACATTCAACTCTCCCGATTCATGACTCCATCTCAGCGCCGAAGCTATTCTTACCGCAGTCGTGACGCATGAGATTACAAAGATCCACGGCCCGAGCAAGATCGCAGAGCTGAGCACAGTGGAAGTCTGTTCCCTCTCTTCTGCAGCATCCTTATTTATGTCCAGGAGATGTGGTGGAGGAGCAGGCAGCCTGTAGGGAATCCTCCATGGCCATGTAATCTGGGTTCGGTGCTTAGACACAGCAGATGAAGGACAGACTTATCTCTGGAGGCGCAGTTGTAGAACAGCTACTGCAAAGGATGATGCCAAGTGATAAAACCCGTCTGTTGCCAAGAAAAGTGCATCTTCAGGCATATATCTTTTGAATTGCGGGTAACATTCTCCTGATGGGAATTTGTGCGGAACAATACTTTGGTTGACATTTCTGGGTAAGTATCTACTTTCTTGGCAAGCATTGGCGGAAAAGATAAACAATCTTTGCATGTCTGCTGGGTACAAACCAGTTGCTGGGTAGGTTAGCTTAGCATGACGATGGACCTGGCATGTGACCCAGCATGCCTGCCAAAGTATTTTGTAGGGGTGTGCCCAAAAATATCGATTCTCATTTAGTACGATTCAAAATCGATTTTAAATGTCCCAAAGTAAATTTTGTTTCAATTGTTTTTATAGCCCACTGTCTTGCCCTTGTTTGTGTGTGCCTTTATTGGGAGCACTGGTCATGTTGTACACGATTTGGCCACTTATAGGGCAGTGTAGTTTCACGCGTTCTGATACACTGTTAAGTTGTAGCCACATGAGAGAGTAGAAGGAAAACGTCATGATCAAGTTATTCCAATAAAAGTTGTTTTTTTTTGCAGCGTAGGAAGAGCATATGCCGGTTAAGATGCTTCTCTGTATACATTCCTGAAGCGTTTGGTATAAATAGCCTTTCTTTTGAGTGATAAAAGTGCCGTGAGTAGCACGCTAATTAGCATTAGCGAGTCAGACTGGAGTAGATCATGACGATTCTTTGCACATCTATAAATTGAAGTAGAAACTCATTGTCAATCAAATCATTTTGAATCAAAAATCGTTCTGAATCGAATCGCAGACCCAAAAATCGGAATCAAATTGAATCCTGAGACAGTCAAAGATTCCCACTCCTAGTATTTTGTCTGTACTGTATTTGTATGCCTGAAATTATATTTTGCCTTATACCTGCTTGCCCAAGCCAAGCTGGAATCGGCTCTCGCTAAAACAAACTCACCTATACTTTTCAAGGTATCCCCTCACATTTGTTCCTGATCGCAAAGCCGCAGTAGTAAACAGTCTTGGTGGATAACGGGAGTGTTTATTACCAAATGTTCTGCTGCACTTTCTGTGCTTGTCTGAGCATGTGAAGGCCTTTGTTAAGTTCCACCTCTCCCCAAGGACGTATCCTCAACCCCAAATAACCCTGCTGTGCTTGAATATTCCCTCCCAACACAGTTTGTGTTACTATTTGATTTCCGTGCTTTTGTACTCGACGCAACAAATCCCAGCTCTGGGGCGGAACCCGACATAACAATGAGTTGTGCAGCTATCTGTGTTTTAACTGGCTCAGCCGGAAGAACTCTCTGGATTCCTGCCAAAACAATTCATTCACGTGGAGTTCCTAACACGCCCATGTTATTTCACGCCTTTATTTTGGAAACTCGACGGAACAAGCCCGTTCATCACAGTTGGAATTGGTGCAAATATTTTCATGTTTCTTAAAAGCTGAATATATACTTACTGGCCCATTTCGTTGGTACAAGTTAACAGAGGTGTCAAATCCAGGTCCAGAAAGGAAAAACCCTGCCACAGTTTGGCCTTAGTCCCTGATGCTAGCTAGCTAGCTTCCTAGCAGGTAAACGAGCACCTAGGGAGCTAGCTAGCTAGCACCTGGGGCTAAGGCCAAACTGTGGCAGGGTTTTTACTTTCTGGTTCTGAGTTTGCCACCTTTGCAAGTTAACTATAAAAGATAAAGAGTACAGACACCGTATTATATGCCAAAAATATTGGGAATAACTTCTTTGTAATAACAAGAAAAAAAAATGCTGTACGCTTGATCACGGTATCTAACAAACGGCAGGTATAACGCTCATAAATGATTTAACCAACAGAGCTACTGCGGTTGTTATGGGAATTTGGAATGATGTCAGTCACCACGCGGTTATTTAAAACACGGTTATTTATTTCTGGAGTCATTTCTAGTTCAGTGGTAAGACTCTGTTTATCCTCGGCAGCATCCAGCATAAGTTCAGAGAGTTCAAGCAGACAGTAAACAATGCCGTGCACAACCAAGCCTCCATGTCTAATCAAATCAGTCCATCCCCCAGCGCTCCTGTTTTTTTCCACCTTATAATTCATATTTAGTTTGTCTTCCCATTCTTTACCTGCCTTTCTGTCCACCCGGAACACTTTTTATCAAACCTTGTTATTGCACTCAGTGGGATCCAATATGATTCATCTACCTGTTCTTTAATGCTTTGTGATGTCACAGGCTGCTTTCAGACTCGCCACTCGTCATCCGAGATAGAAGAGAGAGGTGTTTGTGGGAGTGTTTGTTTCGACACACTGAAGTCGCACAGCTCTCAGCCATCTGCCAACTCACTTGCTTGAACTGTTACGGCTTTTCGGAGCGCACTCGGTATAGAATTGCTCAGCCAAGTCGCTCTTCCTTTGCCTCGATTCACTTAAAGGGAGGCATGTCGACACTCCGCTTGTGTACGGAGATTTTGGCACAATGAATATTGCATTTTGAGTTGGATGGCGATACAGCGGATGGTCAATGAAATGGGAGTGATTTCTGTTAGTGTAGTGCCTATTTGTCATTGTGGTAGTAAATAGATCAAGATGATAAAATACGTAGATTATACGTATATTATACAATTAATGAAGGTCACGCAAGAAATTCGAAATAACTTGACAAAAATCTAAACGCAACACTTTTATTTTTGCTCCCATTTTTATGACATGAACTCAAAGATCTAAGACTTCTTCCATATACAGAATATAGTCTCACCTTTTCTCTCAAATATTGTTTACAAACCAGTCGAAATCTGTGATAGTGAAACAAAATTGCACCTTTCAGAGTGGCCTTTTATTGTGGTTGTCTAATCAGCATCTTGATATGGCACACCTGTGAGGTGGGTTGGATTATCTCGGCAAAGGAGAAGTGCTCACTATCACAGGTTTAGACTGGTTTGTGAACAATATTTAAAAGAAATTGTGATATGGTGTAAGTGGAAGAAGTTTTAGAGCTTTGAGTTCATCTCGTAAAAAAAACAAAAGTGTTGCGTTTGGATTTTTGTTGAGTATAAATGGACGCTTTCAAAAATGGAGGATGTGCACATATGTTACATTTATGGTAGAATATTGTTGTGACTGGTAAAGCCGCCATAGTGAGAAATAAAGCCATTGGCGGCCATCTTGCGTTGCCACTCTCCAAGTATGCCTAACTTGCAAATATGGGCATAGTCATTGACTGGAATTGATGGTTGATGAAAGTGCCCACCTTTCGGCATGTGCTTCAGCACTTTCAGCGAATGCTTGATAATGCAGCCTCACTAAAATACACGGATTGAGAAGGACATCGAACGACAGAAGTAATCCTGCTTCACTTGATGCTCAGTCTGTGCATTTTTTCAAGGTTTTGCATTGTCAAGCATTCGCTGAAAGAGCTGAAGCACACGCCAAAAGGTGGGCACTTCCATCAATCATCAATTCCAATCAATGACGATGCCCACCTCTTATAACTTGAATGCATTGATTTCTCCGCCGCGTTTTCACAGTATTTTTTGTCTCTACGGTGAAAATGCCACGGTATATGGCATACAGTTGCACCGATAAATCCAAAACGGGAGCCCGTCAATTGGTACTGACCCGCCGAAAACCCACTTCCAAGTTCCATCAGTGCTTAGTTCGTCAATTTTCTAAGTTTCCAGTCAATTGACAGATTGACAGACCTTCCGTCCGTACTGACGGAAAATGCAAAGAAAATAAAACTCACATCTTCATCTACATTGTTATTGTGTGAGTTCTGTATCTTGTAAAAAAATTGACAGATGGCCGTAAAGTAATATATGAATTGCTCATGGGTGTAATATGAAATATAAAGTCAATATATTTCACTAATAATCATGACATCTGTTAATGTTATGCAATCAACAGCATCAACTGATAGAAAAAGTTTTAGTGATCTTATATCTTCTGGACATGGCAGGAGCGTTTGAATAATTTGCGTAATTTGAATATTCTGGATGTTGTAGTTTGCGTGCTACACATCTCTTCCAACCTAATTTAATCTATGCTGCTGGTGTATGGTCACATGCGCTTAGGATGTGGCTGTAGGCACAAATAATCTGATATTGAGCTCACATTTCCAAGTTTCCATTTAATCAAATCAATTTTGTTAAATCGCATTGCATCTCATGTGACAGCAGTGGCACCTAATTCCATCTCAGCAAAATTAGTGATAGATGGGAAACCATCCTCCTCTTTGATCTTGCAGAATCTCACTTCTTTTTTTTCTTTTTTTTTACTCGCCAGATTTGGACTTTGGACAGAAATTGGCTTTCAGCGTGCGCAAAACTGGGGGAAAGTGATCTTAAAACTTCTTGCCTTGATTGATTTTAATGAGAGTGTGACCTTCTCAAGGAAACCCACCAATAGGTGGGACGGCTCATTTAAACAGAATACATATCAAAAGAAGCCCGAGGTTGCTGCGCTCTGTGCGCAGCTCACCACGGGAGGATGAGATACTCATTATTCTGTGATTCAGTGACTTACGCTGCACAGAGGCTGAAGCTGCGAGAACTGGGGGTAAAAAGAGAAAGAAGGGGAGTGAGGGGGTTGGGGGAGGCCAAGCAGTGCACATGAAAGATTTCAAGTAATCAGCATTCCGGTCACCAAATATTAGGGCTTATGCTATGTCTTTTACTTGGAGGACACAAGCAGCTGCCAAGCGAGTTACATCATAAAAACACACTAAAACCTAAGAGGTCTATGTTGAACAGTAGGAGGGATCTGAGCAGTCTGTTCTGTGTAGAGCTGTTTTTTTTGGGGGGGGGGGGGGGGGGGGGTTACACAGCATGCTCCACACAACACAAATGCGCACGTCACAGCTCTCAGCCAGTAATAAGCTATACTGAATTGCAAAGTGCTAACAAAATCTTTTTTTTTTTTTATGAAATCAGCTTAAAGACTTTGAATAACAACCTTGCTCGTCGTATCTGCTCCTGTAATGCAAGAGGTTGATTTTCACCTCCCAGCAGTGCTTGAACTAGTGGCCATCGCTGACATAGTTAACACGAGAGGCACTCCACACAGTCCTTATAGAGCCTTGTTAAACGACAGGCCTCGGGTTAGACATGCACGGTGTAAGTGGGACACTCAACTCGATTGTTCATGTACCACGACGTAGCTACGATTGAGAATAAAATAAATGTAGCGTACCTGAGGTGTACAATCTCTGTGGTTTGAGCTGAAATTGAACCAGTATAGATATTTATTCGTCGAGTCCACCCCTCATGGTGGGTCACCTTTCCAGCGGACTCAGCTGTGTTTCTATTGTGTTTACACCGAATGTTCTTTTGTTATTGATGAATGTCACCCCCAGCTTCCTCTAACGTTACCTGTGTAGTAAGCAAGACGTATGCGGAAGATTTAGCTCAACACTCCTTGTAGCGGTACACGTTGAAACGTTTGATTAGTGGAACCGATTGGATTAAAAACATTTGCCGATGTTACTGCCCGGACCGGACTACATGGCAACGTATGCTCTGAGGTAGGACGGCTCCCAAAACACGGACATTCTTGCATCTTCTGTACTTTCGGCTTTTATTGGTTGCTATGTGCATTTATCATTTGTGAATTCGAGGTGAAGAATCTCGGGTTATTTTTAAACCAAGTTAGCTAGTTCCCTGACCGCGCTAGCTATTACTGCTAACATGTTACAACAAAAACAACAACAACATTGTTGATTCATTACTTATTTTCATACACTTTAATAACAATTTCAACTTTTGGGCTGCTGGGACAGTATTTGGAGAGATTTTGAAATTGAACAGATCTATTTTTAGCCAGAGCTAGCCACGGCTAGCAGCTCACATATATCACGATCGCATTACGTTAAAAGCATTTTTACCATCTTACAATGACACTTATCTTAATCAAAATGGTCGCAACACACTTTGATAGACCTTTTCGGTTGGAAATCCTTTCGATTTATCTTTGCAATTGCGAACACTTCTTTGTCCGTTCCCATTCGACATTCCATGGACCCGTGAATGGCACACAATGTGGTGCAAATGACGTCATGTAAACAAACGCCTTTTTTTCCTTTTTTTTTTTTTTTTTATGATAACATGTGCCACATTTCAAAGAATCATACCCTGGAAAGATTTCACTTAAAAATGTAATTTAGTACCTCACTAATCTGCATAGTTTTAATTGGCAACACCAACATCAGTCTGCCCTTGTCCAAGGATCAATTTAGCATAAATCTGGTGATAAATAATTTGTCATTCTACCTCAGTGTTCAGCCTTGATTGTGTTCTGACAGCGCCAATATCTATCAGCCATAAAAGTTTCCTTAAGTTGATTGCCCCTGATATTTTTCTTTTCTTGTTTGATGTTGTTTATGTTTGTTATTATTCATTTTTATATATGAATCTCACAACCAATGAAAACCCGCCTGAATTCAATCTGACGTGATAACAAGAAAGAAGGCATTTATTGTCCATGTGTGATTTCAGTGGGTTAGAATCTGAAAAGCAATACAATATATCGATAACATAATTTATTACTTGTGACAAGAAATGCATATGGCGTTTTAGAAATGTGGTGACATTACAATAAACTGACAAAGCAAACTGCTGGCAGTAGACAGGAATGTGGTAAACCAAGGCTAACTATGGGGGGCACAATGCCATAAGGACTTCTTTCTTTCTTTCTTTCTTTTCTTTCATCTGGCTAGCTCTGTAGCTAGCTAGCAAGCTAGCTCTATCTATCCATCCATCCATGCATCCAGAGCAAGAGAGACGGGCAGGCAGACGGGCAGATAAAACTGTTTCAGTCATTTATCCATGTCATTGAAATGAGACAATAAAAAGGACATAAAGCAGACGGTGCACCCGTTCCTTCAATAGATATTGAAATCTACTCACGATTCCTCATACAATTTGATTTCTCACATGACAACTTTCACGACCTTTTCCTTTCCATGTAAAGAAAAGGATCTGGGTAATAGTTTCAATATTGTCTTAGTCATTACTTCAACGTTAAAGAGATTTATGCTAAGTATATACTAACCTTTTTATAAAGAAAATAAATCCATGTACGTGTGTGTGTTTTTTTCAAGTTCCTTTTTGTATGATTGCGGAACCTGTGGAAATGATGACGATAATCTCTTTGAGCACAAAAGATGTTCTGATATATACAAAAGAAAAAAACTGTGGATGTAGTTGTATTTCTACAAAGTATTGGTTTAGCAAAATAGATTGCACACCAATCTGCAGGGTCTTGCGACGCGCGTGTTTGCCCATAGGAAGTAATGGCAACACAAATAAAACCCTTTTAGTAAGCAACCTTGAGTATACTTAATAACCTGGGGTAAAACGTGTACTGCTTTCCAACATCGCAATAGGTTCCATTTTGGACATTACCATATTTCATCACTGATACCCTTCTGTTGTGGCATCTCAAAAAAAAAAAAGAGTTCTGATTCTGAACCTTGGCTGTGGCCTTCTAGAGTTTAATGATGTTCCCGTGCTTGTGTGGGTTTCCAAGTACTCGCGCTTCCTCCCAAAATCCAAAAACATGCCTTAATTGAACTCTAAATATCCCAAAGGTGTGGCTTTGCGTGTAAATGGATGTATTAGAGAACGAGGACTAAACAAGCCTCTCTGAAATTCTTCAGTTGTGGTTTCACTGTGAATTTCTTGTTCGTGCTAACGCTCATGCTAGTTGCCAAAAAGTATTAAGAAAGGCTTTGTAACAGACTGGTCAATCTTGTTCTTGTCTCTTGCATTTTATGCCAGTATTGTGTTTATTTTCCACAAGGGATTTTTCTGCCTCTATACTCAGACATTATACTGTATATTTCCTATTGTTTTCCTCTCATCTTACACCTTTTTAATAATACTCGTTAAGCTAATATGGGGGGGCATAAAAGAACGCATTAAAGTACACTTGTTTCTGAAGGGCTTGCATCTAATTGTCTATTTTACGGCGTATAACATCTTGTAAAGTACTAAAATCAATGAGTTAATGAAAATGAGATGCTGTGGATATCAATATAACATAAAACATCAAATTGCGTAAGCCCTTGTGGTTGGTAGGCAGGAAAATGTGTTTTGTAATAAGAGGTTAACATTTTTAGATGTGAGAAAACAGCAGCGTTGACACACCTTTGCCTCCAACGGGAAAAGCGGACGTGTGCCAAACCACACCTTGGGCGACAATCTTTGTCCTCTGATGGCAGTTGTGCTGAATGGGATCAACGTCTGAGAGTTACACTGATACTCAGCCAAAAGTGGCCTTTGAAAAAAATCATGTACAATAGGCAGTATATTGGGACACTTTTTTTGCAGTGGCAAAACAGCAGGGAATTCAATCAACGTTCACTTTGAAATCCAACCCAGTCAAATTTCGTCTCTGAGATGGTATTCCGGTACACTCGTGCACATACCATTTAGTGTTGGATCGTGCACGTAGAGCCTGCTGCGTGTTGCAGAAAATTGTGGCAGATTCCTCCCAGGGGGACGGGAAGATGAACTGAGGGGAGAGTGAAGCTGGATCGAGGAGAGTGTGGGGTGGGGTAGCGAAGAAGCTGACAGAAACATTATTCAAATGATGTGCCTCTGCTTTCATTTTGGTTTTCTCTCTCCCAGTTGCACACTAAAACCGTACATTTATAGTCGCAGCAAGAGAGAAACAAAAGCGAGAGACAATTCGCCAGGATGTTCGGACGCTCGCGAACTTGGTGTCAAAGGTCCTTGAGATCTGTGCCGCAATTACTGGACCTCGGAGTGCCTCGAATCAGAGGCGTTTATGAATCAAATGTTTGATTTGGAAGGACTCCCGCGCTTATTGAAAGGCGTAATTAAAAGATCACTGACTATGTTTGCATGCAGTCAAGATTCCGGTTTCGGATCATCCGTTTGCATGCGTGAGCGAAAAATGTTACTCCCGTACACATGGTCACTGGGCTCAATTGGAAAACTCGATCGAAACTGGACAATGCCGTCACGCAAATAGACTTTCTATGGTTAATAAAAGACTTCGAAATTGTAATTTTTTGCTGCGCCGTCATGTAGGTTTACCTCTACTTGAGTATTTCCGGTGGGTTGCATGTCAGAAGCACTGACTTACATGCATATGTGTGTGTATAGACGAACACTGTTGCATTTTCGCCGTAGAGAAAGAAAATAACATTGCGGCAAAAGTCAATGTATTATTCGCTCGTGTAGCGAGTGGGACGCGCTGCGCGTGCAAGTCGTCAGAGGTCAGCATTCTATCAATATTGACGGAAGGTTCGTCAATCCATCAATGACGGACGCCCGTTTTGTTGATAATTGTTAAATGACAGGAAACTTCAGTCCGCCCCTACTTGGAATGACAAAAACATTGAACGACCCTGAGGTATGATATATGACAGATTGACGATTGCAATGCGGCTAGAAATATTGAACGAATTGATGATGACGGAAGGCTGCCCTGACTGGTGACGATTGACGGATGATTAAAAAACTCTGCAAGTTGTTCCTGTACTCCAAAGACCTCGATTCCTTTGGAATAGAGTATGCGCAGAAGGCAAAACCAATGCCCCGTTCAGTCGAGGTATTCTGATCACGTTTATATGACGAAGAATTTAGATTACAAAAGAGGTAACCCAGGGGTCTCGTTAGGTTTTTAAAATCAAGAGTATAGTCGGGTTTTTGCATGTTTACGTGGCCTTTCAAAACCTGTATATTGACAATATTGGGATTTCCATCCAATTGTTTCGATTTTTTTAAGCGAACTTACTGAAAATGCACAAAACGGACATGCGACTTATGCTCGTTTCCATCTGTTCTTCTTTTGCAAATATTGAGAGAGGACTCCATAATAAACCATAGAGATTTTTAAAAAGAAATTAAATGCGACGACGTCATATGAGTTTGCTTTTGTAATTCTTGATAAACCGTAGCGTTTCTTTGCGTTTTTCCATCTAAAATTAATTCCAAAAAGATTTCTGTTTTGTCGTCCCCCAAACATACCTTACTTTATCGTCCGCCATTGCTTTGTGACTACAAAAGTACGTGTAACCTAATATCTGGTCAAAACGTGCGACGTATATCCGGTCTTGTCAGCATTTATTCGCAAAACCTGTTTCCATAGCCAAAATTCGCATTTTCGTTTTTTCGATATGCTTCCAAATCCACACAGTCCAAGTGTAGAAACCTGTTTGCAAATTTTGGGCACTTTTTCGCATTTCATGAAAATTCTAAAAAAAATGTATTTGTGGTTTAAAAAGGTTATTGACTGCATGTAAACGTACTCACTGTGAAGCCGTCTTATCAGCGGGACTTCACCTCAAGTCCTGGGCTGGGCCTGGGCTATGTTCTCACTGCTGGTACTACGGGAGCTACAAGATGGTATGAAAGGGGGGGAAATGGATGGGGATATGAGACGGGAAAAGAATAAGACACAGAGGGGGTTGGAAGAGCTGAGGGGATGAGAGGGGGAGCCTCCTGCAAAGCTGTCGCCTGGACATATTGTGCTTTGATGGGTTGCCTTTCATTTTTACTGCCGTTTTTCTTTGCTGCGGAGGAGCAGTATTAAAGTCTTCAATCTTTAGCTGATATTACAGGACTGGCTGCAGATTGTGATAAACAGCACTGTGCCTTCCTGGGCACTTCCTCTCGGAACATCTGTTGGAACACCGCGCGGGTGACAAAAGCAATATAATTATAACGTAGCGCCACCTAAAACTACATACCGCACATGAAACTCAGGCCGGACGTGTGTGTTGGGTTGTTTTCCCCGAGTCTGAGATAACACAACAGTCTCTTTGTTTTTAAGTCTAGTTTTAAAATGAACGACTAAAGTTCAGGCTTTATATGTTGTACATTTTGGTTACAACACCGTCTGTACGTTTATGCGAATCTTACCTGTACGTACACGTGGTGTTTATTGTTGCTTTGCAGCAGCTAAAGGAGTCATGAAAGTGTGCTATTACCTTGTGATGTTATAGTAATAATATCTGTCTAGTTTTACAACCCATCAGTGTTGTAATGTGAAGCCATTTCACCAGGAGGGGGGTTGGGAGGGAGGGGGGATTTTTTTTCACTGTCCTGATTGAATCCGTGGCTTCATATCGGATCGCAATTAAAAACGTCAAATGTTTAAAAGAAAATAGACCCATGTGATGCGTCAAAGTCATACATCGTTAGGATTTCAACGCTCCCTCAAGAAATATGTTATAAGTTCCACATATTAAAACCCGATGTCTCTATTGCTTCTGGTTATTGAGCAATTGAGACACTAAAAGTAAGTCCTCTTTCAATAATTATGAGTCGGCTTTCTTCAATCCTCAGGTTAAAAAAAAAAAGATTTGATGGATAATAAAATAACATCCTTGTCTACATCTTTAAATGAGAAATTAAAAAAATATTTAGCACATATGAGCTAATCTGACGCTACACTGTAGCACGCATAAGACTTTTCTTCAAAAATCCTGTGCGGCATGAGGAACCACCGTCACTTGGTTGTCATGGTTACAGCAACATCTGAAACGCAGCCATTAACTTGTGGCAAGGTTAGGTGCCTCTCAAGGTAAAACACATCAGACATAAACAAATGTTTGCAAAGAAAAATCACTTAATTCCCTTGAATGTCAACATTCTTGCATTAAAAAGTCTGGGAGAGATTTTTGCGAGGCGTTTTTTTATGACCTTCAGTGTTTTTCTCTATTGCTCTCAAAATGATTTTGTTTTCACCTGCCGTTTTGCTTGAACTACACATTTGACATCTGTTAGTACGTTAGTGGTTTATTTCTTTGTTGACATTCCGAATGGTTGTATTTTCTATATGGCCGATGTTTGTGCAACGACTCTGATTGATTTGACGTCTTTCTGTTTTTTACAATTGATAGTTTTTAGGGATGTTTGCTACCACTTTTTTTTTTTTCAGAACTAGATAAAAAGACATTGCGGGCCACAGAGAAACCATGAGGGGAGCTCATCCGCACTGAAGAGGATGACAGCTCACAGTTACAGGGAGCGGTACCAGCCCAGAGACACCCGGCCCAGATTGACCATGGCCCCATACAATAAAAAGAACTAAATAACAACAAAATAAAAGCCTGAAGGCAAAGCTAAAGGACAATACGATACAAGAAGCTAAAAACTATAAGACAGTAAGATTAATAAATGAAAACTGCACTAAAATGGCAAACTAAAAAGGTGTGTCTTAAGCCTCCTCTTAAAAAAATATCAACATACTCTTACGGACCTTCTGTCCTCCAGCAGGCTTTTCCATAGTTGAGGACCATTATGGCTGATAATTATGGTCTCGCCGTGTGTTTTGGTCTTCACTCTAAAAATAGTGAATCTCAAAATACGAACTCCTGAACCGTTAGCGCTAGCAACGTCATTCCAACGACTTCTGGAAGCACAGAAGCGGAGTTTTACGTCGATACCAGATATAATACGGTAGCTGGCAGATTGCCACGTGTGGAGGAGGGGGAAGTCATGCGTCATAGAGGGGAGTGACTTCAAATCACCGTAACCGTTCGTGCTAGCAAACGCAATTCAAACGGCTTCTGGAAGCGGAGAAGCGGAGCTTTGCAGCGATAACACGTACGTTATAGTAGCTAGGTAGCAGATTGTCATGTGTGGCGGAGGGGGAAGCGGTGTGTCAATTTGTTTGTAATCAGGAACGAGAAATTAGAAGATTAGATATTTGCCATTATTTTCATGCAAATGCTATATTGGGATACATAAGTGTTTAAAAATGATCTGTCATTGTTTTTTAGTGGAAATTTTATGTATCAAAAGTACTAGTCGGGGTGGTATCGGTCTGAAAAATGTAGGTGGGGATTAACACAGCTGAGATATCCACACTATAAATACTTATATATATATTTATAACTTCCAGGTACAAAGTGAGTATCTAAAGTCAAATTAATGCATCAAGAATTTCTTGGGGGAGGGGGGGGGCAGAGATTTGCATACAGTCAAAAGCTTTCAGGTCTTTGTTTAGCAGCACACTATTTGCTACAGACGCTATCACTCGTAGACATAGCAAACCATCAAAGTCGATGACACAATTATCTTGTCTGTGCATCTCAAGCTGCAGACACTCCCTTATGAAGCAACAACTTGCTTCATGTCCGTCTCGCACTAAAGACTGTGTACTTTGTGTTATTCAGTATTTCGCACTATATAACGACACCACTGAAACGTGGCTCTCGTCCGATGTTACACAACAGCACTCTGGTGACCTGAGTCAGGCTGCATGGTGCAATAGTGGGGCGCATGCAATGCATCACACAGGGGAGACAGGAAGTGGGCGTGGACACACATTTACAGGGCAGGTATGATAGGACCACTCCCCGGCCACAAATACTTTAGAGCCACCTCGGTTCATAGGTCAAAATATAAACATTGAATGTAATCTGCAAGTAAACAGTCCGCACCCTCTGCAATGTCATCAAGGTAAATATTATTGTATTGTTCAGTGGGATGGGCACCCGCACTCGTTTCCTTTAGCGATCACTGGAGCATTAATCAGGTACTGATTAATCATTATTTTTATATTAACGGCCTTTGCAAAGTACAAGTGGATTTATCTTTAAGGTAGAGTTTAGGGTGTAACCCTGTAGACAACCGTCAACCAAGTTCCACGACTCCAAACGTTACTGGGTGTGTTCCACAATAAAAATCATTATTCTAAGAATAAATTACATTCCAAAAACTCTCAACTATTAAAAATGAACTCTTGGTTGCGATTTGAATGCAGCTAGCACGCTAATGCCAAAATTGAGTGGATCAGGAGCTACAGATGAACTTACTGTACTTTTTATTTATTTGCGGCCTCATTTAGCAGCAAACTAATTTGAAAATATATGCATATATATATATATATATATATATATACTGTATAGAATGATTCATTGGTTAACAGATCAAAAGTATGTTGTTAAATTAATTGTTGAAATTGCCACATTCTGTATCAAATCATGAAAAACAGTATATTCTATAAAATCATAATAACATCTGACATAAAGGGTCATATTCAGTGTTAGACTTGCCCTCCATGGTCCTCAATTCATTCAGTGACTCACATTTTAGCGTGCACCACAAAGCAAAAAATAAAAAATAAAAATCATAAGTGGCGTCCTATAAGAGGGGGAACTTGTTAGTCTCGGTACTGTATCGACAAGGCTCAAAATAAATGGTTCCACATCCCAGTTTACGGGTGAAAATTCTCATTTTTTTCTGCCTCATTAATTCAAAAATAAATAGCAAAAACCGAGAGAAGAAAGTAGAGGAGCAGGGACTCACTACTTTATTTAGCGTGGTGAGTGACGTAAATAGTGTATGTCTTTTATTGAACGTATAGTAAGCGGGAGTAACTCTTTCCGCCACGCATGTCAACGTGTTACCCTGATTGTTTCAGAAACCGGAATTCCGACCTCTCACCCGAATATTGACTGCATGTAAAGGTAGTCATTAAGTTAGGCCTACCCCCTTGGAGTCACTCTGGCATATAGACTACAGTGACGGACAACCGCATCATAACATTGTGTAAAAGGGGCTTTTTGACTATGATGCCAGTGGATATTACAACATCAGATTTGCGTGTGAAGAGAACAATTCCCATAATGAATTTATTGACACATCTTGCTACTTGCAAGTGCGAAGGAGTATCACAGTCAAGGTTGCTGGTCCAAGTACAAACCCACAGAGGGAGGCAGACAAGCTGAAATTCAGCTTGGGGGGGGAATGTGATGTAGGAAAGACATATAAGACCCCTGCAGTGAATGAGACTGCCTACTTATCAGCTTTGAGCGTGATGTGCAAACAGAGGCCTTTCAGGCCTGCCAGGCACACAATAGCTTTGTTTGCTATGCAATAGAAACCAGTTGTTCACTGCTGAGTCAATATTTACTGCCTAATGGAATGTGTGCTCGGCTACTACCCCTGCTCGACAACACCAGATTGGAAGAGGGACTCATTACCTCCCTTTTCTGTCTTTCACCCCCTGTCGTGCTCCATCCCCATTCGTCCTTCCCTCCCTCCTCCTCTCTATCCCGGCCTCCCTTTTAATGTGGTTATCTTCAACTTACTTCACTCTCCTTGAAGTTTTGGGAGTCCCTGCCACCCCCCCTTGTGTCTCCCTCCTGTACTGTATCGCCGCTGCATCTGGACCTCCCCTCGCGGCAGGGTTGACAAACAGATGAATGGAAGCTCCGTATCAGACACAGGAGGAGAGCGCGGTTATAAGTCATACGCAGGGGAAAAGTAGAGAATAATGCCGAGCATTTATGACACCGGAAAGAAAGAGACGCGGTGGTAAAACGTGGAAAACGTCCAATGGCCAACGTCCTGGCAAGGTCGTGGCGCTGGCAGTGAGCGGGAGATTACTCTGCGATGAGATCACCGCGTTGACAGAATGATCCTTTTGTGCCACAGTCTGCTGGTAGGCAGCGAATGCATTTGCGGGTGGTATTTACACAGTGTTTGCAGATAAACTGCAGCTAATCATGTCCAATTTTCTTCAAGGTACACACAAGCAAGTGGAGTGCAAACATCCCCCCCCCCCTTTTTTTTTTTTGACTCTGTTCTGTGCACCTTTTTGCCCAGGTGCGGACAGATAACTGGAGGCATGAAACACTTGTCCTTTTTAAAGGTTTTCCAGCAGCCAATCCATTCCTTTCAGTCATGCTTCAATATCCTTCCCATACAGCCTGGAGGATCGCTCAGGAGAGGACAGTTGTGGGAGTGATGGTGTGCAGGGTTTCCATAGTGACACCAAGGTAATGAAAAGATTGGGCTAGAGGAGTGTGTAGTTGGTGCCAGTGTGTATAGCGGGTGCCAGTGTGTGTGTGTAGCTCTAAAGCGCTGGGTTGAGACACAGTGGAACCATTCATGATCTACTATCTGCCCCCCCAATGGCATTCAGCCTTTTAAATCAGGCAGAGCTCAGATCCCTGCAATGTTTTATGTTAGCTTAAACAATCACCATTCAAGCAGGGACTACGCTTACATGCAGTCAATAACCTTTCAAAACCAAAAATATTGGCAATATTCGTGTTTTGAAAGGCACGTGCAAAAACCAGAATAACACCGTTGGGTTACCCCCGTTTTGTAAACGTGAATATTTGGTCATATAAACACAGTTGGATTACCTCGATTGAACCGAGTATTGGTTTGTATTGTGTACATGCTCTATCTGTAAGGAATCTTGGTCTTTTGGGTACAGGAAGTACTTGTATAGAGATGCTGACGTCACGTGACTATTTCTCTGAACACGCCCCCCCTGCGGCAGGAAAGTATTGGCTAATGGGCTACAATGGCGTGGAGGGCTAATGCTCGCGTTTCTCCGTCAACTTTCCGCCCAAGAGCATTGACAGTCACTTTGATGAAAAGGACATGATATACAGTATATGTTAGACATGTTTTTTTTTTTTCAAGCAACATTGCTACTATGTGGAAATACCTCCTCTCTTTTGTCGGTGAGTGCTTTCAAATCTGATCATACATAGACTTTACAAGTTTGTACAATGCGGATTTATTTACCCTTTATGTGTAGGCAAAATGTCATCAAAGTTAGCAGTTTCACGAGAGCCTTGGTAGTGATATTTGTGTACGTTAGCGACTTAGCAGCTGCTAAATCGTCGTCATTTTTACCGTAAAAAGTCTTCTTTATTGTGTTGGTCAGTTATTGTGTAATATATATTAAACCGTAGCAGCACAAATAAACTAAACAGGTTATTTCCTCCACATTTTTGTGTGTGTAGCAGTTAGCATCTGCCGATTTAGCCACCATGTACAAAGTGCTACGCATTGGTTCCTCTTTTGGTAGCCTGGAGCATGCGTGATCCTTTTGTTGCCTCTTCTCGTTGTGGCAGATGGTCAACAACAGCTGTCAATCATTGCTAAAGTGTGGCGTTTGCCGTTTACTCAAAGTGGAGGATGCGTTTTCTATGCTGCCAAAATGGTTGCGCTAACAACCATTTTGGGACGAGTGACATCAACGTCGGGATTTCTATTTGTACGCTACCCACCGGAAATGCACAAGTAAACTTAGGGTTGTGCTAAAAATAAATATATATGGGAATATATGGTTTCAGGATTCATTGCAGATTCATTCATAAAGTTGATCACAAATACTAAATGTGAGAGTAACTGTCTGCTCTCATATATAAACGGGTTATTCAGTACAGGGACCAGATTTTGACCTTAACTCAAATATTGAAAGCAGGTAAACGTAGACACTAATACTGCGTGTCACGAAGTATTAGTAGAAGAAGATGATCCGTTCTAAAATAGCGGTGATGAATTGTGATTTTAGCGATGACGAACTGTAACTTAGCGACAACGGAAGCGCTTGAAGGCTTGAAACAATGACGTCTCGACAATGACGGACGTGCGGCCCGGCCGCTGACAAATGACAACCCGGTCAAATTTTCTTTTTGCACCCACTTGTGCCGCTTTGTGCATTCTGTCGTTTTTACCCCTTCCCACTCATTATCATCATTTCATTTCTGTCCAACAATTTCCCTCATGAATGATGAGGTCGTTTAAAATACCCTTGTCATAAATGGGATGAATTGATGGGTTTGGGTTGTGTTTTAATTGGTTTATGCTGGCAGAGGGATAAACAATTAGGAGGATGCATATTAATTGTTCCTAATTATCCTTTCTAGCCACAGATTAAGTGATTTCATAAGTTTGGCTCCCGACGAGCCAAATCCTCTCCATGCAGGAGAATCTACATCTCTCCTCGCTCCCAATATAAATCACTCAACTGATTTAGTGCTGTGAGCAGTATTCATCAATATTATTTAATTTAAGGCATCTCTCAACATCACCTCCCCCCCTAACTTGACCTTAGACTGAGCCCACAACTTCGCACTGATTGCAGTTCAGTGTGATGAAATTAGCATTAATGGGAAACTGTCAAAGAAACGTCTCGAATCTTGTGCAGCTTTTTGGATGTGTGAGCAATCACAACCTTTTCAAAAGATGCGTGAAACGTTTGTTGATGAAATAAGCACTTGCGTTGGATTTGCAGCTCAGGAAGACAATACGAAATGAAGAAACGAAATAAGAGCAAATTTAAAATAATATGATTCCGGTATTTCACATTATTAATACCAACCTGGTCAAGGCCACTTAATATGCATTTCAAATTTTCTAAATTGTAAAATCAAATTAGAAATACCAATTTATACCATGGCAGATTACATCTATTCTCTTTCCGAAGGTCCTGCAGAGTTGAATTGATAATTAAGTAATGAAATGAACTTGTGTGATCTAATTTTATATCAAATATCCATCCAAATTAGCTCAGCAGTAGTTATTCTAATGTTACATACCGTAAGAACGGCGCCTCCACTCTCCAAATGGTAATGCGAGCTGCGTGGAAGAATTGAGTTAGGGTTGTGATTTATTAGCGTGAAACTTTATGCTAATGAGCTGGAAGTAAGTTTGTACTTTATCTATTAGATGTTTCCACGACAGCTGCAGATAGGATTTTAGTTTAGCATCTTACCATGTTAATTACTTGTTACACTTGACTGTTTTCTATATCGCTTATCACGGGAGCTGGAGCCTCAACTGACTTGTGAAATGTGACTTCGTCTAAGTCTTGTGACCATTCTTGTTTGAAGATTTACACATTGTAGATTTGTTAACTCTTTGACTGCCAGACGTTTTCAGAAAAGGGATGCCGCCAGTGCCAGCCGATTTAAGCATTTTGACTGATTTTCAAGGTCCACAGAAAATGTTCTGTTTGGACTATGGAAACACACGTACTACCAAATGAAAGATTGGACTTTCATCTTTCATCAGAAAAAAAGAGTTTGTTTCTACCTTATTCCGTTCTTTAGTAATCAACAATAGAAAATGGTTAGTTTGACCCAATTTCGCCTGTGTTGGACCAAAATACGGAGAAATCAAGCTTTTAGTGAAACGATATTATTTCATGCATTCTAGTGAATTTGACACTTCTTTTTGTCCATGAATGATGCCACAAACACCTAAATAGTGCTTTACTTCTATAAAACACTACCACCAAGAATGAAAAAGTGTTTTTTGATAGCAAAATACGTTTATTTACATTCAACAGTGTAACAATTTGACAACAATTTGGCAAACTATTTACAAATGTGTGCAACTGTGGTGCTATTTACAAATATGTGGATGTTTCAACGACAGTTTTTCTTTTTGTAACACTCTCCTGCGTGCAAGGAGACGCAACAGCATTTGCACAAGATTGCCTCTTCGCGTGCGCCACTTTCTTGCCGGCCGTTTTTTTCCGGGGAATAGCAAGTATATACTGCAGTGTGTCATCAAGTCTAATATCAGGATCATGCTACGGTTACGTTACGGTGGTGTTACGTCTCGCTTCCCCGTGTCCTTCAGTTGCTATACCGGGTTGGTAGGAGATGTTCTGATCCATTTTATCCACTCCATTCATGGTGGCATCGTAGTCCAGAAACAGTGTCTTCTCCGTGATCAGACTGTACCCGCTCCTCCGATGAATATGCATTGGACTCGGGGTACTCTTCATTGTCCGATCGAATGTCCGCTTGTGCAGCTCCGCGTTTTCCGGCCTTAGCAGCGCTAGCCGCGCTAGCCGCGCTTTGCCGGTGGGGCTTACTACGTGTTCATAACAGTCACGTTGGCGTAGAGCTTCATCTTCATCATCATCATCAATCTGCATTGGTCGATGCCAACTCTCCATCGCCCGATCGAATGTCCGATTGTGTAGAAGTACCCGGCCGGCTATTGTGCGCGTTTTCCGGCCTTAGCAGCGCTAGCCGCGCTAGCCGCGCTTAGCCGTGAGGCTTACTACGTGTTCATAACAGTCACGTTGGCGTAGAGCTTCATCTTCATCATCATCATCAATCTGCATTGGTCGATGCCAACTCTCCATCGCCCGATCGAATGTCCGATTGTGTAGAAGTACCCGGCCGGCTATTGTGCGCGTTTTCCGGCCTTAGCAGCGCTAGCCGCGCTAGCCGCGCTTAGCCGTGAGGCTTACTACGTGTTCATAACAGTCACGCCAAAGCTTCCAACTTTGGCGTAGAGCTCGTTGTCATCATCATCGTTGACATCAATGCGCTTTTTAGTATTGATTGATGCTTTCCGTCTTTGAAAAAAATGCTCAAGCTGAGCTGCTTGTAACCGGTTGCTTGGTCAAGCCATTGTGGCTTGGATCAGCCATTGTCTCCTCAACACTCTAGCTCCGCCTCACGTCTTCTACTGACGCCCACGGTGGGCGGCCCATCCAACCTTGTGCAAAGAGAGTCATCGCTGCCCTCTAGGGGCCAAAACGAGTCTTTGACTAATCAGATCAGCCTGATTCTTTCAGCACAGCTGCCCAAGGCTTTCCTGCACCCGTTTTTGAAAAAAAAAAAAAAAAACATAGGGGACGTCTTTTAACGTCCTCGGCGCCCTTCCCTAGGTTTATGCTAAACGTTTTATAACGTTTATGGCAGTCAAAGAGTTAATAGAGATATTCGGTTGCCTATAGACGGTCACCGACTAGAGATTTTTTTTTGTAGTCGACTATTATGGAGGACGAAAACTGCCAAAATTTTAAATAAATAAATGGATAAATAAATGACTAAAAGTGAAAATAAAAACATATATACAAAAAAAAAACGAGATAAAAAAATAAACATGAAAATAAATGTCGAAATAAATATATAAATAAGGCCGTTCCCAACCCAACACACTTAGGACCACCCCCTTATTTGAATAACATTTCGTCCTGACAGAGCATCTGCAACATGAAATAAATAAATGTGAGTGCAGAGCGTTTTTTATTTGTTTGATATTTATTTATATTTATACATTTATTTTTGTATTTATTATGACATTTATTTTTATATTTATTTTTTGAATCTCATTTTTTATTTTAGTATTTATTTTTACTTTTATTTATTTATTTATGAATATATGGAAATTTTGTTATTTTTAGTTCCATTCATATATATATATGTTTTTAATTATATTTTTTATATCTGCTTTTATTTTCACTTTTAGTCATTTATTTATTTATTTATTTATTTTATTTTGGCAGTTTTGGTCCTCCATAGACTACAGCATGATGAAAGTCAAGTCCAAGTCTATGAATCGATGATATCACTGATATTTTTTTCAGCCCAGCTTACCCAACCTTTTTTTGTGACCCCTAACAGTTTTACATAAATATATTTCGACAGACCAGCATAGAATCAATAAAAACAAAGTATTAACAAGACATGTAGTGTGTATGTTATCTGTGTGTGTTTTTTTTTTAAATGAGCATTTTATTGTGGAGCAACAATAATATGTTCCATGTGGGGTAGTTTAAGCTTTAGTAATTTAGTCAATGTATATATATATATATATATATATATATATATATATATATATATATATATATATATATATATATATATATTTGGCCAGACTGAAGGAGACCCAATGACATAAAAAAAGAGTGGTGCTTCAGCTCCACTGCCTCATAGCAGGTTAAATGGAGCGGGGGGCAATGGGCAATTCTCCAGCATTCCCTCTCTTCAGTGCTGCTGCAGGTTGTTCTCCCCCCACTAAACTCCGCTTCCTGGCGTTACGGCTTGAAGCCGTATACCCTATGGGGTCCCAACAGGCTGGAATAAAACACGAGTGGATGCGACAAGTTGCCATGGAAACTTCATAAGCTAGCAGTTGTAGAAAGGAGTGGGGGGGAGGGGGGTGGGTTCTACAGTATCTAGTGAACCATGCATCTGAAGGAAATAAATTGAATGCTGTGGAGGGGAAGACAGTGAAAGAAAACTGGAAAGTGGGATGTGTTATTGTAAAGTAACCTTTTATGTTGGAATAATTTTTTTTCCATGTGGCACGGCGAGTCTTCGGGCCCTTTTTCTGCATGCCGTGAAAAGGGGGCTACGAGGTTAAACGGCTGTCACGAGGACTCTCTGCGACGCCTTCTGCTGTATGTCACAAACGGTGACCACGGGATGCGTGGCAGCTTTTCCTTTTTTTTTTTTTTTACATTCTTAACCTTTACCTACAACTGTCATTGCTCTGACTGTCAGCCCATTACCTTCACTTGTCTTAGGGGGGGCACAATTGATGGGTCGTTGGCTATCAAAGCTCAAAAGCCTCAAAGAACGCCAGCGGATTGCCAAGCATCCTTTATGCCACCTAAATCTTTCATTAACCACCAATCTATCATTAATTATCGGCTGCAGGCATTTATGGAGAGCTGGGGAGATTGATGGCAAGCGGTGGGGGAGGGGCCGACTGTTGAGGGAGGCAATCTATAATGACTCAGAACAAGGAGGATCCATCTTAACTTTTATTTATAAGGGGGTTGACTACTCACCAGAGGTGCTATGTTGTTTATCTGTCTAGCCAAGCCTATTACATTAGTGCTCATGGCTGCCTGAGAACAGCTTTATCTTCATTGCCAGTGTCTCTCAGGGTCCATCTCCATATGTTTTTGGACAGCTCAATGATCATCTCTATTTAACACCACAGGCTCCTCGTGTTGTCTTAGCCCCTTAAAAGAAACAAATTAATTCCCCTCTGAGGCAAAAACCCACTACCGGCCAATATGAGCTTGCCTGTAAGTGTGTGTGTGTGTGTGTGCTCCTTGTCAACTTGAAGGTGAGGTGATGTATTTGCTTTTGATCCAGGGGCAGCCAGACAGCTCCCTTGTCCAGAAAAAAAGCCTTTTTTATTGTCTTGTTGTGTACAGGATTAGCGCTCAGCTACTGGCTGGAATAAACAAATGCGCTGAGCCTAATTATAAGGGTAGTGTCGACTGTCTGGAACACCCATAAAAAGTATACACGGCCAAAAAGGCGTTTTTTAACAATGACAATACAAGTATAGTATACAATGCTGTAAACGTGTTTTATTTATTTATTTATAATTAGCGTACAATACGCCCACCAAAAATCACAGTTAAAACACATTTTTAACATAACATAGTAACGTAAAAGTGGACAAGAATATTGACCTAATACAACTCAGCTGAAATATGTGACTGTATCTATTTGTTCATTGATACGGTTTTATAGTATTTGACAGTTATTTGAAGTTAAAAAATATATGTTATACAGTTAAAAGGGGTGTGAAACATTGAGTCAAAGATTTGTGCGGAGGTAATTTTTTTCTGGCACTAGGTAGCATTAGTGTTTCATGTTGGACATTGGTGAGAGGGACAGTACATTTTTTCAAATGAAGAGCAAATTAATTAGTCAGCAGTCCTCTTATTATTGCTAAATTGTGTTATTGTGACACCTGTCTACAACGTTGTATACACTTTTGTAGTAGTTGTAGTTCAATATGTTTATCAGTTTTATACGGGTGCGCATTGTCATTAGAAACACAGTTTTCCGGCAGTTGAGCCAAAAATAAAACGGATAATGTTTCACGAGCTAGCTTCTGTAGTTGCTGGATAAAATACGCCTGAGGTGTAAAGAACAAGTGACTCACTCCTACACTCACCTCTTGGATCTCAAAGGGGGTCTGAGAGTGCCCGTGCAGACCCCTTTGAGATGTGGCAACCTACAAATAGTGTTTTCATTTAATTAATACTTCTGGACATAGTATAAAGGACTTAATTAAAAAAAAAAAATTGAATGACTTTTATTGCTTTTTAATGACCCTTGGAAAGCCTGATAATACTATACTGTATCATATATCATCATATATTATTATCTCTCATGATACAGTGTTAAGTCAGTACTGCTTTCTCTGTCCGATTCTTAATATTTAATCTCAGTATTCTCCTCGACGTACTGTTCACACTTCATATCTGAACCTCCAATAAAACATCTTTTTATTACTCATGTTTTTTACATTTAGCTGCTCTGCCATTCACCGCTCCATTTATTTTGTTTTGACGAAGAGTGAAAAGTCAGCGTCAAGAGTGGAGCCAATGTTTTAATAGACTGAAGTGCCAAAAGCCATAATGCATTCAATGTTTTCAGCTGTTTTTTTGCTGCAAGGTAGGCCTTTTGATGAATGCAGTTCAAAATAGTTTGTGAAAAATCTTTATTCAAGTTTGAACTAAGCTGAATTCAAATGCGGCGCAACTTCTAATGTGATTATAAATACACAAAACGAATGTATCCTGTTCTTTATTGTAGGTCTTCTTAATCATTTATATAATGTGTATAATAACACGTACCCATGTATAATATGCCAAAATCACCCTTACAAAGCAGTTATTTTGTCTGTACTTGTGTTTAATCCGGTCCCCTGATTTGCTGGTAGTCCTCAAGTTACGGCAGAGTTCCGTTCCTGTGCTGGCGATGTAACCCGAATTTCGACTTAAGTCGGATTTCACCGTTAAAGTCGATATTTACATCAAAACACTTCGTACAGTAATTACAAAAAAAAAACATGAAGACACCGGAACCAATATTTTGTGTTTCGGCACGGACATTCATTGCTGACGGACGGCAGAGCGGATCGAATTCGAATTTAAATACGGAAATGTGACGAGACTGATGGTGAGCCGATCTGCGAGATGGACGTCCATTTGCTGGAACAACACGAATTTAAATAACTTTAAAATGCAGTGATTACTGGAAAAAAAGAAGATGTTACGGACGAAGCACGGATGCCGTGAAGTGGAAACGACGGAACTACCACATGGTGGACTGGATTTTGGCCAGTGTTACACCCCTAGATTTGAGATTTCCTTGCAATATTTCAAAAACGTAATAGCAGAATTTGTTGCAAACGTAATAATTTTTCTTTGATTTATACAGTGTTGGTCATGTCTCGGTCTCAACCTCCAAAAGTCTTGCTATTTATTTTCAAAACATTTCATTTTCTGACATTCACTCCTTGGAGGGAAAGATATTAAAACAAAGAACAGGGATCAGACCTTGGATAACAAGTGCAGGGGGTAAGGGAGAGAGCGGGATCGAGAGCGATAACAGGTGAACAAGAGCAGACGCGGCATAAACACCCCACTGGAACACTTTATCCTGCATTGTCACGCTTTGTTATCCCAGCAGTCTACTTGATATTTAGTGACAAAGACAAGATCTTAGCTGCCTAGCGATCATGCCGCGCGCCCTTCGAGACCCTTCCCCCCTTCGAATCCCCATTCCGAGCCCTGTCAAATCTGTGACATACAGGCAGTCAAACAGAAATCTTCCGTTACAAGCTGATGAAAGTGAGGTGAAATTTCAGCAAACATCATGTGAAATTTGCGCCGCTTCCGATTTCAAAGTCATGTCAAGGTCAAAGTCAGGACCAAAGCGGGAGGAAGGGTGTGATGGGCGCATAAATAGGCCTCCAGACAGACATGCACTTGTTACATTATTTCCCTCATTTCACAGTGGAATAGGGGAACTCGCCAGGTTTCATTAAAGCCAGAATCGGACAGTTGGCTGCACACTTGACTTGATCAGGCGACTGGCTCGGCCATGGATTCCGGGAAGCACAGAACAGCAGGTTATTGGAGTTGGTTGACAGCGGATGACCTCAGTGTGTTTTTGCCTGCGGAGCTTATTATATGTTGTTGTACCAAGAGCTCACAAAGGGACATCCTGGACTGCAGAACGATCTGAACCTTTTATTATGAACTGGGCTGATATAAGCAGAACCATCCAGGAGCTGAGGAAAACCCATTTCAACAATTCCACCAAAGCTTTTCAAAAGACATTTGAATATGATTCATCATTGCTATATAATTCCAGAACTCAGGCCGCCAAATCTGTATCAGCACCTTTAGCTCATGCTAAATGCTATCTTGGTTGACAGTTATGACAGTGTAAGTCGAAATCTGACGGGACTTGGGACCAGGTCAACCTGTGTTTGCCTGACCTTCCTCGTGTGTCAACCAATCAGTGCCCCTTGCCACTTGAGTCTTGCCCAGGTGTGTCTCGTCTTGACAATTAGTGATTATGTATTTAGTCTCCTATCTTTTATTGCGTTCTTCTTGGTCCATTGTTTGTTTGTTGCTGTTCCCCTATGGCATGCCCTTAGAACCTACATGTCTTGCCATGCCTTGTTTTTGTTTTTTTACCTTTGTTGAATTTTCTTTCTTTGGACTTTGCCTTGTTTGCCTGCTTGTTTTTGTTTAATTCAAATAAACCCTTTTTGGAATTCACCTCTGCCTCCCTGTACCTGGGTCCTCAATCTTGCCCCAAACCCTGACAAAATGACTGCTTAATCGTTGAATCTAATGCTCGATAGCTGGCTAACAAACAATTCCTGGTACCCTGTTCGAAGGCAGTGGGATTTTCAAACAACACAGGCAATAGAAACCTTAACCTCCTCCCTAATAGAAACGTTTCAAACACTAAATATCCCAAGACTTGTGTCAATCTTGAGTTAGCATAACGCTGGCCCATGCGTCAAAGGAAAGGAAGACGAGTGTTCAGCTTTCAGCAGACACAATAGCAGAATTAGGATTCATGCCACATGGCTTTACAGGTACTCTTCCAAATGACTCCGCAGAGCCCTCCAGGCTACTGTCAGCTGAACCCTCACAGGAGACGCACAGCTAATATGCTGGTGGTGTTTCACAGCATCGCAGCAGATGGTTATGATATGGATTACAAAGACAGTAAGTCAATAAGACCCAGATCCTGGACCGGGTTAGTCAATTGTCCACGGATTGCTGTCTTTTCATTTTGGTTTCTGATCACCCGTGTGTTGCTAACAGCAGTCTTTAACTGGAAATGCATAAAAACTGTCATTTTGGTTTCTGATCACCCGTGTGTTGCCTAACAGCAGTCTTTAACTGGAAATGCATAACAACTGTAATTTTGGACTTTTACTAATACACGCAGAAAATGTATGTGATGAATTTCTGAGTGAAGAAACTGTACTAGGTTTTACAAAAATAAATCTGTCACCACCACTGCTTTTTAGATTTTGGTGGCTTGTTCAGTTCAGATACCGACCGACCTTTCACACTTGCACCATACACATATCTGCAATATTTAATCCCTGCCATATGTTGCACATACATTTACTCCAAGCTCACAGACGGGGTTGGGTTACAATTAACCGACGGTTCATCCAACCAGAATGCAGCAATTAAACACCATCCAATCAAATCTGGGTGACAACCAGACGTCTTTCATCCCAGCAGGGTTCCAGACGGCTCCTTACGGCCCACCTGCCCCAAGCACCATCTCGGAGATGGACTAGAATATCTAATTAGGTAGCACCCCTTCTTGCAGATGCAGCATGGGATATTCACTCCACACCACTACAGTAAAAATTCTACTTGATCTTGATCACGAAGCCTTGAAATTTTCTATGTGCAAGCATTCCTTGACTCCCTCTTCAATGCAGAAGGAGAGGAGAAAAGGAGGTGATGGTTATATAGCGGAGTTTGCTTGCGTCTGATGTACATGTCGCAATGAATGTTTTTCAACTGGAGTCCCATTCAGAGAGGAGAGGTTTTTTTTTCTCTTTCTTATCTCGGTGCACTCGTCTGCCCTCGTCTCTGCACATCTGTTGGAATCAGTTGTCATGTTGTTGAGAAGAATGTTTGCGAGGTGATCGACTGAGCGCCAACACGACTGAGCTGCGAGGAAGACGATTTCAAAGCAGACGTCTGGCCTACAAGGCTTGACTGTTCCATTTTTGTTAAAAAGAGAGCCATTCTTAGCTCATGTTCCTTTTTCAATAATGCAGAATCAGGAGGGGGAGGGTATATAAACTCACTGGCCCCAACATTTAATTAGATCCAAGCTGTATCCGTTTTTCTGGCTGTACTTCAGTTGTGTACCCGGCCTTATTACAAGGTGTTGGTACTCACGATGGTGGATGGTTTATTAATGTAGTCAAAGCCCATCTTAACAATATACGGAAATATTTGTTACACTTTTTTTTCTGAAAATTATTCAATTGTTATGACTTTGTTTTAGATTGGGTCATGGGGTCATTCAATTATGGTCTTTTATTATGCTGTCCCTTATGATGAGGTATTTCTCATTTTTCTTTTGTAGTTGCTATGTACCTTATGATGACAATGTTTGATGATGTTAGCCACTCTTAGTTTGTCTAGTCTTATGCAAATACTCCTTATTTTGTTTAGTCATTTTTAAAAGTAGTTGCTATACAGTTGCTATGTTCCTTATGATGGCAATGTTTGATGATGTTAGCCACTCTTAGTTTGTCTAGTCTTATGCAAATACTCCTTATATTGTTTAGTCATTTTTAAAAGTAGTTGCTATACAGTTGCTATGTTCCTTATGATGACAATGTTTGATAATGATGATGTTAGCCACTCTTAGTTTGTCTGGTCTTATGCAAATGCCCCTTCTTATTTTGTCTAGTCATTTTTAAAAGTAGTTATACAGTTGCTATGTGCCTCATGATGATGATGTTTGATGATGTTAGCCACTCTTAGTTCATCTAGTCTTATGCAAATGCTCCTTCTTATTTTGTTTGGTCATTTTTAAACATTAGTTGCTAACTTGCTACGCAGTTGCTATGTCCATTATAATGAAAATGTTTGATGATGATGATGTTAGCCACTCTTAGTTTGTCTAGTCTTATGCAAATGTCTTTTATGATGAGAATCCTGTCAGTTGCTACGCTATTAGTCACTCTTAGTTTGTCAAGGGAAGGGCGGGAAGAAGAGTCTGCTGGTGGATGTGAGGGGAGTGCAGACAGTAAACAAGTTGATACGATTGACAGAAAACAGGGAACGATGGCGCAACATGATCGCCGACGTCAGAAAAGACATGGCACTTCGGTAAGGTTTGTCTAGGCACTCTTATTTTATCATAGGCCTTTATTCTGTCGTATAGAATTGTCTATTGCCCTAGCAAGAGTTACTGAATGGCAATTTTACTGAGGTTTCTTATCAGCATGTTAATTTTTTTTAAAGTTGCTCCATGTGTTCTGCATCAAGCCCTGCTCGCTGTGGTTACTTTGTACTTTTGAGTTCAGCATCTAGCCCGCTCAAAGTTCATAATCAAGGTTTCTCCGTCGTGTTTTCTTCTAGGCCATCTCATTCTAGTCCTGCGCTCTGTTGTTACTTTATTCTGAATGTCTGTTAGTCATGTTTTATAACATTTGAAATGTCTTCTAGTCAATGCAGAGGAATTTCAGCAGCCTTGCTGCTATAGAGAATGACTTCCTTTTACTCCCTGCTTGCTGTCTTACATTACATATAATGGTTCCATTCTATTAACCAACGTATGGCTGAGAAAAAAAAGTATTTTGTTCACTTTAGTGTCTTGGCAAGCAAACTCGTATATCACGCCTCAAACTGAGGAGCTCATCAATCACGGCGTGCCATTAGCGCTCAAAAGGACGACTGCAAAAATCTACAATGCACTCAGACACCAGAGTTCAATTACACTTGACCTCCCTGTGATTTGCGTGCACAGCTAAGCGGCCAAATAATAGAAGATCTTTAACGTCGTTACGCTTTAATGGACGACAAATCTGCAATGTCAAAAGTTGACACGCAAACCTTGGTGGCGGGGTTGCATTTATCTTCATATTAGAAAGTCTGGAAGAGGGATGACATCAAGAGTGACATGCATGAGACGTGCGCTCACGTGCATCGGCCATTAGGCATTTCTGTGGCGATCCAGTTTAATTGCAGCGAACACACTCCCCTTCCCCGAGCCATTTATATTCAACCATTTGTCTGCCACTCTGTTGACACAGCCTGATGAACATCATTCTCACCGCCAGTGTTGTCAGTGGTCATATTAGCAGCGGTGTTGACCAACTCGCGCAAGGTGACCGCCAGTAGATGTGGCTAGCTTTGCACTCAAACCTTCTGTGAAGTCAGCCATATTAGGTCTGGGCTAATTGTGTGTGCGTTCTTCATGGTGAATATTTGATCTGCTGTTTGCCCTTTGCTGGCCACACAAAGCAGAATAATGGCTCTCTTTAAGAGGCAAAACCTTGGAGCTTCCTTGACCCAGTAAGCGGCCAGACCAATTACTCCATCAATTATTAATTCATCATAAAGGTCGTCCTTTTCCTCCATTATAAACATCAGTCTGAGCATGGCAATGTCATGTGTGTTAACAGGGCCTTAGAGGTCAACACTGGCCAGACAGACCGGCCGTGTTCTTTTAACCGCCACGAATGGCGATGAATCCAAATGTCTAACATTCATGAGAGACTACGGAAGTTTTAATATTTGAAAATGAAGTAGTTTTGTATATTTTATGAGGGACAGAGACATATTTAATATTTGAAGAAAAAACATTTGTGCGTGATGAAGACTTTTGTCATGTTTCGGTTCTGTGCGGGGTTGGGTTTTTGTTTGTTAAGGGTGTTCTTGTTGTTTTTGTCTGTGGTTAGTGTTTTTTGTTGTGTTCCTGGATTATTCCCTTGTCGAGTTACATAGCCATTGTCACCTCCAAGTCATCGCCACAGCCAAGTCGTCATCGTCACAGCGAACCAAGTCGTCATCGTCACAGTGAACCAAGTCCTCATCGTCACCGCCAACCAAGTCGTCAGCGACACAGCAAATCAAGTCGTGCTCGTCACAGCCCAAGTCAAGTCACTCCACAGCAAGTCCAGGCAAATCAGGCCCTGACACATCATGCTCGCTCCAGTAATGGCGACCATTCTACTCACGTCCTATCCAGTCATGGCGACCAGTCTACTTGCATCCCGTCCAGTCATGGCGACCAGTCCAGTCATGATTGTCTGCTCACCTTTCTCACTATAGTTCATAAAAGTACCACGCATTGCACTTGATTTCCTGTTTCCCTGCATTTGGGTCCACCATCCCTCATCCACTCACGGTCCCTCATGACAGCTTTTTGCAATTATTACCACTTTGACTTTTTTACACAAAGTCAGCCCTCTTACGAGTTTTTAATTTACATCCTCATGGCTAATGACACCGGAGAATATGTGTGTCTTGTTTTGTTGGATCTAACAGCGTTTGATATGGTGGACCACAGTGTTCTGTTGGCTCATTTGCAGCACCAGGTGGGTATTAGTGGTGCTCTTGAGTGGTTTAGATCCTATTCGGCTTTTTGTGTTGGTTGTGTTGGTTGTCGTATGGTGTTCCACAGGGTTAAATTCTCGAGCTTCTGCTGTTTTCATTGTAACTGCTGCATCTGGGTTTCTTTTTTTTTTGGGGGGGGGGGGTATTTTGTGTTGTTTACTGTTTTAATGTTATTAATTTATTGTTTTAACCGACTTGTATGACTCATTTTCGCTCCATGTACATCACTTTGTATACAGCAGTGGTTTAAAATGCTCTCTGATTAAAGTTGAGTTTTACACTTAAAATACAATATGAAATTCGATGAACATTTATCATTCCTGTTTGTTTATCTGGATGTCTTTTTAAGTCTCATTCTGTTCAATTACATGTGTATTACATGTATGATGATTTGCGAAAGCTGCATTCATGCAATGCGAGAAGAACAGGACCAACTGGAAAAGCTAGTTATCATGCATTATTCCTCAGTAACCCCCACTGCTAACCTCAACTTCACACCGATTAGTAAGTAACCTATAGTGACCTTTGGAAGAAGAGACAGTCTTTGAGGCAATTTGTACACTAATTTTAGAATTGTATTTGTTAAATGGGCTCGACAGAGAGGATAAGAGGTAATTTTACATTCTATTTGAATGTAACTTGGTTACAGCTTTTGACATGCAACAAAACTGACTAAAGGTTTTGCAACACAGCGTGGTCTTGGTTTTTGGCGATACTGACATATGCATTGCTTCGAGGTTACAAACAGTATGTAATAATGTAGTTTGTGCAGCGGTGTGAATATGACATTGTGTGGCAGAAAGAATGCATACTCAGTTTCGTTTTTTTTTTTAATAGATTGTTTTATATTTATGGCCTAGAATATGAGTGCAAATTCAAGGCCTGGGGGACAGACCCGACTGTTGCAAAATTGAATTGTCCTTTTTATTTTTATTTTAACAACAACCAAACTGGCCTGAAACTGCTATTTTTATTCCTCTCGAACAGATATAAGGATTTTTTTTTTTTGTTCACCAAATCCAATCCATACATCCACCACTAGATGGCATTGCTTTCCTGGAATGACAATATAATATAGAATCCATGGAAGAAGATGAAAAATGTAAGACAATGCATAAGGTGCAGTCATATTTGCAATTTTGTTGTTATGAAGAAAACGTGTTCAAAATAAATTTTGGGGTTTCTTTTGTGGGCTGGAGCTGATTAATTGCATTTCCATTCGCTTTAGTAGATAAATATGTCTTGAGCTTGTGATACGAGCATGGCTGTATATGGTTTTCACAGTAACCAACTACTGAGAGAAACTAACAATTTAGCCCGTGGAAAAAAAAAATAATTTGACCCTTAGAAGAACCTCCTACAGTACATGTGTGCACACTCTCACACACAAACTCACATTCATGCCCATATTGTGCACAAACAATATTTTATGAACACCCACATTTACGCATAATAATGTAAACAAAACCAAAATTCATACAGGTAAACGTGCCACACAAGCACATGTAGTCATTCAAACTGTAACCAATGAAGTTTGGGGTCCACTGTGATTTAATGTGTTCAATAACCTTGCCACTGATTCTGTGGCTAATGTTAAATGCGTTGTCTCGTTTGACCTTTAGCGAATGGCGCTGGCACCCCCGAGCAAAGGTCATTTTTTTTATATTTCAACTAACCACAATCATTGTGTTAAGGGTACACTCATTGGTTAGCGATGGAAATGAACCTTGAGGGAAGAAAACAAAAGTGTCAAAGTATGTATAAAGTATCGTGCCATTGCATGAATAATAATGAAAGGATTGTATTGATGTTAAAAAAAAAGCTCTATTCTAATGAGATATACAGGTCTTCTTTTTTTTTCTGTTGAGGAAATGTTATATATCAAAGCACTTAACTCCCATCAAACACCAGGAGCACTTTCCTATCCTGTCCATATAGAACCTGACTCCTATATAATGCCATTGCGGTTATATACCGTTTTATACCGCTATTATTCTGCCTTTTTGTCTTTTTTTTTTTCCTTTTTTCTTTCTGTCTGTCCCCTCTCAAGCCTTGTCCTGTCCGACTGCATTTTCCAATAAATATCCATCACATTATAAAAAACGACAGAGGGAGTATATCAAATTCCCGTCTATTGCACAGAAAAAAAAACGTTCCGGCATAAAACGGAATACAGATTCGCCATTCTGCGTGGCCAAGCAACCGAACAGGGCCAGTAAGAAAAAGAAGGAAAAAAGTCTACTGTGCATTTACAACATTTAAATAGTTTATGTGCAAAGATTTTGATCAGACAACTCAAGATGAACAAAACATTTCTCATCATTATCAAAAAATAGATATACCCGTGTTGCAGGTGTACCCGAGAAGTGTCTTGTGAGAGTGTTTTGCCGTCTGCTCTCAACAAATAGAGATGCAGGACGGGGGATTTAGAAAGCATGAGAAAAAAAAACTGACAGCAATAATTCTTGCATTCATTAACTTCATAATCTTCTTTGGTATATTCCAAATTGTCAGAGCTGTGTTCATTAAATCACATTATTAGTCATATTAGCATTAGGTGCATAATTGAGCGTGATTATCTGTAATTATTCACATGAATTACATTAAAGTCACTGATCATCCAAGGGAGGGGGGGGGGGGGGTTGGGGGAGAAAAAAAGCATTTTTTCTTGCTTTTTGCATTTAGGAAAAACATCCCTCAAACAAAGTCTGCATTAATATTCGATTACTCTCAGCTGGTAGCTGTTAAAACTCAATTTAATTTCAATAATCAATAATATTGTGGTTAATTCAATAATAAGAATCTGCTATATATATATCCTAAAGGTTATGGACTTCACATGGACTGTGAATGTAGAAGAGTTACACCAATATATTTGAAATAATTGTTTTGGTTACACTCATCTTTTCAGTTGACGGCAGCACTTTTGTCTGTATTGTCGCTAATTTAGATTACAAAGAAAAAATGAAAGTACAACCGGGTGTTTATATTTAAACACCGTGCGCTGTTGACTGAACATTCTACTGGCTGAGTGTGCCACTTTACATAAAAGCCCTGAGAATCTAGTAACTGTCATGTGGCTGCAAAGAACCGTTTTTTTAAATAATCAAATTCCCCTGTGGCTCCAATAAGAACAATGTGAAGCTGTACAAATTTGTGTGTGCGCAGATGTGTGTAAGTCAATGTGTGTCTGTTGCTTCCTGCTCTCATTAGGATCAACACTGCGGTGGTGCCCTGCTTCAATGTTGTTTCCTGTGTAGGCCATTACTGATACCTGCCCTGGGGTGGCGAGTGAAAGCCCGAGACAAACAGCGAGCCATGCGGAGAAAAATGCACCCGGGAGATTAGCGTGGCAAGGAAATCGGGGTGTGCAAAGAGGGGTGAACTTAAGGTTGAGTCAACTTGAGGCCACAATGGGATGCTGAGGAAAGATGATTTCCAGCCTTATTTCATGGGTGGAGGAGGAAAGATAGTTAGCGAGTGAGTAAAGCTATGTAATTTAATTAGGAAAATACAACAATGTATCATTAAAAAAATCACGTGGATCGGTACTTTTTTCCCCATTCATAATACACAGTCAGTGGCAACATCATAAGGTACAGAGTTGGCTAAAATGTTACCTTTTTAACTCTACCCCTGTAGGTTGCAGGGATATTTAATACGGACACAGCTCAGGAGTATTTAAACATTTACCAACACAGTACCCAGTCAGGTGGAGTGAGCTGAAACAAAACTGCATGGATACACATTTGAGGATACATATAGTTAGAAATGACAACAACAACAAAAACAAAATACACTGTGCCTTAGTTCTGGAGACTGCAATATTGCACTCCACACACTTTAAAAATATTTAGGTAAACCTACTAGCTTGGATCAATTTGACCCAACTTTTGTACAAAACAATTCAGAAAGTTGGGTTAAATTGACCCAAGTTAACAGGTCATCCAAATTTTTATCCAAATTGGGTTGTTCTTGACCCAGTAGTTTGAAGAATGTACACTCTAAAAAGAGTTGGCTAAAAAATAAGCCAAAAATTGTATTGAATAGGGTCTGACCCAACTTTTTGGGTTATTAACAGGTTGGGTCAAGTGATAAACCCACCAAAAATACATGTACTGTAATTGGGTTGCTTTGTGGGTTATTAATTTAAACTTGACCCAAACGTTTTTGGTTAAATAACTCAAAAAGTTGGGTCAGTTCATTCATGACCACAATTAACCCAAAAAGTTGGGTCAAATGAATAACCCACAAAACAACCCAACAATATTTGCTTGCTTTGTGGGTTATTAATTTATTTTGGCTTAAGTTTTGTGTTAAATAACTCAAAGTTGGGGTTGGTTAATTTATGACCCAATTCAATTGGGATATTTAATTAACCCCAAAATGTGGTTAACCCACTATTTGTTTGACCCAACATTTTGGGTTAAATAACTCAAAAATGGTTCAGTTAATTCATAACCACAATTCACCCCAAAAGTTGGTTCAAATAAATAACCCACAAAACAACCCAACAAGATTTGGTTGCTATGAGGGTTAATATGTGTTAAATAACTCAAAAAGTTGGGTCGGGTCATTTTTGACCCATTTCAATTTGGTTATTCAATTAACGCAAAAAGTTGGGTAACCCACAAAAAAAGTAGTTTGAGCGTGACTCATAACTCAAAAAGTAAGGTCGCTCTATTTTTGACCCAATTTGGGTTATTTTTTGTCCACTCTGCTGACATAGTCGATTTTCCTGCTGCTCGGAGTCTCCTCTTGGAAAGAAATCTGTCCTCTGACGGTGGCCAACAACCAAGCACATGCAGAGAAAAACAACAACATAATGAACAACAGACTGAGATCAAAACATGACATTTCAGTGCATGCGGTTTGATTTAGTGGAGGTAGTAAATATCAAATAAATGAGGATTAAAAGTGGATGCGGACAATGCAACGTGACGCCATGGCGCACAAGCCTCCAGCGTACATCAGTTCACAAACCTTGTAATGTAAAGCATAACAACAGAGGGAGACGCCAGCTGTTCACACCACGCCGGCCCTCCGTGGAGCAAAGGGTCCCGAATAGTATTACACACAGCCCGGCCGCCGCAGAAGGCGATTATGTATCGTAATAGAGTCCCATGCAGCCCGCTAATCCGTGATAATGTGATTCACATCTCAACATGCCCAAAAAGTTAAGGAGGACTTAGAGACATTGAGTGTAAAGAAATGGATGAAGGCACACAGAGGAGTCCAAGATGCTGCTGCTCCGTGTCACGGGGAGGGCTGTGAATGGGAAGAAGGCTTCCCGCGGAGGGACCCGGGGCACCACACAGATCTGGAAGCTCTCCTGCTGCTTTACTGCACAGTTGACTGTGCCATGCCAGTGAAACCGACAACGACAACGCAAACTCCCAGTTGATTCATTGTAAATAAGAGCACATTAAAAAAAAGTCATAACCGTAATGCTTCCCAATGTTTCATTTAAGAATATATTCAGTATGTTTACAACTAAAATGACAATCAGTAGAGAGCAGACTTATGCCCAGAGCCTAATTTGAATTGAGAACCAAATAGTCCGTAAAAGTAATGTGCAAATTGGTTAAATAGTTTTTGCGTAATCCTGTTATTTAAAGGAGATATATTATGCACATTTTCCACAAATTGAAACAGCTCCCAGGTGTCTTAATATCGTGACCTGCTTTCCTCGAAATATCAAGGATCGAGAATTACAGCGCACTTTTCACCTCTATTGCCGGGTCTGCCAACGAGAGCTTAAGTGTGTTACGGTGAAGACCAGGGAGAGGCCTGGGAGGTGGCTTGTGGCTACTTTAACTTGTGCTCAAGCCCCGAGGCGGGAGGATAAAAAGCAAAGTGTGCGAAAGAGAAAAGCAGAAGCGTCGACTATTTTCACCAGTGGAGGTGCCACTTCATCACCAAGCTGACAAATGACACTTCAGTTAATGCGTGCATTGCTAATTACAAATAGAATGAGGGTTAAATTAATCTGAAAACACCTTTTACATACCATTGTTCAGGGTTCATACACTTTAGTCCCACTCTGCCCCACTATTGGATGGTGTTCCACAAGGTTCAATTTTGGGTCCCCTCCTGTTGTCATGTTGTTTGTTTGATACGGTGGACCACAGTATTGTGTTGGCTCATTCTACACACTTTTTAAACTGGGTTGTTTTATACAAAACAATTCAGAAACTGACCCAAGTTAACAGGCCATCCAAATTTTGACCCAAATTGGGTTGTTCTTGACCCAGCAGTTTTAAGAATGTAAAATCTAAAAAGAGTTGGCTCAAAAATAAGCTAAATTGTATCAAAAAGGGACTGACCCAACTTTTGGGGTTATTAACAGGTTAGGTCAAATTATTAACCCACCAAAAAACATGTACTGTAATTTAGTTACTTTGTGGGTTATTAATTTAACCTTTTTTTTCTCTCTGTTTTCATTCCAGTTGCTTGATACGGTTGGCCACAGTATTTTGTTGGCTCATTTGCAGCACCAGGTGGGCATTAGTAGTACTCCTGAGTGGTTTAGATGTTATTTGGCTGACAGAATTTTTTGTGTTAGCCTTGGTTGCTCTGATTCCTACAGTGCTACAATTTTGGTGTTCCACATGGTTCGATTCTGGGGGCCCTGTTGTTTTTATTGTATTCACTGTCCTTGGATTAAATTGGACCCGCAAATTGGTGCTTTTAATAAATCCAGCTTTTTTCATTTTAGGCAGCCGGCTAAGGTAAAGCCTCTCCTTTCTGAATAGCATTTAGAAACAGTTATCCATGCCTTCGTTACATCTTGGCTGAATTACTGTAAGGCGTTTTTTTGGGGGGGGGGTGAGCCAGTCCTCCAAACTGGTGCTCGTAGAAGGATGAACAACTTCTTCTTCTTTTATCAGGTCAAGTTTATTTGTATAGAAATTAATCACAAAATAAATCAAATCCGAAGCTGTTTCCACGTGATTGTTTCTGCGGAGACAAGATCCGAAGACAGTGTGCACACCCGAGATCCTCAGTTCTCTAAAGTGAGGGAACATTCAAGGGACTCTCAAGTCAGGACTGTGAGGGATTTCGCAGGAGCATTCTCTCTAAAAGAGGGTCATGGCAGGGAGGTCGCTTGCTTTCTCCGCAAATGCTTAAAGGTTAGCCTCTTTAGAGAGATGCGGGCTGTCGCTGCAAAGGGTCAAGGTGACAGAGTCCTACGGTTGGCTATGACCTTTACAATAGGACACAATCATTGTAACATTACATTTGAATTTGACAGAACCAAATGATTAATTATCAATGTCTGAAACGTCATGATCATGACACGAATATTACAATCTGGACTGTTTGGAATCCAGTAGAGTTGGTGTTGCTCATTTTGGGGAATGCGTTCCACCTGTGTGGAGCTGCACACCTGAGGGGGAGGGGCTAATCAGTGGCTGTGTCTATTTAGGCAGCAGATTTCCTGAGTTACTTCAGGGCTGTTGTTTTTGGACAGTGATGGCACATCACTGTGTATGTTTTGTTCTGTGTAGTTGTGTTGGGTTGTGAAAGTGTGACAAACATTTCATTTCAAATTCTTGTCAGCCTTTTTTTATTTTATTATAGCTACTCCATTTTCTGCCTGGCAGATGTGCAAGAACACCTGTAGTCCCCGTAATTTGCATATCATGCCAGGATCCATGTCATCATCTTAAACCACATTTTCAAACTCTACTTTGCTGGTCACAGTAAATATGTAGTATACTTCATTAGTGTGCCAATGCCACCATACAGTTACTGTGTGTAAGACCAAACTTTGAATAATAAAAAAAAACGTTTGATTACATATTATAAGTTCTTTGCAGTTAATGATGAGCAGTGATGCCGGTAACGAGTTACTACAAAATGTATGCTTTTTCGAGTAACGACCAATTTGAATGCAAAATAACTAATGAAAAACACCTGCTAATTCCTAAAAATACAGTACTCACTAAAGTCACCAAACAAATAACTATACATTTTATAACGCGCATGAAAGGGAAATTCTGGTATTTAGAGCTTGTAAATGGTGAAGGGCATTGTGGGAGTATTCAGATTCACATCTGAGGGAGTGGCATCGTTTTCAGCGCATTGACGACTCACGTGTCCGTAAATAGCAATGACGGAAGAGATACGTCAAGTAAAAACATTGCCTTTAGTTTAGATTTAATTTAAAAATTTATGAACTCTAGAAGGACTTTAAAAAAATTACCAATAAGTTAAATTCATAAAATATTTTTTATTAAAATCATTTCGTCTTTATTTTTCATTTTAAAAACAACTGTATTCTAAAACGTCATGCTTAAAAAAATCACTTCCAATTAAGTGGCAAAATCAGGTGTCATTTTGATGTTCAGCAGGGTTGTCTACTGAATGTAACTATTAACCCATTCACTCCCAGCCATTTTCACTTCGGTTCCGGCTGTTTAACTGGATTTTGACTGATTTTGCATGGCCCACAGAATATAGTGTTTTACTGCTATAAAAACATGAAACCTACCCAAAAAAAGATTAGAGTCTCTTCTTTCATCAGGGAAAAAAGTATATTTCTATCCGTGTTTCCGTTTTTTTCCACAATTAGCATTAGAATATAGCTAAGTTTCTTCATTATTCACAAATCTGTTTAAAACTGTGGAAAAAAGAGCTTTTGCAACATGGCCCCGGTTGATCTTATGTTCTCCTGCCACCTGCTGGCCGTTTTTGTAATAACTACCATTGCTTCAACCATTCTCTTCAGTTCAGAGGCTGCATCCAAAGCCTTCTGTATTTTCTAATATTTAAAATACAATGTATTTATACGTTTTTGGGAGAAAATGAGTTCAAGTAACTTGTCATCCAACTTTAAGTACTCAGTAAAGTATATAAATTACTCTTTGAGTTACTTTTTAAAGCAAGTAATCAGTAAAGTAATGAAGTTACTTTTTAGGGGAACTGTCAATGGATTATTTTATCTCTAGCATCAAGCCTCCCGTTAAAAGTTTGACAACATCTTCAATAGATTAGCTTGTAAGTGCGCACATTTTCTCCATCATAAGAAACAAGCAGGGTTTCCTGTTTGTGTAACGTTATTACGACAAGGCTTGCCTGTCATCATCGCGTGACTCGACTCGGCTGTGGCTGAATTGTGCCGATGTTGCAGGTGTTGACGGGGACGGCTCACACTGATGTTGTCAGTCGCCATGTTTCCCAATTACCATCGGCTGCACGCCGACATGATTGCCTGATTGGCGGTACTATTTCCGTGGCAATTATTACGATTCTGATTATGTCAATCATGTCACTCTCTGCAGCATGTGCTATCAAATAGCGCGAGCTCGAGTCTCACCATTTTTGATTTCCCCCCTCCCGTGTCAGATGGCTGTTGGAGAGGGGTATTGTCGTTTTTTACAGTAGGAAAAACTTTTTAAAAATTCATGCTCCCCTCGCCTCCAGTGCTATTACCTTTGAGCTCGGTTGCTCATTTCAAATTACTAACGGCCTGTATATGGTCCCCATAATGATCGTTTTCGCTTTGTGTCAGTAATAATTGCGAGGTTAGTTCTATTTTAGTGCAAGCTCAGGGCTTCTGGTTTTATCTCACTACTTCTTGTATTATTCATGTCATCCCTATGTCTTTGACTTTTCTCACAGAGCCCTCCATTTAAAAGGCAATTACTACTATTACCTCCTTAGAAAAAAAAAAGCCATTTTCTTCATTATCATCATCATCACCAGAGCCACCATCATCATCATCTATTTACCACATGATTCAATTAGTGAGCCATCAGATAAAAGGTCACGGCTGTAATCAGTCCATTGAGTCCATGTTTTTCTGCCTTTTTCCTCGCACCTTTCCGATGTGTTTAACTTTAGATTTCCGGATGCTAACGACTTGGCGTCCCTATATGGAGAGCGAGGCATTTCACTCTCCTCGCAAGACGTGTTCGGCATCATTAACGACGATGTCGGATTGGAATCATTTCTATAGATCCGTAGAAATGGAACAAAGGTGACAGAATCGCAACCACACCTAGCGATGACAGCACTGATAAACCTTCCTGTTTGGTTGGTTTCTCAGGAATAGCAATAATGTTCCCGGGTCAATGTGACCCAGGCTATATTTAATGATAAAAACACATCCCGCGATACATTATTAACCACATTCATTGCAAATATTTCACAAGTTTTATCATGAAATACGCTTGACCCAGGCTACGTTTAATGTTGTAATTGCTCCCTGATGACTAATTATTGCTCATGATTAACAGTTAATAAGCCAAAATGAACCATTTGAATTGTCTGTTGATGAAAAGTTTTATTGTGAAAAACTACTAGTTTTCTTCAAAATGGGTCAATTTGACCCGGGCTATGCTTAACGTTCCAAAAGTATAATCATTAAAAACAATTTTAATTGAACATATGTCAGAGAGAGGTTTCATAGCAAAAAAAAACATACTTATTTGTCAACTTTAAAATGGGTCAATTTGACCAGCGCTATATTGAATGTTCCGAAAGCATTCCAATAAACAGGCATGGTATCGACCCGATATGCCCATCCGTAGTGATGATATACCTGCACCTAAAGAGACAAATGAACAAGTATATGATTGATTTCTAGTAATAAATTAGCTTAGCCATGAAAAGCACTTAAAAGCTGAACAACACAAAAATGTATATCAAATTGGACAAACAATATATCTTTTTTTAATTATCTTCTTTGAGACATCTTGGACTGTAAATTAACCATAGTCAAAAACAGTTATTTGGATTTCATCTGATATTGACTTGTTTTAGTGAAACAATATAATACTTAATTATAGAGTTGAGTAAATCTGTTTGATTATTATTGTCTGTTTAAAGGCCAATTATGCAACGCTAAATGGTTGCCGAAATGACTTTATTCCTAATTTTACGAGTAACTAATAATTTATTTGACTCTAACAGAGGTGCCAAATCCAGGTCCAGAAAGTAAAAATCCTGCCACAGTTTGGCTTTAGCCTCAGGTGCTAGTAAGCTAGCTCCCTAGCTAGCTCCCATGGTGCTTGTTTATCTGCTAGGGAGCTAGCAAGCTAGCTACCACCCATGGTGCTCGTTTACCTGCTAGGGAGCGTGCTTAGCTAGCTAGTTAGCACCCATGGTGCTCGTTTACCTGCTAGGGAGCTAGCTAGCACTAGCGGCTAAAGCCAAACTGTGGCAGGGTTTTGACTTTCAGGACCTGGATTTGCCACCTCTGGACTCTAATGCATTTTAAGCTAATAAGTGGGGAACTGGATATCAATGAAAGCTGTCAGATTTTAACTTCACACACAAAGACAAGCAAAGATACATTCCCAATCCCCTTAGATATTGCGTTTTATTTCCTGCACTCAAATGCTGCATGCCTGTCTGATCAAAGCGCAAAGTGTGTGTGTGTGTGCGCGCATGTGTTTGTGAAAGTGCGTTCATCTTAGCAGCTGCTCTGTCAGCATACTCCAAGTCTGGGGGTGGGTGGTAGATTTTTTTTTTTTTTTGGTGGATGGGAGCTGGGGTTGGGGTGTAGAGGGGGGGGGGGGCTCAACAGTACACAGAAAAATAACTCGTCAACAGCCTGAGGCACTGAGCGGTGTGTGTGTGTGGCAACTCCACACACATCACGGGCTAGCTTGTACAAATACTAACGTACTTACTGTCTGCATTTATCCCGCAAATATGCTCGTTACCCACGAGGATGGCCATTTTGTAATTGGGTTAAGATTTAAGTGTGCGGGAGCTTATTATGACAAACTGGAAGTGGATTTGTTGTGAATGCAAAGTGCACAGCTGAAAAGCTCTTGAGGTATTTAGTCTTTAGCATATAGGCTTAATGAGTCGTGTGTGTTTGTTTTGCACTTGTCAAAAAGGCGAGAGGAGCACAATGCACACATGTGACGGCCGCTGGCTGGAGGCAATTGGTCAAAATGGCTCTCAAAGGCTAATTCCATGCTAACGAGCGCGGGACAGCACACTTGTCCTTGCCCACAGCCCGACTGGACCGGTCTCAAAGCACGCCAATTAGCGCCACTCTCTGGGCCGTCCCCTCCCCTCCTTAGAGGTCATTCCTAACTTTACCCCCTCTCCTCCCTTTGAGGATTTTGAATGAGGGAGGTGAAGGGGGGCATTGAATAAGCTTGTATCAATAACATGCAAAACGTCAAGCAGGAAACAGGAATCGAATACGCGCAGCTAAGCCGCCTTGCCAATTAGCTGAAATAGCTATTTAGCGGCAAAATCTGGTGTCGGCATGAATGCGGTTTAAACGGACGCATTAGCGAGCGTCGGGATTCTTTGTGAAAAACACGCCTGGCGCTTTTGCCGAGAGTTTGAGGGAAGTGGAAAAACATGAAGGTGTCAAGACTCGCTAAGTGAACCGACTCGACACTGCAGTCTTGCAGCAGTTCCACTGTGGGAGTAGCTAATTGGATGGTAATTAATGGAATGGGGGCTGATAAATACCTTTGTGAGCAGACTTGTCAAGGACACGGAGGTGAAGTGAGTTTGAGAAAGTGGAGCGACGGGAAAGGAAGCTACAGGACGGACACCTTTTCCTCATTGTGACAGCTAATCCTCATCCCTTCATCCCTCGCCTCAATTCCTAAATGAAAGTGCCCCTCCCCTCGTCACTCCTCCCCCCTTCCACTCCTCTCTCATCCTCCCCTTATCAGGCCCCCCTGCTTATTCCTTCCTGCCCCAACTTCACTTGTTTCCATGGAAACGCAGGATAAAAAGAGTAACTTCTAGATTAAATCAAAGATTTTTGAAGTGGCGGAAATATAACAAGCTCCTTTGAATCGTGTTCCTCGAGTTCAGGATGATACTCTATTTTCTCCTTGCTGATACGGCATGTATGAAAGAAGACAGCGGGACAGACGTAAACGAAAGACCGGCTGTCTCAATGGGACCCATGAACCGCTTACGAGTTGACAGTTTGTCGTTTCTATTCTTTTTTTTTTTAAATTATATTTAGATTTTATTTATTTATTTATTTTATTACATTGTCTCGTTAGGCTCCAAAAACAGGAGATTTGTTCAGTGTCTGTGATCACAGCAAACGGGACAGTCCCGGATCAGAGACCGGGTGGATTTCACCAGCCACATTGTTTTGTCGCATTTTATGCACGTACCATCCCAGCATTCTGCTTTATTTATTTTTTATTTTTATTTTTTTTTTAAGTCCGGCCAGCAAGCCAATTCTTTAGGCCATGTGCCAATTGCTATGAGGCACATTTCCATCTATACCAGAACTAGAACTACTTCCTACTTCTGTATCTGCCAATCATGGGGGGGAAAGCAGCACGTTTTCTTTTTTCAAAGGGAAGCCATTTGATAGATTTTCTTTACAATATTGTGTTATTTGCGCCCCTTGTACTCGAAAATATAAATTAAGGGGGAGGCCATTTTGCGAATGCCACATGATCACACCCAGGAACAGGTGAGCCATGATGGGTCGTTATCCGAGCCACGTAGCTAGTGTTGCTAACCGTTTTTTTCCTGTCGCCATCAAATTTTGAACAAAATGTATCTGCCATACGAAAAACGGTGAGTTAATTTAAAAACTGGTGCCAATTTGATTTTGGAGGGTTTCTTGTTTACTATTGTTTACAAAGCTGAAAGACCGTTAAAACTTAAATTTAAAGCAAAACAATGACAACAAATTATTCAATTCAAAACTTGGTACTTTTCAAAAACTTAGTGAGGACAAAACTACTAGTCAATTCAAACAGTAGTGTGTCCTCATTCAAAATTTTTTTTATTTGATTCCATTTAGATTCATGAACAAAGCATTCATGAAAGTTAATGAACACCCAAATTCCTGTCTCACTTTTTTTCTTTTTTTTTTAATTCGCTGTCAAAACCCTTTCATTCAAAATTCATGTCTTCATCTTTGTCTATTAGTTTGTGGCTGCTGTCCTATAAGAAGCATCTCTTCAATCTTACTCACATTACACATTTCTCTCCGTCTTTTTCTTTTTTTTTTAACAAATCCTTGCTCCTAAGCACCATTACCGTTGTTCCTACACGATCCATTTTTAGTTTCTATTCTCCAAATTAGAAACTGCCATGCAGATTATGAAAATAATCAGATGGAAGCGTGCTGAAATCGCCAAATGAAAAAAATTCCTTCATTGATTTACGGGGCATCACCTCTCAACAATTGAAGCTTTTCTTGCATTGGGATCAGAGGTTTGACAAGGGAACATGCACCTACTTATCTGAGATTAGGCAACATCACAGGTCAGATACTGTATCTGCAGAAAATCAATACATTTATGGCTGTGTCCTAGGACAATAATCCCCCGACCAGTTTGAAGAAGGCAGCCGAAGCTGTGGAAAGGAACATGCTTTACTGATTTGATCTTTGAACCCAGCTACCTTGGCCAGTTTGTCTTGGATAGCGTTCAAAATCAATACGCTCCTTGCTTTTGACATAGAGGAATTATCACCACGAGTTTGAAGATGAGTTGGAAGTGCGTCTGGCGGAACGCTGACAAGAGACCTCTTTGGACGGGGGCCAAATCCTATGTAATCCTGTCGCCGCCGGGGGGGGGGGGGGACTGCAGTAAACACTTGCTCAGTTCTTAATTTCTCTATTTGAATGGGAAGCACAGTAGCGTGCGCGAGCTCAAAAGTCGCTATGAAAATAACTGCCATCTTTGCTCAGTGCAGAGAAGTGACACAGATCCATAGTGACAGTGCGAGCATGAAAAGCACTTTTTTTTTTTTCTTCTTCAACAAGCAGACTGAGTGTGTCCCTCCTTTACACATGGCTGAGTCCTCAAGGAGATCCAAGTACAATTTACCTGAATGGAAATGTCTGGCATCTCGACACATAAAAAGCGCACAGCCGATAAAGCTTATGAACGTTCACGTCCCAAATATTTCTTTTTCAGTTACACCATCAATATTTTCCTTTTTATGTGAACATTGAGTATTTATAAGAAGCGGGGAACACAACCATATTTGGTAACTTGAACACAGACCGACCACACTGTAAGGCGGTAGAATCCTGTGATTGTCCCAGTTAAAAAACAAAGTTAAAAGGGAAGTCAACCCAAAACATTTCTTTACAATATGTTCTTTTTGCCCCCACTAATCTAAACACAGCATTCGAATCTCAGGGGGCGGCCATTTTGTCACTTAATGTCGATTTAAAAATGACGACAGCTGCTCAGGTAATGACCAATCACGGCTCAGCTTGTGAAGGTCACATGACCAATCTCAGAAACAGGTGATCCGTGATTGGCCGTCATCCTTTAACACCAGCGATGTCATTTTCAGTCGGCAGCAAATGGCAAAATGGGCGCCCCCTGAACTGACAAAAACGGCGGGATTTGCTGATAAATTCATATTCCACAAACCCAATATTAAAGATGAAGGCCATTTTTTGGGTTGACGTCAACTTTTCAAAAATAAAAAGTAAAAATAAATAAAGCGCTATATAAGTGTAGTCACTTTACTATTCCATTGATTGAACAAAACCACTTTCTGCACATGCTCCAGGCTCTGAGTGAGGGGCGTGTTTTGGACCGATAAGGGAATAAATTCCGAGTTTAAAGTCAATATTTTGAATGCATATGGATGGAACAAATACAAATCTGTTTTTAAAAAGTAGTGGAACGACTGTGGGAAAGCCATTTGAACATTAGTTTTCTTCAAAAGTATTCTTCAACTGCTGTGTTACCCCAGGATTACACCGCATGCGTGTGCGTTGCGTCTCCGATTCGTTTCCATTCTATCAGCTTGTTCAGATAACACCGGCTGCGTGTGCGCTGCGGATCGACTGCGGACCAGCGGCGTCGTGCCGGAGCCCGCTATTCAATTTTTCGTCGGCATCCGTCAAATGGGCAAGCTAGTACAGAACACATCGAGCGGGACAGGAAGACCGACGCAGTTTCAAAATAAAATTCCGGGTACTTTTCAGAATAAAATACTCTCCAGATCCTATTTCGCAATCATGTCAGCAAAACGTCATAATGCTTAACGCGTAATCGCGAAATCCAAAAAACAACCCCTACAGCGCTAGTCGATTTCAAGCATTTTCACTTATCTTTCAAGGCAAACAGAATAATGTGTGCTACGACTACATAAACATGGTGGATACCATATGAAAAATTGGATTCCATTCTTTCATTAAAAAAAAAGTATGTTTCTACCTTATTCCGTCCTTTAGTAATCACCATTTGAAAATAGGCACAGTAGTTTGAGTGAAAATGGAAAAAATAAGGATTAAACAAGCTTTTTGTGAAAAGATACAGTGACTTTGACAGAATTTTTTTTTTTTAATGACGCTCTGTCAATTAGATTTATTGTGACAAACGCTTTGATTATTCACGTCATCCTTGAAAACGTTCTATTTCCTAAGATGTTTTCATGTAATTTGATACCCTGGGAGCCCATTGAAAAGCGATACAACAATGCTGCCATCTGCTGGCCATAGCTAACGTCAATTGACGTTTTTGGCGGTAAAAGAGTTAAAAGAGAGACCTGGCCAAGACAGGCAGCAGCAAAAGAACACAAAGTACAGACATACAGTGCAGTGATACAAATTAAAGTTATTATGAATTAAAGAAATACATTTCTTTGCTGTTTTTAATTGATTCCAAAAAGATTTCTGTTTCGCCGTGTCCCCAAACATACCTTACGTTATCGTCTGACATTGCTTTGGGACTGCAAACGTATTTGTGACGTAATATCCCGTCAAAACGTGTGACGTGCATCCGGTCTTGCCAACGGTGATTCGCAAAACCTGTTTCCATAGCCAAAATTTGCATTTTCCTTTTTTCGATACGCTTAAAAATCCACTCCCTCTAAGCGTAATTTTTTTTTTTTTGCGAATTTTGGGCTCTTTTTCAAATTTCTAGCGTTTTCATTTTGTTTCATTTTCAAATATTTAGAAATTCGAATACAAATGAGTGGATGGAAACCCAACTATTGGTGTCCTAAAAAGCACCTTATAGCATGAAAGTGGCTTTTCCAGTGGTCTGTCTATAAGGGCCGCAAGGGAGCCATTTAAATTGAAGCAATCCACCATGTTGGCTGTCAAACTTGTCAGATTCTTCTCTAACAATGTTTTTTCCCCTCAACAATAAGTTAAATAGACGTGAAAACCGGTGAAAAACTTCAATAAGGTTGCCATTCAATGCTGCGGGACATTTTTTATTTTTTTTTGTCCATGTATTTTTTATGCATGTCTTTTGTGGCTCTATTGTGCACCAGTCACCGAGAGCAATCGCAGGCTTCAGGGAGGAAGGATTCCTTGCATTATTCTGGCTGTAGCTAGCCTGTCTATACTGCAGTGTGGTGCAAATCTACCACCACAGCGGGATTTATGAGGTGCACAGTCACCAAATTACACGTAATGAATTGTATGGCTATTTGCTGAATTTAACACCCTCTTCATTTTTACTGCCTTTGTTTTACATAGGTGGAGTGCTGACGGGACCACCAATCAGAAGTGAAAGGGTTAATGAGTAACCAGCGTGAGATTGAGATTGATCTGCTCTCGATGGGCTTTATAGCATGTGTTCTCATGCTGAGCCTAAAAATTAACCCCGTGCTCTATACTGCTTTGTTTGCCTCTGCATCCATATGTTCACACCATGACCCTGGAAAATGGCGTCGAACGCCAGATAAACGGATCCCACACACATTTCGACTGCGGGTTTCGATCCTCCCTCCCCGTGAATACCTTTTGAAGTTTTGAAAGAACCTTGCCGAATCGAGACGTGCCCCTGGTCAGCATTCTGTAAATATCCCCAGTCTTGTTAACATGTCACACCTTTTTAAATGGCTTGACAAAACAGCCCACCTGGGACTCGCCGGAAAGAAGGAGGTGGGCGTGCGGGGGAGCGCGAGGCGGAGTTGAGGGAATAAAGAATAAAAAAAAAATAAAAAAACCTGGCCTGTCGTTATTTTTATAAGTCTTTACGACTCAATTTAGCGTGTGGGAAATAAAACAAGCAGGATGTCGCAGCTCCAAAGGCTAAGATGAGTTAGTGGGGACTCCCTGAGCTGTCGGAGGGCTCACTGCGCCGGTGTGGGGGCTGGATCGTGTGGAACGAGGGAATAAAAAAGGTGGTGGGGGAGGATGGAAGGGATCATCACATTTTCATCAAAATGAACGGTTTGGTTCAGTTTGCCGTGTTATGGTTTTGGAGGGTAAGCCCTGATGGAGCTCGCAGGCCATGTGGCATTAAAGGGTAGCAAATGATTGGGTCGGTCTGACAGAGCTTTTAAGATACACATAAAACACGTCTGTTATTGGGTTAGAAGTCAAACTACTTGTAACTTATAAATACAGGGTGTCCCGGAGTTACGTTGTGCGCGACCTACGTCGTTTCGACTTTACGCCGCCTGTACCTCGTCCGTAGCACATTTTTTTCCCGTTAATTTCCCACAGTAATCACGGCATTTTAAAGTTATTTGAAGTTGTGTTGATGCAACGGCCATCCATCGAGCAGGTCCGCCAACAATGAATGTCCGTGCGGAAACACAAAATATTGGTTCCGGCTCTTCCGGGTCGTGCAAATGTTGTTCTTTTTCAAATTACTGTACAAAGTATTTTGATGTAAATATCGACTTTCACGGTGAAATTTGACTTAAGTCGAAATTTGGGTTACGTCGCCAGCGTAGGAACAGAACTTGTCCGTAACTCGAGGACTCCCTGTAGGGAATCAAAGTGGAGCAGACTAAGGCTGGATTGACACTACGTTGTTTTCTCACAGACAGGACAGACGGTTACCAATAACTTTAGTAATATTCAGAGGTGGGCAATTTACAAACTATTTTTGTCGTTTTTTTCAAGCTGAACCAAACTATAACTATAAACTACACATCTGTCATCACTTCGCCACCAGTACTTTAGGACCAATAAATAAAGGTGGGCATTCCATCAGTCCGTCATTCGTCAACAAAACGGGCGTCCATTGATGGACTGAGAGGTTCGTTGATACGTGACCCAATTCGTGATGATTGCACTCGTGAGGTTTCCATCCAATTGTTTCGTATTTTTTTAAGCGAATTTACTAAAAATGTGCAAAATGGACATGCAAATCATGCCCTGTTTCCATCTGTTCTTCTTTTGCGAATATTGAGAGGGGGACTCCGCCGCTGTAGGTTGCGGTATACACCATAGAGATGTGACCCACCAGTAATTTAAAAGAAGAAGAAGAAAAACGGGAAGCGACTGCGCCATTATGACATTGTGATAAACCGTAGCGTTTCTTTGCTGTTTTCCATCTAAAATTGCATTAGTATTTGCTTCTTTAATTAATTCCAAAAAGATTTCTGTTTCGTCGTCCCCCCCAAACATACCTTTACTTTATTAATTTTAGCCATTGCTCTGGGACTACAAACATACCTGTGACATAATATGATGTCAAAACGTGCGACGTGTATCCGGTCTTGTCGGCGTTTATTTCAATAGCCAAAATTCGCATTTTCTTTTTTTTTGATACGCTTCAAAAACTACCCCCTCATAGCGTAAAAACTTTTTTGCAAATTTTGGGCGCCTTTTTAAAATTCGAGCATTTCCATTCAGTTTTATTTTCGCATTTCTTGAAAATTCGAATAAAAATGTGTGGATGGAAACCCGACTACTAATAGACGAAAAACCCGCTTTTGTCAGTGCTTCGTCCCTCATTTTTGTTTGCTTTTCAGTTTCTTGTCATTCGTCAGACAACGTGAAAATAAATATTTGAACCCCTTGAAATGAACTTGCTTTCTACATAATTTGATCATACAGATTGGTCGTCGAGTCGCCATCCTCGAAAGATTACTGCAAGACAGCACTGTTTAAAAATGTAAAGAAAATCCTAGTGTGTCAGTTAAACAGAGATGGGAAATCCAGGTCCACAAAGTAAAAACCATGCCACAGGACCACTGGAAGAAAAACGGGTTCCTTTACCTGCCGGTTGAGTTAAGAGCACCATTCAGCGATTCCTATTCGTTTGGAGAGCGGAGAGCTCACAGTGGTGGCCATCATGTGCCGATTACTATTCATCGACGAGCGGGTAGGGGCAACTGGCACGGTTCGAGAAACTCCTGAAAATCCCGCTCCTGATTAGTGGTATTCTATTTTGTGGACAGAACTATTTCATCCCAACTATAAAGTAGTGATAGACCAATATGTTTTTTTCAAAGCCGATACCAATTATTAATAGTCAAGGAGACCGATAACCGATATTTCAAGCTTATATTCATTTGCAAGAAGAGAAAATATTAGCATAAAAAAATATATATACTTTTTCTTTTAATTTTAAATTTTAATTTAATTTAAAAAAAATTATAATAATGCAGGGAATAGTGAATAGTTCCCCTAAAGTTTTCTACTACAGATAGTGTTCCCAAATTTCAACATAATTTCTTAATTTCCATTTTTTCTTGAATTGTTAAAAATAAAAAGTATAGGGTGTTCCCAGTGTCAGCATCATTTTTATAAAGTGGAAATTTGAATAAATCCATAAAGTTCATGCACGCGAATGTAGCTAGTTTGGGGTTTGTACGGTCCGTAAAAGGTTTCAAAAGATCTTTGTAGATGGTGAAAAATGGTCTGAATTTGTTTGAAATCTTTTTGCGACAAGTAAAAACTGTCTGTGAACATCTTACAAATCCTGAAAAATCTCAATTCGCTACATTCACAAGCATTCACCGCTCAGTCAGATGCCAGCTTTATCTGCCTTAAGATTTGTAAAAAAAAATATTTGTCAAAATGGCAAATATCTGCGCCGATATTTGGTCTATCCCTACTACAAAGTATGTTAAAAGAGGATAACGATTTGGGGCTGCTCTGTTACTTCATGACATGGACAGATTACTAACATGGATGGAAAAATGATTTCCCAAGATGAAGATATATTTTGCAGTAGAACGGGACACCGACATATAAAAAACGACTTCAACACACCCATAGAACAAGACCTGTTTCCTTTTTCTTCATGTTTTCAGGTGGTTGAAGTGATTCGCTCCATGTTCTCAGATATGTCTGTGATATTGTCTTTTTTTTCCCCCATCAAGCTGCGATAGCGGCGCATGTTAATGGTACGGCGTACCCCTCGGAAAGGCTTGCATTCCTTTCATTCATCTTTCTCTCTCGCTATCTTCTTCCCTGCTTTTATTTCGCACCAATTGGGATACCTCGCCAAAGGGAGAGGGAGGAGAGGGCTGGTAATTAAAATTCTGTTCAGCATGACAACGCTGTTTCATGCCTCATTTTTTTCCCCCCCCCTTCTACCACACATGGAATGAATACAGGGCCTTAATAGGTGAATACCAACTGCCGGGATGAGCTTTTTGAGTGCACATGAGGCTATAGCAGGGGTTAGGGTTAGACGTACAAGACGTACGTGTTTTAATTGTCCGTGTGTATTTCACAAGCGGGAAACGGAGGTGCGCGCAAGCGTGGGTTTATTATCGCGGCGACACACGCGCCTGTGCGAGACGAGCTAACACGTTGGCAACCGCCGCGCGCTTTCATGTGCTTGATTCTGTGATGTGTTTACTCACTGAAAGGTGATGGAGGTGGTTGTTGGCAACGGAAAAGCCTCTCGGGATGCCGTCCACAGGGCTTGTCACTTACTGTCACTCACATGTCAGCCCCCCCCCCCCCCTCCCCCCAATCCTAGACACCCCCCCTGCTCCCCCATCATACCCACCTTCCAAAACAAAGACAGCAGCAGCCCCGGCAAACTGCAAAGGGCCCATCACTCCACCAGTATTTAACCTCTGTTACTGCTTCTCTTTGCTACCTCTCTCTCTCTCTTTCTTTCTCCCCCCTTTCCCGCCTTCATCAAAGCATTTCGGGCTATTTTGTTTCCCGGCTCTACAGAGAGTTATTGCTCATGACAACGATCATGGTCGTTTATTTTCTCGCGGCAGCATGGCCTCTGTATGCATGCCGGGCTAGTATTACCCTATGATATTCAAGCGCTCTCTATTAAATATGCATGAACCCTGGAGATGAAAATTAATTTTGGGAATGTTTTATCCTCCCTCCTCTCCCCACCTCTTCTTCTCTTTCTTTTTTTTCTTCCTCCCCACGCTCGCTCTTTGAATGTTCAAATATGCCTTCATCTGCCTCTGTGTCAGGCTGGGAATTCATTATTTCTATTGGTGGCGATGGTGTAATACAACACAATATGTGCTGGTTGCCATATTGCTCTTATTAAAGCAGGAAAACAACGCATGTCGTAGAAAAGGGATTTTAAAAGATGCGGCAAGTTTTGCCAAGTGGAAAACTTAAGCCAGTTGTTCTTAAGTTCTCAGTTGCTTATGTTGAGCAAAAAAAGAAAATGGTTGCACGAATATGTGTGTAATAAGAAAGTGAATGTACGGGACGGTATGGTGTTCCACAGGGTTTAATTCTGAGGGCTCTGCTGTTTTCATTGTATCGTCCTAACTGCATGATTTGCAATATCAAGTTGCGCAATTCTAGTCTAGGGCTGCTCGGAATCGATTTCGAACCGTCTTTTTTGGTTAAAACGATTTAAAAAAAGAAAAAAGCAGAGTATAAGAGATCAACCAGGCCATGTTGCAACAAGCTCTTTTTGCCAGTGTTTTCACCAGGAACGTGAATATTGATGAAACTTAGCTATATTCTAAAGATGAAAGAAGAGACCCTAATCATTGTTTTGGTAGGTGTTGTTTTTATATCAATAGAACAGAATATTATGTGGAGCTTGCAAAATCAGTCAAAATTCAGTAAAACAGCCGGGAGAGAAGGGGGTGGCTTCAGTGAAAATGGCTGCGAGTGAATGAGATAAGTTGAGCAAAAAAAAGAAAATGGTTGCACAAATATGTGCAATATGAATTCAAATGTATGGAACGTACGGTGTACCACAGGGTTCAATTCTTGGGCCTCTGCTGTTTTCATTGTATCGTCCTATATGCATGATTTGCAATGCCAAGTTGAGCAATTCTAATCCAGAACAACTAGCTAAAAGAACACTTCCTCAAGGTACATGGAGAGGGGGAATGCAAGAACACAGCATTTTCTGAATTCAAGGTGAAGAGAGCCAGATTTGATGAAAAGGTGTTCATTTTGTTCACCGGTATACCCGATACCTATGTCTTGAATTCGGAAAAAATATACAATTATTGGCAACAACAGGCTTGTGAATGCGCATTAAAAACTGGTGGGGTTCAGTACCTCCAACAAGTTTAAGAACCACTGCCTTAAGCTCTTATCATTTATGAATATTTAGGCACATAAAGGTTTTTTTTTTAAATCATGAAATGGAATTATGCATGTATGGCGGAATGGAAAACTACAGTAGGGCTGCAGTTTTTCTTGTCTTTTTCTGCAACATGATCTTGGCAACTCATCACTAATTCCGCTCATGATACATGCCCGAACAACCTCCAGACTCCAGACGCGAGCAAGTACGTGGGTGCTGATATACTCATATCCCACTCCGCAGCAAATTACTATATTCCTCAGGTAAGAGCAAGTGCGAAAGCATCAAAAAACACTACAGTAAAAATAAATAAATACATTTTAAAAACAGGCTGGTTGAGCGGGTCGTGTAGGAGGGGGAAGTCAACGCAAGTTTTACTGGATAAAACGAGAACTCTTTCAAGAAATAGTGCAAAGCGGTAAAAAAAAGAAGAAGTTTGGCTTCAAAGGTGTTTTTCAGTTACATCCACGGGGGTATCATTTTCATTTTCAACTATCGAGCGTTCGTTGTGCCTGCAATGTTCTTGTATGCCCATCATTCAGCTTTCTGTGCACCTTTTCAGTTTTTGTTAAACAACAACTTGCTTCCAGGTCAGAAAAAAAAAGAAAACTGACATGAAAAAAAGTCAAGAGTGTGAGTGAGAGCGCCCTTCGAACAGCAACAGTAAGCAATAATTGATGTTATTATTTTGCTGGAGGGGTTCTACAGTTTAAGTAAAGTATTACTTTAAAACCACTGTTGTGAACGGCAATATGGTGGAACCACAATTCTAGGAAAAAATAAGGACGTCAGCATTTCAGGCAAGATTCTTTTTGGGTTAATGTGATGTGAACCTTATTTTACACTTTTTTGCATTAAATTCTACATTATACCCACACTACATATAATCTTACTTTTTTATTTTTTTATTTTTTACACAGTGAGCCCTTTATTTGTGGTTCGGTCTTAACAAATTTACTTGCCTTTTTTTGGGGGGTAATCTATTCTCCGGTTACTTCTGAAAACCTCATCTGTTCGCTTTGTATGCGCTCACGCAAAAGCTATGTCTAATATACAAAAATTGCATTGAGGCCATCTCGGGGCCCCAAAAAAATGTTGATGTGAGGGGAGGAGCTTGTCCAAAAGAAAAAAAAAAGTGCTCTGCACCCATCTTTTTGTTTTTCTTTTGTAACAGAAATGTGGAACTGCCAATGTAGAATAAACATTTTTGACTGGTAAGTACGTTCGAACATACTTGTGGGCGAAATGCTAAAAGCGTAGCATTCTTTCCCATAATGCCATGGGGTATTGATTTTAAGCATGTGGCCTACATTATATCAATATGTTTAAAAATTCTGCACATTTTCCCGTGCGTGAGCAAGTCAATATCCCGTACTTATATAACCTGAATGTATTTATATAGGTTTGAACGTACACATATGTTTTGCGCATACGTTCAAACGTATTTGCCAGTCAAAAATGTTAGTTAAGAATGTTACTCTGGAAATAATTTAAACCACATTTTTTATGTCAATTTTATAACAAAAACAAAGGTTGATCGGCATCCCATAACATATTTCAACCAGCTGATATGTACATGGCTTGCTACAATGCTTCATACTACATAAATATGGTGGGAAAAACTGTTGAGAGATATGAGATAAAACTTTCCAGTTTGAGTGTAATAATTATTTGTGTTGGCAGTTAGTGTTGGACTGATTTGCATGGCGGCTGGAAAACCAAATAAGGCAAACGGTTATTTTGTCTGACGCGAACGATAACAACCAGGATTTTAAAGCCTACCAAAAATGGTCTTCCCAACTGACTTTGGGCTAGAGGACCCTGGTCTGGTCGTCCACCAATCTCAAAGCCCAATTAGATAACCATTTATATTAGGGGTGTGGCAAAAAATCGATTCTTAAAAGAATGGCAATTCTCATTTAGTACGATTCAGAATCGATTTTAAATGTCCCAAAATCGATTTTATTTATATGATTTTATACTGTCTTCGCTTTGTTTGTGTGTGCCTTTATTGGGAGCGCTGCTCATGTTGTACCCGATTTGGCCACTTAGGGGCAGTGTGGTTCCACGCGGTCTGATACACCGTTAAGTTGTAGCCACATTAGTGAGTAGAAGGAAAAAGTCACAATCAAGTTATTCTAATAAAAGTTTGTTTTTTTTGCAGCGTGGAACCGTTCTTTTGAGTGATAAAAGTGCCGCGAGTAGAGCACTAATTAGCATTAGCGAGTCAGACTAGCGTAGATCATTACGATTCCTTGAACATCTATAAATTGAAGCAAAAATCATTGTCAATCAAATCATTTTGAATCAAAAAATCTTTCTTAATCGACAATCGATTCTGAATCGAATCGCACACCCAAAAATCGGAATCGATTCGAATCGCGAGACATTCAAAGATTCCCACCCCTAATTTCTATGCTTCAATTAACATAGTATTAACCAGCGAGCTGAGAGAACTACATTAAGGATTAGTATTCAGTCAACATAATTTTAAAAATAAATCTTTTAAGTCTTACAATTGAATATAATGATATTATTTGTGACTCAATCATCCTCGTCTCTCTTTTTCCCCCCCACATGGAGATTTAAACAGCTACTCTTTGCTGTAATCAGTCAGTGTCTCATCTCCATCTCGGGAAAAAAAAAAAAGAATCATTGAAGAATATTTATTGTGACAGTTTTGACTAATGAAATGAAGACTGCAGTCTGTGATTTTGTTTTAGTAAATCATAATGACAGCGGAGGGTTTGTGTCGGAGGGAAGCGCTGAAGTTTGAGTATAGTGGCTTGTTTTGACCCTGTGGCCTGCGCTCACTCACCCAAAGCTCATATACATAACTGCATCTTTCATGAGCTATGGTCAATAACCGATCCATATTGTATAGGCACCTGTGCGTATACTGTATGTATGTGTGGCCCACTGCAGGACTTGCCTGGACACAGTCAAACTATATAATGTTGATAGCTTATACCTGTTGTAGTGTAATAATAATGTTAGGTGAGTTTACAACAATGTTTAGAGTTAGCGCAAAATTTTTCTTTAAAAGACAACTAACATGATTTGTTTGTTTTTTTAAAACCTTGATTTTATCTACATATCCCCCTAGTGCGTAACCTTTTAACCTTGTGTGGCAACTGGATTAGCATGAATACAGGACTGTACTTCCTGGAAAATCCATATTTGGAAACATAGTCAGTCCAGTCACAAAAACCAAACCAATCGTCATGAAAAGAAAAATGTGCGGGCAAAAGAGGCTCGCGTGGACGTTGTAGCAGCAGTTTCATCAGATTTCAATATTTCATCGATTTGTCAGTTGGCTGTGAAGTACATATTGCTTTGTCTGTCCCCATTTCCACATCGTGCGACTAATAAAAGTTATCTTATCCTATCTTGTCCTGTCTTCTTGCATAGTCTGCGTATGCAAACACGCACGTCTTCTCACTCACTTTTCATAACATGCCGATAACATGCCAATCATTACAATTGTGACCACTGTTTGGTTGGTTCTATCAACCAACAAAGGTGGCAAAACCAGGTCTAGAAAGCCCCAGGTGCTAGCTAGCTAACTCCTTAGCTAGCTCCCATGGTGCTCGTTTACCTGCTAGGAAGCAAACTAGCTAGCTAGCTAGCATCAGGGGCTAAAGCCAAACTGTGGCAGGGTTTTTACTTTCTGGACCTGGATTTGCCACCTCTGTTGTTTGTAACAGAGGTCACCAACTTTTTTTTATTTATTTTTTTTAATTGAGGGTTACATCTTGCGTACCAGTTACATACACACTTCTGGAATAGCAAATTTGCTCAAATTCCCATATTTAATATATCTGTGAAGACATTGATCATGTTAGTGATTTCTCACACTTATTGGAAAATTTTAATATTTATAAATAAATATTATATGAGCACTTTATTTCCACAAATCTCTGCTAGTGTTTGCATTTTCATTTGATCACTGCTACAAGATCACTAGACTAATGTGGTTCTTGGGGCTAACTGGCACCTGCGGGCACCTCGGTGATGACCCCCAACGCCCTGACTGTCATTGGAATTATTTTAAAACAAATGCTTAATACACTTTTTTTAAAAGGGAAAAAAAACACAATGGTCACGAAAAAAAAACGTGTGCAAGGCTTCAAAAGAAAATACAGAAAAAATGTAAAAAAAAAAATACAATGTTAAATGTTAAAAAACAGGAAAAAAACTTGTGTAATTTCAAAAGAAAATAAAGAAAAAAATATATATTTTTAAGTTAAATATTAACACAAAAAAACTTGTGTAACTTTTCAAAATAAAATACTGAAATTTTTTTTTATATATTTTTTAAAGTTTAGTACCCTTTAAAAAAATACTTTTCAAAAGAAAATACAGAAAATTATCTCATGAAAATGTATTTTGTTTTTTATGGTCCAACAAATAATTATCGTGCCGCTAACTTTGTAGCCATTTTCAGTTGTGTATGTTGGGTCTTTATCCTGATTCAAATCTCCCTGATCCTGATGGAACAAAGCAGCCCCAAAACATAATTGAGTTTGTTCTGTTTCACATTAGGTGCGTTTTTTTTTTCTTTGTTTGCTTAATTTTTGAGAGCGAACAAGCCAATTTCCCCCACATATACATAGTAGTTATAGAAATCTTAAACATTGTTTATTTTTTCCCAACGCATGCGCATTTCATTGTTTTGATAGTAATACATAACTTGTTCCTCGTTCCGCCTCGTCAGGTTATCAATGTTATCCAATTTCCTCCGAAACCATGGAAACTGTTTACTCGTGTATGTGTGTGCGCACACTCGGGTGTGTAACGTGCAACCCTGCATGTTGTGTCTCCACGAGGGCATGTTCAATAAATGTATTTCAAATGCGCTCGTACCCGTTTGCGACACAATCAATGTAATCTATTGCGCTCTCTTTCACTTTCCAAAAGAATGAATGTTGCACTTGCATCCCTTCATCACCTGCGCGCTTTCCGCCAGTGGCACCTTGTTTAAGCCCGGTCAGTGTTAGCAAAAGAGTAAACCGGCCGCTCGTAGTTGCTAGATGACCCCTGCGGCTCTTATCAGGTGAAGGGGGTTTTGATTAGTGTTAATGGCTGCGACTAAATAGCCGTCAGCCTTTGGCTACACCTATTATATATATATATGTGTGTGTGTGTGTGTGTGTTTGTGTGTGTGTGTGGGTGTGTGTGTGTGTGTGTGTTGGGCTCAAGGGCATGCTAGCAATTCATCATGCTGGAAAAGCTATATTCGCGTTGCAGTGATGAACATGTTATGTGTCTCACCCTGCAACCTAAGCTGCGGCGGCGGTCGTAATTGTTTGCACCCGTGGAATTCAAGTCATAGAATAGAAAGAGGTGCCTTGACTTACGAGTTTCATTTGTGCCACGGCCACGCTTGTAACTCAAATTACTTGCATACTAAACCATATATATATACACACGGTGGCACTAATTTGTTTTTCACTCAAAAACAAACTCGGATCGAAACTATATTAGCCGAAGCACTTGTAAGTCAAACTGTACTGCATATAGAAATCAATGGCACTAAATTTGTTATGACTGTGTTTTTGGTTTGGTCATGTGGTCATTTAATTATTATGGTCTTGTATTATGTTGTCCCTTGTGATGAGGAGGTATTTGTATTTACAGTTGCTATGTCCATTATGAGGATAATGTTTGATGATGATGTGTTGGCTGCTGTTAAATTGTCTGGTCTTTAGAAAATGTCCCTTCTTGGTTTCTCTAGTCATTATTTTGTAGTTGCTATACAGTTGCTATGTCTCTTGTGATGATAAAATTTTCACTCTGAATTTGCCTAGTCTTTTGAAAATGTCCTTTATTTTGTCTAGTCATTTCTATTTTGTAGTTGCTATGTACATTATGATGATAATGTTTGCCACTCTTAATTTGTCTAGTCTTTTGAAAATGCCCCTTCTTATTTTGTCTAGTTATGTTGTCGTTGATATAAAGTTGCTATGTCCATTATGATGATAATATTTGATGATGTGTTGCGCCACTGTTAATTTGTCTCGTCTTTTGAAAATGTCCTTTCTTACTTTGTCTAGTCAATTATTTTGTAGTTGCAATACAGTTGCTATGTCTCTTATGATGATAATTGTTGGTGTGTTAGCCACTCTTAGTTTGTCCTATGCAAATATCCCTTCTCATTTTGTCCAGTTATTGTTTTTTTGTAGTTGCTATACACTTGCTATGTGCATTACTATGATCATGTTTGATGATGATGTGTAAGCCACTCATTGTTTGTCTGGTCTTTTGCAAACGTCTCTTCTTATTTTGTTTGGTCATTTTTATTTTGTAGTTGCTATACAGTTGCTATGTCTCTTATGACAAGGTTTGCTGCTGTCTTAGCAACTCTCAGGTTGTCTAGTCCTTTGCAAATGTCCCATGTGCAAATGAGAATATTTTCGCTTACTATGCTATATTTTCGGTTACTATGCTATTATTCACTCTTTGTTTGTCTAGGCTTTTATTCTGTCTGGTCATTTTTATTTTGTAGTTGTCATACGGTTGATGATGATGTCTTAGCCACTCTCAGGCTAGTCTCGTCCTGTGCAAATGTCCCTTAAGGTGAGAATGTTTTCAGTTACTATGTTTGTCTAGGCACTCTTATTGTAATTGTGCCTTGCCCACCCGGAGTAGCTGGAGAGACAAAAACGGAGTTCATGTCCACAAAGTTCTCCCGGCATTATTATAATTTACCGATGTTGACTATTCTCCCCAAGAATCTCGGCTTTTTAAGAATGCTCCGTGGTGTCTGTGCTACTGTCTCCCTGCAGCCAGTGTGTCAGCAGCACAGTGATATATGTAAATACTGTATACACACACATACCCTGGCAGACAGTAAGAATTAAGCTCGTCTTACCGAGCACAATCTTGGGCTATGATTCACGATCCACTCGTGGCCCAGAAAGACAGGTTGCAGCGCCAGCTCTGTAAATCGCCTGGCATCTGGCGCAACAGACAGCCTTGCATGTTAATGCCGAGTTAATATTATTCTTATGAACTGCGAGTGACTTTGCATGTTAGTGAGCGCTCTATCAAATTAACGTCACTTCCATTACCGCCGCCGTCTATTTCGTGTCACGAGTGCGCGGCCGCCACGTTGCCCGTTTGCTTCCGCGTATATCAGGGCGTGAAGACAAAAATATGAGCAAGAGAAGTCAATGGCGTACACAACGTTTTTAATCCTTAAAATCCACGTTTGAACACAAACACACGTAACCTTTCTGTGAGGAGGAGAGGAAAAAGGAGGGGGGGGGGGGTAAAAAAAAGAAAGATAGTCCCGACTCATTTATCACATTGCTCCAAATGTACAGATGAATCCGGTGATGAAAATCTGTGCTGAGAAATGTCAGGCAGATATTAACTCCAATGCATCAAAGTGGCGCTGCAGTCACTAAGCTGACGCTCCCAGCCGCCGGTTCGAGTCTGAGCCGGCGATGTAATTTTCAGCCAACCGCGGCCATTTGTCACCCAGAAACGAGTAAATAAAGACACAAGTCACTTTCTCCCAAAGATTAACATCTGAAATGATGCAGAGCGAATTTCATTAGCGCGCAAATGCCATTCTTTAGATCTGTCTCATCTCAATGAGAGTGAAGGGAGAGAAGAGAGAGGGGGGGGGGGGGGGGGGGTGTTGCCTTTTCATGTAGTTTTCACTAATCGCTTCCCTAACAAAATACGGCAGCCTTGTACTAATAAGTAAGTTAAGGCTCAGTGGATAGATAGAGTGAAACAGCACAGAGGCTAATGGAATTGAGAGCTTTCCATGCCTCCATGGGTGTCTTAATTGTCAAAAGGAGATTCTCAGATGAGTACTGCGGGAAGCCTAAATTGGAGAGCAACTCGCCGGACTTGTTTTAAGCCAGAGCGCCTCTCATTTGCGTAAGCTGGATCAAATCCTTTATTCAGTGTCTGGAAACAGCGGCGGCAAAGTTTCCAATGCAGCCAATTGGGACTGCGGCGAGTGAAAAAAAGCTGTGCATTTACAGCTTTGCAGGTTCTTGTTTATTTCTTGCATGTTAATCTAAACTGAGAAATGATTGCTTTCTTTTTTTCAAGGTTAGGTGATTTATTGTCACTCTGGACGTGAGATACATTGGAACTTCAAAAGTCTCACAAAATTTGTGACAATGGTTGACTTTCAGTCTGTTCCCATAGGAAACTTACATGGAGCAATCGATTCTGTACTGCTAAGCTAAGGCTGTCGGTTAATGCTAATTTGTGCATTCAAAAATGTCAATGCTACTCTGGTTAACTTGTGGCTTTGATGTGAAAAGGGTGTTTCGAAGACTCGCACCCATTTCCAGTAGGGCTCGAAATTCAATTACAATTTCTAAAACGAAACTAGACAAAAGTGCAATTTGTGCAGAAATTGTGTGGGAATGCTGAAAAGCTGAATGTTATTAGCATAAAAGTGCCTGATATAATAATAATAATAAAAGGTTAGGAACAACATACTACACTCCACAATTACAAAATCTGAAAAATTGTGAACAAAAAGAAAATATTATTATACATTTTTTAAGCCTAACATACATAAATATGTATTTGCACTTTTTTTTCATTTTAAAATGACTAATTTAATAATTCTAAAAACAAAAAAAGGGTAAAAAAATGGCCTATTGACCTCTACTTGGGTCAATTTGACCCAACTTTGAGTCAAGAAATGGGTCTTTTAGTGTAAAACAACTCGTAAATATTGGTCAGAACTTTTACTTGGTCAAAACAATTGGGTCAAATTGACCCATAGAGTGGATCGGTCCATTTTTTTAAATCCATAAATGGGTTACTTTTGCCCCCACGGTTTTTAGAGTGTATAATAATAGTGTTTCAAAGAAATGTATTTGTCTTAATATTTTTTTTAACCTATTTAAATATTTTCTTGTTTTGTACAAAAATAACAAGTGATTGTCCTAATCGTGATTTCAATTATTACCAAATGAATCGTGATGAATATTTTCTTCATAATCGAGCATCCCTAATTTCGAGTGTAGTCGTTTCAGACAGTTGCTTGAAGGTGGCTCTGGATCTGAGACTAGCATAGCTGATCAGGTCACTCTGTCAATGCAGAACCGTGAGTATTTGGGAATATATTGAACTTGAATTTGACACATTCTTGAAAATCAAGCTGTTTCTGTTAGCACTCTTGGGAAAATGAAGCTTCATGAATCACTTACGATATTATTTTTACTCCTGTAGATGGTGCTCCTTGTTTAAATATAAAGTCCAGTGCGATGGAAATTACTGATGATTACATTTACTTGAATGAAATGATGACTTTTGCGGGCATTCCACTGTCATCGAATCCAAGCACTACATCTAAAATATACAGAACATAAGATGCCGAACGTGTTTTTAATCTAAAAAGGTCGACACGGCCATGAATTTGGAACATCCATGCCAGCGTTACAATTGCACTTGTCTGCAGATGATGCCGAGATAAATAAAGATAAAGTTGCTCACAATGTGGACGAGGATTTGATGAGAATCCCAAAGTGAGGAGGACCCTTCATTTGCAACCTTTAATCAGCCCAATGAGATCAGATTCCAGCAGAAAAGAAAAGTGAGGGTGGAGAAATGAAATGGTAATTAGTATTGATTACCTATGTGCATATGACCCTTTCAGTCTTCCCCATGCATTCTTAAATCAACCTAAATTATTGAATTTACTAATTTCATGCAGGGGGGGGGGGGGAGAAGTCGCAGTGAACTGTGCACCCATTGGAGTGTGAGGAAATTACAATGATGGGCTACAAGGTGTCTTTTGGTGCACAGGCGGAGGAGTAAAGACAAATTAAGCATGCTGGTTTAAGTTAAGTATAATTATTCTGGGAGGGTCTGTTGGGAGGAAAGGTGATTCAGGTTGATTCCCCCCCCCCCCCCCTCTCTCTTTCAAATTACATTTCACATTGTCACTAAAGAATGGTCTCAGCTTGACCGTATATGCATGTAATTACTGTTAGTTAGGACGGGTGACAATAAAAAGTTTAATAAGTGGAAAGCAGCCCAATTAATACGCCAGTGGGAAATTGAAATTTTCTTTCAAATGATAAGATTAATTCCCTAATTGTGGCAGCACACACGGCCTCACACCGTTAATCTGCGTGGGGTAATAAGCCACTCATCTCAGAAATGGTCCGGAGCCAAAGTGGACAGCGACTGATGGAAGGGATCCGTGTCATAATGGACCCAATGAACCCGGAAGCTAGGAGGAAGCTGTGGTGCTCTGGCGCCACCTGCTGGAGGCTTGTGACATGACAGCGTATAGAGAATACTGTATTATTATTTTTTTAAAGTTAGTTTTGAAATGGGTTCTGCAACATGCATATGGCATCAACGTTGACTGTTTATATGACATTTTTTTGGTGGGAGGTTCAGAATCTTTTATTATTATTATTATTTTCCCCTGTCAAAAAAGGGAGAAAAAAAATCTTCCCAAAAATAACAAACATTCTGAAAAACAGGGAAAAAATATTCCATATTAAAGAATTTTAAAAAAGAGAGAAAAATATTTAGAAAAAAATATTTAAAAAAACAGAGCGTCCATTTCTGCTTCAAACGTCTTCCGAAAAACAAAACAAAACACCAAAAATCTGAAAAACAGAAAAGAAAATTCCATATAAAATTAAAAAAATATATATATATATATATTTCGAAAACAGAAAAAGAAATACTCAGAAAAACAGAGCGTCCATTTCTATATATATATATATATATATTTATTAATGACAAAAAAAAACAATAAAAAAACAACAAATAAAAATCAGAAAAAAAATTAAAAACCAATACTAAAAATTTAAATAAAAAACTCCCCCCGCAACAAAATTAGTCAGAAAAACACATATACTATTAAAAAATGAGTTGATTAAAATTTTAATTATGTATCATTTCTGTATGAACCTTTTTCCCATCACAATCCCTTTCATGATTATTTTACTTGTGTGCAGTATTTGCGCCTCTGGTGCATTTATAATGTAACCACACTGAGACAAATTATGCTTGACAACAACAGATGGGTATGGCGACTCATTAACAGAAAACAAATGAGATATTTAATGGGCCTTAAATATAAAAGTGGATAATATAAATGAGTAATAAAGGAACAAAAACTCAGCAACTAATAAATAGGGTACACGTGTCAACTTAATTTTTTATTCTTATTCACATCTAACATGTTTGTGCATTGTTTCAGACGGCTACAGCAGTGCCTACAGTTGGACGCACAAAATAAACGATGTCAAAAAGATAAATATTAGGTCTGAGTGTCAAGCCTGGCACATACTCCTCTTTGTTTGCGTTGTTAGCTGTGTTGCATCTCACATGCATGTTGAGGCTCAGATAAAGACGAGAGATGCATAGTACGCCACTCGCTAAAAGTCAACTTGGATGCTAAACTTTGAGATGACATTTCAGGATGAACCTAGAATGAACTCTAATCTTTCCAGGTGAACTTAATTTGACCTACACTCGACAACAAGTTTAGAGAAGGTCACATTTCAAGGTTCTAATGCATGTTTTGCCATGTGTTTTTGGAGCAGTGTACTTGCGCAGGCTCTGGCCCCGGAGCCTGCCTACGTAACTCGAGACAGGGAAAGTGCAAAATTTAACAACAAACGGGACATTAATAAACATACAGAACATGTCCGTGTTGGAAAAGCCGTTTGTGTGTGTGTGATTGAGAGGACATTAAATGTGCATTTGTCACCAGGAACACTTCCGAGGTTAGCTTACAGGTCAATGACTACGTCCACATAGGGATGCCTTAAAGGTAAAAGGTGTTACTGGCGTTCTTAAACAACATGTGGAGTTCACACCTCAATTAACACACTGGCGCTTTCACATGGCCACAGAGGCGTCCGAGTCTTTGGGCCGGTTGTGCACCACGTGTTCCAGCTGCCCCGAATCCGAGACGTCGTAGCTCGTCTTGTACTTGGCGAGGATCTTCATCAGGGGACGGAGCTTCAACCACCACTGCTCCTTCGGGATTCTGTGACTGTTGACACACGGGAGACCGCCTGTCTTGTGTTATCATTATTATTAGGGGTGTTAAAAAAAAAAAATCGATTCGGCAATATATAGCGGAATTATAGGTAAGAGGTATTTATATTCGGGAAAATTTGTTGCTTTTACCTGCTTCCTCCCCCTAATAATTGGTTACTTAACTCATTCACTGCCATTGACGGCTATAAACGTCAAAAATTCTTCTCAACTATTTCTATTAGTTTAACATTTTTTTTCCACTTTTCCAAGAGTATGAAAACCTAGACATTTTTTATGGTACTTAGAACAGATTATAAATTTGTGATTAATCGTGAGTTAACTAGTGAAGTCATGCGATTGATTATGAATAAAAATTTTAATCGCCTGACGCCCCAAATTTTTAATAATGTTTTCTTTTTTTAATTCATTCACTGCCAGTGACGGCTATAAACGTCAAAAACTCTTCTCAACAATTTCTATTTGTTTACCTTTTTTTTTTCACTTTTGTTAACAAGTGTATGAAAACCTTTTTTTTCCAATTGTACATTTAGAACAGATATAACATTTGTGATTAATCGTGAGTTAACTAGTGAAGTCATGCGATTAATTACACTAAAAAATGTTAATCGCCTGTCGCCCCTAATTTTTAATAATCTTTTTTTCTTTTTTTAATGAATTTATGGCAGTGAATGAGTTAAAATATTGATACCTGGTTTTGGTACTCATCCATTGCTAGTATGTGCGTACATAGATCATATTTAAAATGAACAGTTTTATTTTTATTTATTTTTTATTAAATGATTGGTTAATCACTTAAGATGAAACAATTCAGTTTAAAAATTAGAATAATTACCATATTATATTTATTTAAACTTTTTTTTTTTATAACTTATCTACAAATAGCTTAAAAAAAATGATAAAAATGATACATCACACATACACAAAATCAGTCTCCCCCTTAAGTTGTACCACTGGCTGGAAAATCAGAGCTCTGCGACGCATTCCCAGCAAGCAGCAACTGTCCTCGGTGTTAGCAAACACTCTGCCTGCAAAAAAAATAAAAAAATAAATCATCTTAGAAGTTAAAAATAGACTTAGCAGTATTTATAGGCAGCAGCAGACATTGAACTGTGGCAAAGGAACTGATGAGAGAACAGACATGACTACAAAGAGACAAAAGCAGCAATGAGGAAATGGGTTGCCAAGCTACAAGAAATGTGCACGTGACATATGGTTCTCGAACTTGAAGCGCAATGAAAGAGGTATTTGTGGGAGCGTGATACATGCGAGTTACACTGCCTGATGAAAAAAAAAAAAAAAAAAAAAAACTACTGTAATCAGTAGACATCCGTTGAATAATTAATTCAGGCAATATACCGGTATGGTATATTTACGGCTCAAATGATAGTGGCTGGTGGAAGTCAGCACACGGTGGTTGTCATGGTAGCGCAATGGATGGGAAAAACTGACAAAGACTTGGAGCTAAAAAGAGGAAGATGTCATGGAGCCAGCTTAAAAAACAAAACATACATTTACCTTCATCTTATGTCATCCACCATGCGAATATGAAATAGATAAAAATAAAAAAAATAAAAAGAGAGACAAATTTGCACTTTAAGTGGAACTTTAACGCATGTGTTGCTTTAAGACACATCATACTTCAATATATTGTTAACTGTGAGCTCAGGGATTTTTAAAAAAATTATTTATTGACAACACTTGATGTAAATGATCTATAAATAATATCCTCTTGAGCGAATAAAAATACATCAAGATGCCAGGTAGAGCGACTCCATGACAGATCTCAATAAATAGCACACCTCACTGGGGAGCGGACATCCACTACTGTAGGATAAATCATATCTATCTAATAAGGAAGGACATTCCGGGCTCACCTTGTCTGAATGTCTCCACCAGCTTTTTGGTGACCCACTGCATTGCCTTGGCGGAGATCTTGGTTCCAAAGTTTCGGTCAAATGGAGATGGAGCTCCCCCCTTTTTAAAGCATTGAATGAGTAGGCATTCCTTTTCATATATGGATGGATCATTAGGAATTCTGCTGGTTGTGATGAATTTATATTTTATCATATTGACGTAATTGGAGGACAAATATGGGACACTGAGGTCTACATTCCTGCACACTTCAACAAAGTATTATGTAAATATTAGCGGTGTCAAAATTTGTGCGATCATTTTGAGTTAGCAAACACGTCCGCGTCAAAATTTAGCAGTAATAAATTGAATAATAATGCATATATTTGTGTAGACTGGGGTCAATTTGTATTATGTACTATTTCAAAAATGTGCAGAATTTTACAAGTTACTTTATGTTAAAGATTAGATAGCTCTTAATATGAAAAGAAAAATGCACTGAGCTCTCACCATTGTCTTACATATGCATTTATGCCATCTAGTGGCAAAAAAAATGATCTCAACACAAATCAATATTACACTCGTTTTTTTACAGTACATCTATATTAACTCAATTTTATGAATTATTATAAAATTACTGTATCAATGACTAAAAGATGCAGCTATATTTCTATTCACTTACCATTTCCCCCCACTTTTATGTTAACAAGACTTTGAAAACTTACAAAAAATGTATTGTACATTTAGAACAGATACAAAATTTGCGATTAATCGATTAAAATTTTTAATCATCTGACACCCCTAATAAATATAATTGCCCAATTAATAGTTAATTTTCTTTTCCAATTGCTACGAAATATGGATTCCTCTCCTTTTGCCTTAATTTGAGTACTGGTTTTCTGACATTCTTAAACTGTTTCATATGGATGCATAGAACTGCCAATGTGGAGTAAAGATATACGAGTGCCAAATATGTTTGAACATATTTACAAATATGTTTAAATGTATTTCCAAGTACATTTGAATGTACCAGAAAATACGTTGAATCGTATTTGCGAATATGTTTCACCGTACTTGCAAGTGCATTTTGAGCGTATTTGCTAGTACATTTAAACATTATAGCAAATAAATATGTTTAAGCGTATTTGCAAGTACCGGTACATTCAAACGTACTTGGAGGCTAAGTGCTAAAAAGAAAGCATTTTGTCCCATAATGCCACAGGGTATTTATTGACTTGCGCACAAGCTAAATATGAAAAAAAAATATTTGTTTCGCTTTTTGTCTAAATTATACCAATACGCTTGAAAAATTAATAATAATAATAATAAGTAAACAATGTTTTCCTGCAATGAATGTGATTTATTATTATGTCTGCATGATTTCACATACGGAAGTCAATATCCCATGGCATTATGGGAGAAAATGCTAAGATATTAGCACTTAGCATACGCACTTGCAAATACATTTGTACATATTTAGATATATTCAAACATACTTGCAAATACATTTACACGTATTTGCCATTCAAAAATGTTTACTCCACATTGGCAGTTCCACGCTTCCGTAGTTTCAAGTTGAAATGATGCGCATTCTAATATATAATAATCACAGCAAAGGAAGAGGAAACAAAGAAGCTAAGAGTGCATCAGACACCAACAACTCTCGCTTCTCTGTATTCCATATTTAAATGTATGTATGTACTTGTTAGTTGCGGTCCTAATTCCCCAAAGTGCTTTATTATTTTGTTTCCTGTATCGCCTCACTTGCTGCAGAGAAAAGCCAATGTCTCCTCTGGGATTCATCAAACGAGTTTTTGATCCAGTTTTATCTGTGCTAATCTCAAGACGCACAAAGTCGAAAACAAAACAAAGCCCATCTGTGAGGAAGGGGGGGCTATTGACAAAAACGCAATCCCCAAATATAGAAGATATTACATTGCTTTATAAACACTTCTGGTGCTCAGTTACATTTACAAGCCTACCTGCTGCATGTGTCCCAGCACATTCTTCCTGCAGTCAAACACACCCTTGCCTTCCTCAGTATACAGCTGGTAGATGAAGTCAGTGGTGTAGTTTTCATTAGAGTTCTCGTTTCTGACATAAAAACAACAGCTGGGTTAGGTGCATGGATTTTCAAACATGTAAACTACTGTAAGTTAACAGTAACAGTTCAACCTGAGCACTAAGCCTCGTTGAATGCTTGTCTTCATTTTCTCTGTCAAGTGCTCAACATTGGCCTGCGGGAAGAAGAAGAAGAAAAGAAATAGCATCTTGGCAACATTTCGATCTCGTGGATGAAATTGGAAGCACGACATTGAAGTTTTAAACAGAGGTGGCAAATCCAGGTCGAGAGAGTAAAAATCCTGCCACAGGTTGGCTTTAGCCCCTGGTGCTACCTAGCTAGCACTAGCTTCCTAGCAAGTAAACGAGCACCATGAAAGCTAGCTGACTAGCTAGCACCTGAGGCTAAAGCCAAACTGTAGCACGGTTTTTACTTTCTGGATCTGGATTTACCACCTCTGATATCAAAGAAACATGACCAGATGAGGGTTGGGAAAAAAATATTGACTTTGTGATACATCGCATCTCCCACCTGACAGAACCAATACATCAGCATCTGTCATCATCGCTGAGAAACATAAAAAGAAGACTCATAAAATACCTGGCAGCTCTTCTTCCCTGTGCTTGTTCTGAAGCATCAGACACATTTTATAAATTATTCAATTAGTCATATACTGCTCCCCCACAATGTGCGGGCATAGAGACCAAGCCCTGCAACAAATAGGGAAAATCGGCCAGTAATTGGCAGACCACAAATCTGGGAAAAAAAAAAAAATACCCGAAATACATTTTAAAAACTATGGGGGGGGGGGGGGGGGGGGGGGAATCACCAAATATCCAAATGTGAGAGTATGCAGTGGTTTACTGGAGTTTTAAGCTGTAATACCACCATTCACCACAAGATGGCAGAAATATCTTAGTTGCACTTGCACTCCGTCTTTTACTGCTCTATATTACAATGTGAGTATGCCTAATATTTGGACGTGCCTCAATAATAATAACAACACTTTTAGTGAGTTGATGTTTGCAGGAAAAAAAGGCACAAAATCAGTTTTGTGCCATCCATATTTAACATTAACTCATTCACTACCAGCCATTTTCAAGGCCTACTGAATATTGCTATAAAAACATGGAACATACCAACAACAACAAAAAGTTTCTGTTTTGCAGCAATTATAATTAGACTATAGCTAAGTTTCATCACTATTCACATTCCCGTTGAAAACACTGGCAAAAAGAGCTTGTTGCAACATGGCCCTGGCTAATCTCTTATACTCTGCTGCCACCTGCTGTCAGCTTCTGACCTCTTCATGTCAGAAGCTGCATCAAAGCCTTCTTTATGCTTTTGCATTAAAATAAACATAAAAACGTAGAAATTCGTTTTGGGGAGTGAAGGACAAAGTATTAAAAAAACACATTTACACATTTATCAAACATTACATAATTGCCATATTGCGATTATTATAGGCAAAACGCTTGTGATAATGTATCTCCTAACGGCATTCTACTTGCAAAAATGATGATCCAACAACAAAATGGTGCATTTTCAATGTTCTTTGCTAGATGCTGATTCAAAATAAATGGGTAAGATTTTGTGTGCTTGGGTTGAGATGATCGGTCACCTGCAGGTCCCTGATGTCAAAGGGCTCCTCGTAGATGTACGCAGCGTCCGCCCCAGCAGCAAGGCCTGCAACGGTAGCCAGGTAGCCACAGTAGCCCCCCATGGTCTCGATGATGAACACGCGCCTCTTTGTCCCGCTGGCTGACTGCTTGATGCGGTCGCAAGTCTGATGCGTGCATATATGCAACGTTAGTATGTGGTAGTTTATTAATGCATTAAATGTACCGGTAATTAAATATTTGTGCGGTTTAATATGTTAGCAGGCAAATCATTAGGGAAAATACATTTGTGTCAAAATACTGTTTTCTGCTTAAATTGCATATTTGTACGCCGTCGTATTAGGGCCACGTATAAATATATATATTTTTTTAGAGGGCGGGGGGAATATTCCGGGGGGAAAAAAACTCACAAATTTGCCACTTTATAAATTCGCAAATTTGCGAGTTTTTTCCCGCAAATTTTTTGTTTCTCAGAATATTGCCCCCGCCCTCCCAAAAAATATATATTTATACGTGGCCCTAATACGCAATTTGCCACTTAAGTGGCAAATTTGCCAATTTTCCCCCTCAGAATAATGCCTCCACCCTCTAAAAAATATATATATATTTATACGTGGCCCTAATACGCCGTCGTATATTTGCAATGAGTTACATTGTCTGTTTGTTTTTTTCTTCTTGGGCCGATGATGGTATGTGAATAACACCAGTCAAACTCCAGTATACAAAATACTATTTTGTGGTTGTGAGTCATGAAAAGCAATTGTGTTACACACAAGGTTTTTCAAAAGACCAAAACCAAACAAGCATGAATTCAAATTGAAACAACATTCTGCATGCAGTTCAATGCTGCTGTTATGCAGGAATGTAGGCAGATATCCATTTGTTGGACTCCTGCATTAAAAAGGAAACCAGATCAGATTGTAAACACATTGATTGAATTACAGTTGAAATGCAATACATATTTAGTTTGAATAAAGAGTAATAAATACAAAATAATGTATTAAGAATAATGCTATTCAGAATTGATGCCAGTGAAAGATTGCAGTAGATTAGCTTTGCATAAAATGAACAATAGAGAGACACTTTATTGAACATTTTTCAACAAGCATAAATGCAAATGCATTTGCGTCTTTAATTCATAAAAAAAGGTATTTATTTTAAAAAGGGTATTTTTTGAACACATTGGATTTACATCACTGTGAGTGCGTGTCTTCAGTGATACTAAAAATGAACAGTATGAGACCCCTAGTCCTAGTTTGACCAATTGGTGGTGTTATGCATTTTCTATGAACGACTTCAGGCTTCAGATTGGCTGAAACAAATAATGTGACAACTGACGGGCGTGTGGGCATGTGCACAGATATGCTATGCTTAATGAACTTGCCCTAAGTAACAGCATGGGTAATTGCCAAAATCATTTTTAATGTTTCTTTAATGATTAATACACTCTTAAAGAGAAGGTCTTCATAATTTGTTTCCATTAATTTTTAAATACTATATTTTAATTCAAACTTGTGCATAAAAATCCCTCATTTCCATTTAAAACAGTAAAATGTCAGGAATCAAAAGATTTGATGTTGCTTGATGGTCTCTTCTGACGGTGTTCTAATACATTTGCTAAGTCATTCATTTAACACCTGACAGTGTGTCGAGTTCTAGCATTGCATGCACTGGGAGAGTTACATCATTGGCATCATCTTCTCATTATCTATACAAGGTAGGGATGTAACGATAATGGCAATATCGCGATATAAAAATTGCCACGATGTCGTGGTCGTCATGGAGCGATATTAAAAGCCGTACATCTATTGAGAAAAAGGCCAGGTTGTTTTCCATTTGTGCAGTTTCAGCACCCTCTGCTGGTTAGTTTATTAGCGCAGTTTAATTTTAATTAGCCATGTTTTGGCCACCTATGTTCAAGACCCATGCTAATTGCCGGATGAGGTTAATGTTACCTGTACTATTTGAACTATAAGTATGACCTCATCTAATTTGCATTCTGTAGATGAAAAAAATCACATGAAATCGCTCGTTTTTTTCTTTGTAGTCTTATTTTTTTGTTCGACAGAAACCGCACCCACACAAGTTTATTTCTGTCACTGTTATGTACAAAAATATATTCTTTTTTTTTTTTCAATATGACATTTTAATATTGCCAACCTTCCCACATCGGGATAATATTATATCGTGACAAATATCGTTACATCCCTAATACAAATTGATGCGAAGGATCCAACCGCCTTACCTCCACGATGGCATTGAGGGCTGTGTCTGCGCCAATACTTAGATCTGTACCCGGTACATTGTTACTTATGGTGGCAGGCAGCATACACATCGGGATGCAAAACTCCTCATAGGTAGCGCGTGCCTCATACAGCTGCAGCAGACTCTCAAGCGCCTGAAGCGGCAGCATTTAAATATGTGTTAGAGCCACCCGAAGGAGGCACATCCCTCTGTTTTCGAGAGGGTATCTGCCCTTCCGGCTCTTCCCGTGTGATTGCCCCTTTTAGCACGGTGTGAAAATGGACATGAACGAACAAAGATGGAGAATGGAATAATGTGGAAAGGATGAAGTAAAGGAGTTCGGAAAGGTGTCAAACGTGATGAAACGAGCATGACCAGTAAAGGGGAAGTCAACCTCAAAACATTTTTGACCATAATATTATGTTCTATGCAGCCCCACTAGTCTAAATGTATTATTCTGTTTAATATTGTGTTAGTGGAATATGAGTTAAGCAGCAAAATCCAGCTGTTTTTATCCATCTCAAGAGGCGGCCATTTTGCCGCTTGCTGTTGACTGAAGATGCAATGTATTGACATTTTTTAATGTAAATATTCTTTAAATATGTATATTTATTTTCAAATTGAAGTACATGGTTTCAGAGGTGGCAAATCCAGGTCCAGAAAGTAAAACCCCTGCCACAGTTTGGCTTTAGCCCCAAGTGCTAACTAGCTAGCTCCCTAGCTAGCTCCCATGGTGTTTGTTTATCTTGTAGCTAGCTCCCTAGCTAGCTCCCATGGTGCTTGTTCACCTTTCAGATAGCTAGCTAGCTAGCATCAGGGGTTAAAGCCAAACTGTAGCAGGGTTTTTACTTTCTGGACCTGGATTTGCCACCTGTGGTTGAGGCTATATATAGCATTTGTTGTAGATTTTTGTTATTAAAATGTTAGTTTATTATTCTTTGGTGAGGTACTTGATAAGCCCATAATGGGTTTCTACCTCACCTTCACGTAAAAATTTTTGCTGCCATATTTGTATTTTTTTTTTTAAAGATTGTGTAAATAAACAAACAAACAAGATGACATCAATGTTGCTCAGGCCTCAGACAACAACCAATCACAGCGCAGCTTCAGAAAACAGGTGAGCTGTGATTGGCCGTCCCCTGAGCAACTGTGACGTCATCTTCAGTCGACAGCAAGGGGCAAAATGTCATAACTCTTATTCCACAAATGTAATATTAATCAGAATGTCATGTTTAGACTCGTGAGGTCACATATAACATATTACTGTCAAGAAATATTAAAGGTTGACTTCCACTTTAAGTCGATGGCCATACTGCTGTACAATAGGAATGTCGACAAGGCAAGCTTTGATACATTCAGTGAGGGAGGAAAACAGACATGAAAATGGCAGATGGTGACAACCCACATTATAATATTGATGGTAAATGTTTATGATGAAATTGAGCAAATGTACTATACAATTGGTATTTAGCGTGTATTAGAGCATAGGCATGCTGTTAAGCCCCCATTCGGATGCAACTGCAGGAGTACCCAGTTCTGTAGCGCTTGCACCATGCCTCCATGTTCCCACTGCCCTACTTACCTTGCCTCAAAAGGAAAATAACATAATGTTCATCTTGCTCTCTTTGTCATGCTATAAAAAAAACCTGTGGTTGTCAGACGCTAACATTTTCTGAGTGGGTTATTCTTCCAACAAGTGTGGAGAGTGCAAGGTGTATTTGTGTACTGCTCAGCTACTCTAGCTGCCAGGCCCACGACTTACAGTAGTAATGGCATTCAGAGCTGTGTCAGCTCCAATGCTGAGGTCTGAGCCTGGTATATTGTTGGAGACCGTGGCCGGGACCATGATCATGGGCACACAGAACTCGTCATACTTCCCGCGCGCCGTTAACAACTCCAGCAGCGACAGGAAGGCCTGCAGGGCAGAGCCGAGTGCTTTAGTGTTTGCGCTGGGTGGCGCTATTGCCAGGTCGGGGGATGAGAGAGAGGGGGTGCTTCGAGTGGGTGCTACTTGCCACAAGGAAGGGAAAAGACAAATGTGGAGGGTGCCAAGGGGAGGAGCCAAGCCTATCACGACGGAAAGCAGCGAAAAGACAGACACCTCTCTACATACTGTACATGTATGAGTCTCCATTACACACACACGCACACATGTGTACAAACAATATACAATATTTGCATACATTTCAGTTAGAAAAAAGCAGATGACACTGTTGGATTGTATGAAATGAAATAAAAACTCTAAATAACAAATTTGGTAACTGTTATTTTATACTACTATAAGTTCACTTCAAATTAAGTCCTATATGGAATGTTTGAAAAACCATTATGAGCATGAATACAAAAAGACTGGAAAAGGGCTGATGGAGAAATCAAACAATTTGCATTTAGTGAAGTTAATGGTTACAAATAAGTAATAAATAACTAATCATCATTCAATTTAAAATGGATGGGGTTTGATTAAAAAAACAATCAATTTGTGTAATATAATGATTAACTATTTAGATATGCTGATAGAAATAAACATAAAATACTAAAAAAATAAATGAAAAATTATATATACACTGTTTACATACATAGTGGTGGCTTGAGATACGAGTTCATTCAAAACACATGTATCTCAAATCATCTTTCCCGATAATAAACTCAAATTATATTGTCTGTCTACATGTGTTGCTGCGCGTTTGTGTTTAATCCATTGCTATTGAAAGGCTAAACTATTAAAAGTGGATGCAACAATAAAACTTTTCATTATTTGCCAAAGTGTTTAAAAGCAACGGGGAAAAAAATCAGCCAAAATACGGCTCATATCTCGAAAAACTTGCAAGTCCAGTCGCTCGTATTTCAAAGCACCACTCTGTCATGGGAAATTATTGTCATACATTATATGCAATAATAATGTCATAATGAATAAGCAGCTGGTAAGTTGATGGGTACGAAGGGCGTTTGTAACATACCTCAAATCCACCAATCACCAGCAGTGCATTTATGTTGTGAGTTCGCATCTGCTCAGCAATTTTGCCAACATGCTTTGCGGGGAGTGTTCTATCAAGAAAACATTTTTTTTTTTTTACAGAGGTGATGTTTGCTGCAGTAATCAGTCATCGCAATTAAATCATTTGTTCCAATTTACATGCCCCGTCTTTACAGCTCGGCTTACCTTTTAGTTCCCAACAGAGATCCTCCCTGTCCTGTCCATCCTCCAACATCAGCCCATTTAATCTCCTTAATCTGAAAGCAAGACAGTCGCAACACGTGCTTGAACAAGTTACTTCTATGACTTTTGTCCTCCTGATTGCTGTCGTCCGTGGCATATAAAACATTTCCTCTTTGGGGTCACGGTGTTAAATGAAAAGGGATTTTTTTTGCACACTTTCTTTTTCCCCAAGGAGAGGCAGTGGACCTGTAGAGCACTGAAGTAGAGAAATCTATTACTCCCTGCTGGTCTCATTTTCTTCGGGTCAATTGGAGCAGCCAGTTTTCAGATAGCACAAAGTGCACAAGGGGATGTTTAACTAACCAGTGGTATTGGAGACAGTTTGGTGGAGATAAATGGCCACATTGTTCATTATGTGCTGGCCTTTGAATCAGCCCGAGTTGGCTGTCTAGCGAATTAAGGTTACTGATCGTGAAAAGGTCAGGACAGGATAGAAGAGGAGAGATGTGCAACCAGTTTTAACAAACAAAAAAAAAAAAAAGATTTACCAGATTACAGAGCAGATAAATAATCACTGTCTGGTTTCAACTGCTAATTTGGTTAAAATAAATCAAATGGTTTTCATAATTCACAGGATGTGTACTATGCAACGGCAGTCGATATGTTATTCTATGACGCCCTCTATTGGACAAATAAAATATTTAGTTTAAAACAGTGGTTCGTAACCTCACTGAATCCCACCATTTCCTCATCTGCATTCACCAAACCTTCTTTATTGAATAATAAAACATGATTTATTTAAAATTCAAGGTATAGGTATACTGAATAAAATGAACAGGGAGAGCAGCTTTTTCATCGAATTTGGCTGTCTTTACCTTGAATTCAGAAAGCGTTGTGTTCTTCTTGTATTGTCCTTCTTCGTGCAGCTTAAGGAAGTGTTCCTTTAGTTTTGGACGCTAACGCCCATTACTCAACTCAACTCTATATTAATACTGTAGAGCACTTTACATTAACCACTGCTCTTTTCTTAACCCCTTCAGACCCGTATTTTTTCTCCTGTGCTGATTTTGGCTCTTTTCCCACATATTGAACAACATGGATTATTTTTCATTTTTTTTGGGGGGGGGGGGTCATTTTATGTTTTTATTTGTTATGTAGATGCCAGTACTTAACTTACCTGACCTTTGTAGAAGCCCTCAAAGCCATCATTGACAGCAAACATTTTGTGCCCCTCCGAGATGCCCACCCTGACAGCTGAACGGACGGCCGCATTCATGCCTGCCGCAGGTGCGCCCACGTTCAACACCGCCACATTAAAATTGCTCTGTTGACATAAGAATCACACCCAAAAGAAAAAGTATCATCAGAAACAAAACTCTTTTTTTTAACTAATTCACTGCCATTGACGGCTATAAACGTCAAAAAATCATTTAAAACTATTTCTATTAGTTAAAAATGTTTTCCCACTTTTGTTAACAAGAGTATGAAAACCTAGAAAAAGATTTTAAATAATCTTTTTTTTTTTTTTAAGAAAAGATTATTAAAAATTAGGGCCGTCAGGCGATTACATTATTAAAGATTAGGGGCGTCAGACGATTAAAATTTTTAATTTTATTGATCGCATGACTTAAATAGTTAACTCACGATTAATCACATATTCTAGATCTGTTCTAAATGTACAATAATTTTCTTCTAGGTTTTCATACTCTTGTTAACAAAAGTGAAAAAATAACGTTTAAACAACAGAAATAGTTCAAATGAATTTTTGACGTCTATAGCCGTCAATGGCAGTGAATGAGTTCATAACTCGCCCTCAAACATTTGAAACGTAACATCTGGAGCTACGGTACGTGTTTGTTGAAGCAGTTAACCGCCAGGCACTACAGAAAGAATCAATACATGCGTCATGTTCTGCTCCAAGGTACACGCTCCAACTGCCTTGATCATTACCACAGACGCAGGAGTGCCCCTGATGGGAACGCCACAGCGCGAGCCAGGCCGCGCTGTCTGCACACTCGACTGATTTTCTGTCCAAAGCTGCCTCCATAGCGAGGCATAGCAGGAGGCTGCAAAAGCCCACTGGGGAGTTCGGCACAGTCACGCCTCAGCATGGAGTAAAGATGTCTTAGATCACTGGAGGTGATATAAACGGGCTCTATCTATAAACATGCTTTAATTGCTGATTAAAAACATGTTAGTGTTTGTTTTTATTTGGGTTTGTAGTAGGGTTAATAGCAATAATAGTTTTGGAATTTTCATTTTAGTTAAGTTTTTATTTCGTTTTTTAAATTTAGTTAGTTAGAATTCGTTCTCAAGATGGTTCTGTTAGTTTTTTTAATTAGTTTTAGATATTTCAAAAAATTATAATTTTAGTTTCAATATTAGTATTAGTTTTTGAATATGTATTACCTGTGCGCTATATTTAATAAACATCATGGTAAAATGAAAAAAATAATGCAGCTTAATTAGGAGCGACGTCATCTGAAGGTGCTTTTCTATTGGCTGCTGCTAAATGACGTCACTTCTGTGTGACACACTTTCAAACGTCCTTATTCCGGTTAAAATCAAAATAAATCTACTTAAAATCACATTTAAAATCATCTCCTAAGGCTCATGTATTAAATTATTTGCCAAAGACTAAAACAAAGGAATTTTTTTGCTATAATTAGTTTTATAAGCATAAAATGTAGTTTCGTTTTTTTTAAAAAGCATTTTGGTTTTTATTTTATTTCGTTAACGGAATAGTTTTTTGAATTTTTGTTTTTTCGTCAACTAAAATAACCTTGGCTTGTATCAACAACTGCACTTCAGGTGAGGACAAACCGTTGAGACTTACAATCGGCAGTTCAGACTCCGGTTTACGATGAGCCAGCAATTTGTACGTCTTCAGGTTGTTCTCAAAACTCCTGCAGTAAAAAATCAAATAAGAAGTTTCATTCCATCCATTTTCTATGCTATTAGCGTGTTCAGGGTCAAGGGAAATATGGAGCCTATTCTAGGCAACAAAGTGAAATATTTCACATATCGACGCCTATTTAATAAATATATGAAATAATTGCCTAAGTCATTTTTTCAGAATTTTCAGGATTGGAAACACGCCATGAGATGATTTATGCAAAAAGGAATTTTTTTGCCCCCCAAAAAATGACTTAGACAAGGTGAGGAAATGTCAGAAGAGTTCTCTTACCTGCCACGGAGCTTAACTGCTTCTTCAAACTTTTTTTCATCCATTGCCTTCTGCACCTCTTGAGTCTAAGGAGAAAACAGCAGATTTTGAATCGTAGTTGAAATGTATTAAGAATACAGGTGAAAAAAATATTTATTATAGTTTTGGAATTTTCATTTTAGTTCGATTTTATTTCATTTTGAGGTTTGTTTTTTTAAATTGAGTTACTTTTAAATCGTTTTCAGGGCGGTTCTGATTTCAAATGTTCTGGTTAATATGATATATTATTTAATTCAATTTAATTTAATTTAATTAATATATTAAAGTTTTCTTCTCCCCACTCCCTTTCAGGCAAAATCATTTTTGTTTTTCTTTTCCTCTCATTTTTTCTGTTCTCATTATGAAACTACAGTATGAATTGTTTCAACTGTAAGTCTTTGCCTGAAATAAATGGGAAAAAAAGAAAATAAATGAAATGAATATTGAAATAAATATACTTAAAATCACAAAATCAACCCCAAAGGCTCATGTACAGTATTAAAATAATTACCAAAGACTAAAACAAAGGACATTTTTGCTATGATTATAGTTAGTTTTGTAGTTAGTTTTTTTTTTTAAAGCATTTTCGTTTTTATTTTATTTCGTTACCGAAAATGTTTTTTGAATTTGAATGAATGTTTTCATTAACTAAAATAACTTTGCTCCCCAACAAACAAATGACTACAAATCTAACGAATGCATTAATCCAAATGTTTTATTTACACATTTCAAAGGTACTACATATCAAGAAATATAATGTAATAACAAACACAAAAATAAATAAAGCTATTGTTTCTCGGCACATTATCACACTCAATGTGTTTCGTCATCATAGTTGAGTGTGCATTCATATGTGCAATTAATACTTGTTTTAATTGTAAACGTTGGACTGCGCCGCCAGTCTAATCTAGTACCTACCATCTGTACACACTCCATCAGAGGCAAGCGCACTGATTGGTTACCGCAGAGCGACACCACACAGGCTGGCGTATTGGCTGTGGTCTCCAGCAGGGCAAGAACCGCCTCCACGCCCATTCGGCTGGCCTGCATGAACAGACAATCAACAGTAATGCTGCTTAATAACACTTCCATTGCATTGTTTCTTATTATTATTATTATTGTGGCCAAAAGGTTCACAGTTACTATTATTGACTGGAAGAAAAAAAAGTTGCTGCAGAAGTTCAGAAATAACCAAAGGGTCCAATTTTAGTATAAATTAGAGGTGACAAAATGTGTGCGTTCATTTTGAGTTCATTTAAAGTTCCTTTAACAACACAAATTTTTTAAAGCTGCGATTAATGACTGCCCCTTACTTGGAAAGCATGCACTTGGGGAATTCCAGTCGCAACGCAGCAGACACGTGCACGTCAGAATTTAGCAGTAATAAATTTAATAATGATGCATATATTTGTGGAAACTGGGGTCAAGTTGTATTTTACAATTTAAAAAATGTGCAGAATTTCACAAGCTACTCAATGTTAAAGATTAGATAGCTTTTAATATGAAAAGAAAAATACACTGAGCTGTCACCAACGTCTTACAAATGCAATTATGCCATCTAGTGGCAGAAAAATGACCAACACAAATCAATATTACACTTGTTTTCTTTACAGTGCAGTACATCTTATTTTTTTTTAAACCTAATTTAATTAATCATTATGAAATTACTATATCAATGACTAAAAGATGCAGTCATATTTCTATTAGTTTAAAAAATGTCCCCCCACCGACACCCCTAGTATATATAAAACGAGATGTATTTATTTCTTCAGTTAAGGTCGTCTTCCTCTTCCTCTTAGTCTCGCATACTCTGTTAATCTGTTTAAATCTGTTTTAATCTGTGCAACCTGAGGCTACGTCCCCTCAGACACACTTGGATTAAACAGATAATGCCCTGTTGAGTGTTGAGACTGTGACTCTTCAAAAGGGAGTTCCAAGAAAAGGTGAACATGAGTTTGAGCAGTAATTGATGGTTGAGTTGAGTATATAACAAGTTACTGATGCAGTGACCATACCAGGATGCGATCAAACGCTGAAGGGGTTCCTCCTCGCTGCACGTGCCCCAGGATTGTCACTCGCGTGTCAAAACCCAAACATTTGACAACAAGCTGGAGGTATAAAATGCAGAAATTAAGCTGTAATCGCCAAAATACGAATTCCTGAAATATCATATGCTAATAAAATGTGTAAAAATTGTACTTAAAAATCTCTATAATTAGGGATGTAACGATTCACTCAAACCCGAATCGATTTGATTCAATTGATTTATTTTTACAAAATGACTCATTTGAAAACCAAAATATGTTTTTATTTTAACATATACATTTCGTCTGTGATATAAACAATAACTTTTGGTAACTTTATATAATAAAAAATAAAAAAACTCAAAATTGAACTAAGAATTTTGACTGCGACTACATTTTTGACTTGTTATCAGCGCTTTGCGGTTAAAGATGGGGTCTTTAGTTTTGTCCATTTGTGTTTGTAAACAACCAATTCAAAACTGACTCCTCCCCCATTCTTCTCGTCAACGTTGCGCCTGCCTTCAGCGTCACAACCCCCCGCTCTGTGATTGGCTGGAGGGGTATAAATAGACTTTCCGCCCACAAACGTCCCTCTCATGGCAAAACACAACAACATGGCAAAATACAGGCTGGGGTGATGGTGGATGATTACAAAATCACCACCACACATTAACAGCAGCCCAGAGGTGTTGATTGAGAAGGATTACATGTGTATACATCCAATGTTTAAGAAGTGTTTATTTCTGAGTGAAAATTAAAGACCTCACTTTTAAGGTTAATAGTGTGCCCTTGCAATATGTTCTCAGCTTTGTGCAGCTCGATGATAGTATGGAGAATGAAGCTCCAGAAGCTTTGTTGAGGATTTGTGTATATATATTTTTTACTATATTCCTTCACAAGGAGGCTTGTCCTTAAACTTCTTTTAATCTTCTAAAATGTTTTGCAATACTTGTTTATGTCTTTATGGATTCAGATTTTAAATTATGTAAAGAGGTGGAGGGGGGGTGATAAGTTTTGTTTTTTCTGCCCCATCTCAAACTTGCATCTTGTCATATTGTGCTCCCCCCCCCTACCTTTCCTTTGTTATGTTTTTATTGCTGTGCTTGTTTGAGACGAATCAAATCAAAATCAAATGACAGACTAAACAGATATCTGTTCAACAAGTGTAACAACGAGGCCCTCTAGTGGACTAGTAGGACACTACATCAACGACACACCGCAAGTGTAATTCATTTAGGCCACAGGCGATAGACACACAGACGAAAACGTGCCTCATTAAGTAAACGATGAGCCACTTACGAAACTTAAAACAATAGACCGATTACTTACAAAGATCTAACCAAGTTTTTACTGGCGCCTACAAAGACCCGCCAAACAATACCGGATATCCGCATAACGTGTCCGGTCCCCAAAAGGGGGTTAGAAGCGACGAAAAACTGCGCAAGGTAAGAGTTAAAACATGGCGTTGTGAATCGATGCTTTTGTTTTATAAATTGATGCGTATTTTAAGCAGTCTACATCGACATTAAAACGGTTTTCGTTACATCCCTATTTATCTTTTAACAGTAAAATAAGCAATCCGTAGTTCATTATGCAACAACGCAAACACGGGCACTAAACAGAATTTGATAAAAAATAAAATTTTAAAAAGCTGAAGAGAAGGGGAAACAGCAAAGCACAAGCAAGCCATTCACATTTTTCAGTCATTTTAGTCATGTGCAGGGCGTGGGGTGCAAGGACTTAAACTCCACATCAAACTGGAAACACATTTGGATGCTGTACACAACAATAAGAGTGCAGGGTCAGGGCTAAATTCTACAGAATCAAAACAAAAAAGCCAACAATAACGTGGATAGTTGTTTTGCGTAAACGCCGCTATATTTTACAAGTGCTCAGTGGTGCCCTAAGAGTAATATTAGCAGCTGCCATAGTAGCAGCAGTATCAGTAGTGAAAAAGGGGACCTTACCCTACGAGGGTGTAGGATAGAGCATTACAGAAACACAGCGACAAAGTCAAAGCCACATGAGGGCAGCAACAAAGTAGTAGAGGTCACATAGGAGGCAGTCGGAGGTCAAGCGGTGGAACGCGCCACACTGTACTCACATCCTTAATGCACTCAGTAGTAATTGCCTTGTTGTTACGGTCAATCGCCCCTTCGGCTACTATTATGATATTCAGCCTTTTCATCCCTGCTCGATTCTACAGGTGTGACGGAGAGACAGCATGACAGAAAAAGTGTGAATGTGGCTGTGACGTGGGCTTTCAGAAGCACAGGAACCAGACAGGAAGTTGTTTTGTTCGCTATGGCAGCTTAAATGTGTGCAGAGCTGTTTGCTCATTCTTGTTAGCAATATCCTGCCTTACTTGCTGCTTTGCCATCATATTATTGCAGCTTAGTCAAACACAAGATATTGATGCCATTTATCATGGCACCCAATGTATCTCCGCTGATTTCCACCAGTCAAGGCTCCATGCTTCTGGCTTCCCCTTTCTTTGCATGAATGTACTCACATCCTTGACAATACTAGATGTTATGGGCTTCCCGTGCCTATCAATGGATCCCTCTGCCACTATGATTATATTCAGCCTTGTGCCCCTGGAACGGGTCTGGATCACAACAACAATATCATTTCTCCAAAAGAAGAAAATGCATTGAAACACTGAGAAAAGTGCATTTTAACGAATGGAATAGGTTGTGATGGGAAAATGAAGCTTCCTGAAGCTTCATGAAGCACTTTTTGATATGTTTTACTCCTGTAGATGGTTCTCTTGGTTTCAATATATAGGCCAGTGGAATGGGAATTGTTTCAATTTCCACTGCATCTTTCAATTTAAATTGAGATTTTAGCCATCTAGTGGGGTCATTAAATATCGCAAGTGCTTCATAAAACTTCCATGAAGCTTTATTTGTCCAGCACTAGCAAAATACTTAACTGTTTGTTCAATGTATAAAATATTTTTTTTAACAATATTTCATTAATTTAAATAAATTATGAGAAATTTCCTACATGCAAATAATCCGTTAATTTAGTGCTGTCTGTCACTATCGAATACTTTTAGAATCGATTAATCTATCGATTATTTGGATTCATTTTAATTTTGCATTAAAGTGTATGACAAAAGCATTTCCCCCCTGATTAGCGTTTATTAACTAGTGACTGGTGTTTATTTCGTACTTTGTATTGGTTTAGTGATTAAAAAAAAAAAGGGGCGGGGGTATTGATGTTACTGTTAATGGTTCAGTCATTGTTTTCCAAAGTAAAAACAGATGTTTGCAAATGTCATATTTTGACTAAACACAGAATAATCAGTCTTCTTTCATGAAGGACTACTGAAATCAATAAACAATTACTGTTGATGCTGAAATCAGAGGATTTGGAAAAATTTTAATTAAAAAATGGCTCCAAACGATTATTCGATTATTTAAATAGTTGTCGATTAATTTGATAATTAATTACTAGTCGATTAATCAATTAATTTTGACAGCTCTAGCTATATTTATTTCAAGTACAGGCATTGGTATTGTTGCCGATGCCAGCCTTATTTTAAGGTATCGGTACTCTCGATAGCGACCGATATCTCTTGTGACCGTCTTACGATCAGGAACTAAAAATTAGAATAATAGAAAATTGCCATTAATTTTATGCAATATTAAGGGAAAATGCTATATTGGGATATATATATATAGGTCTTACTTTAAAAAAAAATCTGGGGAAAATCTTCTAGTGGTATCAGTACTTGGTGACAGTATCGGTGAGTTGAGTACTTGTACTGTTACCAGTCTGAAAAAAAAGTGGTATCCAACATCCCTAATTTCAAGTGTGGTCAAATTCTCAAATGTTTTATTATGCTACTATAAATACTTCACTTTGACTTGACTAATTCACCCACCTGGCAAGTGAGAGATAAAGTGCTGATTAAAGTGCAGGGTTATAACACAAAAGTGTGTGCCTGACAATAAAAAGGCACACTAGAATGTGCACATTATCTTAAATAAACACCTTTTGTTTGAGACTGAGCTTAAGCTTCACACGGGCCTTTAATACGCCACAACTTGAGGCAGTGTTGGAGGATGAAAGGCACGAACACGCCTGAAAAGGATCGAGATTAACTGAGAACTAATTGACGAAAAAAATATTTGCATGTAGGATTAAAATCCAATTAATTAAAAATGGTAGATTTTTAAAAATTATTATTTATGTACAATATTTATTTTTCTTTTTTTTTTTAATTAAAAATGTATTATTATTATTATTTTTTTGTCTTTGTTGAATTAAGTGTGTAGCAATATTAAACATTGACTGTGTTACCGCAGACAGTTTTTGACACATCTTCTCTTCCCAGCCATCCTCTGGAGGCATCTCAGGAATTAACACCCAATCTGCACCACAAGCCAAGGCGCTAACCAAGGCCAGGTAGCTAAAATAACACACACAATTACAGATTTTCTGTGCTGTATTAATTGTGATGGGGAATCTTCTACTACCATGATAAAATCTTACCCGCAGTGTCTGCCCATTACTTCTAAAACAAATGTCCTCTGGTGACTGAAAAATAACACCGCAACAGGTTAAAAGATGATCTAGTGTAAAATATGCGGAATGCCACATACATCAGTTGAAAGTCCATCTTTGACCTCTCACCTCTGCGCGGTTGTCATAATCGCATCCACCACCTCAATGATTCGGTGCAGAGCGGAATCTGTGCCTATTGTCATATCAGTTCCGCAGAAGTCGTTATCAATGGAGCCCACCATCCCGACAATGTGAAGGGCGGAGTAAGTCTGAACAGATTGCTGCTCGATAGAACCTGAGAAGGAGACGTACGCTGCGGTCAGATGAGAACTCCCTCTATCTTTTCCAGTGTATTTCCAAAATAATTTGTTGCCATAATAAGCCACATAGCTCTGTGCTATGCATACCATTGGGTTTAGCTACTTTATACTTACACTTTACATTCAATGCTATAATTAACTCATTCACTCCCAGCCATTTTCACTGAAGCAACCCCCTTCGCTCCGGCCGTTTTACTGAATTTTGACTAATTTTGCAAGGCCCACAGAATCTTGTGCTCTATTGCTATAAAAACATGAAACCTACCAAAATAAAGATTAGAGTCTATTCTTTCATCAAGAAAAAAAGTATATTTGTATCTGTTTCCGTTCATTAGCATTAGAATATAGCTAAGTTTCATCTTTATTCGCAAACCTGTTGAAAACACTGGCAAAAAGAGCTTGTTTGCAACATGGCCCATGCTGATCTCTTATACTCTGCTGCCACCTGCTGGCCGTTTTTTTGTAATAAATAGCATTGCTTTAAGCCAGTGGTTCTCAATCTTTTTTTCAGTGACGTACCCCCTGTGAAATATTTTTTCAGCCAAGTGCCCCCGAACCAGAGCGAAGAATTTCTGATTGAGGGGGAAAAAAAAACAAAAAAACTTAAACCCGAGTGCATCAATGTCAGATTTTTTTTTAAACTTTGGAACTCTCCTTGTATTTATGTGGTCTCTTAAAATATTTGAGGGAAAAAAAGAAATAAAAAAAGACAAAAACTTATTTAATTATGAATAGAGATTTGAGCACATAAAAATTATTATCAACATTATTTGCCCGCCTTTGTGCTTATATTAAAGCCCTGTTCTCAAAAAGAAATAATTACGTGAATTTTAAATAAAGTTTTCAAGTGATTGACTGATCATTCTAGGTGGCGACAAGTTGGGTTGAACCACTGAATTTGAATACCGAAAATATTTATATATACTTTTGAAATATATTTTAATATCTCACGTACACCCTGGAATGTCTTCATTTACCCCCATTTGAGAACCACTGTTTTAAGGAAGGCTGCATCAAAGCCTTCTATGCTCTAGCATTAAACAAATAAAATAAAAAAATAAAAACATATAAATACGTTTTTGGGACCATGACCAAATTTAAAATAGAACGTTTTTATAAATTTTTGGGAGCAAATGAGTTAAAGACATGAAATGTGTTTTGGATTTTTTTTAATGGCGTTTCATTTCATGTGAACGCCAGCCCCCGTACCTTGCTCTACCAGTTCCGCTAGCAGTCCACTCCATTCCTCCCTGAAGAGGTTGGCTCCCGTCAAGCTGCCATCGCCACCAATCACACACAGGTTGGTGATGCCAAGTTTCACCAGGTTGAGAGCAGCCTTCAGGCGTCCTTCATGGGTGCGAAAATCTTTGCAGCGGGCACTGCCGATAACTGTCCCACCCTGAAGATTTAAGAGCACAAGTTATTTTTTAGTCAGATTGTGAAATACTTGTCCAAACACAACACTAGTCTTGCAACATGACTTGAATCTTTAAATCATAATCATGAAATTAACAATTTGCAATAGCCGTTGTTTATACTTACTACTTGAAGCATGCTGGACACACTTTCCCATGTAGCTTCTGTTATGTTCTCCCCTCCATCCACCATACCTTGATACCCCTGATTAAACACAAAATGCAAAGTTGATGTACAAATAAATCTTTCTGAACATGCACTCATTTAAAATGTGTGACTGTTTTGGTGTGGTTTTTAATCCCCCAATTTTATGATTTCGGCGATTATGTTCAAGGCACTGATGCAGCCTCTGAACTGAAGAGAATGTTTGAAGCAAAGGTAGTTATTGCTAAAACGACCAGCATGTGGCAGCAGAGTACAAGAGATCAACCAGGGCCATGTAGCAAAAAGCTTCTCCCTCCCCACTGTTTTAAACAGATTTGTAAATAATGATGAAACTTAGCTATATTCTAATGCTAATTGCTGCAAAACGGAAACAGGTTGAAATATACTTTTTTTTCCTGATGAAAGAAGAGACTTTTCTTTTCCTTTTGGTAGGTTCCATGTTTTTTATAGCAATAGAACACAATATTCTGTGGGCCTTGCAACATCAGTGACAATCCAGTAAAACAGCCGGGAGCGAAGGGGGTTGCGTCAGTGAACATGGCTGGGAGTGAATGCCATTTAAGACCTACATTTGAGCTAAATCTATTTCATAATTGTTAATACTTTTTAATGGCCCGCGTACACCTTGCCACTAACTGAGGAGGCAAATTAGCCCAAGAACATAATGGAGACAAAGCATCAAGTCAGTTATATAACCAACGCTGAGCAAGGAGGAACAATGGCTGTGTGTGTCGAGCGCGGCTTCCTGCGTGACAGCAAACTAACTACGCAGTCTTTGACAAACCAGACAACTTTGTTTAGCCTTTATACAGAAAAAAAAAACTCTGATTGGTTACATTCTAGTCCTACAATAAGAAGTTCTGACTCACCTCACGAATGAAATAAACCTTTGCTCCCACATATAAGCCCATTCGAACCACAGCACGCACAGCTGCATTCATCCCTGGAACAAAACAAACAAACAAAATGAACATGCAGTAGAAGAGAAATGAAGAATGTTACACAGTTTAAAATAACATTCCACTGTTAACAACGCTGGACTGGTGTGTATTTATTACATGCATTTGTCCGTATCTTGTGACTATTTTGTCACACATTAGTTCTACTTGTCACCACAGTAGAATGGTGGTTAGTTGGTCTGCCTCAAAGTTCTAAGGTAGGGACTTTTTTGGGGGGGGTCTAACCCAGCATAACTAATGTGTTATTCACGGAAGAGGATTGGGGCCAGTGAAAAGTAAAAAAAGGGGTTAGCAGGATTCTGACTTTATTCTCAGAATTCTGACTTTAATCACAGAATTTAGTCCGAATTCTGACGTTAATCTCAGAATTCTGACCTTAAAATTAGAATTCTCACTTCAATCTCAGAATTCTGACTTTATTCTCAGAATTCTGATTTAGAATTCTCACTTTAATCTCAGAATTCTCACTTTATCACTTTAATCCCAGAAATCTAACTTTAAAGTTAGAATTCTAACTTAAAGTGAGAATTCTCACTTTAATTACAAAATTTAGTCAGAATTCTCACTTTATTCTCAGAATTTAAATTGATTTGTGGGGGGGGTCAGAAAGTCAGAATTCTGACAACCTTTTTTTCCCTTTTCAACCCTCTTCCGTAGTTTTTTGTAACTACAAATCACAGTAAAGAATGGTTGTTGTTGGTTTTTTTAATAGAAAAAATATCCAGGAAGTCAGAATAAAATGTTCAAAAGTCATACAATCAAGTTGTGAATGAGCAATTTAACCATTAGCTTTAACGTTTCTTTACAGGCGATTTATTTGTCAAGAGTTAGTTGATAACTTTTCTAAGATGGCAATGCGCATGATCTGCAGTATTCTGAGATATAAATTCCTTGAATTCAGTGTGATGTGTCTGTGTCTGTCTGCATTTAACTGTGTGTTTCTCTAGGACATTTTTATCCTCTCCCTTTGGCAAGTAACCATCTTTGGTCAAAATGCTTCAATGCTCCTCCTACAGTCTCTCAGCTACTACACTTGTGGGCCAAAAGAACTCAGTAACAACTAAGATGCCGCTCTGCGACTTGAATGTTGATGCCGGGTTAATCAACCAGCTAGGAAAACGAACCGTTTAAACCCACAGCAGTCACACAGGAAAGGCGGACGACAGTCGGGAATAAACAACCAGGCGGGAAGTTTTCCCAACAGGAATTGGCCCGTGCACGGGGTTACTAGGCAACACAGAGGCCATTAGGACAGCAGACGGCAGAAAAGGAGAAATCGGATAGTTCAAACACTGTGGGAAACCCAGTCACCACATAACTCAAATAGGTTAGGGTTCCTCATTATGCACGAATGACATTTTCTGCTGCAGAGTGAGTGAAAGGACTAAGCCACTGCGACATAATGCCTCGTGACACTGGCGTTCAGATCTTGTCAGGCATGCATATCCTCTTTTTCCTCTCGCCAACTCAGGGAGAGGGCTGAGAACAACTCATCAGCAACACACTGCAACTGTTGTGTATCTGGAGTGCAGAGAACCTAATCCTTGATGACATATCAAATCCTATGTCCAGTGGTCGGAAGTGAACAAGGTACAAAAAGTTTACTATACTATACGTACAGTAACTAAAGGTCAGTAGATTTTTCGGGTATGTATACTTGAGTAATAATTTTTCTGACAACACAAAATAGATGACAAATAACCCTAATAAAGTCAATAAAACCAAATTAGACAATTTGAAGCGCAAAATAATTCAAGTTGACTTTAGTACTATTACCACTAGATAGAAGAGCAGAAGCAGAGTCTGGAATGGACTACTAGAATATGAATGCCAATATATCGGGAGTTCTAGTTATATTTCTTAATTTGTCAAATGGGCTTGTTACTATTTTCAACCTTCGGAAAAGTCAATACGACATAAATAGAGAGTTGACGTGCAAGAATGTCAACCTGATGATGACACAACAGATTCTGAGAAGCAAAATGTTCCCCAATTCATGATATTTAGGGAATTTGTTTCATGTTGCCAACTCCAAAAATGAATAGAGGCAAGTATTCTTAATCTATTCTGAAAAAACATAAACACATATGCTATATGATGGTCATTTGTGTCCACCTTCACTACACTTCTTTATAATAAACTATTCTGGCAATAGGATTTGTGATTAACCTAAAGATTTATCGTTTAATTATTTTACTATTAAATGTTGACATGATACTTTGTTCCGCTTGGACTTCATCAGTTACGGTTAATTCTAAGAGTTACGGTATTTAGGAGACAAGCCCGTTTCCACGTGATCAGGGTTTCCTCTGACGTCAGCAACACTCGCAGAGACGAGCAGCCGGGTTGTATGCGACACATCACGTACACACGATGAGGTAATTCCACAACAGGCCCACTCGGGGACTGCAAACCTCAAGTGGAATCTGCTCCAAAACCTCAATATTGACGTTGCTCTATTTTTACTATTAAGTGTAATTTTCCACGTGACAGTGATTGGAAGAGGCCGACCACAACAAGTTATAATATTCTGTGGCCCCGTTCATTGAACGCAAAGACAATATGCGCTGAAAATGGTTGAAATCGTAGTGTCAGTCATGACTGCTGGGTGAATGTAAATTCATGATATTGCACGACCTTGAGATCCTTAAGCTGTCCCTGTGCGGCACGGCAGGAAAAAAAAATGTCAACAATAGCAGGATGTGTCACGTTAGCATGCTAACCAGTATGGCTGGCTGGAATGAATGAGTGCAACACAAACGTTATATATTGCTGCTGGTGATGTAATTACTGCGCAGTAGTGTATTTACAGATGACACAATTGGCTAATAATTCCATCATTGACTGGCATGTGTTTAAACAGTCTCCTAGGCGGTTAAACATGGTTACACTATCATATCTAATAGTGTTATTGCACAGTACGCACTGTATACTAAACAGTACCTTGAGCATCCCCTCCGCTAGTCAGCACGGCGATGGCTTTTCCTGCTCCGTACAGGTTCTCAAAGAATATCTTCTTGGATTCTGACTGCGCCATCTTCACAGTTTACACTTGTATTCCGATACAATCGATGAAATAATACCAAACGGTTTGATGAAATGATGACTAAATGACCGTGAAGGGCAGCAGACTACCGCCCCCTCTGCTTCGCTTCGCCCGCTAAACTCTCCTTCTCCCTGTTCCGCATCTATTTGCTCATTTGCATAGCTTGAATGACAGTGGTGGTGATTGGCTCTTTTGTTAAAGCCAATCACATCTCGAGGCCAGCCTCCTCTTTGGTGTGTAAACCAATAGGAAGAAGGCTGGCCGGATGCCGTTTGCTATGACTTTGACGAGTCGTGTTGACAGGAAAGCTGCAACTGGCCATCATAAAGGCATATTTCACAAGAATGTGAATTAAATCAATCAAAAAAATACATATATAAAAATCTACTGAGATCGAGGGTGAACAAATGACAGATGAGGCACTACTCCTCTAGAGTTAGATATAAAAATATGAAACCAAAATAGAAGATTAGCCTATGTTTCAATTTTGACCTTCATTGAAACACACAGTATGTTTCAGATAAGGTCAAAATGTTTTTTTTAATACACTATTTGTTTTTGAAGCTTTTAATTATACAATATTCCAATCAATTCCACACTGTTCCACAGCATTGTGATAGCAAGAAAAACAAAATAATATTTAATATAAGATAAAGTTCATTGTTGTTGTTGTTGTTGCTGTTGTTATTTTTGCCGATCTTTATAAAAAACATTTGGTCTTCCTTTCAAATTTTATACATTCCAGAAACAACAAATAACATGAGCACATGTTTATCATATCAACTTGATTTTTATTGTTGTTCTTATCATCATTATTACAGTTCATATAGTGTAGGCCTGTGTCCTTGGGTCTCTTGAAAGTTGCACTGTAAATGTATTTTAGCTCATTGTGCAACGTGCACCTGCCCAAACAGAGTTTACTGACAGCTATTTAAAACGAGACAGGACTTTTTAGCTAAAAACATCTCAATATGATATACAGCAAAAACAATTTATATGTTATTCTATTTTTTTAACCTAATTTTTTTTAAGCAATGTCTATCAAAACCGATCACCATCATGATCTCGGTGAGGGTGCAGTTAACACAATTTGCCCACAAGGTGGCATCACACAACCTTAAATAATAAAAGAATGACTATTTAAACAACAGTGCAATCCCTTGACGATGCCTTCAACGAAAACTGGATAGTGATACAAATTAATTAAACCTGTTGCCTCGTTTATGTTAATCTTCAATTTAAAAATGTTCAGCAACCATAATAAAAGTTATTTCAACTGCAGGTACAATCTTTAAACTTATATGTTGTCATCCAAGTTTCACCATTATCTGATTTTAAGCTTTGATTTTTTTTAATGATCTGCCAATATTATTGTCCATTTGACATCTAAAGTAGTAGCGCATAAATAGCCCACGAGCATAAACAGAACTTGTAAGGTTTCACTCCAAATTGTCAATAATGTGAATGCCCAGCAACACTAAGGTCAGCGGTGTAGAAATTTAAATCAGTAGTATGCCCACTAAATTAGAAAATGTTATCATCCGTTGAGGTAATATCCAATTAGCCACATGGACAAGTGCAATGGTAATACATTTCACGAATTGGGCAATGTCAATAAATGCTGCCGCTTTCTTTCCGCATCCCAGTTATACTATCTCATTCTGACCATATTGACATTCATGAAACCTGTCCCCAGTTGCCAAAGGATAACCTCACTTGTTTTCAAATGACATTTGCTGCTTTGTAATTGAGCGCCTCAAACCTGGTCTCTCATGCATTGTGCAGTTGTAACTTGTGTCCCAAGGGAAATCATGTCCCAATTTCACTGGGATTGTGCAATAGGCTCACGTTGATTGTTTGTTTATTGGCTTGGAGTTGTCATTCAGATTAGTCCTTTATGTTAGGATGCAGTTTACACAGCTGGTTTGAACCAGAGGGAGGAAATTAAACTAACTCTACCTGATGTTTATTGAGGGCTACTAATCAATGTTTTCTTTCGACATTTTAATTGACGTTCCATTTCCAGCTTCTTTTGATACATCATCATTTCCACCCCAAAAAACAATAACAGATGATTTTAAGAAAGACCAATATATCCCCATTTAGCATTTTTCGTTAAAATTGCATGACAGTAATTGCAATTTTCTGGTCGTGATCGTAAAACGGCCACAAGAGGGCAGCAGATACTCGTATCGGTCACCGTTGTGACGACTCGCCCAGCCCGAGTTTGCACCATTTTAATATGTAGTTCGTATCAGAATACCAGCATTCATTGTATTAAATATATATTTTTTGTTTTCTGTCGTCATTCATGTAGCTATATGTATAAGCACTTTGGCTTATTAGCATAAGAACTTAACTGTAAAGGCAATTATTTCAATAGATGTGGCAAAAGTAGTCACCCAGTGCTTAAATAAAAGTAGAGATACTTGTGTAAAAAAAAGAAAAGAAAAAAAAGACGCTTGTAAAAGTGCTGATTCAGATCCTGTAGTGTAAAAGTAAAAATATAGTACAGACTCTGAAAAGTACCTCGGTACAGAAGTAAAATAAATAAATAAATAATTACAGTAACCATTTGTTAAATTGGCACAAATGGGAAAAACACATCTGCACATTAAGGAAGTTTCTCTCTTATTATCTTTCATGGTATGTGCTCGTACTGAAAAAAAAAAAAAAACATAACTTGATACAACTGATATTGAATTTATTATACTTTTTTTTTTTTTATTTAATAAAAAATACAGTTCAGCTAGGTGGTAACAGAGGTCACATTTGGGAGCATGCATGACCCTTATTTAAATTATATATATTTTTTCCAAACAATGGTTAAAAAAAAAGACAGTGAACAGATTATATGTCTTTCTTGGCGCGATTACCACATAAGAACAAACGAACAAGCTGCCTGCCAAAAAAGACACCAGAGGGCCTCGGGTTGCTGATTAATGAAATGAAGGAGGACAAAAAGAGATGTGAGAGGTGTCGCAGGCTACCCACAATCCCTCACCACTTTTTCTGATTGGGCTAATCACCCCATTGTCCATCAACACTTTGGAGCTTGCGATTCTGAACAAAACTGGCGGGAGGAAATCACACAGAAAAGCTAAACCCCTCTGCGCCATTACCCCCAGTTTTTCCACCGCGGTTCACGTGTCATCCATCTCGCTCACTTTAATGTCAGCCTTGTAATTATTTCGATGATTATGTGTTGCAAGCCATTTAGCATGCTCAATGACACATGTTTAATTTATTTGCTGCTGAGGCTTCTCATAGAAGGAAAAAGCGGTGCTGCAAGTGGAGCATAGCTGTGCCAAAATTGTTTGATGAATTGCTGCTGTTGGTATAGCAGAGCATGCAACATCAAGGAGCTAATGTGAAACAAATAAGGTATGCTTTGTGTAGCATTGCAAAGTAAGGTTTGCTTGGGCTAATGGAGTGTGTCTTGGTTGACCAGTGAACCCGCATAACAAACTGCGCCATTGGGAAAGCTATTAGGACATGATAATGGCCTGATGTTGAAGATAGCCTTTTTTTGGAAACAACACTAAACTATATTTGTGTTTATACATAAATTTTATATATATATATATACATATATATATATATATTAGGGGTGTTAAATAAAATCGATTCGGCAATATATCGCACAATTCTCGTATCGATTCAATAAGCAGCCAAATCGCTTTTTAAAGATACATTTTGGGTGGAAATATTCAACAAAATGTCTTAATTGGGGTAGGGTTCACACTTTAGGCGTGGAAGAATGTTATATTAATGGAACATTAACCCTTAACATTTTATTTCAATGTTGTACAAACATGAAACAGATTGCAACCTGCTTGTTAACTACAGTGGCTCACAGTTATAAGCCTGAAGTACATTTTCATACAAATTTTACAGTGTCAATGTACAAGTTTGCTGATTAGTATTTTCTAAATTTGAGTTTTAAAAAAAATCGCAATAATTGACTTATAGATTCGTATCGTGATTAATCGGTATCGAATCGTGTCCTATGAATCATGATACAGATCGAATTGCAAGGTACTAGGCAATTTCCACCCCTACCTAATATATATACATATCCCACATTTGGTCTACTAGTACAACCTTATATTAGAAATTAGGCAAACGCTCAATCAGCTTTTCCTAAAGCCCTTTGAGCAAACGACTCAAATGCCTTGATATCCAGCTTAATGTCCTCGTACAAGTATGTTCATTGTCTTTATACTGTAGTAGGGCAACTTTTTTTTTAGGCTAATGGGACATGTTACATGAGACAAAACTGTGCATTAGTTTCTAACTGCACGTTACAAGTACAGTTAGTACAAATGATCGGGATTGGGCCCTTACCAGGCCTGATTTCATGGTATCGTTACTTGCAATGGTAGCTGATACCAGAATTGACCATACTCTTATGGCCATTTTACGATCGGGACCTAGCATAAGGAAAAATGCTATATTGGAATAAGTCTTTCTTTCAAATGATCTGTGATTTTTTTTTTGGGGGGGGGGGGGGGGGGGGTTATGTATCAAAAATGATAGTGGTATTGGTACTTGGTATTGGTATCGGCGACTCGTTGATTACTCGTTGCATTAGCCTGAAAAAAAAAAGTGGTATTAAACATCCCTAACAAATAACATCAAACTTGACTAGTTATTTAACATCTAGTGCTTCACTATTAGCACTAGTAGCACTCAGATATCAACTAGTGCACAGTTTTGCCTCACTAGAAACATGACAATTTTCTACTAGTAGGTCAAAGTTATCTATATCAGCATGTTGAAATGTCAAACAGCCGTGGAAAGCAGTAATAGAAAAATCGGCAAGACACTAGTGCATTGCAGATGTTTTTACTAGAATTGTCTTACTAGTGTAAGGTTCAGAAAGGAGTAAGAATTAAGTTAATTTGTTAAAATATATCAATGGAGAAGTGTCTATGCACAGTCGCCAATGGGCAGCAGGAAGTCATGTATGACAACCAGAAAAAAAGTGTGCAGGGAATTCTTTTTTCTGGTTGTTAAAATATATATTTACTTACTTACCAGAATTATTATTTCCACATCTATATATTTTGGTGTATATATATATTTTTTTTATACAAGTAGCTAAATTTATGTATTGAATCTGCCGTTCTCATTCACTTGCATTTACCTAAAGTTTGCTAGCTCCTGATTGGTTAGTGTTGGTCAGCTGATGAGTTGTCAGGAAGTGTCTCGAGTAAATAGCGTTGCTCCTGAAGAAATCCGTCTCCTTTCTCATTTTATAAAGAGCGTGTCATGGTCTGTGTTTTGGTTTATTTTATTGGTCATGTTTTCCTTGCGTGTCCCCCTTTGTCAATGTCTCGTCAAGTTTGATCATGTCCTCCTGTGCTTGTCATCCCGGTCCTATATCAAACTAAATTTTCAGATTGAACAAACTATCTTCACTATATGTTGTTTAACAACACAATGACGTCATTATGAACCATGCCTCTTAGAGTTAATGCAAGTATTCATTGTGTGTAAGTAATATTAGATTTATTGTCGCGTTTGGCTGTTTTGTTACTGTAATAGCAGTTCACCACTAGAGGGTAGTATAACCTCACAGAAGGGTAAAACAATCCACGAGGTAAACAAGCACATTTCCTTTAATTGTTGGACAGTGACGTCACGTATTTGTGTTTTTCTGAATTAATTTTCGCCTAAAAAATAACATATGCAGAAATCAAACGATTCAAAATACTGTAATGTAAAGTATCACCTTTGTACATGACATAAGTAGGGTTTTATTTTCACACTTGTGCGCAAAATGAAGACACTGTCAGTGCAGCAGTTTTGTTGGGTCTTGATGTGTGCTGAAGTCTGTCACCCAGCTCGCAGACTGCTTTGTCATCATGAGCATCTGAACGGACTTCTTTTTTGTTGTTGTAAACACTGGCATAGGACTCTCTGTCACTCACAGAACATTTATGCATGATCAGATCAACGATGATGTCATGAACCATGTAAAATTGGGCTCTCTTTAATGAAAATGAACATTTGTGTCAATCATGCTGACTTGAGTAGCATAAAAGAATATGCCCCGTAAAAAACAAATATAAGTATTAGTTTTGCACAAAAAAATAGTGCTCAGAGTTTAATAGCCACCATTAATATTCAATTACACTGCATTCAGTTGAGCAAATTAGGTTTTACTAATTCTTCATGACACCCCAAATCAGTGAGATTAGTAGCCATGGCATTTAACTGAACTACCATGCAATCTTTTCCAACAAAATTGGATGCGGAAAGAGCTGTATTTCAAATATTGACATAATCATTTTGAAGCGGATTGTATTTTACATATTTACAGGTTCTATGATTACCTGCCTGCTTACATGCAAGTAATAATTGAATTGGTGTATTATCCTGTTCCATTTGTATTAGTATGCTCATATTGCTAGGAAACACATTCAATTATTAACTCATTCACTGCCATTGATAGCTATAGACGTCAAAAAATCATTTTTTTTACCCCATTTTTGTTAACAAGAGTATGAAAACCTAGATTATTTTTGTACATTAAGAACAGATATAAATTGTGTGATTAATCGTGAGTTAACCAGTGAAGTGAAGTAATGCGATTAATACATTTTAATCACCTGATGCCCCTAATTTTTAATAACCTTTTCTTTAAAAAAAGCAAAAAACGTTTTAATCTTTAATTAATCTTTTTTAAAGAAAAAATTAGAAAAAAGATTTAAAAAATGTTAACGTAATTAATCGCATGACTTCACCAGTTAACTCACGAATAATCACAAATTTTATATCCGTTCTAACACAAAAAAAATTCTAGGTTATTATACTTTTGATAATTTTTTTTAACTAGAATTAGTTATGAATGAAAATGAATTTTTGACGTCTATAGCCGTCAATGGCAGTGAATGAGTTCATCTAATATGGTACTTGGTAACTGTAATACTTTCCAGTACAAAGCCAGGGTGCTATGATCCTAATTAAAGGAGACTTTCTAGTGCAAGCAACAGGATAGTTGCTCTTATAGAAGGAGGTTGCTTGCAATATTTTTTACACATGTAGATGGTGCTCGTGCGCTAAATATAAAGGCCAGCGCAATGGAAATTGATTATATTCCCACTGCAACTTTAAACCATGTAGAGGTGTCAAAAAATATCACCAGTGCTTCATGAAGCTTCATTTATCCATCGCTAGTTCATATACTAATACTAATAATACTAATACTAATACAAATCCGTGTATAATAGCTGATGGTAGTGTCTTTCTTCCCTCTGCAACATTCTTTTATTCTACACGTTAGACTGGCGTCCCTGGCTAATAACTGCTGACACATCAAAGCCAACATAGCCCAGCGAGCCTATAATAGTTTTCATTTTTCTTCCTTACAGGACGGCCTCTAAGGTGCCATCATGAGTGATCAGCGCACAGCCCCTTGCCGCCGCTCCTCGCCTCTCTGTGTTTCTTGCTCTCTTGCATGCACACACACACACACACCGTACATGCACTATCGTATAGCCATTCCGGATAGCTCTCTGGTCATTACTCCCACTGAGTCTTCCTCACCTCTCATCCCGTCCTATACAGACAATTTATATAAAGTATTTTCCCGTCTACCTTTCATCACGAGGCCCATTTTCATCACAGGACTTGTTTCACTACTCTCTTCACAAAAGCATCAATCTTTTTTTTTTTCTTTTAACCATTTTGTCGTATAAAAGCTGGGGCAGTGCTTTTTTCACATACAAATAGAAACTGGCTACAGAAGAGGATTAGGGCCAGTGAAGAGAAAAAAAAAAAGTTTGGCAGAATTCTGACTTTAAAGTGAGAATTCTCACTCTCTTTTTTTTTTAAATGGTCACTTTATTTTCAGAATTCTGAGAATAAAGTCAGGATTCTGAGATTAAAGTCAGAATTCTGAGATTAAAATCAGAATACTGATTTTAAAGTGAAAATTCTCACTTTATTGTCAGAATTCTGCTTTTAATCTCAAAATTCTCACTTTTTTGTCAGAATTCTGCTTTTAATCTCAAAATTCTCACTTTAAAGTCAGAATTTTTAGATTTAAGTGAACATTCTCACAAATAATTCTGACTTTAATCTTAGAATTTTGACTTTAATCTCAGAATCCTGACTTTAAAGTGAGAATTTAAAATAACAATTTTAAGATTTAAGTGAGAATTCTCACTATAAAGTCTGAATTATGTGATTAAAGTCAGAATTCCCACTTTAAAGTCAGAATTCTGAGATTACTTGTTATTTCATTTTCAGGAGATTGAATCAAAGATGTTTCACCTCTCATTTGAGAAGGTGTCATCAGTTCATGTAACAAGGCTTAATTAGAACTGCAGAGCCTAAATTGGTGCAAAACGAATTCAGATCCAAGTTGGAGGAACGCCCATTTCAATTTTACGACAAAGAGTATAATTTTTTTGTGGTTTGTCGCAACCTCATTTAACCTCAAATTAGCCGTAGGATTCATTTGTTTTCTTGTTTGTGAATATTTGTTTCCAAACCAGTTGAAATCGTCTTGTGTCAGAAAAAAAATTGCTTCATCCGAAAATTGGGATGAAGTTTGGACGCTCCATCACGCAAAGTTGAGCTAATGAGACAAGCAATGATTCCATAATTGCTGTGGTGAAGTCACACAGCATTCCCGAAAACTCATCTCAGAGAAAATGGGGGATGTTTCATGCAGGAGCACATATTCCTCTATGATTGATCACTATGCTAATAATTTCCTAATTTTCATTCCTCTGAGGGACTTAACAGGGGGAAGCCATTTTTCCTCAACACTGACCAGGTTGCTATTATTTCCGCACCCTGGATGGGAAGAATCTCCCAGTCCATTAAGCAGACTTTCTATGTCATAAAATTTGCTGGCAATCTCTCTCTCTCTCTTTTTTTCCCTCTCTCGCTTGCTCAGCATCCGAATGGAACAGTCTGTTTGATCTGAAGGCTGCAGGTTAATAGAAATCAGTCCGCTCATCAGCAATACTGGATTGAACCTAAGCAGCCACCTATGCCCCGTCAATTCCGATTTGAGAAAAGAAAAGGAAAAAAAAAACTCTGGCTGTGGTCTCATTTTCCTTTGTCAGGTAATCAGCATTTCAGTTGAATCTTTTTGAGGAAATAAAATTACAATGACCTATCCCTGTTTCCAGAGGCAAACGGAGAATTAGATTTGGGGGAGGAAAGCAACCAATTAGCGTCATTCTATAATTGCTCAACTTGGCTTTGCAAATTCCGAAGTTAGGATGCTGATTCCCATCACTCAATTTAACTCTATATTTATTAGGGCTGGGTTAAAAAAAAAAAAATCGAATAATCAATATTGAATCGATGTTCCTTTTTTAAGCCTGATATCGATTCATAAAACCATGAATTGATCATTTTAATATCCCTTTTCCCATAAATTCATAAGAAAATATAATTTTAAAGGCCATTTTTATTATTTTATTGTTTTTTAGAAATTTATTGTTTTTTAGAAATTTATTGTTTTTTAGAAATTTATTGTTCACGACAACTTATAATAATTTTCTTACATTTATGAAAGATTCAGAACCTTTACATTTACAATTATTGAATTTGAATTATGAAAACATTTTCATCTAATCCTTGCTGATGTGGATGTGCTACTTTTATTAATAAGCTAATTAATTAATAATAACAGTTACTGCCTCCGCAAAATTTAATTTGGAATTTAATGTTTGTGGCGTTTTTAACATGATAATTAATTAATATCACCATACATTTCATGAATTCATATTGCACTTATTCGTCCGACCATTTTCTTTTTTTGTTCGACATAGTATGAGGGGTGTATTATCGTGTACCATTTGATTCGGGAGTGTGTGTTGACCTCTGCCGAAACCGCTGGGGTTCGATTGAACCCGAGTTAAAGAACCACTGCATTAGATGTTAAAAAGTTGTGAGAGACATAGTTTTCCAACCCTCGCCCTTTGTCGTAGAGTGGTCCTGGACCCGCTGCCCTTCTCTCACTCCCCCGTGGACATGACCCCATAAGGCATTGCAGTGCTTCCGTCATTTCAAATAAATGTGTCAGGTGCCAACAATGATGAATCCCAGCCTTGACAGTTACTGTGCTCTAACTCGCTCACACTGCCACTCTTTAACCAGTCGGGGGTTACACAGAGGAGACGATCCACTTTGGTGGGTGCCTGGCCTGCTGGCCGTTGGGCCCAAACTCGTTTTCAGTATCAAATCTACACCTGCTGACAGCGTGAAACAAACAAATGGATGTGCTGAAATGTCAAACCGCATAATGGATTGTTACAAGAGCAGGAACTAGGGGTGTCAAAATTAATGCGGTAATTTTAAGTTAATTTAAAGTTCCTTTAACGCCACCAATTTTTAAAACCTGCGATTAATGACTGCCCCTTACTTGGAAAACCTGTACTGGGGGGATTCCAGTCGCAACGCAGCAGACATGTCCACGTCAAAATTTAGCAGTAATTAAATAATAATAATGCATATATTTGTGAAGACTGGAGTCAAGTTATATTTTACAATAAAAAAAAAAAATGCAGAATTTCACAAGTTACTTCATATTAAAGATTAGATAGCTCTTAATATGAAAAGAAAAATGCACTGAGCGGTCACCAATGTCTTACAAATGTAATTATGCCATCTAGTGGCAGAAAAAGGACGTCAACACAAATCAATATTACACTTCGTATAGTATATCTTTTTAATTTAAACTCATTTTCATGAATTATTTTGAAATCACTGTATCATAGCCATATTTCTATGAATTACATTTTTTCCCCCTACTTTTATGTTCAGTATGAAAAATTTGAATTTATTTTATTTTATTTTACAATTAGAACAGATATAAAATCTGCAATTAATCCTGAGTTAACTATTAAAGTCATGCGAAAAATTACGATTAAAAAATTGATTTACTTTCATGCTGGGTTTTAAAACCGCTCATTTGGCAACAGCTCATCTACCGCATCTTTATCCGGCATAAAATGTGGTTTCTACATTTTACAGAATAATGCAATAAAATGAAAGTGTTCACCAGGTGTGATTCTCGGGTCTAAATCCTATGGTGTCTAGCAAAAAAATTAATCTCATGATCTTGAAATCTGAGGCCTGTAACTTTTTCTGAATTTATACAACATCCCAACCACTAAATGGACTTCAGTTTGTTAGTTAACTTTTTCTATAGTCTGAATTCTTGACTGGAAATAGTAACGAAATGTGCACGTTTAGGAGAAACGCATTGGCAATACGACCTGCACAAACTTATGCTAATGAATGACTGAATTACTCACAACTAGTTAATCTCATTTGAAGAAAACATAAGGAAATGCTGTTAATTATTTATAGTATTTTGTCATCAATAATTCAAAATACACATGCACAAGCTTTATAAATCACCCAAGTGAAGGTCATTGTGTTCATTAATACATTGCCTGCTGGTCATTTTCATGTATTGCATTATTAAACCGAATTTAGGTGTCCTTGCATTTCAGCCTCCGCATGAAGACAGATCCTGAGCAGACTAGCGGTCATTACTCATTACAGTGTTTGAGGACACAGGGGACCCCTGCGACACTTACAAATGACTTGCTTGTGTAGTTTTCCTTGGGCAGAGCGGTTGCCCAGATGGACCGCCATCGACTAGCATGTGGTGCAAAAACATGCAGCGTGTGCACCACCCAAGGGCCCGGCTTGCGCTACATTATACAGACGGGTGACAAATGAATGGAAAAAGTTGAATTGTTCAAGTGGCAGAATTGTAATGTAAGGAATGAAAGCGACTTACCCTAAAGACATTTTTTTTTTTTTTTGTTGATGTGGTTTGTCACTCAAATGACTGAAATAACTTGAGGTCATAATTAAGGTTTATGCAATAGTATTTAACAATGACCATTATGGATTTATTTTTTCAAAATACAAATAGAAAAGTTTGTGGAAAAAGGTTTTTTTGCGCCTTTGTTTGTTTTTTGACCTTCGAGTGCTACCGTAGGCTTTGTATTCCAAGCAATGCTCCTACACGGCTACACAGCTAATCCAGAGTGTTGAAGCCTAGAGTGTAATTTTGGCTCCAGAAGTATGTGTAAGTATATTATTTTAAGGATTGGTGGCATGCGCTAGGTTATTGAATCGGTCACTCATAAGCAAAGTGTCCAATTTTTTGCTTTTTGATTAATATTGATATCAAATATAAAGCATATGAAAAAATCACTGAGTGAGCTGAAATTGCATCCAATTGTCCAACACATGTTGAAGTTCAAATTGGCACCGTCCAAAATGTAAAAATTGTTATTGTCATTATTGTATGTGGGAAACAAATTTTTATAGTACATATGAGTAAAAATGTCCAAATTTTGGCCCATTGACTCCCATTATAAATCATAATTTTTCATGTTTTTTTGATGCACTGTACACCTGATGTGTTATAGTGCATTTTTGCGATTACCCAATTCATCCCTTCACTGGGGCATCAACTAAACGTAGGGAAAAAAATATGTTTGACTTTACAGTCATAAAAGCCATAATACACCCGATGGCGCTAGAGAACTAATTATAATTATTGGTTGAGCTGACTTATGTGCTTCCTATGTTCCTATTATTGTACCAAAAGAAAGCACGGTTGGGATCGACAGCTCAGGCCTGTGAGCGTGTGTGGATGCAGTAACAGTGACATGCACATACGTATGAGTGTATGTGCGCGCGTGTGAGAATATTCTAATTTGAATGTGTTTTTATATATATATATACAGATGATAGTTAGTTGTGCTCTTAGGACAATATTGCTTTTATTGTCCATAGAGGGCATCAAAAACAAATACATAAATACAAAATGTATATGTATGGATAGATATGATGCCACTGAACATTTTGAGTGGTCGTAGTAAAAAAAATATTCAGAAATTACTTAAATATCACACGATCGTGAGCCAAATTTTGGCATTTTATTTATTTTTTAACTTACAAGGGTTTTAAATTGTGTTTTAAGTTCCGATGCGACATAAGTTACTAGGCGCTAGTTAGCATAGCATTTCGATGGTAGCGCCCGTGAAAACTAGCATTATGCTAACGGCTAAAAACAATCCCGTTTTTGTAGGGTTTGCAGCTAATTTTAGTAAATGATGCAAATCTATATTGTTTCAAACTTTAAATAACGTGATTGTAATGTCCCCTTGTGTTTTGTATATTACAGTTTTACAGTTTCATCCAGTAAAATTGCCAAAGCAGCAAGAGACTTCCTGGTCTTTATTGGAGAAGCTAAACACTAAACCTTAACACTAGTGAAGACAGAATAAAGTTTGTATAATCAATGCTTTAGTAAGAAGGTGACGCAAGAGGTCAGTGATGGTAAACGTCGCCGTTATTCAGACACGTGTTAATCCCTCCGGAAGAGCGTCTGAGCATGCATCAATCACAAGCGTGTGTGTGCAAAGGTGAGCCAACATGCATTAACCTTGAACCGCGAGTCAAAAGTACGCTTGCTCCCCTCACGGCCACAAGCTCATGCAGCAATATGAACCTTGCACTGATGCGCTTGCACACATGAAGACAAAAAAAATTGTAGTCTCATTTGACCACGTCGTGAGAAAAAGGATATTATGTCAGGCAGATGTATTTTTGTTAGTTAATCATAAGAAAAAAAACATTGAGAAAAGTATGTTTTTGTGACACATAAAATGAAACTAAGCTAAATCATTTCAAACTTTTACACCATAAATGATTGCTAAATATACAAAACAAAAAAGAGAGAGCTAAAGTAAAAATAAAGAACTGAGATCATGTGGTTGCAAAAGAGTGCACACCCTTTTATTTCTGGGGACGTGGCTGTGTGCAGAGTGAACCAATCACGTTCTAATTCATGTTAAATGGCATCAGCACTCACCTGACATCATTTTAAGTACCTCTTATTCCTATACTACCCAAAAACCCAGACATATGAAGAAGACAGGAGATTGATGTCACATATACGTATTTGCCAGAAATTCTTCCAACCAACCAGATTATTTCTGTTATTTTCTACGACCCCCCCGCTTTTTTTTCCCTTTTTTTTTGAATACAGGTTATAAGTCACACTAGTAGCGGAAAAAGTTTTAGTCACAGTTTTTAATATCACATTTGACTATTAGGTCAAGCATAATTTAAAAACTCCTCAACACAAAACTTTGTGCATGAGTGTTCCATCGCCCAAGAAAAAAAAATGATTACAATTAGTAGATTGCGGAAATATTTATTTACCATTGATTATTGTCAATTCATGTGGATATATGAAGTCTTCACACCCCTGTTCAAAAAACTGAATTTTCGTAATTTAAAAAAGAGACCAAGATAAAATATTTCAAGTTTTCCACCATAATAACTAACCACTAAGTGAAAAAAATTAAACATATGCGATAATGTGTTTGCAAAAGTGTGCACACCCTTTTATTTCTGGGGATATGGCAGAATTAACCAATCACGTTCAAATTCGAGTCAGCACGCACCTGACATAATTTTAAGTGCCTCTTATTCTTATCCTACAAAATTGCCTAAACATAAAACAAAGACAGGGGATTGCTGTCACTTAGACTCAACTGCCAGTATTTGCCAGAAATTCCTGCAACCAATGATTTTTTATTTTATTTTTATTTTTAAAGTTAAAGGGGTGTTTTATATCCACTGCAAATGCAGATGTGTATATATATATATATATATATATATATATATATATTTTAGAGGTGTTTCTGATTTTTGATATAAAGGCTACTTTGAATCAGTTTCCAGAATATAGATTAATAAATATTTTTGTCAACCAACAAAGCATTGTCAGAAACTAAGAATCCAAAGCCGCATGCTTTCAAGTATCAACGTCTGTTTGAACATTTCTGTAGATTACAGTTTTCTACTGTAAGAAGTTTTTGCCCTGTGGCTATTTTCCGAAAAGGCTGAAGTGACTTTATTGCTGAGATCTAATCGTGTTTCCTCAGCGAGGCACCAAACATCTTATCAGTGCGGGCAAAGAAGAGGAATCGTTTCAAGCATCTACAGTCAAAATGGAAGAAAAGGGGAGAATTCATGGTTGTAATTGGAAAGGTTCGACAACTGGATGAAAAAGACCGAAAAACTGTATGATGAGAAAAGAAACACTCCTCTGGGGCTTTTTCAGAAGTAATCAAGATACAGTAAATAGTGCAGGTGTTAAAAATTGTTGTTGAACCGTGGATCCTACATTTTAATCCACGGTGAGATGGTTCATGTTACCTCAATGTGCATGTGCTGCCAATGTAATCTAAAGTAGGCTAATGCGCTCCTCTATTGACGTGTCTGCAGATAATCAGCAATGTCTATTAAAACTGAGTGAAGCTAATTTTCCATTTTGAAATGCTAAACGGGACAGAAGTACAAATTAGCCTTGAAATGCCGTATGTAATTAAAGGCCCCGCCGAATTTCAATAATCAAACGGGCCATCTTCAGAGAAACTATTACACAAGGATTATTAGTGTATAGCAGGTTGCGCTAATCACCGGCTGGTAGACATTGTGGACAAAAACACTAGCATCGTGTGAAATCAAATCTAAACACGCCACATGGTGGTGCACGTAGGGGCTTGGACACAGGCACGCGCACGCACACTCACACGGACCCACAGTCGCTCAGTCCTATTGATGTCAACCTTTTACTCTGAGTTATCATCTGCGCACAGACATGCTTCATATTGAATCAGGGGGAGAGGGTTAAATAAAACTGGAAAGCTTTCAGTTTTAATCTCATCCAGCCTCCAACTTGCATGCCTTGACCAAAAGATTCCGGAGATAGAGAGGCTTTGGATGTCAACACTTTTATTCGTTGCTATTGTACATCTGCTGGAACTTGCATTTGTGTTTTATGCTGCACAACACAACAAAACAGAGCTCTATTCTATATTGAACATCAGGAAGAAGAATTAATTTGAACTATTTCTATTAGTTTAACATTTTTTTTCCACTTTTGTTAACAAGAGTATGAAAACCTAGAGACATTTTTTTTTAGAACAGATATAAAATTTGTGATTAATTGTGAGTTAACTATTGAAGTCATGCTATTAATTTTAACCGCTGGCGCCCATCATTTTTAATAATCTAAAAAAAAAAAAGATTAAAAAAATGTCTAGGTTTTCATACTCTTGTTAACAAAAGTGAAAAAAAAAAAGTAAAACTAATAGAAATAGTTAAAATGAATTTTTGACGTTTATAGGCGTCAATGGCAGTGAATGAGTTATTATGTTAAATGACAGGTGTGGTGTCATGTATTTGATACCTGGGCCTTCAGTGTAGACTTCAAATCCGATTTATGCTTCCTCTCAATACCACCACTATAATGTTGAAATCATCAATATTGTACAACAAGGTCATATATAAGCATACAGCTGAGCCATGTACATCATCTGGAGCAGTTCAGAAACAATATTAATCTGGTGACATGACAAAAGCATAAAGACGCTTAAAAAAATTAATAACTGTTAGATCAAAAATTGTCCCATCCACTACTTTCTGGTTTGTTTTGCACAAAACAACCCCCAAAATTTTGGACAAAAAAAAAAAACTAAAACAAAATTTGCTAATTTTGTATAACACAACCTCGCCCCCCAAAATAGGATACCTAATTTATATAAAACTACCCCAAAATTTGGATTGTTTTGTATAATAATAATAATAATAATAATAATAATTTTTAAAACACAAAAAACTGAAAGTTAGGTCAAATTGATCTAAACCCATTTTAACCCTATATGTTTAAAAAAATAAAATGTATTTTTTTTAGAGACTCATCAAAAAATCTGATTATCACATGTATTCATTTGTGCAAATTGCTACAAATTTGTTTTTCTAGTCAAAATTGACTAACACATTTTTACCCTTGATCAACCAATCAGATGACGGGAAAATGCTGATGTTATCATTGGACAAAACCCCCCAAAACAAACCATAGTCCCATTGCTAATATGGTTTGAATTACATGATTAGCAGTGACTTCAAAGGCCGGGGCAATTTAGAAGCTCATACACAGCGACATTGGAGTGTTAAAATTCCAGGGTTAAATTTTGGGGAGTTGATTTTAACTTCCAAAGTGTAATTTTAACATTTTTGGAGTTAGATGTTGTTTGGCGTTATTTCACATTAGTTGATCACCTCGTGTTAGCTTGACGGTACTGAGTGTTCGATTAACTGCGCCTTCGCACCTGCGCTTCTCCAAGTTTTAGAGGGACGAGTGAGTCAGTGTCATTTTCTCACTCCTCCTTTCTTCCTTGCTTATCACTGGGAAAAACTGACATTCACAAAAAAGGAGTTTGGGCCCATGAATTACTTTCACTCCCAGAAGAAACTGTTCTGAAACGGCTCACCGCTGTTAAAACCTTTTCTGTTCATTTTGGCGAACATTTTGGTGTTAGATGAATAGAATTACTTCTACTATTAATCCTGTGAGGGAATGTTAAAAGTATCCAGGTCAAACACGTTGCATTGTCATACAGAACAAACGCTTTGATGCCACCGAATGCGGTTATTGATTAATAAACGGTCAAAGAATTTCATTTCCCAGATATACTGTCCCTGCTTGCTGCTGCACATTTTGCTGCCAGAGAGCCCCCCCCCCCCCCCCCCCTCAGGACAAATGTGTTTCAGTCGAGCTGATCCAATCCCTGCTCTATTGTTTTTATGTACTTGTGTTTAGTGCTCCCTCAGCTCCACTGACTACCTGTCTGTTTAGAGGCCAATAAACATAAATCAGACTTGTTAGAGGTTTTCATAAATTCCCACCATACACGGGAAAAGGCGCGCTAACAGCTGGATGAAAGTCTATTGAGAATCGGAAATGAATTTCTATCCTGGTAGTCTTCAAGACTATTATTGGTGTCATTAAATCCTTGATGAAAAATCGGTGTTATAGGAAGCCACATACTGTACTGGCAAGCTATTGTTATGAATCAATATGACTTATTGTGCGGCAGACTTCACTTTTTGAATCCGGTCCGTTAAAGGAACGTGACTTTATTCACTAGGATGTTTCTCATCTCTTCTGAATTTATTTTAATGATGACATCTCATAAAACGTATTACTAATCTTTATTTATCTTTTTTTTCTATCTTCACTTATACCCAAGTAGACCTTGAAAGAGAAGCCCCCCACCCCCAAAAAAAAATATTTACAATATGCTGTATGCACCCCCACTTATCTAAAGACAACATTCTTATTAATGTTGCATTTGTGGAATATTAATTAACCCATTCACTGCCATTGACGGTTATAGACGTCAAGTATTCATTTTAACAATTTCTATCAATTTAACATTTTTTTCCACTTTTGTTAACAAGAGTATGAAAACATAGAATATTTTTATTGTACATTTAGAACAGATATAAAATGTGTGATTAATCGTGAGTTAATTCGTGAAGTCATGCAACTAATTACGATTAAAAATTTAAATCGCTTGATGCTCCCTTTTTTTTAATAATCTGTTATTTTCTTTATTTATAATTTTGAATTCAAATTAAACTGTATTTGTTAGCCATTATTAGTGTCTATTTTTCCCTCTCAATGGGGAGTTTTGGCTCCAAGATTTGACCTTTATAGTCCACCAGCAGGGAATCGATGTCACCTCTGGCGCTCCCATTTGTCCCCTCACCGCACTTGACTGCAGAAGATAATTACGCCTCAAATGAAGCTTTGCACTTTGTGTCGACTAATGTTTAACATTGTCTCTCTCTTTCTCTCTCTGTCTCACACATCCCAACGGGGCGACTCAATGGATCCACGCGCACCTCTTATTTACAAGATTCATGTTTATCTAATGCAAAATCAATAGTTCAGCACCGGGGAGAAGTTAGGGCCCGGCTAACAATCGTTGGGAGCTACTTAACAGCGCATATGCCTACACTTTAGTGGGCCATAAAGTAGAGGGATCGGCGCAAACAGACTGTTGCACATTCATCTCAGTGTAACTAATGGTCCTAAACTCGTACTTTTTGGGGCAGTTGGCGGTCGTAGGGGCTGCTCTCTGTGGTTGGGGAGGAGAGAAACTATGGAGGACCAAAACTGCCAAATAAAAATAAATGTATGTAGGTAAAAATAAATGTAATAAGTAAGTAAAATAATAATAAAGTAAATGAATAAAAGTGAAAATAAAAACGGATATAAAAATATAATTCAACAATTAAATACAAAATTAATAGAAATACAAATACAAACAACAACAACAAAATATATATATCCATAAAAACATTGTTTAAATAAAAATAAATACAGAAATAAAAAACGAGATTAAAAAAATGTGAGAATTGAGTTGCTCGACAAGTCTTGGTGACAGTGGAGAAGATAGTCGTCCATTGCTGGAGCTCTCCATGCTTTCTTGTTTGCCGACCCGCTCACTCGCCTATTGAAAGGCACTTTGCAATGGCGGAGTCCAACCCAAGACACGCTGAGGACCGCCCCCTCATTTGAATACCATTTTGTCCCGACAGAGCGTCTGCAGCAAGAAATAAATAAATGTGAGAGGAGAGCATTTTTATTTATTGATTGATATTTAATTCTTTTTTTTTATTTAATTTTTGTATTTATTTCCACATTAATTTTTATATTCATCTTGTGAATCTTGGTTTTTATTTTTGTATTTATTTTTACTTTTATTATTAATATAATATATATATATATATTTATATATATATATATATTTTTTTCTATTTAAAAATGTTTGTATTTAATTTTTGAATTATATGTTTTATTTCCGTTTTTATTTTCACCTTTATTTATGTATGTATTTATTTTTAATGTTGGCAGTTTTTTACCTCCATAAGAATATTTATGCCAATGTACTGACAGACGTTTAAGTAATGACGGACTAGCAAACATTTTGTAAATTGCCCACTTCTGGTAATATTATTGAAATCTACTATTTGAGTAAATAATAAAGTAAAGTTAAATCGGAATAATAAAAAATAATGCTAGTGTTACTTAGAACATCAAAATACACCTTCTTTGAGCTATTGTGGTAGAAATTACAAGGTTCAAAGTTTTTGTTGTTCTTGATATTTTTAAGGGCTAAACACTTTAATGGACCGAATGGACTTACTGTGATGAAAATTTCAATTACATCATGCGCAACTCTCCCTTGACATAACCAGCTAATATCCTCCAGACCTGGAGACTCCTCCACCTTATTTCCTGGTTCCTTGCACTTTGAATAGATCAGCACTTCGAAATCTGCCTCAGCTGCTCTGCTCAGGGCTGTGTATCATTTAGCCCCAAAATTCACTTTTCCCCACCAGTAAGCACTATCTGCCTCGCCCCATTCATGAACCCTGACAAAGACCTTGCCATCTGTCTGTGTCGTTTGCCGCAAAGTGGCCGGGATTAATTGAAAAACAATGACAAGGCCAAGTGGGACGGTCAAAGCAATAAGCGTTGTGGCCTAGCTGGGTCACCTACCCATTTCCTCATTGTCAAAACCGCCTTCTCCTGACATTAGCTGGAGACTACCAGGAGCACGGTGTCCGTTTGGTTTAATGTCATGCCCTACTTGAGCTGTGGGCATTATCAGGTGGACAGATCCAAGATACTGTCTTTGGTCATGTTAGTGGAACGAAGCTGTAATCAATTCTAACACTGACTTGATCCCCCAAGGACTAGAGATTCTTCAATAGCTGAGTTATGGACACCCCACAGAGCTGCCCAGTGTGAACGATATATCGAAGCAGAGTGGTCATATGCGCCCAGCTCGAGATGTTATTTTCAAGCCTTTGCAACTTCCAAACCTCAGCTTTCCAAGTTTCTGCCCCTCTGTCTGCTTCTTGAGTGAAATCCTCCTCCATGTGATGGCTTTTCCATTCCATGTAACTTCAGCAGATCGAAACGTCCTCTACGCGTGATTTCAAGGTTGAGCGGACCGGGCCTCTCGTCCTTGGTAAGCAGGTGTGAAGTGAGCCTGTCTGTATGCAGACCGACATTGTCGTTTACAGCCAGCGGCCATTTCGTTGACGGCGTATTGCGGGATAATGCAGCTCCACCACTGCCAAGTCAGAGTTTGTCAGACATGTCTTTTGTTTTCTTTTACAACTCATTAGTTTTCATTTGGACTTTTGGCACACAAGTAGCGTGACCAGAGTTTGAAAAATTAAAAAGTGGGACACACAAAGTCTCAATTGTCCGTTAAAGAGGATTGTCGCGGTTAATACTGGACATCTAGTCACCTTACGCACAATCTGATTCAGTATTAATGAGTAGGCTAGGCATGATACATTGCACAGTATTATCATTAAAAGCAGTTGGGAAGGAATAGACAGTTGTTTGACTGGCCAATTTTTGGTTGCTTAACTCATTTGCTCCCAAAAACATATAAAAACGTTCTATTTTAAATCCTGCCATAGTCCCAAAAACGTATTTATTTTATTTTATGCTAGAGCATACAGAAGGCTTTGATGCAGCCTCTGATCTGAAGAGGTCACTTAAAGCAATAATAGTTATTACAAAAAAGAAAACAATAATGGCCAGCTGGTGGCAGCACAGTATAAGAGATCAACCAGGGCCATGTTGCAACAAGCTCTTTTCCCCAGTGTGAACAGGTAAATAATGATGAAACTTAGCTATATGCTAATGCTAATTGCTGCAAAACAGAAACAGATACAAACATACTTTTTTTCCTGATGTAAGAAGAGACTCTAATCCAGGGATGGCGAGATCCGGTCCTCGAGGGCCGAAGTCCTGCAGGTTTTGGATATTTCCTTTCTACAACACAGCTGATTCATGATCAGCTCATGAGCAAGCTCTGAATAAGCCTGATAATGATTCTGTTGATTGGAATCAGCTGCAGTTCGAGTAGGAAAACCTCCAAATCCTGCAGCACTCCGGCCCTCGAGGACCGCAGTTTGACATCCCTGCTCTAATCTTTCTTTTGAAAGGTTCCTTGTTTTTTTTAGCAATAGAACACAATATTCCGGGCCTTGCAAAATTAGTCAAAATCCAGTAAAACAGCCTGGGAGCGAAGGGGGTTACTTCAGTGAAAATGACAGGGAGTGAATGAGTTCATCAGCCAATTGATACAAAAACTGATTCAACCACTTATTTGAATGCTTGCAATTATCTATCGAAAAAAATTCCCTTTCACATGTTAACCCAATCGTCTATAAATGTATCAGTGCAAGATATCCCAAGGGACTTCAATTTATTCGAGAATGTAACGGTAGAACAGAATTGAGCCTGTTTTTGTGCTGAAAGGTCTCATTTCTTTCCAGTGGATGGGCGGAGCCTCCGGCGCACACCTGTTCATTATCTTCATTAATTACATTCATAAGCAGTAGTCACCGGAATGTTTATTGTGTACCCGGTTGATTTTTCTTGCTACATTCCGTGTTCTCTTTTCTGCACATACTTCCATTATTATTATTATTATTATTATTTTTACGTGGCATCTGATGTAGATCGTTTGTTTACTTTTTTGTTTGTTACTTTTTCGTTTGTTCCAGACCTCTGTGGTTTAGGTTGTTTACTTATTGTAATGTTTTTCTAGTACCTTCCTTGTGTAGATTGGTGTCTTTTTTCTTTTTCTTTCTGCTTCCGAGTTAATTATTTTCCCCATTTAGTTTTCTTTCTGATTAGTTTTAATCTGGTGCTTAGCTCCTGTCGTGCTCCGTCCGTTCACCTCAGTTCTTATTTTATTTTATTTTTTTCATGTTCACCTTTTGTTGAAGTAGTTTTCTGTTCTTGCTTGTGTGCTTCTTTATTAATTTATTTGGCATTCTCTTTACGTGTTAATATTTTACAATACAGTGCATTTAAATAAATAAAAATGGAATGGGTAAATGGCATTACAATGGGGAACCTTTATTACACTTGTAAGTCAAGGTACCAGTGAACAGTTTCAAATGTTATTCCTCGTGTCCTACTTAAATTATTTCGTTTTTGTTAAACAAAAATAAAAAAATAAAAATGTATACAAATATTTTCCATCTGTTAAATGAGGTCTGGAGACTAAAACACAGATGAGTAAGTGCCATAATGTGGAATGAGCTGTTTTGTGTTTTTATTTGCTTTGCGTTATTAAATGTCCACCATTTTGGTTAACCCTCTTATTTAAAAAAAAAATGCTTTAGAAACAAATTTTGATTAAACCGTTATAATAAAAGAAAAGGACTTCAAGTACAGTATTTACCACGGCTTATTTCCTTCATTCCACAGCATAAAAGGCTTGTCTCATGTGTTTCTGCCACCATGTAATTAGCATTAAAGCGATTCATCTGATACTATTCATATGGTTGACACTCAGCCAGTGGTTATGTCGGGCACTGTTCTTAAAACTATGTCAGAAAGACTCAATTACCTCCAGCTGAACAAAAACGCTCTCTTTTTCTTGGCACCTGTCCTTATTGATCGGGTTATGCTGCACAAGCAAACATACAAAATTCAGTTTCAGCTTTAAAATTCACAGCCCAGGTATGCACGCGGATTCGGAAGGATACAAACTTATAAGGATGTCTCAAAAATGGGATTCATTAAAAATGTATATATTTACTGGAAATGCAGCCAGCTGGCTGGTTGTTACCTTGGAGGCAGTTTTAGGAAGGCAAAGTGGAGATTTAAAAAAAAAAATAATAAAAAAAAACAGGCTGACCTGCTTGTTCATTGTGCCATCCAAGCCATTGTTTTTCTCACAGTATGGATAGCCATCTGTCAACCTTACAGCGAGAGAGAGAGGCAATGATTTTTTGCTCGCTTGAGTGAACACAGAGCAAAGCAATATTTCACATGTTGGCTGTGGGAAAAAAAAAGAGAAAAAGACCAATCTCAGGGGATTTTGCTTGCCGGAGTGATGCGGTGGTGGTGTTGAACATCAAGAATGATAGTAGTGCCTCCGAGATGGAGCAGGAACTCCATCAAGTCAGGTTTAACCAGGGCTACCAAATGTGTTGATGGATTAATATATTATAAAGGGCCCTTAAAACAGGAAATACACACAAGTATTATTAGAACATACTTTAGCATATATTCAAAAAACAGTTGTGCTACATATTTGATCTTTCCAACTGCTTGTAAAGTGTCCTTGGTTGTTTTTAAAGGGGCTTAAAAATCAAATGTACTATTATCATATTGTGCAGCACCGTGGGTCGTTTTCAGCACGTCCGCCAGTATTCATATTCTGTGTAATGTTTTTATGATGTAAGTATGGCCCAGTGAACTAAAATGGACCCAAGCTATGAAAAATGTATTTAATAATTCTCAGCTCGGCTTTTGTACAACCATGAAACTTTATTTAAAAAGCTTCAAAGACATAGCAAGAGCAGTCATAAGTGACTGTTATAATCTGTGTTTTTGTTTAGTATTTAGTTCTGTTTATGTCTGGTTTTCTTGTGGCACGTCTTACTCGTTTTGTTTTCATCTGTGCTCTTCAAACTAGTCCCTTGTGTCTACCATTGCCATTAATTTCATGCAAAAATGTTACATTGGAATATATATAGGTCTTTCTTTAAAATGATCTGTCATTTTTGGGGGGAAATTCATTATTAAAAGCATCAATTGTACTCTGTGTTTTATTATTTATTGTTTACACGTTTTCCATGTGTTCCTATTTCCAGTGTCGTCAAGTTTGATCATGTCCACCTGTGCTTGTCAAGCCGGTGCCTTGCGGTATCCAATCAGCTCCCTCAGCCACCTGCGTCTTGTCCAGGTGTCTCGCGTTGTCATGTTTGTTTGTATTTAGTTCCCTGCTTTCGTTCGCTGTTGGTTGGTTCACTGTCCTCGTCATGTTGTGTTTCCTGTGTTTGTTTGCGCCCTCGGTTCTAGTCAAGTCATCCTGTTTGGTAAGTTTCTTTCAACCTAGTAAGTTTGGTTTGTTGAAGTGGAAGTCAACCTTAAACATTTCTTGACAATAATATGTGACCTCACTAGTCTAAACATGACATTCTGATTAATATTACATTTGTGGAATATGAGAATTATGAAGTAAAATCTAGCCATTTTTATCCATCTCAGGGGGGGGGGGTTATTTTGCCATTTTGCCATTTTGCCGTTTTGCCGTGGACTTCAATGTTGCTCAGGGCCCAGGCAACCAATCACAGCTCACCTGTTTTCTGAAGCTGAGCTGTGATTGGTTGTTACCGGAGACTTGAGTAACATTGCTGTCATATTCAATTGACAGCAAGTGGCAAAATGGCCGCCCCCTGACATGGATATATATATATATATATATATATATATATATATATATATATATATATATCCCCTTTAAGTAAGATTACTGTGAAAATTACCCAGTAAACTGGTTTGAGCATCATGAAATAATGGTTAAAAAAAAAAAAATGTCAGTGGCCCCGCATCCTTCAATTTTTCTGAAAGTGCTTTATAGAATTGATGTTCCCACGGGTTTTCATTCAACATCCTCAAAGTGACCAGCTAGCGTTAACGGCCACCCAAAACAATGCGTCATTCTGTCTCGGCCGTTGGCTTTCAACACTGGGATGCCATTTGTCTCCTCGCAAGTTCCTCTTCAAGGTCGAGGACCTCAATGAGGCTATAATTCAACTATCATGTAATTAAGTAGTCCAATGATCATTTGAAAGGGCTAATGGAGTATAGAAAATGCCTACATTACAACTTAGACGTGTCAAAAAGGACACTTTGGAAATTGATGAGCCATTAGCGAAAGAGATACAAATAGATGAACAACTAAATCACTTCCCAAAATGAGAGTTTGAACTACTGCGTCTAAAGTTATTGTAATAGTGCAAAACACAAGCTGCAAAAATGTTTTAATATTTCATTCGGGTATGTAATCTGACTCCTAAAGCTACAAAAAAATATATAAATATGTATTTAGAACCATAGTAAGTTCTTCTTGTTAAACTTTTTCTAAATTGCAGCCCCATTAATTCATCAGTACTTTCTTCTACACACGTCATTGTGTTCCCGGTATGTAGTGTAGTTCTTGATTGAGTCCTTATCTAAATTATGCATCTTATGCAAGTACAAGTCTAGATTTATTGGTGCCGGGCTAATGTTATTCATTAACCTTCGCAAATGTTTGATTGGAATTTGGCATTGCTTCCTTCAAAGGCATCTTTCATTCCCTCTGCGATTCATCTTCTTCAAATGAGTCACTAGATGTTAGTCTTCAAAAGTCCAGTTTATGGAATAACCGTACCTCATTACAATTCAAGTAAACGCGCAAAGGCACAGACGCGCTATGAAGCAAATTTGAAAGGTGGACAAAAAGAGGAAGTTGCTTCGTTATTAGAATCTTGATGTAAAAAATAAAAAATAAAAAAAATAAAAATTAGGAGACATAATTGTGTCTTATCAGTATCTGCTGATCTGACTCATTCTGTACTCTTCTGAGTAATTAATGAGCTGCAATTATGAGAGCAATTAAGAATCTCAATTAAAGTTTGGAAGATGTTAAAGCATTATGAAAATCAATTAAATGAGCAAGTTGTCTGGCGGTTTTAGTCTCGCAGTGTGCGTTATATTTTCATTATTTCATGTGAATATGAGATTTATGTCTATTTGATACCCCTTACACTATGTGCCTCCAACAAGGGCATTCATTCATTCATTCATTCATTCATCAGTCCTCAGTGGAAACCGCAGCAAAAAGACGTGCGGGCATCGTCAACTTTCTGGTCACAGAGCCCGGGGCAAAAATCGGTGAAACCACATTCAGGATGGTAGGAATGGGTCAGCAGGACCTGATGGATGAACAATTGAACATTTCAAGATCTGAAAAGTAGACTTCCTTCAGTACGCCTTTACCGTATAAATGATGTTTTCGACAAAATGTATAAATTGTACGTATATTTATCCGGTTGTTTTATAAAATGGCGTTTTACAGCATCTCTAAGTACTTCAACTTTGATTGTGTTCCAGATACACAACCATTACATATTGACTAAAGGTTCGACGTCTGAAGGCTTTGAGCTTATTTAGCACAATGCTGTCGCTGTTTTTGTCGTTTTTGGAGCACTAATTACATCTGTCATTGATGGCAGCCTAAATTAGCCGTTAAAGCATTTAATGAGATGCTGATTGCAGTTTCGGAAAGTCCTTCATTGCTGATTTGCTGATATTTTAGCACAAACATTTAGGATTATTTGATTTGATGCCACAAGTTAGTTAGTAATTACTCCTTGGATGCCACATTTTGAAACCTGCTCGAAACAACACAGCATTCTTTACACCAGTTAATGTCATATAAGGTTTTGGCCTTCGGAACATGAAATTGAATACACAAGTATGACAGAATTGTCATACATATGGCGAGTGAGAGAGAATTAATGTACACTTAATGGACACAACACAAACTTCACAACCATGGTGCCCATCTCTCACACACGCAATGTATTGTAAAAGTAACACCTGCATCCTAACACTATAGCACTCACTAAAGTCACTAAAAAATATATACCTGTACATAATAGAGGTGTTCAAATTTCATCGTTCTGTTACAAACGATCTACATATAAATGTAGCTAAATATGCTGAGTAAAAAAGACTTCCTATAATTTAGAAAGTATTTAAAATATATATATATATTTTGGTTAAGTGAAATCCTGGAAAGACTGTCTTATTTTATTTGTATTATTAAAAACAAGTAGTAAATGTATGCTGCTTAAGTGAAATGCTGAAGACTAAACGCATAAAAATAACTGACTAATAATAATAATAATAATAATTATAAGTCAGAATGTTTGTCTATTTTTTTCTTTTCTTTTTTTAGGAAAAAAAAACGTAATTGGCAAAACTGTTAATCAGGGTGGCTATCCTCTGCCAAATGTAACTTGTAATCTAACTAAGTTACTTTTTAAAAGCAAGTAATTAGTTACTTTACTTTTAAAAGCATGTAATCAGTAAAGTTGCTTTCTCAAGGCAACTGTGGCATTACTGCTGACTCCATACACGAAGGCCCCAAGATAAGATTTGAACCCAGAACCTCTCTACTGTGAGGCTCAACTGCGCCTGCCTCATCAGCAATCACTTGAAACGCATTCTCATCCAGTCACACACTGTAAAAACAGCCATGCGGCTTTTCATTTTTTTCCTTTTCTCCCCAGACGTGAAAAAAAAGCCCTCCAGTCCACAATGTGGTGATTAGAGAAGGAAAGCCCACACAATAACCTACTGATTGTGGTTTGGAGTGTCACATTCAAAAATGTATTAAGCAAACCGCATCCTGAAATGCAATGAATGTGGGAAAAAATTAGCACATCTTGTATCTATGATTGATATGAACTTTGAACTGTGCTCTGGGTGATCACTCCCAAACTACTTCCTGTTTTAATTACTTTACATGTGACATGAACCATGTAACAAAACATGAATCATGTGTACAATATTGTATTAATGGCTGAAGTTGTGTTCCTGTAATCTAAACGGCTAAGTTTGACATTTTGAGTTAAATGTTTTCCTTTTTTAATGGGCAAAATAAATGAAGACAAAGTTCTATTTATATATATTTTTATTTTACTTTAAATAATGAAAAAACCTCAATGTGCAATTTAAAAATGATGAGCGAATTAAGTAGCTTCAGTCCAAAATATTGAAGCTGTCAAATTTACCAACCGGCAGCCAGACCCTCGTTGGTCATGCTAATAGATAGCCGCTAGCCACTTAGGTCGGAAACTTCTGTCGTATCATACAATGACGGCGTAATTAATTAGCGTCTTCTTAGCGACCTAAATTAGCGATTGAACATGAGTTTGGGATAGCGTTGTTTTGATGTTGGTTGCAACTACAATGTTGATCAAAGAAAGCTCTAAAAGGGAAGTCAAGCTAGTCATCGCGCCGCGACGTGGGCCAACTTTTAAAGTAAAAGTGTACTAAGGCTATTTGCGTTGCTGTCAATGTATAACTGTATTTGGTCAACTTTATTTTGAAGTTGGGCCTACCGTGTTGCGTTGAATATGTTTCAGCTTCCTTGACGTGTCAGAATCAATGATGATCCGTGGCACTGCTAATATATATACATGGCTCTAATATGCCGTCGTACTGAAATAATACAGATTAAATGAGATATGTTATGGTTTTGAAAATATTTTTGTGCGTGGTCAAGTTTTCCGGACCCACTGGCCTCCATCTGACTTCTTGGTGCTAAAAAAATGTGCTATGTGGGCTGTATCTAGCTTGATCAAATAGTTCCAGTACGTCGGTCCTGATCAGACGCGAGAAACTAAGATTTCTTTCAACTGCTTTGGCCCGCTTACGTCTGGTTCTGTCATCATGGAGATTTTTTGTTCTTTCTGTTTTCAAGACGGCATTGTTGCAACGATTGTTTCATGTCTGTTTTGACTGACCTGTCCAACTGGTGTCGACATTAACAATAACTATAACAGAACTGCACATGTCAGCGCCCCTCGGACATATCTAGCCTACTTTCACAAGAGCAAAGTCTGTCTGTCATCATGTATTACAGTGAATGATGCCTTGTCGGTCTTTATGGCCAAAAAAGTGTCTGGCTATTCAGGAAGCTTGTTTTTCTCCGGCTTTCCTAACGAGGCAGGCATTTGACTAACAGCCGCGCGATCCATGCCCATTTGTGTCATCTACCATCAATTTCTCTCAGCGATAAATAGCCCAAACTGCCCCATAATGGAGTAATTTACACACACCCTGCCAAAGCTATTGACAGGACTCTGTCCTATAGTAAATGTCTGGCATTTAGCAAATCAATGGCGTGAATTATGAAGAGCCTCTTGTTGCCTCTCCATTCTTTTCAATAACAAAAGAGGAAGCGCATTAAATACAAGCATTGATGGGCTGTTAGTTGCTGCAGTCGATGAGTTTAAAATCAACCTTTTGGTGGAAATTGTTTTCTCTGATTGTCTCTCGTCACACAATATGATTAACAGGCTAATGGATTATGTAGGAGATTGCATTGAAAGCCTTTATTTTTTTTTTTTATTACAGTTTTTAATCTGAACATGTTTGCGTCTTTGCCACCAGTTTCGCCTTAACTAACCGTTATTTCTGCAGTCCATAATTTCATCTTGAAAATGAGCAAGAGAGCGGATCTTCCTTATAGTAATTGAGTATTGATTTGAAAATAAACAGCGGCAAGACTCCCACCCAACTGACAGGCCCATCTTTTGGACGAAATCGACAATAAATGGGTCCCGGCTTTGAGATCAGGTTATAGATCAAGATGATACAGTCTCATGCGCCTTTCCCTTCACGATTAATCCTGCAATATATATTGGATTTTAGGTAACACATTTATGGGCTCAGCCATCAAAAACCTATAGTTTTGAGCAGGCAGAAGATAAGTCAGCTGCTGGACTTTGTTCACCTTGCGAGGTAGCTTCATGAGAATATGCCGTTCATCAAAGAGATTAGCAATGATTTTAATTTTTACAGAAAGAAAATGTATATATTAGAGGGTCAGGGCAATATTATGAGACTCTTTAAATATTTTCTGAGTGGGTTTTTTTCTTGCAATTGTACTACTTTATAATGTCACAAATTTATGAGTTTATAAAGTGGCCAATTTGCGAGCTTTTTTTCTTTGAATGTTGCCCCCGCCCTCTAAAAAAAATAATAATATATATATATATATATATTTATACGTGGCCCTGATATGCCGTCGTAGTTTTGTGTTATGCCATGCTGTTGAGAAACAAACGAATAAATCCATAAAAAACTGTTAACACAACTTTTTGTCTCATGGAGGAAGGAAAAAAGTTAACAAATGCTTTCGTTCGAATGAGTAGGAGTGAGCAGTAACGGTTCAACAGCTCAGTGAATCAACATAATGTGAGAAGCTTAACACGGTGTTGAGCCCAGACGTTAACCTCTGCGTAATGACTGTTGAACTACGCTCACACTCTTCACGCTCCCCCCCTACATAACTCCCTACTAATGACATATAAATGCAATATTCGTTTTCATTAGCCGCCACTTCATTTTGGATTTCAGGAAACACTAGAGCAGCGTTGGGGCAGCGATGGCGGAGGAGTTGCACTGTACCAAATGACCTCCAGCTTCCTATCAAGCTGCAGAACAGATTAACCGGGGAGACGAGGAGCTCGGTTAATTTCGGCGGCTGGAGGTGATGTCAAACTGTACTTTCATTCATTTACCTGCCTCATTACTGACAACTGATTATCATTCGCATGAGAGCGCTTCATTTGTTATCCGGGCATGCGACCTGCATTGGGAGCATTATGAACCGTTATCTGTATTTATCTTGTCAATTCGACCGTCTTTTCCCACCGCGCGTCATTATTAATTTGACGTGCTATGTCAAGCTCACTGTTAATCATATTCAAATGGATAGGGGAAGATAAAAATCAATTTCCAATTATCCTTGGGGTTTCTCATATCTATTCGGCCTCCGCGGAGTCGACTTGAGAGATCGGCTATGCATGAGTGAGTGGATGCAGAAAAACACAGAGTAAATAATAATCTCATTTAAGTTTAATGGGGGAAAGAGTAGAAGGATGGATGGGATCTCTCTATCATTTTTCTCAAAAATATAATTTCACAGCAATCGTCTATTATCATTACATTCAAGAATCTTTATAATGACTTGCTGGCCAAAGCGCCTTTTGCAGGAACAAAGCAGGGCTGAAAAAGAAAGACCAAAGGACTATACTGCCCGTGGAGGGTAATGGTGCGAGAGGCACTAAGAGGATACAAATAGCTTCACTTGAATAATGGGGTTGAAGGTTAGCATGGTTCGATTCATGTACAGACACGACTCCTTTGATGCAGTGACACCGGAGAGCCCGTAAAAATCCCCGAGTACAACAGTGAGGCGTCACGATGAGCTAAAAGGCGCTCTGGCTTTTGGATGGCAAATTCTGCATAGCCTGTTATGCGGGACAATGAAACACCAGTTGAATTCATCTGCTTCAAGAAATCCGTTTATATTTGGGAAGGCATTTTGGTATGTTTATAATCTATTAGAAATGATTTTGTTATTAAGATAAACGATTGAATAATCAATGATGATTGCATTCAGGGTTCTTGTGTTCTGTATTTAATATAGAGCAATGATTACAATGTAGTTAGTGATGTAATCCAAGTACCATAATAATGTAACTGATTACTTTTGGATTACTCCAATACAAAATGGGTAGAAAAATAAATAGATAAAAAACCCGCAATAGATTATATGCTTTATATTTATTATGCATAGTATTATGGATAATGTTTAAGCAGTTTGGTTTTGGAATGCAGGAGAAAGGTGAGCACCCGCAATTCAAATCCAATGCACAAGAACAGTGAGGCAGACACGATAACCACGCTCAGATAGATAGTTAAGATTAGCTAGCTTCATAAAGTTTGTCTAACATTAGTTTTTGCTAGTTTACATAATGTAGTATGTTGCTATGTTATCCCATACCTCTAATATTATGTATTATTTTTTTCATACTGTTAGTTCAATAATCCAAACTGTTAGCATATTTTTTTTCCGTCATAAAACACATAAATAAACTCTTTTAAAAAACGGTGTAACGCTATTATATTTTAATGTTGGTCATGATGGTGTCACTTGCCAAGTATTATTTTAGACGTTAAGCTGCAAAAGTCCTATTTAAACAAGCACACACACAAAATTAAAAAAAACGATTTAACTCATTTACTGCCATTGACGGCTATAGACGTAAAAAAATATTAGAAATATTTCTATTAGTTTAACTTTAAGTTTTTATATCTTTTGTTAAGAGTATGAAAACCTCGATTTTTTTAAATTGTAAATTTAGAACATATAAAATTTGTGATTAATCGTGAGTTAACTAGTGAAATCATGGGATTCAATTAAGATTAAAAAATTTTAATCGCCTGACGCCCCTAATTTTTAATAATCCTTTTTTTTTTTTTCGCGTCAGGCGATTAAAATTTTTAATTGCAATGAATTACATGACTTCAATGGTTAACTCGCGATTAATCACACTTTTGTATCTGTTCTAAATGTAAAAAAAAAAATTCTAGATTTTCATACTCTTGTTAAGAAAAGTGGGGAAAAAATGTTAAACTAATAGGAATAGTTCAAATAAATTGTTGACGTCGACAGCCATCAATGGCAGTGAATGAGTTAAGATCATGCATGTTGTAAAATGAGCTGGGCGATTAACTTAAAAAAATAAATAAATACAAATAAAATCTATACAGCAAGAGGCACAGGCAAACGATAGACCAAACATTAGAGAAAACACATGCTCAGAAAAAAAAGATTGATTTTCATTTCCTATACTTGACATTAAATCCATGCAGGTTTTTTTTTGTTTTTTTCCCTTCAAAAAACAATGATGGCCTTTAAAAACAATCTGTGGGAAAGTCTGGGATTTTAAAACTTTAAGCATCACGGTCACTTATGTCATCATGTCGGTTAGACAACAGGGTGCAAACAGTATAATTGTGTTAGCCTAGTAGACATAAATGTGTTTGTGATGTGATGACCTAAGCGAGGAGTTACTGTGTCCTCTTGAGCCCGGGCATAAATGATCCTTCCCGCACATTTAATTTGTTATCTCCTCAGCAGGCTGCAGGCCTCAGGCGAGCTGAAATGGGAAATTAATGACACAGAGGGGAGTGCGCTCGTCGCTCGACCAGCCCACAGGCCCTCACGTAAATAGCTTTTAACACAAGGATCAATAATGTTAACTTGTGATTAAATAGATTATTACATTCAAAATTAGCCACCCCAGGGGCCAACGTTGTTTATGGAAAGTCAAAGGAGAGCAGTTCAGCTTTCGTAGTCTTTAAAAAAAAGGCGCTTGCATTCGTTTTGATTCATCATCACTTGAGATGGGGGGTAAACAAGCTGCAGTTCGTTTGTTATATTTACCTGAGTAACTTTTTGGATTGTTTCAATGCACAGGTGTCAAAACTATGGCTCGGGGGCCATTTGTGGCACGGCATCCATTTTTCAGTGGCCCGTGGCATATACTATAAATAACTTTTGAAATAGCCCACAATGCTTTAAAAATATATATGTATTAGGGGTTTCAAAATTAGTGTTAATTTAAAGCCACTATTTTTTTTTTTTAAATGTCAGCCCCTTACTTAAAAAGTATTTAAAGTCGCAACGCAGCAGACACATCCACGTCAAAATTGAGCAGTATAAAAATTTAATAATAATGCATATATTTGTGGAGACTGGGCGTCAAGTTGTATTTCACAAGCTACTTCATGTTAAAAGATTAGATAGCTCTTAATATGACAAGAAAAATGCACTGAGCTGTCACCAATGTCTTACAAATGCAATTATGCTGTCTAGTGGCAGAAAATAACAAACACTAATCAATATCACACTTGTTTTTTACAGTACCGCACAGTACATCTTTTTTAATTTTAACAAAATTTTACAATTGATTATAAAAAATCACTCTATCAATGACAAAAGGTGCAGCCATATTTCTATTCGTTTTATTGTACATTTAGACCAGATATCAAATTTGCAATTAATCGTGAGTTAACTATTAAAGTATTGCGATTATTTACGATTAAAATGTTTTTATTCCCTGACACGCCAAATAACATATATCCCCCCCCCCACCCCCCCTTCACTTTACAATGCAGTGCATGTCACAGACTACATTTGTTTTAGAAGGTTAATCTATTTCCGACGGCTCCACTTATTCTTCAAGCACAGGATTACCCACACTTGATTTGTTTAGTCTTTTTTCGTGAGAGAGAAATTGTGAAAAAAACATCTTAAGTCATAAACTTCTCCCTTTTTTTTTTTTTTTTTTTTTTTTTGCTCATAAAGGTTTTAAAGAATGAACAATTTCTGTCAATATGTTTGCAACTAAATACTCAAACTTCCGATCCGAAGGGCTCAAACACAGCAAGACAACTTCTGTATCATTGTTGCGGAAAATAGAGAGGCGGTGTGCCATAATGGGAAGTTCTTCCCGGACGGTATCTGCTGTGCTGATAAGCAGAAGATAGAAGTTTTACACTCGGCCGGAGCATATCGGTAATAGCTCCAGGAGCAGCGGTGTATTGACTCGAGTGGAGGACTTGGAGGAGAGACGAGAAGCCACGTTTCTGTTTGAATGCTTGAAGATGATGACGGACCAATGTGGGGGGGGCGTATGTCTGCAGGGAGGACCAGATGTCCCAGTCACTGAAGCTAAGAGTCCAATCCCGCTTATCAGCTGCCGAGGGAGGATGGGCAGGAGACCAGCGCTGCGTGTGTCCATTTGACGCCGTTCTTTCTTAAACCGTGACACGTGAAGGACGTTCGACAAGTTGGCAGTCGCGGGAGCCCTACTCGGGATTTCGGGTGTGGTGCAAAAATATCACTTTTGGACCCAGTGCCGGATTGGAAATGCAAATGAATGACTCCTAGGAATGAGTCAAATAAATAAAAAGCTACATCTCATCCAACAATAACAAAAAAAAAAAAAAAAAAAGGTAGCATGAATATGTTGCCGTTTGAGTGCATATATTAATGATGATTTTTTTTTTCCCGCTAAACTGCAAATATTAAAGTCAGCATTTCATCCCTGTCATCCTTAAGCACGCTGTCCAGAAGTGCAGCCATTTGCACTTTTTATAAGCTTTATCCCCACCTAGTTATTCTAAGATCTGCTGCTAAATTTGTCCCTCGTTCCTCTCTCCCTAAGCTTAAGCCGTCAGCCTGCTAATGCTTCTTCAAGAGCACATCTCCTGCCAACTTATTTATTTATATGTGCGTCTGCCTTTGGTTGAGGCGCAGCATGAAGTGAGAAGGCTGAATTTTGCATTACCTCACCCACTGCTTAAATATTATTGGTTGCTTATCTGTAAAGTCCCCCCCTGCGTCTGACGCCAGGCAAGGTGAATCTGCCACAAACCGTTTGTATATACAGCACGTTAGAAATGAGTCCAACTTCAATTCATTGTGACAGTTGAGCACTTTTAGTGATGAAAGATTGCAAAATCTGAATATTTCATGGGGTACATTTGTTTCATGGCATCGTGTCTCTTCTTTTTTTTTTTTTCCACTGACCTGTCGTCATCACTCTTACGGGTCTTTAATGACATCCTCTCGGCTTGATATGGTGAACCACTGTATTCTAGGCGAGCATTAGTGGTAGTGCCCTTGAGTGGTTTAGATCCTATTTGGCTGATGGAACGTTTTGTGTTTGCCTTAGTTGCTTTGAGTCCTGCATTGCCCCACTTTCATATGGTGTTCCACAGGGTTCAATCCTGGGGACTCTGCTGATTTCATTATATCAGGCATCTGCCGCCCTTGGGGTCCATGGTATATCCTTCCACTCCTATGCGGATGTCTGCCAGATTTACAGTATGTCCTGCAAGGGCTGCTCGATTATGGGGGGTGGGGGGGGGTTGGGGGGGTTAATAATCACGATTATTTTCGCAGTAATTGAAATCACGATTATTTAAACGATTATTTATTTATTGTACAAAACAATGGTTACTCTTTAAAAATATTCAGACCAATAAAAAAAATAAAAATAGAAACACTATTATGCAAGTTCCTTTTGGACCAGACAGAATTTATAATATTGTATAATATTTATTTTTTTATGTTGGCAAAAACTTTGTTTTCTATAAGTTGGAGTGCTTCATGTGCAGTAGGACGATTATTTATTTATTTATTTTGGTACAAACTAAGAAAATATTTAAATGTAAAAAAACAAATATAAAATATTAAGACAAATAAAAAAATTTGAAAGACTATAATTATGCAAGTTCCTTCAGGATGAAACAAAATTTATTAAATTAGTTATTTTAAAAAGGTATAAATTTAAGCGACTCAAAAATGTATGTTAATCTTTTTAGGAATATGCTGATTTGTAATTGTGGAATGTAATAATTAAAATTGTAATTGAATTTCAATTAATTGTTCATCCCTATGTCCTGCTGAGCCTCTTTGAGGTAACTTTTGTCACGTCTGGAGAAAATCAAGGCCTGGTTGGCATTGAATTTCTTAAAATTGAATGAGAAGAAAACAGAAGTCATTGTGTTTGGGCCCAGTGGCCCTTGTCCTGTTAACTGGGGCCCTCTGGCACCCTGGCTAACGGTCATGAACTGGATAGTGAATTTAAATTGGATGTCTACATTAATGTTGTTGAATAAAGCTTTTTTTTTTCACTTTAGTTCATATTTTTGAAACCGGACTAAACCTGAGGTTCAATTTAAAAATGGTCCTAGTCCATACTCAACCGGACTGCTTGGTGAAAACACCGTTATACTTCTATTATACTAAATGACAGGTGTCTAACTCCAAGGCACGGGGGGCCAGATCTGGCCCACCTTATCATTTTTTTGTGGACTGCAAAAGCTAATTAAGCATTGACATGCTTCCACGATGCTTGCTAAAAATCTGTACCAAAATTACAAATTGTCATATGTAATAAGTAATTGATTCCTGTATCTTGACTTCTAATTTCAAACCTGACTTTCTGTGCCTACGTAGCTGCACCGCCCACACTTTCTTTCCCCAAAACTTTGTGACATTACTCCGCCGAGGCCGGAAGACCGCGTTGTCTTCTGGGTTCACATCTCATGCTGTTACTCCCACTGTTAAAACACGAAGGTAATATTTTGGGTATCAGAGAAGCTGTGGGGGCGCAGCACCAGACTGGACCACAGCGCCTCCAGACTACAACGGGAGGGACGTCAGTGAGAATCATGTCGGGGTTGGCTTCCAGCGAGGTGAAGATCTCTGGATAAATCAGTTTCTATGTTTCGAGAGTGGTTTGCACTGTGATTGGCTTAAGCGAAGATGATGGCAGCTGCACCCAAACGTGCACGTTGATGGGCGCTTTCTGCAATTAAGCCTTTAATGCCACCACTTTTAGGGTTTGATTTTGCAGGGTTAAGAAATGCACCATTGAACGATTGTGATAAGCAAATCTGTGCTGATTATATCTCTTGTTTCCAGAGTTCTAATGCCCGTGCCTCTAATTAAAGATGATTTGATACAGTAATGGCCAGTGACAACAAGCTACAAACAAAACAAACCGAAATGAATTGTGTTTTTGAGTATCTTGCCATCGCATTCAATAAGCAGACATGACGAATCGGCAACAATGAGGCCTATTAAGTTTAGATATGATTACGACTCCCTCCACAGCAAGATTAGAAAAATAACAGAAATGGTCAAACGAGTACAAATGTTTAGCTCTTCATCAAGCTGCCTTCTGAGTTCTCCCTTGTCATGTCCACAGCAAGCTACAGTATATTGCTGCTGATGAGCAAAGTGGCATTCGGTGGGATAATTTTCAAGTGATCATGGCAGGGGGCCAATGAGAATGTTGTTTATTCACAAGCCAGGTGTCCATATCGTAATCATATTAATGACTGGGAACTGATTATGAATCAATTCTGCGGAACGCAGCATGTTGCCTCACATTTTGATTAAGAAAGAAAAGTGCAGAATCACAGTTGGATTGTCCACTTACAGCCAAGAAAATATAAATGATGGGTAGACTATATGAGCATGGATCATTTTCATCTGTAACGGCATAGTAAAAAAGAAGCATTTATACCAATGAAAAATAGATGCACCTTAATAAGACGACATACTGTTCAGTTTAGTCCATATGAAATGCAGTTCCTTCTTTATACACATCACACATAAGGCAATGTGCTTCACACAACCAAAAGCACAAGACAGAAGAGCTGAAGACGTCCACCAAGCCAAGAGAATAAAAGGAGCGTAATCAAAACTCTAAAATGAATTATTTCAGTAATTCTTAAAATTACTAAATTTAAACTATTAAAATATTTATTTTTATATATTTATTTATTCTATTTTAATTTAAAATAGAACTATTTATGTATTTATTTACTCTTTTTTTCTTTTTCAGTTTTTCTGAGAGAGCTCAGTATTGTTCATTCGATAATTTTACCGATTCAACATGTCATCATCATTGCTTTATTTTTTTATTTTGTGTGAGTGTGTACTCATTAATTCACCTAAAACCTATTAAAAAATCCCATACATTCACCTAAACCGACTACCTCAGAATCCAGCTAGTTGTCAGGAGACCAGAGGAAGGATCAAAGAAAAGAAAGGAAAGTTTATTTTATCATTATTATTTATTTACTCTTTTAATTTAGACTAGAATTTAGTAATTCTCAGAACGTACATTGTCAACAATTAAATGCATTTAAAAGCAAAATCTTGAATTTTGGGTGTGCTTGGAATCCCAATTAAGGGTGCCCCAAAATGAGCTAGCTACGTCTATGTTCATGGCGGTGGCAAAAGAGTTACGTTTTGGACTTTCTTCCTCCTAAGAATGTTGAGCTTTTGCGCTGAGAAAGTTGAACATAATTATTCCGCAGCAATCAGAAATAATGAAGTATGAAGGGTAATTGTTAAACAAGAGGCATCATGGGAATCCTTACAAGATTGTACCTGACGCGTGTGATGTGTCTGAGGCCATGCGTTGGCACGGATGCAGGGCCAGGCACGCATGCGCAGCCACACGCACACACTTGCAGATTAAACCCTATTAATTCAAACTCAAAGCCCAAGTGACATCTCCAGCAGAGTAATGAGAAATTTAGCAGGAATCTGAAGCTGATTATCAACTGCAAATTTGCTGTAATGCCAGTAATCAGAGGAGATGGTGCAGTGGGGGGAGAGAGCGAGATGAAGGGATGCGAGCCAGAGCGCTAATTGCAACTTGTTTCCTGCCATCTTCTTTACATGACAATACCATCAAGGGGCCCAAGGACATTTCATTTCAATGCGAGAGAACCCAGTTACAGTTAAATGGATTTTGCAATTAAATGATCAGTCCACCTATTTTATTTTTGGTCATGAATGAATAAACATTGAATTTTTTATTTTTTTTCCTGCTCTTAGAATTGCAAATAAATGCACCCGATGTCAGCCGGTAACGGAAAAGATAATCTGCTCATGATATTCTCGTCTGCTGAAGTGTCAGAGGGTTAATCGCAAAAATTAACTTATCATCTTCCTGGAAGAAGTAATTAAGCAGTGCAGGACAAACTCTTCACATAATTGAGGGTGAATAATGAGAGACACTGGTAAGACGAGACAGGATGGGAACCTGCGAAGGGAAAACACGGTGCTACTTACTGCAATAATGAGACGAATGGCAAAAAAAACAAAAACGCACACGGTGTGACTAATATGGGACACTGTTGATTTATTTAATAAACAGAAATAGATGCGCATTAAAAGTGGTGTATTTACATTCATCCTAATTACTGCAAGTTAGACATGCAGCTAAAGGTCAAATGTCATCTTGATGAGACAAATTGAATTTTATAACTAGAACAAATAGCCTATGTAACCTTGTTCTATCGTCGCAGTGGCAAAACGGTGTTAGCTGTTCGGAAAGTAGAAAAAAAACGAGAAAAGAAAATGGCAAATACCAAGTCATGGGTGGAGAAACTCGATGTGAACGTATGTATATGTTAAACTAGCCCTAGCCTGAATGACTTGCTTAAAGATTCCTTTTTTAACATAAGCAGCTTACGAGAAGTATTACTTGGTTGTGGAATTTTACAGTTGATGGGTGGGCAGACACTCCAGAAACCCAAATATTAGACAGCAATTCAAATGTACAATTTATTTATATTTTTTATTTTTTATTTTTTTGTATATATATATATATTTTTGTTCGGCTTTGAGGCCAATTTTGCTGAAATTTATGATTAGATTTAGAATTGTTTTCATCTTTATGGTGGTGGAATTTTGAGGTTAAAAAGTTTTAGGGGGAGTAGGAGTGATTTGTTTGTTTTGCTTTCATGTGCTAATGCTAAATATTGCCATGATCTGTGTTTTTATTGGTTTGGTTGAGATTATATTTAGTTTATTTTTCTTATTGTGTCTTGTTTTTTTTGTGTTCCATGTCTTGGCCATTTCTCAATATAAAGTAAACAGATCTTGCAAATTCACCAAGTACAGTTTTCTTAAGAACGTACGCGAGAAAAAAAATAGCTCAGAATTTAGGGCTTTTTGTAAATTTGGAACGGTTGTGTAATTGTTAATTTCCTTCCTTGACACAGACGTTTTTGCTGGGTGAACAGCACAAAATGTAAAAGCTTTTTTCCTATCCAAAACCTTCACAAGTGGTTGGTTGGTTGGTTTAGCTTTTCAGCTAGTTTGATTGAAGCTATCTGACAAGAACAACATCCAGTTATTCCGTGCATTCTTGGTTTAATTGTACTTTCAATTCGAACAGTACACGACTGATGTTTCACAAAACCACAAGGACGTAAAAACTGACAAGAACGTAAATTGAGAAATGGCTCTTGTCTTCGCTGTCTTAGCTTAGCTGTTAGCTTTCATTTCAGCCTGTTAGCTCAGTTCCTTGTCTACCAGGTGATTTTCTCGTCGTTGTTGTTGTCGTCGTAATGAGGCATGTTAAACCTGTCATGTTTCCTTTTGTTGAAAGTTTATTCCCTGTTACTTTGAACCATGTTGTTGTACTTTGTTGATTTATTATTTTCATTTTGCCTAGTCCCTAGTTTGCCTCTTTGTTTTAAACTGTCTTACATAACTATGTATAAAGGAATGAGTGACACATAGGGTATTGATTAGCTATCATTGTGTCTTTTTCCTGTTGTTAGCACTGATCCCGGTGTGATCTGTGTGTCCAAATCTGCCCTGCTCTATCTTGGTTTAAGGAACACGGTGTAAAACGAGCGGCATTATTAGAGTCATTATAGCACAATCAGAGAGCATTTTTCTGCGGTGCATTTTCTGCATGGCGAGCGCATGAATACGGCGAGTCAATACAGCGATGCAATCAGCTAAAGCGGCGCTGACAAATGCAGCATGCCAAGCGGGGCGCTCACTGTTTAACACAACGTATAGCCTTCTTAGGCCTTGCTCAATTTATCGACTTTTGCAAGAAATCAACAGTGGCAAGCGGCTTAGCGGCTCTCTCGTTCCATAATGGACTCCATTCGTACAAGGCCTTTTATTCTTCACACTGCAGCAGGTGATAAATGGACATAATGTCTCCCAGCCTTTGAATTTGAAGCATGTTGATTTTTATTTTCTTCTATTCCCTCTTCCTGCTTCTTACTCATTTATTTCTCTTCACTTGAGAAGAGGAACTCAGGGTTTTTTTTTCTAACTTTGTCTGCTTGGAAAGTAGATTTTACACCGATCTGATTGGCTGGATCGGAATCAGACTTTTTTTGCATTTTATGCAAATTCGGTGATCGGCTGTAAGTGTTAATTTGCCTAATCAATCAATGACGTAATTGATCGGCTCCACAAAATTAGAAGACATTACATATTATAATTTTTTTCACCTTCATTTTAATTGACGTCATTTATATGTGGGTTTTCACTATGGAGAGTAAATAATATAAACTTAAAAAAAAAAAGTTTATTGGTCCATCTTCTGATTGAATCAATCATCGATTATCTTTTATTTTATTTTATATAATATTGATCATGCAACATCTATTGAAAATGATTATTAAACAACAATATTGAGTATTTATCTGATACATTAACTGTGACTTATCAGATACATTTTATGTTTTATGAATGTAAATGTTCTTTACATGTCCCACATTGAGATATAGACCTATCAGAAAATTATCACTATCCATATATATATATATATATATATATATATATATATATATATATATATATATATATATATATATAGTCTTTTAACTGTTATTTTGGAACTTGTTTTGAATCGTGATACAGAGAGGGAAAAAAAACACGTCTTGTCCATATATATTTTTTTTTAAACGGTGCTGTAAATCTGCAGTGATCATAATTCCCTGTGAAGATGCAGAGTAGCAATGAAAATACTTTACTATGGTTGTAAATAAATACTTGAGCTCCAGACGCTTCATATTGGTAATATATCACTTCACACTCAAAGATGGGACGCTCCCTTAGGGAAGATAATTTACCAGCTGTGGTTCCCTTTGGAGACCCGTGATCTATATGGTAGAGTCTGAAAAAAGGTTGCATTGGGGAATGGTTATGTATTATTTATTGTTTTTGTAATTTAATCTGTCATTTTGGTGACGCGAGTGATTTTTTTCAAGTGTAAAAGTAGACATGAGCAAAAGCAGCTTTTTGAATGGGTGCATTTTTTTTGTGCCGTACTAGAATCAAATGTAATTGCACATCCACTACAGTAGGTGGCAGTGGCACTCTTTTTGTCAGAGTGCGCAGTGAGTATTAGCTCATCTGCAGGGGTGCACTTATTGTCCACTTATTTTATAGACAAACGATACAATTTATAGTCGTATATTCTTCTTCCCCTGTGTAACAAAATTGAGAAGCACAGGGTGTGTCATATTCTACTCATCTTGTTAATTGTGAGCACATTTGATAATTGAGTTAGTGAAAATGATTGATATTTCCAATTATTGATTAACTCATTCAAAACTTACAAAATGTTGTTGTTTTTTTAATACTTTGTCCTTTTTTTATGCTAGAGCATACAGAAGGCTTTGAGACAGCTTTTGACATGAAGAGGTCACTTTAAAAAAATGGTCGTTATTACCAAAAGAAGGCCAGAAGGTGGCAGCAAAGTATAAGAGAACTTGTATATTCTAATGTTAATTGCTGCAAAATGGGAAACCGATACAAATATACTTTTTTTCCTGATGAAAGGAGAGACGCTAAACGCAACAACTGGTGAATTAAGCAATTGGGTTTGATGTAACCCACTCTGAGAGATCCAGCGCTGATTCGCCACCACATTAGTGTCAGCCTGGTGCATTAAGGTGCGAGTCGTCATGTCAACAGTGCAGAAGGGATGAAGTGACTGTAGGACAACAGAAAGTCAATATCCATGTTGAGCACAAAATGAACATGGCGCTTAATCCTATGTCCACAACCGCCGTCCACTCAATCACATTGCTTCACCTGATCCGCTGTTCAATTGAAGGTGTGTAATTATTGGGGTCGGTGCGTGTGTGTGAACATCCGATCTGGAAGTATTTGGATTATGTCTCTTCTGAGCTTGTTTCAAAGGGGCTGCGATTGTCAGGTTGTGGGAAAACGTGTTTGTGTGATGAGCATCTCTTCACTTCCCTGACAAATGCGATGAAAACAAAAAGGAGAAGCTGTTTGTGTGAAGTTGGAATATCCAGAAATAAATGAGGAAAATTGAGGTCTTAATGTTTTGATATTTTATGCAAATCCGAGAAAGATGGCGTTTTATAATGTGAGCTGAGCGATTTGCTTTTAGGTCATTCATCTTTACTTGGATGTTTCTCTGATAATGAGATGCAGGTTTCTATAAAAAAAAAAAAGTGCCTGAATCATCAGCGCTGCAGTTTATAATGATATACAATTAATGTGGAAAGGTGTTAGCACCTTTGTGCTTGTTATTCAAGTTTGTGAACAACTTCTTATGACAAATAGCAGTTTTTTAAAAAAGATATTTTGTTCAACACAATTTAAGGAAAAACATACATTTTTACATGATTTGTAATAATTAAGTGATAGCGAACACATTTCCTAAAGATAATATTCTAATGGCCAATGTAATAGTTATTGAAGTTGTAGTTTGCAGTGATTCTCATAGAACTGCGCTTGATGCTGAGGCGTTTCTAATATGTTGCCTGCTTCAACTGCAGTAAGTTAATTATTAACATAATAATGTCATAACACTGGAGAATGTTCGAAACTTTTATCCTGCAAAAAATGTTTAAGAAAATTCAGTGGATGTTGCAAAGTGATAAAAAGGGCTCAAATTTCAGCTTGATCGTCACCATGTTGTGACTAGAAAAATTAGGGGTGTCAAATTCTTAATTAAACTGCTTGATTAATTTTGAGTTAATTTAAAGTTCTTTTAACGCCTTTTTTTTTTTTTTACGCACAGTTAATTACTGGCCTTACTGGGAAATTCAAGTCACAACGCAGCAGGCATGTCCACGTCAAAATCTAGCAGTAATAAATGTAATAATAATGCATATTTTTGTGGAGACAGAGGTATTTTACAATTTAAAAACTGTGCGGAATGTTTCAAGTTACTTCATATTAAAGCTTGGATAGCTCTTAATATGAAAACAAAAATACGCTGAGCTGTTACCGTCTTACAAATGTAACTATGCCATCTAGTGGCAGAAAAAAGTCCTCAACACAAATCAGTATCACAATCGGGTTTTTTATTCAATGCAGTACATCTATTTTAATTCAATTTTATGAATTATTATTAAATTACTGTATCAATGACTAAAAGATGCTTACTTTTGTAAACAGTATGAAAACTTGAAAAAAAATTGTACATCTAGAACATATATTAAATTTGAGATTAATCGCGAGTTAACAATTGAGGTAATGCAATTAATTATGATTTAAAAATGTAATCGCCTGACACCCCTAATAAAAATGCAAAATGAAATGTCTTTGATGCACTTGAGATGCATTTTTTTCAATGTTTATTTTAAATACTGTACTAACAAAGATTAACTTATGTTTACACTTGTACGGGTATTTTCCCCCAAAAAAGAAAAGGCCATTGACCATTCATCCAGACAAATGTTAAAATAAATACCCGGTAAATATAAAAAATGTTTCCACATGCAGGTCATCAAGAATTATGATCTATATTCAAGAAGCCATTTTAGCCCATCAGCAAACTAAAAGTTAACTATATCGTATGGAAGCGTGGACCTGCCAAATATGTTCGGACATATTTGTGAATACATTTAAACGTATTTAATAGGGGTATCAGGCGGTTACATTTTTTTCATCGTAACTAATCGCAATACTTCAATGGTTAACTCATGATTAATCACACATTTTATCTGTTCTAAATGTACAATCAAATTATCATCATAAAAGTGGAAAAAAATGGTAAACTAATAAAAATATGGCTGCATCTTTTAGTCATTGATACAGTAATTTCATAATAATTTATAAAATTCCGTTAAAATTAAAAAGATGTACTGTACTGTAAAAAATTAGTGTGATTGATTTGTGTTGGTCATTTTACTGCCACTAGATTGCATTATTGCATCTGTAAGACATTGGTGAGAGCTGAGTGCATTTTCCTTTTATATTAAGAACTATCTATTCTTAACTTTAAGTAACTTGTGAAATTCTGCATATTTTTTATTTATTATTATTATTATTTATTAATTCATATTTTTAAAATTGTACACAAATACATGCATTATCATTCAATTTAATACTGCAAAATTTTGACATGGAGGTGGTCATTAATCGCGCGTTAAAAAAAATGATGGTGTTAAAGGAACTTTGAATTAACTCAAAATTAACGCACCAATTTTGACACCCCTATTATTTAAATACGTTAGTACCTTTTGAACGCATCTCAGAGTACATTCAAATGTATTTGTAAGTACATTCAAACAGATTAAAGTCTGTATGCTTATATACGTCAACCCACTTTCGCAGCAGTGATAAATAAAGGTTCATACCATATTATTGTGATGTCATCAAAAAGGCTTTGGATGTCCATCAACTGCTTTGTAGGGTGTCAACGCACCACAGGGGTCGCTATCCTATCCTGTGTTTTCCTCCCATTCACTCAGCGGGTCGCCGGCCTGTGGGCTCTTGGCCTCAGATGGTTAATTATCTCTTGTCTGAGCCGTGATCACATCCCCCGGGGACCAGCAGCATAACTTGAACATCGTCTCGCAACATGCCGGGGTGTCCGACTGCCGGGCTAATAACGATTCATGCAGCTGCCAATCTGGCTGAGCTATGCCATCAATATTCTTGTCTGAAGAACAACATCAATTAGGAGACAGGGATCTAAGCATTAAGACACTGGACAAATATCATCCGCTGTGTTGTAAATGGCAAGGGACGACCACGGAGGCGATATTTTTGAGCCTGATGTGAAAGAACTGGCTATGTTTTCCAGGACAGACGTCTTATGGGAGGTTTCCAAAATTGATCAGACAACTGATGTCATTATAGCAAGCAGCTGCTAAGCTAATCAGAGTTTATATCCAGTCATCCATTTTCTTGTTCAGTGTTGAGCAATATCTACATTGCACATTGCACATTGCCATTACTTTGCAACCCAATAGGAAGCTCCTGTGAAAAATAATCTACACAAATTTAGTTATCTCCTGAAAACAATTGTCAGCTAAGCTAGTCATCACAAATCAGCTAACATAGTGCGTGCGGCCAACATGTTTTTTTTGCCGGCAACAATAGAACAGAACTATGTTTACTGTGCGTCAGTGCCAGCTCATCAATAGAGGGCGCTAGAGCCACCTGCGTCATATTGAAAGGGACACAAATAAAATTATCAAAATTAAATGTTATAATACATCACAGAAAAAGCTCTTGTTTGTTCACCAGGGAATAGAAGAAGGGTGATGTTGCAGTTTTTGAAAAACACTGCGTTCTATTGAAAAATGTAACAGTTGTTTGGTTTGTGATTTTCATCTGACCAGTGGAGGGCAGTAGATAAGAAGAAGAAATGTAAAAGTTTCGATTGTGATTGCCATTTGACCAGTGGAGGGCAGTGAAGAAGAAGAAGAAGAAGAAGAAGAAGACTTGGCCCATCCAATATGGCTGCCACTTGTAGCTTAACTCACCATTTTTTTCAAAATAGCTTGCCCATCTCTACTTGTTCAGTGTCTAGGGGTGCTATAGCAGATTAGGTGAGTATATCAATTACTCAAACATTTATTTTGTCCTTGCGGTTTGGAAAAGTACACACGACAACATACCGGTAGTCAAAACAGTCCACTTAAGCATGGATCTGTAAAACAAATCAACAAGCACGCTAAGTAGTAGCTATGAATTCCACTTGTGCGGTTGGGTCTTATCCAAACCAGTCTTCAGAACACCTGTTATCATTGTAAGTCATATGTCTACTGATTGTAGTGGTCCAGTAAATGTACACTTTGAGAAGTGTTAAATGATCTTTTCAGCTAAAGGCGGTCTTGTGTAAATGGCCCCTTAGAGGGTGACAGCTATTCACTTCAACAGGCAATTATGAAGTCTTCAGTTTGTCTTAACCCAAAATTATTCTCCAGCTGGAAAAAAATTGAGTTGAAACATGTGGACTGGTTCTCACAAAATGTTTCCACATATATAATTATTCATACACAATAAAAAAGCATATTCGACGTTTTAAATGTACTGCACTAACTTCAATATAAGCTCGACTGCATAAAAAAAACGGTAAACTTTTTAGTGCATAGGTTGGAATTTTTGCAGCCAGGTACTAAATGCAAGCAAAACAAATACGTTCGAAATAGCTGCTACTGGAATTGATGACACCGAGTCGGTGCTTATCTTAATCATGCTGAACAGCGGGATATGCCTCGCAGCCCCGCTATGTTAATGACAGCAACAGTGGGAACAAGGAAAGTGACAGAAGGGGCTGGCTGAGAACCCCAGGCCCTACGTCGTGGGCCGGGGTTATTATTTGCAATTACCCTGATTACTGAGCCCTTCATTCGAAAGACTAAGGTGAAACTAATTTCTTCCTGGTATTTTTACCACCTTTGGATTTAATCTCTTTAGAAGCATTACTTTCTAGAAAGGAATTTTACTGTACTGAATGAGCATGACTTTGTCAGCACTCGTCCTTCTGAGGCAGCTAAAACAATTTGAGTGAAACCCAGTCATGCCTTTTTACATTTATTAGAAGCATTGCCCTAGTTATGCCATCTGTGAAAGTCATATACCCAGATAGTTGTTGCTAATGCTCCATGCTTGGTCAGATAAATATTGCTGCCTGGGAGCGCTACATTGAGCGATCAATCATATCACCTCTATATAGTTTATTTTAAGTGCTGAACAAATTGTCCGAAGCAGGCAAGCGGCTGTTCTCTGGGTGCGGAAATGAAAATGCAAGCAAGGTAGCAAATTAGTCGTACTTCACTATTTCGCAACATAGTAAAATTGCTGGTGGCGATCCAAGACTAACATATTAAGTATTAGAAAATATCTCTTTTATGAAAATATCTTTATGTGCTAGCATATTAGGTTTGAAAATGCAGTGTGGTCTTGAGTCCATTAACACACGAATCCACCATAATCTATATTTTCTGCAACTATCCTCTTCTCTATGGAGGACAAAAACTGCTAAAATTAAAAATAAATAAATAAAATGAATAAAAGTGAAAATAATAACGGATATAAAAAAATATCATTCAAAAATTAAATACAAAAAATAAATACAAATGGAAATAAAATAAAATATATACTGTATACATATCCCTAAAAAAGTGAAAATAAATACAAAAATAGAAAACAAGATTCAAAAAATAAGAATGTCAAAATGAATATATATATATCAATCAATAAAAATGCTCTCACATTTATTTATTACCCAAGACACACTTAGGACCCGCCCCCTCATTTAAATAACATTTTGACCTGACAAAGCGTCTGCAACATGAAATAAACAAATGTGAGAGCAGAGCATTTTTATTTATTGATTGGAATTTAAATCTATGTACATATTTATTTTTTGTATTTCGACTTTTATTTTTTTGTATATTTTATTTATTAAGATATATATATCTATATATCTATGTTATTTTTTCACTTTTAGTTCTTTCTTTTTTTCTTTCTGTCTTTAGTCATTTATTTATTTTTAATTTTGGCAGTTTTGGTCCTCCATACTTATCTACCATTTGGCAGCTATTTAAATTTTGGGCAGACTGAGTTGTCGGGCTGCTCATCCGTTTCTTTGTTATAGATCCACCATGGTTGAAACAGTATCACAAAGCTCTTTTAATATAAATACCAGCCTTGTTCCGACGATACGACCTGGTCATGAACTTCTTGGTATCTTTGGCCCGCAGACGGCAAAATGTTTGAAATCTCACAGCAGGATTTCCTCTGTACCTTATGAAACGAGCATACTTCACCCCCCCCCCCCCCAGCTGTGACAATTCCAAACCTCACCTTTTATCTCGCCATTTAAAATTCATCAAGTGTAGCTCGATGATTATTTTGCAAATGCTGCCTTCAACCTCCTGTCGCCTTATGACCATGAAACTTCATTGAGCCGCCGCCGCCTTGTCTTTTGTGCCACTGTAATTAAATTCCTAATATTTTCGTTGGTGAGGAATACTGATATGACAGCTCAGACCTGCTATCACAGGATGTACATTGTTGCCGGAGGAGGAGGTGAGGGGCACGGGTGGAAAAACAATAATGGCCAGTCAGTCCAGTTAGCATACAGTAGACAGGTGGTAAATGAAAGGAGACTTACGCAAAGTCACTTAGTCAGAGGTGAGGCCACCATATGCAGCTGCAATGTAATGAATGAGCACACCACACTTTTTTTCTTTTTTTTTTCAGACTGATGCCAGGACAAGTAATCATCACTTGAGTAGTCGCAAAATTCTATAATTTTTTTTTAGTCGACAGAACAAGAAGCCTGGCAATATCAGCTTGGATGAAAAAAGATAACAGTGAATATTTAATTTCTTATATTATCTAATTTGTCCTTTAATATGGTTTATCCATGACCATCCATCCATCAATTTTAATCAGAAATAGGACAATATAAAAAAAATCTTATTTTTTTATTGTTTATATGAATGTAGCATTAAAAATATTGTGTGTTTTACTTCTTTTTTCCGGCTTTTTGCAACACATTTTTTGAAAGGGTTGATTTCTTAATATTTGTGTAAAAGTTTAAAATTGTATTGAAACCTTTGTGTATACAAATATGAGAAGTTTGCATGCTTAGAATATATTTGATCAATCATATTTAAATTTACAGCTAGTGGTTATGATTCCCTTCATATTTATTCAAGGTGTGTATTTGCCCATACGTTTCCGACTATATACTAAGTAGAATTTAACCTTGGCTGTTTTACCAGGCTCTGCATAACACTTTGCTAAATTGCTGTTCCATTGTTCAACAGTTCATTTCCCCCGTCTCGGGTCCGGCATGTATCCTTGGATTTAAACTGGTGCTACTCAAACAGAACAGCAAGCAGAGACCATCAGTAAATCCCTCATAACCTTGTCAAGGTGAGCTTTAAAGATAACAAGATTTTGTTGCGATAGTCACAACATAGATAAGAAATACACATTTTATAATCAAATATTGATTTATTTTTTTGTGTGCAAGTGTTTTCTTTTCAGCAAATTGACTTGCTGGACTGACAAACTTATAGTATATTGTGTAGTTTTGATAGAATGAAAGTGAATAGAATACAAAAAAATTAAACTCAAAGCAATAATATTTTCTTTTTAAATATCAGTCTACAAATGAAATTACTGTGATGTGCCAGACAGCTTCGCAGTGGTTTGTATACTCACAAAATCAATGCTCTGTTAAAACCGCGAAATGCATATTGATTAAGAAGACATTAGTTTAATGTCAAATTGCGTTTGCTAAAGGTCATGTGGTTGATATGAGCAAATATATTTGATGGCGTTCAATTGATTTTCCATGATCACTTTCATATGCGTCACAATTATTGAATGTCTTCCCAGCTCTGACAGTTCTTTACCTTCAATCTTTAAAAAATATAATTTTTGGGGCATTTTCAAATAAATGAGTAAAAATGGCTCTGTGCTGCTGGACCAATAGTTCACTCCTGCAACACTGACAGCCAAATCTAATTATAGTAGTAAGTGTTGGTTGCATAAATCTAGTTTTGAAAAAGATTACTTTCAGTTTGTAAGGTTGCTCATAAGTTTACATAACTAGAAAGGGGGGGGGGGGGAAATGTCAGGAAAATCCTATGAAGCCAGTTTGTTGTAACTAGAACCTTCCATAAATCCAATAAAAACCTTTTTACATATGTATAGCCAGCACTTCATACATTACACCGTGTGCGTGAGACACACAGACACATCACTAAACACAAATGCCTCCCATTGCTACTGCGCCAACAATTTCACAGAGCAGTCAAGTACATGGTTGCTTATCAGAAGCTAACGCTAATCTGTGCGACCAACAAAACTCAATTCAGCTTTGCTTATCATTTGGCTTTGACCTGATAGCAGGGCCATCACACCTCTAGGAGATGTAGGCGCTTGTGCGTGATGTGGTTTCAGACTTTGAAAGTAACTTTGGTTCTTCCATAAAAACTTAGCGTGGAAAAACACAGTGTAGGAGTGGCTATGCTAACTGTTAAGGGACAGTGTGTATATTTGTTAGTGCCATCTAGTGATGAAATAATAGAATGTAATGATTTTGAAGCACGCGCACTATGGTGCCTGAGACCACACTTTGCAAGCCTACCACCAATTACAATTTACAACCAAATATTATTTTGAGTGAGCAAGCGGGGGCTAGAGGTTACGGCTAGCAAGAATTCGTTGGAGCAGCTTAAAAATAGCTGGAGCGGCTAATGGGAGAAGCTAGCAAGAGCAGAGCAGAGCGGGAGACGAGCAGTGAGAGCCCGAATCACAGTGACAGCCACCTGCAGGCCTCACCTCTGGAAGGTAAGCGGCGTTTGACCCTTTGGGTCTGACACTAGCTGCAAGCACCACCAGAGGCTAACTACATTCGGGAAGCAGAAAGATGGCAGCCTCCTGTAACGAAAGTAATATAAATAGCGGTTATTAGACCTACGATTATCTTTAAAAAAAAAATAGAAACTGAAACTGAAATTACGTTTTTTTTTTTAAATGAATAAATTATTATTTAACCACTAGATGGCACTACTGTCCCTTGGGTGGAAATGCCGAATGGCGAGCTTGCTAGCTTACACATTTTCAGCTGACATTTGTTACGAGGGGCGGCTAACACCAAATTGTCCACACTCAATCCATTTTGTAAAAAAAGAAAACCGAACAAAAATAATGGTTACAGATACGCAGTCAAGCTATATTAATTTGCTATTGTTGAACTGGAGTTGCAGTGCCATAACAAATTGCTCTGTATCTCGGCATGTTTGATCATGCCTAAATGTTTGTGTATGCACTGCTAACATATCCTTGACAGCTTTTGGAATAATATACACCGACGTCCATCCGCACTCATTCCCACCTTGCTAAGATTGATTTACCTTTTGTGTCCCAGGCCTATCGTTATCATTGGCCTCTCAGACAGGCCTGCCATGATAGCTCAGGGAAAGTGGGACAGGGGTGGCAGCAGGAACCTAATGGGGAAGAGCCTCTTATCACCGATGGAGAGATCAATCATTCTTTTGCTGAGAGAAGAAGGATGGAAGAAGGCACAGAAAACTTTGGTCTATTTCTTGCCCAAGGTAAGCAGTTTTTCTTATTGTAAGAGGGGAGTCCTTACAGATGAAAAAAAGGGGGGGGGCGGTGAATCATGTGGGGTTTTATGGTATTTAATGTACATGCTCTCATTGAAGAACAAAACAATCAGCAGGTACTTACTTACCAGTTAGTCACTAGCACTGGTTCTCAACCACGGGCCTCGAGTTTCCCTATCCTGCATATTTTCCATGTCTCCTTCAGCCAACACCGCTGAGGATCGTTATCTGGCTTCATGCAGCGCTGGCTGATTAGCGGATCATTTGAAACACGTGCGTCGGCTATGGGAGACACGCAAAACAGGCTGGATAGGGGTACTCGAGGACCGCGGTTGAGAACCACTGCTCTAAAGTAATAGTACTCATACTTGAGAAATTTTTGGGCTACTCTACCCACCTCTGGCCGATCTATTGCTCATGTTTTTGAAAGGCAATGTAATATAATGTCGACAAATGATTTACTGTTTGAGTTACACGTTCCACATCTTGGCTCTAGTTACAAGAAACAGTATTTACGGTGTGGTCAGAAAGAATGAGAAGTGGGTACAGGCAGTCTGAGATTTGTTGTACAGCTCCAAAGTCTGGAGGGAGCTCAGGGTAGAATTTGTCTCCTCCCCGTAAAAAGAAGCAGCCAAGGTGGTCAAGGCATCTGATTAGGATGCCTCCAGTCTGTCTGGTGTTCTGCGGGCTGTTCAGCGACTAGGGCAGACCGAGAACATGCTGGAGGGATTATTATACAGCTCATAGGGCCTGAGAATGCCTCAGGCTTTCCTTGGAGAGCTGTAGTGCAATATGAGGGAAGAGGATGTCTGGGTTATCTTCATCAGTCTCTTGCCTCCCAGACATGTTTTTTGATGACCTGCCCGCAAAATGCCTGGATGGACGTTTAAAGGAAATGCTTAAAAACTGTAGAAACATTTCATCCTTGTTGTTATGCGAGAATGATGTGTTCCAATTTGTTAAGTACCAGAGGGGGGGGGGCACGTCCGGCTGTCCGTCGGCCCCATCGTTGACGGATGCCCACATTTTTGGCAAATGCTATATGATGCAAAGCATTCGAAAAATATGCGGACTGAGCACTGACTGACGCAGTTTTTCGTCTGTCGATCTGAGTCAGAACAGATAGTCCTTCTTACTCTGTGTAGATTTTTTTTTTTTAGTTTTTGTGTCATAAAGCACTAGATGCAAGTGCCCACCTCTTCAATATTATACAGATTATATACAATAACAAATTCTTCATTTAATTATAATTACTGTAGTTATGGAATATTCTTCTGGAAAGCTTACGATGCTTAACTCATTTACTCCCAGCCATTTTCACTGATGCCCACAGAATATTGTGTTCTATTGCTATAAAAACATGGATTATTTGTATCAGTTTCTGTTTCATAGCGATTAGCATTAGAATACAGCTAGGTTTCATCATCATTCACAAATCTGTTTAAAACTGTGGGATCGCTTATACTCTGCTGCCACCTGCTGGCCGCTTTTTTGGTAATAATTACCATTGCTTTAAACGACCTCTTCAGGTCAGACGCTGCATCAAAGCCTTCTGTATGCTCTAGCATTAAAAAATAAATAAATACAAATAAACGTATAAATACGTTTTTGGGAGTGCAGGACAAAGCATTAAAAAAAACCTGATAAATACGTTTTTGGGAGTAAAGGACAAAGTATTAAACTGATAAATACATTTTTGGGACTAAAGGACAAAGTATTAAAAAACTGATAAATACATTTTTAGGATTTGAATGAATTAAGAATGACAATGGAAGAGAAAGTAAGACTTTCTTTGCTGTACTATAGGTCAGCACACACAACTCTACTGTGTTATATTGACTATATTTTGTTTTTGCACCGACATGTGGTCCTAATACTCCTTTATAGTGATTTATTTCTCAGGACTAACAAAAGTCTCAGACTCTAAACACAATGCATACACAAATTAGTACTGATGAATTGGATACAGTGCTGCCACGGATCGCTCCTGGTCAAGAAAGGGTTTATGTAGTAGCACTGTGAGTGTAAAAGTCACTGATTTCACATGAGAGATCATTTAGTGCAACGAACATCATCCTTTCAACTAACCTACTTTGTTCCTGCTGCTTTCATGAAAGTTAAATAAACTCGTGGTATTTTCTCATGTTGTTTTCTCGACTGTCTGTGCCACGCAGCTGTTTATGTAGTCGACAAACATTAGTTTGCTGCGAGAGTCGGAGCCAAATGTGGAAGGACACAACACCAGAGGGTGATTTGTTTAACTTTGAAAGGTTCTTTGGTTTGTGTTCGACTTGCTGGAGGCCAAACAGCAGTGGAACATCTAGCGTGTTCTCCCAAGTGTGGGTAGCAGCCAAAGAAGCCTGGGTGATAGGCGTTGGGTACAGTGGAAAAAAAGATAATCCCACCGGGGACTGGATGACAGTTCTCATTTACACGGCGCTGTTTTTATTAACAGATTAGATGGTGTGTTCTTTTTTAGCTAATGACTCTGTTCAACTCTCTCAGGAGTTTGATGTTGTTCCCTCGCCAATAGAAAATAAAAGAGTGTGATGTAGCTCATGAATCCTATTAATTCTCTAAAGCGGAAGCTCTTTGTAGAGCATTGAGAGAACCAACGAGAGGTATTAAGGAGAGAAAAAAAAACAAGAAACTAAAGGATGGGTGTGTGATTTTGAGCCAGTTAGAAGATAAGCATACGGAGGTGTCCAGTGTATTGTACGCTCGCGCTGCTGGATTTTACTTTTCCCTTTGGTGTTATTGCTAAGGAGGCAAAGGATGCCTTCAGTCCTCATCCATCCCTCCTAATCCCACCTAAGCACCTAACCAAAGAGGTGCGGTGGGGATCACCTTGGTCTGTGGGAGTTCAAAGCCACTTCAGCAAAAAAATAAAGAGAAGTTTCAAGGAGGGGGAAGGCTGATGTAACAAGTAGTGATAGATTCATGTTAGATCCTTGACAGATGCCAAATAAAGGCGCCTGCAGTAAACCTTGCTTGTATGGAATACTGCTAATTGCACATTGTTAAAAAAAAAAATTTTTTTAAATCTAATATTTCTCTTCTTTTGAAAAGTGTACACTGACAACACTACTTTTATGGAAGCATGGAACATTTTTGACCAGTGAATATGTTCGTACGTATTAGCGAGTACGTTCGAACATACTTGGAGGCTAAACGCTACAAACATACCATATTTTCCCATAAGAGCACGGTGTATTACTTGCGCATGGGCTTCATGGGAAAAAAAAATGCCGAACCTAAATCGTGGACTGTAGACATAATAAATTATAAAAGTTTTTTTTTTTTTTACTTAATTTTTAAACGTATTGGTATAATGTGACCCAAATGCTTAAGAAAGTTAGTGATAGCTAATGACATTCAGAATCAGTGGCAGGAGAAGTGGTCATTGTATAAGGTTTCTTCTTCTTTAATAATAATAAAAATAAAAATAAACTTTCCAAAAATCCGATGGACAACCATGCGGTGCCCCTGTGAGTGTGTGGAGAGCTGATAAAACATCCAGGCTGCATCCGCATACACTGTCATGGATGTTTGCTTCTTGACGTGGACTGCTCGGATGCAACTATGGTGCTGCAGTCACTTTGTACCCAGCATCAAAGACTTCTCAAAAAAGACCATAGAAGAAAATTTGGCAAAAAGCTGGATATTAGTCAACATGAAACAAGAGAGGGTATATCCAGGCATCATCATCATCATCATTCGAGCTGCAGCCCCTTGGGCTCAGAATGTGTCATTATGACATGATGATGACACTATTTTGTTGGCCCTCAAAAAATTTGAGACTCACCTAAAACCTAAAAAATAAGATTTTCGTCTGCTTTGATTTTGCTTCATCCGCTGGCATGTCAGTCGTTTTACAGAGCTCTGAACTACTAGTGCTTGGGGAGTTCCAACTGAAAACATAGTTAAATTTATGGTTCGTTATATATACTGTAATTGAAGTACACACGTTGAAATGTTAGTAAATGTACGAAAGAACATCATAGTATAATGGGGAACACACAAAAGAGGAAATTCTATCTTATCTATTCGTAAAATAGTTCTGACTAGATGTGGCAGATTTTTACTACTGCTCGAGTCGGTTATTTTTTAACTTTATTACATTAATTAGTATGTAAATACAATTTACAGTACCTTAAGGAACTTTTCAACCTTAATAAAATATTTTCATAACTCTTCTGATGAAATATCGACTTAAAACTAGTTGAAATGGTACCTTTGCCATGGCCTCAGCGGGTCTGCATCATTTTTACTGGCACTAAGCAACTTTGAGAATAATGGTAGAAACACTTCCATGCAAAAAAACTACAAATGTGCTGACTGCTTACTGGCATACGTCACTTCCCCCTTTCCCCATTTGTTAAGAAGTCAATTTGAATGCCAAAGCTCGATGGCGTGAGCTAAAAAACAACACATTGCGATTGTCCTCATGGGAAATGTGGTCTTCCTTCAGGCATAAAATTACCGCTTTTGTCCATATGGTGTCGCCATAATCAACGTAAACTGGAAAGTTCCTTAGTGTTGCTTTTAAAGACTGAACGGCTCAACAAATTATTCTGTCTTTAGTTGAAAATTGAAAATGAAAAAGTGTCCCCTTTAGCTATTGTGTAAATATTCAAAAGCAATAAATCTGTTTGTGTTTGAGTGTGTGAGCCTTCTTTCCTTTCCCTATGCGAGCATTACAGAAAAGGCTAAAAGGTTGAAAGATTTGGAACATGCTGACGCCATGTATTTAAAATAATGTTCTTAGTGAGAGAGAGCGGGAATGGGCATAAACCAAAGCACCACTAACATTGGAGGCAGACTTACAGTAACTTATTATATTGCTAATACAAAAACATTGACCACAAAGAATGATTAAGTAAAGTTGTGGAGGGGAAAAATAAACTTATGGATCACCTTAAGGCAGTCCTTCTCAAAAATGGGGGTGAACCCAACAATTGTGGGGAGTTTTGTTTTTTGTGCCGTACCAGAATAAAAAGTTATTGCACATCCCCTGCAGTAGTTGGCAATGGTGCTCTCAATGGTTAGAGAGTGCGCAAGGAGTATTTGCTCCTCTGCAGATTGTACTTGTAGACAAATTATGCTATTTAGAGTTGGGTGGCACAAAATATTTTCTTCTTCCTAGTGGGGCATAACAAAAAATAATTGAGAAGTACTGCTGTAAGATAACAAAATATTGCATAAGAGAAGAAACTGAAGGTTTACACGTTTTTAAAAGTAATTCAACCATAATTTTGAATAGGTCTTGTGTAGGGGTAACAGTGAGCTATCTTGATCATGCACTCAATTTAATTTTGGTGTATCAATTAAAAAAAAAAATTAAATTCTCAGTACTTTCAATTAGTATCAAAAATCATAACTCATAAAGGTGTTTGTTGTGTATTAAGGTGGGGTGGGTACATACTAATAATCGGGCAGAATTTGAGAATTTTACCCGAGGTCCGATTTATCAAATGCCTCTTGGAAAAAAAAAAAAATCTTGATTATCTTAATAGGTTGTGTTAATAACTATTTTTGCTCAGCAATCTAATCGGTGAAAAGAGTCGGGATGGATGATCAACCTGTTTAACTCTTTGACTGCCAGACGTTTTCAGAAAAGGGATGCCGTCAGTGCCAGCCGATTTAAGCATTTTGACTGATATTTCAAGGTCCACAAAAAATGTTCTGTTTGGACTGAAAGATTGGACTTTCATCTTTCATCAGAAAAAAAAAGTTTGTTTCTACCTTATTCCGTTCTTTAGTAATCAACAATAGAAAATGGTTAGTTTGACCCAATTTCGCCTGTTTTGGACCAAAATACGGAGAAATCAAGCTTTTAGTGAAACGATATTATTTCATGCATTCTAGTGAATTTTACACTTCTTTTTGTCCATGAATGATGCCACAAACACCTAAATAGTGCTTTACTTCTATAAAACACTACCACCAAGAATGAAAAAGTGTTTTTTGATAGCAAAATACGTTTATTTACATTCAACAGTGTAACAATTTGACAACAATTTGGCAAACTATTTACAAATGTGTGCAACTGTGGTGCTATTTACAAATATGTGGATGTTTCAACGACAGTTTTTCTTTTTGTAACACTCTCCTGCGTGCAAGGAGACGCAACAGCATTTGCACAACAGATTGCCTCTTCGCGTGCTCCACTTTCTTGCAGGCCGTTTTTTCCGGGGAATAGCAAGTATATACTGCAGTGTGTGTTGCCATCAAGTCTAATATCAGGATCATGCTACGGTTTCGTTACGTCTCGCTTCCTCGTGTCCTTCAGTTGCTACACCGGGTTGTAAGAGATGTTCTGATCCATTTTATCCACTCCATTCATGGTGGCATCGTAGTCCAGAAACAGTGTCTTCTCCGTGATCAGACTGTACCCGCTCCTCCGATGAATATCGGACTCGGGGTACTCTTCATTGTCCGACAAAATGTCCGCATGTGAAAGCTCCGGCGTTAGCAGCGGTAGCCGCGCTAGCCGGTGAGGCTTACTACGTGATCATAACAGTCGCGTCAAGGCTTCCAACTGTGGCGTCAACCTCAGGATTCACCATCATCATCAATCTGCATTGGTCGATGCCAACTCTCCATCGCCCGATCGAATGTCCGATTGTGTAGAAGTACCCGGTCGGTTATTGTGCGCGTTTTCCGGCCTTAGCAGCGCTAGCCGCGCTAGCCGCGCTTAGCCGGTCAGGCTTACTACGTGATCATAACAGTCGCGTCAAGGCTTCCAACTTTGGCGTCAAGCTCGGAGTCATCATCATCGTCGACATCAATGCGCTTTTTAGTATTGATTGATGCTTTCCGTCTTTGAAAAAAATGCTCAAGCGTGAGCTGCTTGCAACCGGTTGCTTGGTCAGCCATTGTGGCTTCATCAGCCATTGTCTCCTCAACACTCTAGCTCCGCCTCACGTCTTCTACTGACGCCCACGGTGGGCGGCCCATCCAACCTTGTGCAAAGAGAGTCATCGCTGCCCTCTAGGGGCCAAAACGAGTCTTTTACTAATCAGATCTGCCTGATACTTTCAGCACAGCTGCCCAAGGCTTTCCTGCACCCGTTTTCAAAAAAAAACAAAAAACATAGGGGACATCTTTTAACGTCCTCGGCGCCCTTCCCTAGGTTTATGCTAAACGTTTTATAACGTTTATGGCGGTCAAAGAGTTAACAGTTATGCCCACAAACCCTTTTGTGTGTGGTCAACAAAGCAAATCAGATTTGCCATTGCAAACTATGGTGGACCAACCTGAACTTGAAGGAGCCACAGTAATTTGCCTCTCGCGGTAGAAGGACAGGTACCTAAAGACAACTCAATTCTGCAAAAGAGAATCTCGATTTATTGCGATGAACCTCAGATGGATCCCTTCTTCTTCAAACCCTGGGACCTCCGGCCTTTATCTCAGACGGCACTGCCTGGTCAGTGAGAACAGAGAAGAGACTCATTAAATAGGATCCTCTTCTCTGGTAACCTGAACATTTTCAGCCCCACTATCTCTTTGAAGAGGTGGACCTGATCTCAGGCCTAGAAACACCGCTGACTTGGGTTATACTGATAATGAGTGAGGAAAAACTCCAAAAGTTCACATTGGTGAAAGAGAATCACCTGTTTAGCCAGGACATCTTGTGTCAATTATGTGCAAGTTGTGTTTATTTCGAGGCAATTTGAATGTGGATGAATGAAATTATAAAAAAAAAAAAAAAAAAGATTTGTAACAGCGGTTTTCCATGGACATTAACTTTTATATCAGGTTTAACGACTGTTATTCCAGTGCCTGCTGCCTACGCACGCTCACGTCGCACGATAACCCATATTTACTTTTTTTTTTCCTCTGTTTCTTTTTGTTCATGTGAGAAAGCTTCAGGGCGCTCTTTGTCTTTTCTTCCTCCCAAAAGAATCGAGACAGACGCAGATTTACCTGCACTGTTTGTACAAGGACTCGCGGTCGCGCAAGCCGCACCCTGGAGGGAATGTGCGGGTAAAACAATTTTTTTTTTTTTTATTGCTTTACAGAGATCAAGCCTGAAACATGCAGCCTTCCATATGGAGATCACGCAAACACACACGGTGCTCTAGGATAAAAATGCAAAGTCAAAAACACTTAAAACAACCAACAGCAATCTGTGCAGAACATGAGTTCGGAACACTGAGATTATCAAGATGAAAGTTATAGCAGGAAATTGTTTGAAATATAAAACAAATAGGGAAACGAATGAAAAGGGTTCAAAATAGAAATATGGTATTAGATCAGAGGTTGACGTTGCAAAACGAGTATTTCCTCGCCGTGTTACAGAACCTGCTTGGCTTTTAAATGTCTAACAAGGACCAAACTAGCCTGCACAGCTTTGCACTTTGATTAAAGCTAAGTGAGCACGCAGTGTAATCCTTGAATCCGTTTTAGTCTCGCTGGGATTTAAGTGAGAATGATTTTCTCTCAGCAGTGAGGTTTGCGGCTTTCTCGCTCGTTCCCTGTTTGAGATAACATTTCAATGTTTTTCCCCCTCGTTTCTTGTTTTTTTCCGTACTAGTGAACCGCAGTTAAATCTGGAGCTCGTGTTAGTGTAGCAAAATTCCATGGGGCTAATAAATGCAGCAACAGGTCCATGTTTACAGGTGGTGAATAACCAAATTCTGGTCCAGAAAGTAAACGCCCTGCCACAGTTTGGCTTTAGCCCCTGTTGCTAGCTGACTAGCTAGCTCTCAAGCAGGCAAACAAGCGACATTGGAGCTAGCTAGGGAGCTATCTAGTTAGCACCTGAAAGTAAAAACCTTGGCAGATTTGGCTTTAACCCCTAATGCTACCTAGCTAGCTCCCTACCACGTAAATGAGCACCATGGGAGCTAGCTAGCAAGCTAGCACCTGTCCTGGGGCTATAAAGCCAAACTGTGGCAGGGTTTTTACTTTCTGGACTTGAATTTGCCACCTCTGGTCACCAGGGCAATACAGTAACACTGCACTGTGTATTAGTGGCAGTCTCTCTTTGCTGATATTTCATGCTAATTACTCTGCAGCGCTAACATGTCAGGACAGCTAATAGTGCCTCAAAGATGGAAAGCAAAGATGCTCATTGGCTCACAAGTGTAGTGTGACCGTCCCGTCCCGGCAACCGTTTGTTGTTTTTGTTTTGTTTTTTAGTCCAGTCAGAAAGCCAATTGTTTTGGCCACGTGCATGTCAATCACACAGTTGTCATAGCGATTCAAATAAAGAATCAATTAAAAAGGAATGTAGCTGCTAAATTGCTAGCAGGCGTGTTTTCGTCATGCCGGAACTCAAACTACTTCCTGCTTTACCATTTTTGAGCTGTGATTAATTGGAACATGTTGAACTAGCGAGCAAGTGAAACCTTTCCCTGAGCGGCTCATGATCCGTCATGTCTGTCAGACCGGACCTGAACCAACGTCTCGGTCTGTCTACCCAAGAACAGGTCAACAGTGAGAGTTTTGCTTCAGCGAACACTATACGGGTGGGAGTTAATTTGCTGTACTTGAATGTACACTACTTTGTTGTGTCATGGGTTATGCTTCTACAACAAGAAAATAAAATGTCACATCAATTTAAGCGGAGTACACAAATAGCAGTTCAAAACATCTCTACTGATTAAAAAAAAAAAATCTAGTCTCTCTCTCACTCTGCATATATACGTGTGTGTGTGTGTATATATATATATATATATATATATATATATATATATATATATATATATATATATTTTACCAACGAAATGATGGGTCATATATATATATATATATATATATACCCTCCCAATTCCATTCTGTGCCCTCTATATAGGCATAGGCGGGAATTGTTGAATTAGAATTTTCGTGAAGTGAAATAACTCAAGTCTTTCATAAATGTAAGAGCATACTTTTCAATTTATGTGAACAGTAAATTTCAAAGAAACCGTAAGATACAAAAAATCGGTCTTTAAAATTCTATTTTTTTTAATGAATTTATGGGAAAAAAGAGATTAAAATAATTGATTTGTGGTTTTATTAATCGATTTCAAGCTCGAAAAGGAAAATTGATTTAACCCCGTTCTAGTAATATAGTGTATACAAGTAAAGGAGAGGGGGGAAAAAGTGTGAGTATGGACTTTTGCCTGGAGAGCTTTGTCTTTTTAATGGGGAATCATCTCCCCTCACAAAATTGTATACTTATATTAAGACTTGCAAAAAAAAAAATCTAGATGAATAATTGAAGCTCTAATGATGAATCCACTGACAAAAAAAAAACTCTGCTAAGATATAATGTCTCCAAAGGTAATGTTCACCCTCAAGAAAGACAAATGTGAAGGTTTGTCACATGTTTTTCCAAAGGAAATCTCATCTCACTCGAATCGTAAATCTTACTGGCAGGGGGGAGAAGAACAATGAGTTCATCAAATAATTCTTTGGACTGGAGTAGACTTTTACAGTTCAGCTGTCCATTATCCGGAGAAGCTACATGTAAACGAAGTGCATCACCATCCCTTCATGAAGTTCGAATGGGTCCAGTGTATAATCCTACTTGATAGTCTTTCAAGCTACTTTGGGGATGAGCTTACTGGGTTTGCTGTGAGCTAAAGACATCCATGCTGTCACTTGTACATATAGCTTAGAACTTCTACAACATTTTGAGGGGTTGTGAGATTATGGCATTAAGCATTCAAAAATTCCTTCCTGTGTATGAGAGGATACCAAGACAGGCAGAGAGGGTGCACTTTAGTTTCCTGATAAGTCGAGATTGCACCATGGGCATCAGTATATTGCTTCACAGCATACAAAAAAACAGCCACAATCAATTTCACAATTAGCTAGCTCAGTGTTTTAATTAAAAACAAAAAAAACAAAAACGAGTCTCCTTTGAAGAAGTCAATGCCAACTAAAGAAGCAAAACAGAATTCCCTTGACATTTTACCATCCCTTGGCTTTGTCAATTCAAAGACATGCTGCTGTTGGGTCTTTATATTTGTGTCACTGCAGTGTTTTTTTTAATTTGATCACAAGCAAAGCATATGTTGCATTTTGAAACATGTATAATAGATGAGGGCAGCTCGATAACTGTAACTGTGTGTCTGTATTTTACACAACATAAATGTTATGTTATGCGATAACCTTTTAAAATCAGATAAATATCGGGTATTCATTTACCCCTTCACCTTAATGAAGGCAATCAGTCTTTCAAAAGAGGTGGTCTGATGGTGTGAAGGACAAGCACTCCACAGTGAAGCAAACAAATTCTTGTCTGGGAAAAAATGCTGGCTCTATCTCAGCTCCGTGTAAAATGTTTACTACCACCATCTACTGTTCACATGAAGGAGTTGTTTCTTATCCAATCTCAAGAGGAGTGTATCAACATCACATCACCGTCGTTCACCTTGATGTAAACGAAATGATGGGTCATGATAATATTATTACGGTTCATTAGTTTTACACTGCCTTGGTGCTAATGTAATGTCAACACTGATATCACTTGAGGCAAGTATGTGTGTGTGTATATATATATTGAACAATTTGGACTTTCCAATTGTTTCAACCTGATTTTGTTAATCATAAACATAACCTTGTGGCTGATGTGAAAACATTACAGTTGCTTGTAACAAATCATTTATGGTCTAACCTTTTTTTGTTGTAAAATGTGGTGATTTTTTCAAACTTATAATTCCTTGCGAATTGGCCTCATTTAACCCCCAACACTTGATGATACAGCACAACTGACTAAACCCATGTCAGAGTGTCTCTTTGTCAGGGCCCCTCGATCCCCAATGAGCACATTTGCTCGCCCTCATCAGTGTCCCACAGAGACCCCTGTGTCAGTCAAACAAGCACCCGCCTCTGATTGGATCAACGATTGATTACATACTGTACCATTTACCCTGCATTGTCATTGGAGGAGAGAATGTCAGCATGACGTGTCAGTGGGGCCTTGCAATCAGCAACAATGCAGCGCTGGGGCTGCTATTTAGGTTTAAATGTGCCTTGTTCCCCAGTGCATAATTTTTTTTTTTTTTCATCGAGTGCTGTGAGAGAATTCCCATCAATCTTGTGATTTATCATCAAATCTTGAGGCGGAAAGCCCCGCAACAATGATCTCCATCTTGATGCAACGTACAGTTAGGGCAGATGAGTTTTAAATGATTTTTTCTTGATTATACCAACACAGTGGGTTTGGAATACAGTACAATAAGCAATTTATGACTGAATGTAGACTTTCAGATTGAGTAAGTAATGCCACTTCCAGTTGGCTAATATCACAGATCTTAAGCAGCCCTCTGCTCCATTTGGTGTCACTGTGTGTTTGCTGTGAAGGGAGAAATGCTGAGGTCGAATTTCGGGTGGATCTTCAACTTACTGAGTCACTCGCAGTAGTTGTGAAACTCTTTTTCGTTTGTGTCTGTATGGTTGTATTACACCTGCCCCAAGTCAGTTTTTTTTCCCTTTTTTTTACATTTCAATGGGGAAAGATGGTTTGAGTTACAGTATTTGATTGTCTTTTTTTGCTTTGTGGTCTAGATTTAGCACAGGTTTTTTTTGGGGGGGGGGGGGGGGGAGATGGTGGGTCAGATGGAATGGATTAATGGCATTTCCATACATTTCAATGGGGAAAGATGATTTAAGTTACAGTATTTGATTGTCTGTTTTCACTTTGTGGTTTAGAATTATCACAGTTTTCTTTTCTTTTTTTTTTTTGTCGGCTGGAACAGATTAATGACATTTCCATTCATTTCAATGGGGTAAAATGATTTGCGTTACAGTATTTGCCTGTTTTCGCTTTGTGATTTAGATTTATCACAGGTATTTTATTTTTATTTTTTTTGCAATTTTGGGTGTGCACTTCACCACCTTATGCAATTTGGTGACTTGAAATCATGCATTGTAAATACATCCAGACAACACATTTCGACGGCTTCTTAAAATAACAGCCAGTCATTATTCATTACTAGTCAGATTTTTCAGGAAACACCCCAAAAATTAACCATTTGCATCATGAGGAGATTATTTAAGCAAAAACATAAAAGAGGGTGATGATTTAATGTCAGCTATGACGACAGGAGTTGATCTTAAAAATTTGATGATGCACAACTGATTAAGCAGAGGCATATTTTAATGAAGAAAATCTCCGCAGCCATCTGCTGGTATAATGAAATCGACCAAGATCTGGATGACCTCTCGCCATCCACGCTTGGCATATGCCGTGCCACCTGAATCGAAGGCACAACCGGTTTCCAGCAGTGGTGACAATCATCAGCCCGCCATAATGATCAAAACCTCATCTGTTAAATCCCACACCATTGGATTCTGGGGGATTTGCAAAACAGAGCAGCACCATATGCTGCCATTCTGTAAGCACACGGTCCCGTGAACAAAGACAGGGGAAATTAATTAAAAGGGTGCCTTGCAAATATCACATAGGGACAACTGCGCCTCCCTCTCTGATCTTTGCGTTTATTCCAAGAGGTATTAAATGGCTCTGAAGCAACAAACCACAAGGGCCCCGGGAAAAAAATCCAGTGCACCCGAGCTAGCAAAGCGAGATGAACAAACTGCTTTCGGTGAGAAGCAACATTGTTGCTCTCCGTGCTTCCTGCCGTTCGCGCAACTGCGACTCTCTAATACATCAAACAAGACTTAAAGTAACTCAGGAAAGCTTTAAAGTGCTAATGAGCTGGATGTTAGTGATGTCGTAAAGTGTGTGCAGTAGGGGAGGGCCGGTTTGACTTTACACGATGGCTTTAGTGGCGTGTGAGAGATGAATGGAGGCTCCCTGAGATGCAGGAACACCAAACAGAGGCAGTTTCAAGGATTAATGTTGCCTTGGAAAAGAGGCAATTAATCTGTGTTTCCAAAATGAGATACAGCTAAACTTCGAGGCCTTTAGGATCTTTTGGATGATACGTTTACAAATTGTGCGTTTTAGTGGCCAAAACATTGACATAAATAATAAATGTATTTTACAGGCTGCACTTTTCTTTTTTTTTAATCGGCTATGAATGAGAACCCAAGTGTTTTGTTTTGCGATTTTCAATTCCAGTACGATAATTTCATTTTCCAAGAGGAACTTGTGAGGTGCTGTGAGATTCCAGAACTTAACATTTCTGTATTTGTCGTCCTCTGTGTTGTCTCATGTGAATTTACAGCAGATATTGATGAAAAACGAGTGTTAGGCCCACAGCAGAGTGCTGTTTTTGGATTACATAAGTGAAATTGTTATCACAAATGTCAGGAGACCACCCTTACCTGTCTTCAGCCCCCAAAGTCACCACCATCCCCCCTATTCCTCGATGCAGAATTCAGCTTAATCAGACCTGGCACAACCAGCTTATGCAGCTTCAGGGACCACCACGATTTTCCTGCTGTTTGTCTGTACAGATCTCCATTCCCTTGAAAACACAACTGAAAGAGAAAAATAAGAAAGTGTATATTTGATTCAATACAAAATGTGTAAGAAAAATTCTGATAAAAAAAAAAAAACAATTCTTAAATTCTACCAAAAGATGAGAATAAACTAAAATTGAACAAACATTTTCGAATCAAAATGAACATGGAGGAATTTAGGAAAGACAGAGTTGTGAAAAAGAGTCTTTATATACGAAAATATCAAAGTAACAACCAAGGTTATTTTAGTTAACAAAAACTAAAATTAAAAAAATTATTTTGTTAACTCTTTGACTGCCATAAACGTTATAAAACGTTTAGCATAAACCTAGGGAAGGGCGCCGAGGACGTTAAAAGACGTCCCCTATGTTTTTTTTTTTTTTTTTCAAAAACGGGTGCAGGAAAGCCTTGGGCAGCTGTGCTGAAAGAATCAGGCTGATCTGATTAGTCAAAGACTCGTTTTGGCCCCTAGAGGGCAGCGATGACTCTCTTTGCACAAGGTTGGATGGGCCGCCCACCGTGGGCGTCAGTAGAAGACGTGAGGCGGAGCTAGAGTGTTGAGGAGACAATGGCTGATCCAAGCCACAATGGCTTGACCAAGCAACCGGTTACAAGCAGCTCAGCTTGAGCATTTTTTTCAAAGACGGAAAGCATCAATCAATACTAAAAAGCGCATTGATGTCAACGATGATGATGACAACGAGCTCTACGCCAAAGTTGGAAGCTTTGGCGTGACTGTTATGAACACGTAGTAAGCCTCACGGCTAAGCGCGGCTAGCGCGGCTAGCGCTGCTAAGGCCGGAAAACGCGCACAATAGCCGGCCGGGTACTTCTACACAATCGGACATTCGATCGGGCGATGGAGAGTTGGCATCGACCAATGCAGATTGATGATGATGATGAAGATGAAGCTCTACGCCAACGTGACTGTTATGAACACGTAGTAAGCCTCACCGGCAAAGCGCGGCTAGCGCGGCTAGCGCTGCTAAGGCCGGAAAACGCGCACAATAGCCGGCCGGGTACTTCTGCACAAGCGGACATTCGATCGGACGATGGAGAGTAGTCGAAAAGCATCGACCAATCCACATTGATGATGATGATGATGGTCAACCTCGCCGGAGTTGGAAGCTATACGTGGCCGTTATTCTCTCGTCATAAAGCCTCACCGGCTAGCGCTGCTAACGCCGGAAAACGCGGAGCTGCACAAGCGGACATTCGATCGGACAATGAAGAGTACCCCGAGTCCAATGCATATTCATCGGAGGAGCGGGTACAGTCTGATCACGGAGAAGACACTGTTTCTGGACTACGATGCCACCATGAATGGAGTGGATAAAATGGATCATGCAAATGCTGTTGCGTCTCTTTGCACGCAGGAGAGTGTTACACAAAGAAAAACTGTCGTTGAAACATCCACATATTTGTAAATAGCACCACAGTTGCACACATTTGTAAATAGTTTGCCAAATTGTTGTCAAATTGTTACACTGTTGAATGTAAATAAACGTATTTTGCTATCAAAAAACACTTTTTCATTCTTGGTGGTAGTGTTTTATAGAAGTAAAGCACTATTTAGGTGTTTGTGGCATCATTCATGGACAAAAAGAAGTGTCAAATTCACTAGAATGCATGAAATAATATCGTTTCACTAAAAGCTTGATTTCTCCGTATTTGAGTTCAAAACAAGCGAAATCGGATGAAACTAACCATTTTCTATTGTTGATTACTAAAGAACGGAATAAGGTAGAAACAAACTCTTTTTTTCTGATGAAAGATGAAAGTCCAATCTTTCATTTGGTAGTACGTGTGTTTCCATAGTCCAAACAGAACATTTTCTGTGGACCTTGAAAATCAGTCAAAATGCTTAAATCGGCTGGCACTGGCGGCATCCCTTTTCTGAAAACGTCTGGCAGTCAAAGAGTTAATGTGATATAAAAAAAAAAACATTTTAAAATACGAAAACTAACAAACTACATTTTACGTTTACAAAACTAACTATAACTATATAGCAAAAATATCCTTCGTTTTAGTCTTTAATTTAATTTAATGAGCATTTGGGGTTGAAGTGTCACTCAGAAGTAATGTCATTTAGCAGCAGCCAATAAAAAAGCACATTCAGATGACCTTGTTCCGAGCTGACAATTTTGCATGATTGACTTTTGGCTCCAATAGAGACTATATGCCTCGGAGGAGGCGGGACTTCCGACTTCCGTGTTTTCACCCATCAACTTTGTTTCCGTTTCCAGTTTGCGACGTGTGGGGTGCGTACTTGCGCCTTTATGTCCCTCGGTTGCGCGTTCCCGTCGACGGGTGCGAGTGTGTAGTGTCTGTCTCAGTGGTGTGTAAACTATGTGTAAAAGTCGGAAGTCCGGGGCATCTACCCCATGGGTCGGCTCGCCACCTTTACCATTTAACTCAGCTAAAATGCGACACTAAGTAAGAAATGCGTTACTTTTTACATTTTACCATGGTGTTTATTCCATATTGCACACAAGTAGGACACTTTTATTTAAACGAAAACTAATACTGAAACTAAAACTAAAACAAAAGCACAAAAAAAAAAAAAAAAAAATACTAAATCTAATAGAAACGAACAGAGCGGCCACCCTAACCCTAAAATTAACAAAATAAAAAAAATGAAATAAAAACTACAAACTACAATGAAAAATTCCAAAACAGAAAGCATGGCACGATTCAGATGGCCTTGAAGAAACTTGATCTTGAAAACACAAATGAACACTTGAGCTTGAACTTGAACTTTGCAGCCTGGATGCAGAACAGGAAGGGGATTTTTTTTTTAATCTTACACGCAATAAATAAAAATATATGTTAATTATTACCAAAAAATAAAATAAAACTAATAGACTATATTAAAATGAAGCGTTTTAGAAAAAACTAAAACTAGTGAAAACTAACAAAACTGTCTAAAAAGTAACTAAATTAAATAAAAAAAACATAAATTCCAAAGCTATAAAACCCTGGTTCAGGGTTCAAATCTCATGTACTTCCCGTGCTTCTTCCTACATTCCAACAACATGCATGTTTGGTTAAATGAAGATTCTAAATTGTCCGTGGGAATGGTTGTCTATATGTGACCTGTGGTTGGCTGGTGTCCAGTTCTAATACGCAGCTTAATAACCAAAATAGAGTGGAACATCTTGTCGACTGTCCATGAAGTCACACAACTTGACGGCAACACATTACCGTACGCAAGTACAAACGCACTACGGAATGAAGGCACATCAACAACAACTGCAAATATGATTTCAAGTCAAAAGAAAAATACCATTGATATGCCCTTGGTGATTATTTTAGTCAATGATGTTGTAGTTCAGTATTTTGAACGAGGTTTCTGAATCAGGCATTGAATAATACTATTTGGTGAAATCTCGTCTTTGCAAAACAGTGATCGAATTTACTTTTATTCTATTCATTTTCTCCTTTCCTGTCTTTCGCTGATAAGGCCCCCCTCCCCCACCCACCCCACTGAACACAATGGCTCTATTGTGCTGAACCACAGGGCTGATAATGTTACGTGACATTAAGGGCAATATGTTAGCTTCTATTCGGAGAGACATTTTGATTGGAATTCAACCTCACAATGAGCACGTTCTAAAAATGAAGAAATCCAATATAAAACATCACCACAAATCCAAACAATTAAAAATGATCTAATGAAGTTGTAATATTAAGCAGGCAAGACGATCTCATATGAAGACTTCTTCTGCTTCTATGTTCATTTGAAATCCACCCATCCAATTTATGCACTTAAACGCCAAAAAATCCCACTTTCATTCAACGCCTCTTAAAGAACTCGTTTGTTTCCCTCTCTCTTATGTATAATGATATTCATATTATCCCTAAATGCTGACCCAAGAAAAAAAATGGCTATTTCCGAGCTGTCACTGCATCATCTTTATCTTCACTCTCCAAATGTTGGGGTCAGCCAAGACTGACGCTGGGCAGACAATTCTCCCAAAGACTTAATGTGATTAATGGGTGTCAATTAAGAAGGGTGGAGGAGAGGTTGCGGAAAGGAGAAAAAAACAAGCCATCCAAAAAAAATAGATTGTCGCTAAAGAATGTGGTGCAAAAATGTATCCCTCCACTGGCTGCTATGACACACTTTCAAAATGAATTCTTCAATGTCACTTTCAAAGTTTTCATTTGGGAATGCAACCTCGGGGTCACAGTCATGTATCCAAACATTTTGGAAGTTGCTCAACCGAAAAAGAAGAAGAAGAAGAAGAAAAAAAATAGTGTACTTCAGCATATGGTCCAGAAAGGGCTTCTTCTGCAACATTTGCTCCATTTACAGCTGCCTTTACATTTAGTGAGGAATGCATGCTGTTTAAAGAGGTTTTATGTGGTGACTTCATCTTCTTCATTGTAACTTTGCCTGAGCACTAACTTTAAGGCAAACTTCTACTTGTTTGTGTTAACATATCCACTATTAGTGCAATACTTTGAGCCAACCACAAATGATTCATATAGTATTTAGAATATTTATATTGTCACGGTTAATGTTAGAAATATAAAAAAACACAAAAAAAACATGTTTTTATAATTTGGGTGCGGAATTCAAATCGTGTCAGGTTTTTGAGACGTTTTCTCCTGTTATGTTGCGGGTCAAATTGACCCGTTTGGAAAATCTAGGAGAAAATAAAACTTATTAGATTGGATTACATTTTGTCTCCTGGCATTATTATTATTATTTTTTTTTATTTGCTTTAAAAAAACAACAACATTGCATTGTTGTGTGTTTTTGTTAATGATTAAACATTAAGAAGTGAACACAACAGGGGGCTGTAAAATATGAAATAAATGTCTGTATGTAAATAAGACACTAAGATGGAATAGTTACTGTTCTGTCCTCATGTAACTGTTCTATACAGCTCGACAGAAAGTTAACAGACGAGATGTTGCTTGTATCCTTTATCTATTTTACGTAAAACTGAAACGAAAATACAATACCAATACAGCGCTGGAAATGTCTGGCTAACATTGTTTTCTAACTAAATTAGCATACACCAATCACAATAAGTGCACTTTTACGTCGTTTAGAACATGCGTTCTGAATTAGAATAAATAACACAACCAAGGTACACCAATAGCTTAGTTAGCAAACTCAAGTCCGCTAGCATACGAGGCTAACGAATGCTAACATCTTCAAAGATTCGTTTTTATCAACAATTGAATTCCCCAAAACACTTGACTTGACTTATTAGCTCTTTATAGCTTACAAAAAATTATGACCACAAATAGTTACTTACGGCATTAGTGGGCCAACGCTCCACCGTGCGTGTTGCTCTGCGGGAGTGTCATTAAAAACTGACGTCAACTCAAGTGAGTCAGGCGTAATACATATTTCACCACTAGAGAGGGTGCTAAAAGTCAATATAAATCACTGCAAAAACTATAACATTACAGTTAAGAACTTTGCAAACAAAAAAATGTCATAAAGCAAAATTGAACTTACAACGGTATGCAAGATTTGAGCTTGGCCGCTGTCACCTTTCCTGGCTTGGCGTCTTCTTATCTATCTGCACTCTGGCACACATTTCTGGTCGAAACAAGTTATGACCTTCAGGTCAGACATTTTCACATGAGCTAGGCCGAGCCGTCCCCCCGTGTGGGTGGGCGGCCAAGGCAGTATAAGAGTAGGAACCGTTTTGAATAGGTTAGACCTTCTTCCGCATCCAGCAGAAAAGGCTCCACAGCTGTGGACTTGATTTTTCTGGCATCGAGCACATGGTTCAACTGAGAATATGCAGCCCCCTGGTGGTTATTATTAGTGTAGCGACCATTAAAGCTAAAAGAACCGGTGAAAGTTCCCATCAGAACTTTACACATGCTTACAAGGTTAAGTGAAAAGCCAGCGCTAATCCTTTTATTTCCTACTATGCTATCTTTTTGTTAATAGTACTTACTTATTGATAGCTGCACACAACTCTGACCGCCAAGCTGCCACGTAGCTGTAGATGAGTCCAGTCATATTCAGCATGCCGGTTTTTGCTCTAATCGGCATAAAAATCTAACTCGACTAGAAGTATGCCGGCATCTTGATTTTAAATCCTAAACCTGTTGTCCCGAGGATTGTTTTGTTCCTGTTAGAATTTAGAACTTTTGCATTTTCAGTTTTCATCATAGTTTTCGTGTGTGTTGACTCCCGGGTCTGTTGTATGCTTCCTCTGCTTATGCATTTGACTAGTTTCCCCGCATATTTGGATGTACGTGGATTTGAGCTGCAGGTGTGGCCAGTCTTGCATGGCGGAGTCTGTCGCACACAATTACTTACCGTTAAATAACCTTGGTGGCATGTTAACATCAGTAAAAAGTCCCCCAGTATACAACTTATTCCACACACACACACACACACACACACACACACACACACACACACACCGTATATTTACAGCCTGCTCGAATTAATATTCACCTGCATTATTGACTGAGGTTCAATTGTCTTTACAAAGACAATAATGAGCAGTTTGTGACATTTGCAACGGTCCCTAAAATCACATCTTTTGTCGAATATTGTGTTCAACCAATATGAACTCATTGGCTCCCAAAAACGTTCTATTTTAAATATTGCCATGGTCCCCAAAACGTATTTATATGATTTTTTTTTAAATTTTGTGTTTTTTAATGCCAGAGCATACAGAAGGGTTTGATGCAGCCTCTGACCTGAAGAGGTTGCTTAAAGCAATGGTAGTTATTACCAAAAATGGTCAGCGGGTGGCAGCAGAGTATAAGAGATCAACCAGGGCCATGTTGCAACAAGCTCTTTTTCCCAGTGTTTTCAACCGATTTGTGAGTAAAGGTGAAACTTAATGATAATTGCTGCAAAACGGAAACATACAAATATATATATTTTTTTCCTGTTGAAAGAAGAGACTCTAATCTTTCTTTTGGTAGGTTCCATGTTTTTATAGCAATACAACACAATATTCTGTGGGCCTTGCAAAAATCAGTCCAAATCTAGTAAAACAGCCGGGGAGGGAAGGGGGTTGCTTCGGTGAAATGTCTGGGAGAGAATGAGTTCATTTCTATTACCAGATAAATGAATTGCTGTCTCTCAAAAGCAAAGCCAGTCTCAGACTGTTGCCGTTACCGCGCGCTAGCTCGCAGTGGCGTCCAAAGAGCAGCAAAGTGACTGTGTTAAGGAGATGAAGGTACACGTTTCTCCCAGTTGCCCGTCTGAACGCATGATAAGACGACAGCCAACTAATCCCCTCCGCCAACACCCCCACCAAAGCGCCACCTTTGGAAAAAGCAAACTCAAAGCTTAAAGTCAATATACACCCAAAGACTAATGGGGAGGAGGCCTCCCATGCTTCCATCTCTACAACCTGGCTGCAAAGGTTGATAAGGAGACTCAAGTCAATCCATCCAGCGGGATATAACTGTATTTTGTTATTTGTCATATATTTGTATTTAAAAAAAAAAAATAAGTGGGATAAAAGGACTTTCTTATTTTGTTCCCATGTGACCTAGTGGTTAACATGTAAAATGTTAGTCCTCCAAAGTACAGACTGTATTTTAATTAACTCTTTTACCGCCCAAAACGTCAATTGACGTTATTGGCGGTATACAGTGGCCGTGTCCTTAACGTCAATTGACGTCAACGACATTTTTTTCCCCTCAATGGGCAGTGCAACATCTGGTGCAGCACTGCTTTGTGAATGGGCTGGAAACATAAAATAAAATAAAAACACTAACTGTGGCTAGCAGATGGCAGCATTGTATCTCTATTCAATGAGCTCCCAGGGTATCAAATTACATGAAAACATGGTGGATCTTAGGAAATAGAACATTTTCAAGGATGACGTGAATGATCAAAGCGTTTGTCACATTAAATCTAATTCATGTAGTGTCACTAAATAGAAAATATTAGTACCAAAGTCACTGTCAATGTATCTTTTCACAAAAAGCTTGTTTTCTCCTTATTTTTTCCATTTTCGCTTGATGTCACTCAAATGACCTATTTTCAAATGGTGATTACTAAAGAACGGAATAAGATAGAAACATACTCTTTTGTTCTAATGAAATAATGGAATCCAATCTTTCATATGGTATCCACCATGTTTACATATTCATAGCACACAAAATTCTGTTTGCCTTGAAAGATGAGTGAAAATGCTCGAAATCGGCTGGCACTGTGTAGCCGTTGTTTTTTGGATAACGTAATTTAATCTTACTGAATCCTAAAAGATTCTACTGGGGAGGAGAAAAAAAAACAAGCATAAAAAGTGTAGCATATATAACCGGCCAATTGCTTAATGATCTTCACTCCAATGCGAAGTCAAAATCAAATGTGCAGTAAATGAACGTGTATGAGTGGCGCACTGATTGATCTCCTTATCGTAGATCGCAGGTGGCTGATTTGATGAAGGGAAAAAAGGAGCGTTGTCACCATGCGTTGGCTCTAATCTCAATTTGAAATCTCTTCAATCTGTAGATATGACATCAAACGAAACGGCTCAAAACAAACACTCAAACATGCCTGGATTTGCAGAGTTTCACAACAACAAACATTTAGTATTTTAGATGTTCCTAATATACTTTTAAGTCATCATCACATGCATTATTAAGCAGAGATGAACATGTATTCAAAAAGGAAACTGATGAAACAGAAGTCAGAGAGCGAGAGTTTACACTTCAACTGCCAAAAACATCAGGTCAATCGTTTTCCAGCAGAGTGTTTGAAGTATAGTCGTCTGGTTTGCATGTTCGTTTTTTTTTTTTTTTTTTTACCTATCACCCATCTCATCTGGATATCACATTTTTTCTTCTCGTGTCATTGTTTGATCAACATGTGGGTCAATTTTTTCCCTTTCTTTACCTTACAGACACAGTAGCCGTAATGGTGTCGTTTCTGTTGAAAACACAAAGCACATTGTGCCTTTTTTATTTATTTTTTAATGGAGGTTAACTCACTTTTCTTTATAATATAATATTGTATGCTCCCCACTAGTTTAAACACAACATTTTGATTAACATTTTGGCCGTGGAATACGAATTCAGCAGGAAAAATTCACCCGTTTTTATCCATCTCAAGGGGCGGCCATTTTGCTGTCACTTGCTGTCGATTGAAAATGACATCACACTTGCTCAGTAATGGCCACCTGGTTTCTGAGTTTGGTCACGTGACATTCACAAGCTGAGCCACGCTTGGTCGTTACCTGAGCCCTGAGCACATGTGATGTCATTTTCAGGCAAAATGGCTGCCCACTGAAATGGATAAAAATGGGTGGATTTTTGCTGCTTTATTCGCATTCCACAAACACAATTACGTAGTCAGAGTATGCTTAGACTAGTGGGGCTATGTAGAACAGATTGTAAATATTTAACACATGATGATGTCATTGATATCAAATAAAGGTTTTCGTGTTAGAGGCTTAATTCCCCCCCCCACGAAAACTTGGGTCAAACTTCAAAATTTAGGACATTAGGGGTTTTCAAATATTGAATTACTGTAACACAGTTTTTCAAACAATAAGAACAAAGAAATGGGCAGAATTTAAAGAAGCATGTTCAAATTAAAGAGTAGGGATGGGCGAGTATCGGTATCAGGCCGATACCAGGCCAATTTCATGGTATCAGTACTTGCGTGTGCATTACTGAGAATAAGTACTCTTGTTTTCTAGTAATATCACCTATATCTGTGGTTCATATATGTTTGTAGCTCACGTACCTTCGCCGTGTTTAATTGACTCGCTACGTTTGCCGTGCTCTTAATTGCCTCGTTAATGTCGTCAGGGCGGTGGTGCTAAAAATAGAACGGTACTGTTACGGCCCTCGCAGACGCTAATTATAGCTCTTATACACACTACGTTATATTTGCAATGTGGCTTTTTCATTTCCCTTTGGGTTTTATGTATATTAATTTCTATACAGTGCAACTTTCCAAATTAAAAGCATTGATTTCAAAAACATATAATTAAACATCACACACTAAACAGCTTGAGGAATTCTTAACTTGGTAGATATTACTAAATTACTTGAAGCTCTATTGTATTGAATATATTTCTTTGCACTGTATTCCATAAAAATACGTTTTACAACCACATATTTTGATTGGGACTTTTTTTTCTGGCCAATGGTTATTTGTTTCATCTTATTTGTGGATTTTTTTTTTTGATTCATTTTATTGTGTGCTCTATGCAAAATTACTTTTATGAGCAAATTGAAACAATATAATTGCCATTAATTTAATTCAATTTTAAGGAAATTTGCTATAGTTGGGATGTATGTGTCATTTTTTTTTTTTATTATCAGTCTTTTTTTGGAAATTTTATGTATCGTAAGTACTAATGGTATCGGCACTTGGTATTGGTATCAGTATTCGTCCAAAAAAAAGTGGTATGGAATATTCCGAGTAAACACTAATACAACATATGCCTGATACACGAAATTGTCTTTGTGCTAATGTCAATTCCTCGAACTGTCCTCTTTTTTCACTCTAATTCCCATCACTGAGCTGTCCTGTCCTGTCCAATCTTGTCCCATTGCGTCATCACATGGTGTACCATCACATGTTATATTATTCTGCTATTTAGTTTTTCTCCTTTTCTTTGTGTTCTCTTTCCTCCTTGTCCCTCACAATCACAAACCTTGTTCACAATATAAACAACCACAGATGGAGAATTGTAATCTTCATCCGATTGACATTGTACATACAAATCATGGACAAGCTAGGAATGATTGGACTTCAAACGACAATTTGCTTAAAATTTCAATTAGGGAAAAAATACACAAGATAATGTTTCGAAACGTGTCAAAATATGTTTATTATCTAAAAACACAAATCAAATTAGTTATTCGCATTCAGTGTTTTGGAAAAGTAAAAAAAAAAGAGTGATAGTAAGAAACGGCAGTCCAAGGTTTTTGGGACACTTTTCATCAGTGTAAGAACTCCTGACCTTGTTGTATTGTGTGTTTACGTGTGTGTGTAACCTGCCCCAGCGAACCTGTTTTCCGTTATCTATGTGCGCTTCAGGCCCCTGCCAGCACACCTTCATTACTGCCCCAGATAGTGGCATTGGCAACTTGTCACTTGTATTGATTTCTCTTAAACTGCAATTTACATGGATATTTGTGGGCGTCCTGAGGGCAGGCGGCAGGCAGGCGCGCGGCCCCGACACCCTTGCTCTCCTCGCTCCTCTGCCCGAAGGCCCAGATGGAAATGTTTCCATCCAATAACAGTCGCCTCAAAGTGACTTTTTAGTCTGACATCAGCAAACATGTTGTGCTGTTATTTCTGCGCATTCAATCCTATTTTTCTGTTGCTGTTCAGTTTGACTATTAACTCTTGATACATATAAATAAGATGCTATTAACTCATTCACTCCTAACCGTTTTCACTGAAGCAACCCCCTTCGCTCCCGGCTGTTTTACTGGATTTTGACTGATTTTGCAATTCCCACAGAATATTGTGTTCTATTGCTATAAAAACATGGAACCGACCAAAAGAAAGATTGTCTCTTCTTTCATCGTTAAAAAAATTATATTTGTATCTGTTTACGTTTTGCAGCAATTAGCATTAGAATATAGCTAAGTTTCATCATTATTCACAATACTATTCAAAACACTGGAGAAAAGAGCTTGTTGCAGCATAGCCCTGGTTGATCTCTTATACTCTGCTGCCACCTGCTGGCCATTTTTTGTAATAACTACCATTGCTTTAAGTGACCTCTTCAGGTCAGAGGCTACATCAAAGCCTTCTGTATGCTCTAGCATACCCCCCCCCCCCTCCATAAAAACCGTATAAATATGTTTTTGGGACCATAGCTAAGTTTTATCATTATTCACAAATCTGTTTAAAACAGGAAAATAGATTTTTGCAACATGGCCCTGGTTGATCTCGTATACTCTGCTGCCATCTGTTGGCGGTTTTTGTAATAACTACCATTGCTTCAAGCGTTCTCTTCAGTTCAGAGGCTGCATCAAAGCCTTCTGTATGCTCAAGCTAGCATAAAAAAACCAAAAATATATAAATAAGTTTTCAGGATCATAATATTTAAAATAGAACATATTTATAGATTTTGGGGACCAAATGAGTTGAGAGAAATTCCACAGGTTTATGTTGCGTAAAATTTAAAAACAGACGCAAATAATATTTAATCTGGATGAAATATGGGCAGTAACAAAGCCATTTACCGTGATTTGTGAGCGCGAATCCAGCGTTACCACAGCGTCTTGTCCGCACACCCACCTGACCTTCCGCATTAGAGGATCTAAAACAATAACCTCCAGCTAGGCGAGCTGCAAATGCTTTCTGAAAGCCCTGACACTCCATTTTCACACAACAATGCCAAAATGTCACAATCTTCAAAGTTTGCGGCCATTAAACACAGTCCACGCTGTCAGCGGAGTTTTGCCCTGCAACCTCAAGGTTGTATTCAAACGCCTGAACTGCATTACTAAATTACCAGCTACCGATGATTGCCGGACATTTTTTTTATATAGTTCTACTCTACTTATGAAGCTAAATTTAACAGTGTTTCATTGATTGTCAGAGATGTATTTTATGTTAAACTGTTACTTTGGGAACATTGTTGAATGAATATCATTTCAAGCAACCCACACTCTGATCTATATATGTGGGGGTTGAGGGTAAATGCCTTGCTCAAGGGCACCTCGACAATAGTCTAAAAGTAGACACACATCTATCCAACAACTGATGTAATTTATATTTTGTCAACAGAAGGACTTGAACCACCGCCCTACCAACCTATAGCATCCGTCCGTCCATCCGTCTTCTTTACCCGTTCCCATGAGTTGCAGGGAACTTAACCAACTCCTCATTACAGTACTTAATTGGATATATTTTTTAAGTACCTGTAATTATGTATTTATTTTTCTGACTTGCTCTCAATATTAGAAAACAGATATATCTACTTTCTATCTCTGAACCTCTGTGAATGATGACAAAATGTAAATAGAAGGGAATTCAATCTGGAGTGCCTGATTGATTATTACGGTAATTGATATCTAGGGGGCTGTAAAAAAACAACTGGTGTCCCGATTAATAAATGGACGCATAAGCCTGACTGAAGTCTTCCCACACAACACGGTTACTTAAAATGAGTGTTGTTCCGATACCGGTATCGGGAGAGGCCATAATACTGCATTAAAACTGTGGTATCGGCATTGGCAAGTACTAACAAGTAACTCGCCGATACCATTATTTCCGACGCTAATAAATGACTTTGGATGCAGCATCTTGTCTTGCATGTGCACGACATTCACTGATGTGTGACGTGTTCACTGAATGCCGAGCCAAGATATGCTAGTGGCCCTTGAATGCTCTGAACCAATGGCAGGGCAGCTTTTTCATGTACCCCCCCTATATAACCCTAATATTGGTACAATATCTGCCGATACTGCAAAACTGGCTATCGGTATCGGGGGGCCCAAAAACGGTATTAGAATAACACTACTTAAATATTGCATTTTGTTTTTTTTGATAAAACAAAATTACAGATTTGATTATGATACATTGAAGAACACACACACACAAACAGCAAGTTATTTATTATAAATATTTTGCAATCGGGTTTTGCTTTCCAGTCAAACTGTGCATACAGTCAGTCCCCTTCATAAGTATTAGAATATATTTATAGAATATATATATAGAATATATATATATATTAGTGAAAGGGGCAAAGTCATTTAGTGGACCTCAACCCAATAGAGCATGCATTTTACCTCCTGAAGGGGAAGATTGAAGGGAGAAATACCCAGAAACAATCAGGAACTGAGAGAGGCTGCGTTAAAGGCTTGGAAAAGCATTTCAAATGAAGAATGCAATCGTCTGGTGAAATCAATGGGTCGAAAGGCTTGATGCAGTTTTAGCGAGTAAGGGCTAAGTCACCAATAGTAAATGTATTCAATGTAAGTTAATCATGTCTGTTCCAATACTTTTGCTCATTTGAAAAGAAACAAAAAGGTGCTTTGTCCTTAAATGTTTAACACATGCAGAAGTAATACCATGAAATAAAAGCTGGAATTCTGAATTTTTGTCTGATATTCATCTTTTGGGTTGAACTACAAATCTCCGTATACAGCAAAAACAAAGGAATTTCATTCCAATACTTTTGAAGGGGACTATACAGCTACTAAACCAACTTGTTGATGCGACTGTTACAGAAATAAAAACACATTAAGGAAGAAATGCTTCATCCCCAATCTAGTCTAGTCAAGTCATCATAATCCAGACTGCTATTACCTCTACCAAAGTGACGTCACATCTGACCTTCCGAGACACAATGACGGTTCTCCCTGCGGAGAAAAAAAAAGAAGAGTGAACAACTCAAGTATGAAGTAAAATGCCACAAGTATCACAAACAAAGGCGCGGGTGAATAAGGGGGTGTTAGTATATGAGTGCAGCTGGTGATGTCACACCTCCCAGGCAGTACGATTGGACCCTAATTAGAAAGCTGGCAGAGGAACAGATAGGCGTCACGCGTGTCCTGCTTGATTGAATCCAAAGTAGCTGACGCCTAAATTTCCTCACAGGCAGAGAGCTGCGAGAACCCGCAATGGTGATGCTGAGCGCAGAGAAAACAGTCTCCTCCAGACGCGGACTTCCAGCCACAAGGTTGTGATAATAGGAGCTGCAAAAAAAAAAAAAAAACACAACAAAAAAAACAACGCACCCTCCTTTCTTGTGTTGCGAAGGAGGGGCAAATAAAGGAGGCGAAAGAGAAAGAGTCCGACCACAAGTCTCAAGTTATTACGACGAGTCGTTCCGAAAGGGCAGATGGCGTCCGTACTTGGGAACAACAGCCGCGCGTCGGGGGCTCAAGGTGGCCAGGTGAAATGCAAGCTGAAAAGGAGGAGGAGGAGGAGATCCAAGCGAAAAGGTAAAAAAAAAATTTTTTTTAAATGCACAACTTTGCTTGCACGTTTTGACCGATTTGGCGTTTTAACGAGCCGGTGGAGAAACTGAGGTCGCGCGCACCTTGGCGAGGCATCCGAGCGCAGCAGCCGGCTGCGGATTCAGCATCTCCGCTTTCCCTGCAGCTTGTGTTGCTTAAAGTTGGGATTAAATACATGCGAGAACGGGATAATACTAGTGTGGGATTTTAGCCAAAGAAGGCTAATTTGTTTTAATTCCTCCTTCAAAGTGTTTTATTGTTACAGCAACTTTTATTGTTTAAGTCAAAATGGCTTGAATCTGTTTGTGTTCAAATGAACCGTCGTCCTCATTCCACGTACTAAATTACCATGCACGTGCTTTGCTTCCATTAGTTTCATTTAGCAAATAATCCCAATTTGGATGTGTAAAAATCATTGAAATTAACATTAACTGAAAAAAAAAACCTGACCCCCTACAAGATTAGGTCTTTAAAATTAACTTTGACCAACGCTGCATGCAGCTTGTGTTACATTTTGATGACATTTACAGAAAATGACAAAGACTTTGAATTTATTTGTATCTCAGTGATTTGTTGGCATTTGGTGCGAGGGGAAAATGATTATTTTGCCGTGGTCTTTTAGTTCCCCCAAGATGTCAAATCATTTGTAATGGTTACAAAAAGACTACATTACAATGTGAACATGGATTCTGAAAAAAAAAATCCTATGAAAGATATATTGATTGAAAAAATAATTAAAGTAGTGTTCCAAATGATTATAGCAGTATATTAGCAACCCAAAAAATAAGGGGGGGGGGGGGGAAGAAAAGTGTAGTTTACAGCATAGTACTGGGCAAACTGAACTAATATCGTATATAATATATATATTTTTTTTATATCACCTTTGCGACCTTTGCCTTGTTTTTTTTAGGGCATCATTAAACCTTTTTCTTAAGATGTTATATCTAACAAAAATCATCAAATTCAACAGGCTTTTGTAACATGTGAAAATACATAGCCATAGGACAAATAATAATTTACACTCTGCTGCTTGAAGGTGCTCACAATGATAAAAAGTAAATAAATAAATACAATTAAATAATTACTCAACATTCGTCACTATTTAAAAAGGCCAGCACTTGTAAAAAGATTCAATTGCAAATTAATGAAAATATGTTGGCTCATTAGTTCAACCTTAAGGGCACTTAAATAAATAAAAATCATTCTCACCACTTTTAGTAGATATTTAAATAAAATGACCGTATGTATTTTATTAACAGATGACCATACTACTCTGTGCTTTTTTTTTATTATGCTTTCTAAATTCTGACGTCATCCTCCTCCAGGATGAACGCTCGGAGTGTGTTGACACATCCGAATGCAACAGAATGTGTAACGAGCTTTCATAAACACTTAGTACATGCCATCAAACTGCAAACACATAACTGCACCTCATTTCCATCACCTCTTTGTTTTTAATAGCCCAAGTAATTGAGACAAGAGAGACAATATATTCAAATATAGCACCGAGGCAAATGTATTTACATAATGGAAATGACAGAATCGGTTCCACAACATTAAGCATTGCGTATGAATATCACGCAAAGCGTGCACATTAGCTGACAGGCCTTCGTACCGTGTTTTCCGACGACTAATTTATCAGCACTGCTGATTCATTCTGATAACACGGGACATTAGGGTCCAGTTCAGGCGTCCATTGTGAATTAAGTGTGTCTTTGGGAAGCGCAGATAGCCGCTGACTCCTCAAAACCGTGGCAAAAATCAGCATGGATCCTGAAGACTTTTAGTTTTTCGGCTGGAAAAATTAAAGCACTCATTTTTCCCAGCCATTGAATTTGACCAAAAATGGTATACACCCTGATTGAGCTTTAACCATTTTTCATCCAGCCTTAGCAGTATTTAACTGTCTGTCGACAAAATACCAAGTGATCATAATCTTGAGATTCCATACAATTTTTATTTTGTGGACCTAAAGGCAAAAAATATATATATATATATCGCTTGGCATTTGAGGCTTAATCCTTTGAAAAGGATGCAGATTATTTAGTAGATGTGTCCATAAATCCACAGTAAGTATGATTTCTAGAGGTTGGGAACTGATTCCTAACCTCCTGCTGCTTTTGTTCATTTGTTCACTGATTTTCTTCAGAGCGTTTGAATAGTGGAGCTATGGCCACGATTGTTGCCTGTATCCACTTTTCTGGACATAACCAAGCAAAAGATAACCAGTTATACTGCCGGCGGCTCGGCATACCTTTTGCTGACCCTCAAATGATTCACTGACATCATATACGTGGCTGTTAATTAATCACCGTGCTCGGATTTATGTTTTTACCCCTCTGGAATGATTCTGCCATATTTCGGCCACTAATATAACATATAAGACAGCCTGCTGATATATAGAAACATCTGGGTAAAAAGTGCCGCACCGCCTGTTGTAGCACAACCCAGGGTGACTGCCTGCCAAATCACGTCTGTCAATCTTTTCCATCAGCATGACGTGCCCTTTTTCTCCCCCCCCCCCCGTCACCTTTTATCCGTGGCATATGGACCACATATTTGTTGTCTTTCATCCATAATGTGTTTTTTTTTTGGTATCAAACGAAACGTACCGTAAAGATTTATAGGCTAACATTGTACTTTTACAAGCAGACTTATCACCCCCGCACCCTCCAAGTGTGCAGCAGTAGATCACAATATCATCAGGAATGCCCCTCGAGGGGAGCGTGGTAGTGTTTGCCGGCGAGGGGAGTCGCAGCCGGGCAGTTGGTGGGTTTGGTGGACATAATTCATGTTGCAATTATTGTTTCCAAGTGAGGGTCGGCAGAGGGGTCGAGTGGAGGACGGCAGGTGTGAGGGCGAGAGTGTGGGGGGGTCATCGCCATCTCAAGAGGGGCTACGGCCGGAGCATTAGTCAGGGCCTTGTTCTCAATGACACACAGGCTACAACCAACATTAATATCCAAGGATTTGGGGTATTTTGAAAAGTCCTTTATTTTATGTAATGTGTTGAAATGATATTGTAATCCTTACCTTGTAACTGTTTTGACTATGTGAAGAAATAGTTTTTGACGGCCGCGTTTGGCGCATTAGGTGAGCTGGAGGTTGACACACGTGCAAATGCGCTGATGCTTCGTTGTATGGATTATGAACACAAATTTAGTCCATTTCAAAACACCGTTTCCAATAGCAAATCATAAATAATGGTTATTTAAATCGTTGCCAACTTTTAATAAATGAACCGGCATGTTGCGTCTTTTACATTCCTAAATGTTATTTTAAAAAATCGAAGGAAAATGCCTTTTAGTTTTAATTAAACATCTAATCCAAAACATCTTCAAGTTAATTTTTTGTTCATCTATAGACAGGAATGTTTGTGGACACTTTGTTTTGAAGGCAGAATTTGACAAAGCTTTTTGGCGTTGCTTCAGTGTCGTATACGGTTTAAGTAACCAATACCGAACATTGTTGGATTTCAAATATAAACATGAATATAAAGTATAACAAATGATTAAAACACTCACGTAGAATCGTATTTCAGCCATGTCACCCCAGCCTCCCCGGTTTCCTGGCTGTTCAGGATTCTGTGAAGGAATGCTAAGTGCTAAGCTACATGCGGCTGGCTAGCTCCCTACTGCAGTCCGCAGCACAGTGTGGAGTCGCTCTTCTAAGCAATTAATCCTCTTTGCTAGGTAAACTACACTTCCGAAATGTATTACAATCCCCGTTTGCCAGAAATATTGTACGCCATGGTATTTCGACAATTTTTGTTTCTCATTTTTATCAGTATGAATTAACCTCGCCAGCCAGATTGATAATTGTGATTCACTCGAGGTAGTTCTTCACATTATCAATCTGGTACTTCACTCGGCAGAACCGTTCGGCAAAGGCGGGACTTGCTGTGCAATACTTCGAGCTGATTGGACGATGCGGCATCTTTGCACATTTGTTTTGACCAATCAAGGCAATTGATGAAAATCTCGTCTTCCGTCTTGTCTTAGGGAGGGAGGAGTGCAGCACAAACTTTTTTACCAGAAAAAAAATGCACCAAACTCCTCTCACTGTTCAAATTCAATAAGGAAACGGTGAGTAATTTTGCGAGAACATAATTAATTGCAGCATCCATTTGTCTGTTAGGTTTGTTTGTTTCCCCCCCGGCATCGGCGCTTATTGGTTTTGTCCTGCCTAAGCAACCTGATCGATCCGACCTAAAAAACGGGTCGGCTGCAAAAGTATCAGCAAGATGTGTTCTCCGGAGTTTGTGAACTCGCAAATACCATGAGAATTCATCATGCTGGCAAGGTTAACTATGAATGTCCTGGAGACTAAAAGGTGCACCATGCTTCGGCCAACTGTTCACCGCGGCTCCGTTTTTCTTGACCCGTCACATTTTGATAGGAGCTGTCGCATTTCTTCCATTCTTCCAACTCTTTCTACAGATAGGAAATGCCAAATTAAGCTCCACTTGCCTGGCTAGGCTCAAAGTTAGCATCAGCACGTTAGGGGACAAGTATGCTTAACGTACCACTCAATAAATGTTTGATATTAGTTTTCTGCTGGCAACTAAACTCACAATTTCATCTTATGTACCAAAATATTCAAAAGAGCCGATTATTCACAATCATTGTTTATTAAACAACTATTGTTTAGTTAGTATTGTTGGGTGTGAAAAAAATAATAGTAGGCAGCAACATAGCGTCACTGTTGAATCGCTCCAAATTGAAAATATCATAATCAACATCATCTTTAAAGTTGATCCCCGTTTAATATTTGCTACGCTAGGAGTCCCCGAGCAAGCTACTTATTTCATCACTATGCGGTTAATATTAAACCCATAAAAACACCCCCTTTTACAAATCATGACATCATGTAATTTCTCACTGCATATTCTTGTTTACATCTTTTTCTCAATCGACTAAAATTGTCAAAGCTGCATGCGAACCGCCATAAATAGCTTCCTTTTATGTACTGTGCATTGCAGGAAACAGACGGTGCCTGCTGAGGACTGAATGACTGCGTTGATAAATAGCTTGAAATGTCATTTGTGAACAGAGTAAAGATAGTCTCAAAGCCAGATAACATGGCACTGAGAGTTCATTGAGAAAATGCCTGCACTCCACTTACAATACTCTAAATAGGGATGTGTAGTGAAGTGATGCACTGCTCTGAGCAGTCCGAGAGCTGTGAGGGGGAAGTGGCTGTGTGTGTTATGACGCTGCTGCAAAAACAAGCATTCACAAGGTTATTTTTATCCAACCTGTCGCCGAATTTCAACCTTTTATTTTGATTGTTGGAACAGTTCAAATGGCCACTGTGTGGTTTAAAACCGTAGAACCTGATCTTAATTACTTCGATTATCAGAATTTGACGGTGAGCAAAAATATCACGGTATTATATATTTAAATTAGAGCTCTATAATGACCTTAAAAAAAATATATATATATATATTTATTTATTTATATATATATATATATATATATATATAAGTTTAAATAAATAAATCTTCAATTTTAATTCTTAATAAAGTCACAGTGTCGCATCACTATTGAGCTGTTTTTAGAGCAGACCTTTGGGCTACTCACGTCATCCTTGGGGCTAACTGGTACCCACAGCCATTTATTTTTATTTTTTTTAGGACAATGCACATTAATCTACAGACAGTGCGAAACTGCGAATGTGCCGTAAACATTTTTGACTAGCAAACTCAAAACATATTCGCAAATGTGTTTGAACATACTTGGAAATGCGTACTTGTAGGCTAAATTGACTTGCTGGATACGCATACCCATGACATTATGGGGGAAAAATGACGAATACAAATCATGCACTGCAGACATGATAAAACAAAAAACCAAAAATTAAGAATAAACAATCTTTACTTAATTTTAAAACGCATTGGTATAATCTAGGCCAAATACTTTTTTTGTTTTTAAGTCAATACCCCATGACATTACGGGTTAAATACTATGTTGTTTTTTTTAGCATTTAGCCTACAAGTACGTTCAAATGACTTTCGAATGAGTTTGTGAGTCAAAAATGTTCAACAGAGATCTGTGTTTTCAGTATTTCTTCTTGCTCCCCCCCCTCTCCTGGCTTACACGGGAGAAGGAGAAGAAGAAAAAAAGTTAATTGAACACAATTAACTTCAAAGAAAGCAGCTCTTTACTCAAATCTGCAAGCAGCCAATCGTATTGTAACCTGCGCGCTGCGCAGTCGATCCCCTCAGAAACCTTGACTTTTAAAAACCATTGTAAATCGTCAAACCGGTTATTTACCGTCTCTGTTTTTATACACGTTGCGACTTGCTGCATAATTGCATCATCCGGCATCTTACACAGACACATGCGGCCAAGAGTAAGTATTAAAACATGGTCGTGTTGTTCCTGGTTGTGTTTTGTGCCAGGAGAGACCAATGTCACGCAGCTTGTGTGCTGTGGTGAAGAGGGGGGAAAAGGTGCATGTGGGTGAGGGGATACGTTTCACAGATGGGAAGCTCCTGTTTCCGCCCTGAAACGCTTTTGTCACATTTGTTTGTTTGTGCTGATAAACACACACAAGCTTTGCGACAGAAACACCGCCGGCATTTATTGGGTTAATGAAGGTCAACGCCAATTGAAACAGCTCTGCGCTCCTTCTGCGTGCTCATGTGAATTTACAGACGCTTCCTGATTAAGCGGCCCGGTGTTCGAATTCTACAGCTTAGGACACGGTGTCCTCTAAGTGACTGAGCGTTTAGCTGAGGGAAAAAACGGTTATTACTACTGACTGTGGTCTCTTGAGGACAGATGATAAAATGACCAAGGAGAAGAAATGGCAAAACACATTAGCATAATTAGCAATTATCTCGTAATAGTCCCTCTTGGCTTTTTACAGTGCGGTAGTCAGAAAATCAACTTTAAGTTCAGGCAACAAAAAAACAAATTGTTACAGCAAATGGTGAAATGCCGCAGTCAGGTTGCGAAGAATGAATCACAAAAAGCAGAGGCACGGACTGAAAACATGCAGAAGATGACATTGGATGAATTAGTCTTGTTTGATGACTCGCAGAGTTGGAGACATAAGGGCATTACTCACATCTCTTTAAACCTGTTGCACTTGTTGCTATGACGACAATACACGGGAAAAGGTTATTTTTCATCCGTCTGTTCTTGATTTTTAAACAATGATTTTGGAGCACTTGACAACTGCATTCGTGAATATGCAACGCCGCCTAATAAATGTTATTTTTCATCCGTCTGTTCTTGATTTTTAAACAATGATTTTGGAGCACTTGACAACTGCATTCGTGAATATGCAACGCCGCCTAATAAATGGAAATCAGCCTGCGTGGTTTGCGCGCGTGTGGCAAGTGTGATGTTTCTGGGTGGATTCTTTCTTTCGCTGGCATTTGTATAACGCGTGCTGGTATGTTGTAGTTCACAGTGAGCTGTCAGTCTTCGTAAACAGAGACGTACCGCAGCAAGTCAGCAGCATTCATGCCGCCTATCAGTGTGCGTGTGTGTCTGACAAAAGACTGTGATATTTCCACAGTGGAAAAGAGAAAGGTGCCTCTAAGCAACTGTCAAAAGATTTTGAGGTTCTGTTGCGTGTTGGGGGGGGGGGGGGGGGGGACTATTTTTTCAAAATGAAGCTGTTTCCTGCGCTATGACTTATTGTGGCATTTTTGGGAATACATGCAAGTACGCAGTTCAATTGGATTAGGGTTAGGTGAATCTTTTTTTTTTTTTTTTTCCTACAGCTTCCGTTTATAACCGCCTTATTTGCTTTTCAGTTGTACTTTTGTGTTTTGATGTATTTGTAACATTACATGCACTAGGGCAAAACAAATGATCTGCATAAACTGACTTGAAGCATTTGTTTACTACGACGGCGTGTTCGGGCCACGTATAATTTATTGACATTTTTTTTAGAGAAAAAACTCGCAAATTTACCACTTTTTTAATTAGTGAGTTGATATATTGGCAAATTTGTGACTTTATAAAGTGGCAAATTTGCGAGAAAAAAACTCAAACTTATGACAAATACACGTAGCGTAGCTATAGTCTAATGTGAGGATTCGTTGGTGGTTAATGGGGCACTGTTTATAAAATAAAAAGGCAGGATGGAGACGGATTCCTTCTTAATTTAAACTTTACCCGTCATACACGGCAGCTAGAGCGACAACACTTCCTGATCAGCTGACTAACACTAACCAATCAGAAGCTGTCATACTTTAGGTAAATTAAAGTGAATGACGGAGAGCAGCAGATTCGACACATCAACTTAGCAACTTGTACAAAAAAAAATACCCAAATGTATGAATGTGTAAATAATAATTCTGGAAGTACATATACAGTTTAACAAATTAACTTAAATGCTTTGTCGCTGGCAGTGCCCAACGCTTCGAAGTACGAATGCTTAATATCATATGGTTAATCTCTGCTAAAGCAATTACAACCTTCTTATTTTCAGGACAATTCTTCGAGCTGATTGGGCGATGCGGCAATTTGTGCACACCTACCAAACTTTTGCTTTGATCAATCCCGGCAATGGATGAAAATGTCATTGTTGTCGTAGGTAAAAAAAAAAAGAAAAGAAAAGGGCACAAGCATATTTCTTTCAGCTGTTTTTGTCTGCTTTCAAAAAGAAAACTAGGTAATTCTGCGACAACAGAATTAATTGCAGTGTGTTTGCTTGTTTCCCATGGCCTCTGCATTTCTTGTTTTCGTCACAGCCGTATATCCCGCCCCCAAACACAATATTGCTTTGTGATTGATCCGAACCAGGTGGTATGGATTAGTGAAAATTAACGGGAACGGTACAAGATGAAGATTTTGCTCAACACTCCTTGTAGCGGTACAAGTTGAAACGTTTGATTTGTGGAATCGATTGGATTCCAAACGTTTGCCGATGTTACTGCCCGGACCGGACTACATGGCAACGTATGCTCTGAAATAGGACGGCTCCCAAAACACGGACATTCTTGTGTCTTATGTACTTTCGGCTTTTATTGGTTGATATGTGCATTTATCATTTGTGAATTTGAGGTGAAGAATCACGGGTTATTTTTAAACCAAGTTAGCTAGTTTCCTGACGGTGCTAGCTACTAGCGCTAACACAAACAACAACATTGTTGATTCATCACTCATTTTGGTACACTTTAACAACAATTTCAACTTTTGGGCTGCTGGGAAAGGAATATAAGAAACCTTAAGGAGGTTATTTGGCGAGATCTCAAAATCGAACATCTTGACCACCAGATCTATTTTTAGCCAGAGCTACCAACGGCTAGCGGCTCATATATATAACACGATCGCATTATGGTAAAAGCATTTTTACCATCTTATGATGACACTTAACTTAATCAAAATGGTCAGAAAACCCTTTGGTAGACTTTGTCGGTTGGAAATCCTTTTGATTTATTCGTACAATTCCAGACACTTCTTTGTCCGTTCCCATTTGACATTCCACGGACCGTTGAACGGCACACAATGCGGGGCAAATGACGTCATGTGAATACTATAGCAAGGTGATGTTATTCTTGTGCAGGAAGTGTCAGATGCTCGGGGCATTGTGAGCAGGTGGCTCACTGAATGAAGCAAATGTCGCAGGATCCCATGCTGGTTGTTCATTTAAACCATTTGGCAAGATGATGGACGCCATCAACATGACTTTGGACTTGGACTGTCTTTTTTTCTTTAGCCTTGGCAACCTCAGGCTCTTCCATTGGAGGCTCTGGCGTTTGGTCTGCTGGTTGATCCATGACTCGTCACCGGTGATGACTCTCCCTCACAAGTCTGCTCTCATCGGTCTCATCATCAATCACTCTGCCCGTTGCTCGGCGAACTGACTCAGACGATACGAATATAAAAGCATGTGTAAAAACGTTCAATGGCCGCAGAGACCTGAGGTCACAACTCAAGAGCTTTTTCACGGGGGGGGGGGCTCGTGTGGTTGACATATACTGTATCTTCAGTCCTGGAACTTTTCTGACACAAATCTCATGAATTTGCACAATGGTTCTGCTTGAACTGCCCCGTGTATTAAGAAGGCACAACATTTCTCCAGTTTATGATCCTAATTAGCTCTAACTGTGCCATCATCCCCGAGTCATCATGCCTGGAGACGGGCCAGATCATTTGTCGGCCCACAGCCCAACACTTTCAACCTCACCTTCTCTCTCTTTCACGTTCCTCCCATTTCATTCTTTCTTTCCCCCCATTTGATCACACATCACACAAACTTGTATTATCGCCCCACAGCTTGCTCGCATGTATTCACAGCAGGATCGCTGCTACTGTGAAAAAGGAACATATTTCATGAGCAGAAAATAGTTGAGGGGAAGGGTGAGAGAAATACAGCACTACAAAGAAAGAAATGTGTTCTGCCATCAGACCATTTGAAAACAAAAAAAAGCAAAAATCATTGTTTGCGTACCCATTCTTTGGTTGAGTTTGCAGTGATGTCATGCCTGGGCCACACGACAGACAGCACAGCCACCTCGTCTGGTGTGCTGACTTTGCAAAGACAACATTGATACCCCACCTCTTACCGAATAATGAAATTGGATGAAGCGGCTTAACTGTACACTGTCCCTACTCTTCCCATCAGAATTGGGTGCCTATTTGAGATAACGTTAATGAAGGAGACTTTAGCCAAGAATAGACACTTCTTACTGCTGACAGTGAGGTGCTGAGGGAGTGGGGAGCTAACCGCATCTATTTCCATTAATGAGAAGTGTTTTACAAGAGGATCTCTCTTTAGGGATCCCTCCGCGGGTCAGAGAGAATCCCACAGCTCAACAAACGGCAAAAAGAGGAGATGTTATCAAGTCGTGTTATTTCGGATACACTCGTGGAGTTTTGACCTACTGTAGCTGCTCACGAATGTTTGTATTTTAATCTCCTTGCAGGTTTTTTATTAAATAACATCTCTCATTCTAAATGCTTGTCACGTTTCCCTATTAACTCATTCACTGCCTACGGCTGTAGACGTCAAAAATTCATTTGAACTATTTCTATTATTTTAACTTTTTTTTCCACTTTTGTTAAGAGTTTAAAAACCTACAAGAAAAGTATTGTACATTTAGAACAGATATAAATTATAAACTAGAAAAATTCCCGCGGAAATTTTGAATGGGCCTGCTAACTCTTGCAACTCTTTTCAATGAGCTGAACAGTTTAAAATTTCAACCGTTGAAATCGCTCAAGAAATGTGGAAGTTATAATCAACTAAAAGTATTACTGCCCCTTTAAGAAACATGCACATTCACGCACACACATTTGATTTTAACTAACATTTCAATGAGCTGAACAGTTTAAATTTTAAACCATTGAAATCGCTCAAGAAATGTGCAAGTTAACCATAATCAAGATCAAATAAAGTATCTTACTGTCCCTTTAAGAAATATGCACATTCACGCACACACATTTGATTTTAACCAACATTTCAATGAGCTGAACAGTTTAAAATTTAAACCATTGAAATCGCTCAAGAAATGTAAAAGTTCACCATAATCAACAGTATGTTACTGGCCCTTTAAGAAACATGCACATTCACGCACACACATTTGATTTTAAGTAACATTTCAATGAGCTGAACAGTTTAAAATTCAAACCATTGAAATCGGTCAAGAAATGTGGAATCTACCAGAATCAACAGTATCTCACTGCCCCTTTACAAAACATGCACATTCACGCACACACATTTGATTTTAAGTTGTGAGGAGACGTCACGCACCAACACTCCATTGATTTGTATAGGATTACGCTCACCTCAAACAAAAGCCTCTCGCGACTTAACGGTTGAAGATGCAGATTCCAGAAATGGCTCGTTAGAACGGCAAGGGTTTGGGGAACGCGAGCATGTTCTCAGATTTTTAATCGGATGAAAAATGACCAAATGAGAGCAGGTTGAAAACTTATGATTGATCGAAAATGAAGAGGCAAAAACGGCGAAAATTACATTGAAAAGAGATCAAAAATGTGCGACTTCTCCTCGCTTAAAGTGAAAATAAAGGTACTAAATGACACCTTAGCCAAATAAAACTTAGTTCTTCAGAAAGCAGAGGCTTGTGGCTACAAAATGTGCGAATTTGATGTCTAGTGAGCAAAGATTGTGGCCATGGTGACGAGTTGAAGTGAAACTTTTGGAAATATATTTTTTGGTTCCCACCACTCAGACCTTAATTAGTCACACTCTAAATAGGCGACTTTCACCCTTTGCTCACTGTCTTTGAACCCGCACAGGGGGGAGAGCTTTCATTCCTTAATTTTTTTTTTGACACTGAGCTAAAGATGACAAAAATTCCAACAAAATGAGCTAATTTTCATATCGGTCGGTTAATGTATGCGCGCGCAGCGTGTCTTTGAAAAAGGTGCTTGATTGGAGTTGATCATTTTCGGATTCCCATTCATTCCTATGGGACTTTTTGGGGGACATTTTGGGGAATTGTGTCGCCATGGTAACTGGGAATTCTGAGGAAAATAATAGCGCAGCGAGTCAAATCGAGCCGCATCGTTTGATACCTTATTTGTCGCGGTGCGATCTACGGTACGGCCCCTATTCTTGCGGAAAAGTCGCTGGAAGATAATATAAAAATAATAAAAACTAGAAAAATTCCCGCGGAAATTTTGAATGGGCCTGCTAACTCTTTTCAATGAGCTGAACAGTTTAAACTTTCAACCATTGAAATCGGTCAAGAAATGTGCAAGTTAACCATAATCTACTAAAAGTGTTACTGCCCCTTTAAGAAACATGCACATTCACGCACACACATTTGATTTTAAGTAACATTTCAATGAGCTGAACAGTTTAAAATTCAAACCATTGAAATCGGTCAAGAAATGTGGAATCTACCATAATTAACAGTATCTCACTGCCCCTTTACAAAACATGCACATTCACGCACACACATTTGATTTTAAGTTGTGAGGAGACGTCACGCACCAACACTCCATTGATTTGTATAGGATTACGCTCACCTCAAACAAAAGCCTCTCGCGACTTAACGGTTGAAGATGCAGATTCCAGAAATGGCTCGTTAGAACGGCAAGGGTTTGGGGAACGCGAGCATGTTCTCAGTTTTTTAATCGGATGAAAAATGACCAAATGAGAGCAGGTTGAAAACTTATGATTGATCGAAAATGAAGAGGGAAAAAGGGCGAAAATTACATTGAAAATAGATCAAAAATGTGCGACTTCTCCTCGCTTAAAGTGAAAATAAAGGTACTAAATGAAACCTTAGCCAAATAAAACTTAGTTCTTCAGAAAGCAGAGGCTTGTGGCTACAAAATGTGCGAATTTGATGTCTAGTGAGCAAAGATTGTGGCCATGGTGACGAGTTGAAGTGAAACTTTTGGAAATATATTTTTTGGTTCCCGTCACTGAAGCCTTAATTGGGTATCAGAGTGGCGATTACACTCACTGTCTTTGAACCCGCACAGGGGGAAGAGCTTTCATTCCTTAATTTTTTTTTTGACACTGAGTTAAAGATGACAAAAATTCCAACAAAATGAGCTAATTTTCATATCAATCGGTTAACGTATGCGCGCGCAGCGTCTCTTTGAAAAAGGTGCTTGATGTGTGATTTTGTCTTTCCTTTTCCCATTCATTCCTATGGGACTTTTATTTGGGAGTTTTTTGGGAATAGCGTCGCCATGGTAACTGGGAATTCTTATAAAAATAATAGCGCACCGAGTCAGATCGAGCCGCATCGTTTGATACCTCATTTGTCCCGGTGCGATCTACGGTACGGGCCGCATTTTAGCAGAAAAAACGCGGAAGATTAAAAAATAAGAATAAAAAAAATAAACCCTTTTTCTAGGATAGTAATATGTGCCTGCTTGCTCCGCAAGCAGCAGCTTCGCTGCTGCTTGCTCCGCTTAGCAGGCCCATAATAAGAAGAATAAACACTTTTCTAGGGTGGATAGTAATATGTGCCTGCTTGCTCCGCAAGCAGCAGCTTCGCTGCTGCTTGCTCCGCTTAGCAGGCCCATAATAAACCCATTTTCTAGGATAGTAATATGTGCCTGCTTGCTCCGCAAGCAGCAGCTTCGCTGCTGCTTGCTCCGCTTAGCAGGCCCATAATTAATCATGAGTTAACTATTGAAGTCATGCGATTAATTACGCCTGACGCCCCTAATTTTTTATAATCTTTTCTTACAAAAAAAAAGGGTCTATGTTTTCATACTCTTGTTAACAAAAGTGGAAAAAATGTTAAACTAATAGAAATAGTTAAAATGATTTTTTTGACGTTTATAGCCGTCAAGGGCAGTGAATGAGTTAAAGAGGAAATATTTTCCCCTTGCCAGTAGATTTATGGCATTACTTCATTCACTCATGATATACAAGTGTCCCTATTTGACAGTTGTAACAAATGTGAGCTTCAAATTGGGTGGGACTATCTAGCACACCTTTTAATTGGTTTGCATTCTACTCAAACGGATGGGATTGTTTTGTGTCAATATGTAATTTTAAATCGGGCCAGAAGAAAATTACATGTGGCATCCTCCAAGGCTCGATCCTGGGACCTCTTCTGTTTAACATCTACACAGTAAATTCTGTAGTGTAAATGTGACTATTTAGAGTGGGACCAAATAGACAAATTTTTAAAGTAATATTTACACTTGGAAGAAAGTAAAATAAAGAATTGGGGGGGGAAAAAAATTAAGTCACTCAAGGATTGAGGAACAAACTCAACAGCCGATTTACTCCCTGAGCCACACAGCTCCTGCTGTGTGTTAGTAAATCGCTCATGTCAGCTGGAATCTTCGTAACTCCGAGACCAAAAACAGTGTGTTTGGTCTTCTCTTGGATATAAGCAAATAGTAGGAGGGGCATAGCTCAGGTGGCAGTGTGGCAGTCTCCCAAGCTGAAGGTCGTGAGATCGTTACTCAAACCTTGAATTACTTTTTTTTTCCAATTCTTTATTTTACTCTCTTTGAGTAAATATTACTCTACAACTGAGTCTATTTGGACCCATTCTAAATAGACAAATTTACTCCAGAGTCAAATTTACTCATAATTTACAGTGTACATGCTCAAATAACAGAAAACAATAAAATAGGTTACCACAACTATACAGATGACACAACACTCTTACATTTCCATATCGCCAGGTAACCGTAGCCCGATACAAGCTCTGAGTAAATTCATGGAACAAATAGCCGAGTGAATGTCCCACAATTTTCTACAGTTAAACAGAGAAATATTTTTTGGGGGGGGGAACCTAAGGAAGAAGATCTTAAAATCAAATGCAGCTCCAGTCTCTTCAGTTAAAAACCTCAGACAAGGCCAGGAATCTGGACGCTGTCATGGGCTTGGAACTGAATTTTAAGAACCACATAAGAACAATCTCTAATTCAGCCTATTATCACCTCAAAAATATTTGTAGGATTAAATCATTTGCTCCAAAAAACGTATAAACATGTTGTACTTTAAATATTGTCATGGGTTCCATTAAAACGTATTTGTACGTTTTTTTTTAATGTTTATTTTTATTTTTATGCTAGAGCATACAGAAGGCTTTGATGCAGCCTCTGACCTGAAGAAATCGCTTAAAGCAATGGTAGTTATTACAAAAAATGGCCAGCAGGTGGCAGCAGAGTATAAGAGATCAACCAGGGCCATGTTGCAACAAGCTCTTTTCCCCAGTGTTTTGTGAATAATGATGAAACTTAGCTATATTCTAATGCTAATTGCTGCAAAACGGAAAAAGATACAAATATAATTATTTTTCCTGATGAAAGAAGAGACTATAATCATTCTTTAGGTAGCTTATGGTAATATTCTGTTGGCAGTACAGTAAAACAGCCCGGGAGCGAAGAGGGTTACTTCAGTGAATATGGCTGGGAGTGAATGAGTTAAAGAACTGATTTCACAGCAGGACCTTGAGAAACTGGTCCATGACTTTACAGTTAATCCAGAACGCCGCTACTAGATTCCTCTCTTAGGCCACGAGAAAAGACCAAACCTGGAATACTTGTATTCTGTGTCTCAAGTGGTATTTGACTTCTCGTGCCTTATGTAAATGAATCTGATGTCTTGTGCTCCCCTCAGTAAATGTTAACTTTCCAGATCCATGACTGATGGAATTGCTTTATGGCAGAATAGCCCATTGATAATGACGATTGTTTTATTATTCTGCTCACGCGAGCACTAAATAACAGTTTTCCCTCTCCTCACTTTACAGTAAATCTTTTCTCATCCATCGATTGCCTCTAGGGTCTCCTTCAAGGAGAGACCGACATTATCTTAGAAATCCTTAAAAGGTATTAACAATCCTTGCTTGCATTACCTCCATCTGCTGTTCAGCCTATCACCTCTGAGTTAGTACTGATGGCCAAGTTGGATATTTATCAACCTCTGGGCTGCTCTGTGCGGCGCATACGAGCCTGTTTTCGCCCGTTTTAACAGTCACGCAGCGTGGCGTTTATTTCCCCCTTTCCGCCCCGGTTTTGATTTGTACAGCTTGAAGTGGTAGAGCGTAGTGGATGTGTTTGCATTTGCCGAAAAACTAAGAGTTCCAATCACCCATCCATTGCCTGTGATAGCTCAGAGTGTATTTGGTTTGGGCTAGATAAGGCCTGAGTATACATCATTTCAAATTCAGTTGAATTGTTTGTACATACATGGTGCTTTGGCAGGTTTGCTTGGATGGCTTTTAGTATGGTGGTTAAATCCCTCGCCCCCTTTTTTTTCCTTCTGTGCTTTTGGGGCTGCAGCCTTCAATGATGGGTGAAGGGTGTGAAGGATCCGAGGCTTTGAATGTTTCCTTGCATAAAGGACAAAAGAGGAAATGATGTCTTGCGGTTGAGTTGTCAACCTTATACCACTGCACGTATTTCACATGTAAAGGCAAAGTTTGCTTAACGAGCATGCACACAAGACAAAGAACTCATAATATCTGTTATCTACTAAATAAAGCAGCTACATAAAATAACTAAATGGTATGTCAAGTAAAATACACACATCAACTTTTCATGTTAGTGCTGTCAAACGATTAATTTTAAAAGCTAATTAATCGTGCAATATTGCGTAATTATTTGCGATTAATCGCATTTTTCTACTACTATGTTCTGCTATGGTTGGATAATCCACCAAAGACAGTACAACTAATCTGCTATTTGAATTTGCAAAGTGCGCAAATTATTTAGAATCCTCCAACAAGTGTCAAGCAAGAAAAACGGAGAGTAAAACTACCTGTAGTCCGTTTTTATCCATGACTCCTTCGGTGTTTGACTCCAAATGGAGTTACTTGGGTTAATTTTTTAAACACCTTAAAGAATTGAATCTCCAGAGTTCACGCTTTAATTTTGACAGCCCTGGTTTATAAATGTTCATATGCAGGGGTTAGGTTCCAAAAAATACTGGAAATAAATGAAATCCGCAAAGTAGTTAGCTTTATGTTTTACATTTATTATAAATGTTTTAAGGCTCTAAAACCCCTCACAACACAGTTTATACACTTTTCTCATTGAGGCATTTACATTTTCTCACATTTCTCTCGTTTAAACATTCTCAATGTTCAAACCTTCACAAATTGTATCAAATAGGTACAAAATTGCGCCCCCAAAAAAATCAGTGAAACAGCGAGGGAACACTGTATTGAATATTGATTAATTTGGAGGAGCAGAACTGCCCAAATTAAAAATAAATAAATTAATAAATAAATACATAAATGACTAAAAGTGAAGAAAAAAAATGGATATAAAAAATATTATAAAAAAATTAAATACAAAAATAAATATAAATGAAAAAAAAAATATATATATATAAAGTAAAAAGTAAAAATAAATGCAAAATAAAAAAAACAAGACTAAAAACATAAAAATAACTATTTTAATGTTTGCATTTATTTTAATTTTAATATATATATATATAGCGAGAGAGTTGTTTTTATTCACATTAATATTTATTTTTTGTATTTAATTTTTGAATTACATTTTTTATATCCATTTTTATTTTCACTTGATTTATTAATTAATTTATTTTAGATTTTGGCCGTTTTGGTCCTTCGTAGATTAACCACCTACATTGGATGCACTACCATTATGCAATATAAATGTCAAAGCTGCTAAAACCAACTTCTCATCACATTTTCTTTCATTTTGAAACATACCGTTCTGTTGAAGGCTGATTTCTTTTTCCCGACGCAACAAACTCCTGTACGAGCGCGCGTGGGTGTTGAAGGAGAGCGTATACTGGGTTTAATGATAATAGCACCGACGACAGCAGCCGTAATCCTGCCGCTATTCCAGTTGACTGCAGAGAGCCAGCGCTTTGTTCTTGACTCCTATTAGCGTGATGAAGCTTAATTTTAATTTGAATAAGCCATCATTTGGATAAGGAGTGAATTGCTCGCTCGTGTTCTATGCGTGTGCGCCGACTTCTGCGGAAGAGCGTGTGCGCGAGTGTGTGGCGTCTGCATTCTCCAGCAACGACACAGCAATGGAGAAAGCCGCCCACAGGTCAATGAAGCGACCGCTCCGGGCCGCACTTGCTATTATCTCCTTGGCGGCTGTTCCAACCAACGCAATTTCTTCCAAAGGTCTGAAGCTTAAAGCACCAACGTGGCAAACAAAGACTTGAAATAATAACGCAGACAGGAATCAGACGTGACATGAGTAGCATTTGGCCTTTGGTCATTTTGAAGATGGAACTCCAAGCACCTTATCAAATAAGTTTTCTGATTGTTTCTTACGAGTCAATAACCCAAGTGGGTGTTCCACGCTTTAAACTGAAAACATTTTAAGGTCGCGAACTCCGACGTTGTATAAGAATTTGAATTTGCTTTGTTTTTCATTTGACGTTTTTAGTGGTCACTACCAAATATTTTTAGAATCGATTAATCCATCGTTTATTCAATGGATTAATCGACTAATCTGATTTCCCTCCTGATTACTAAAAATCTATATCGAATCAATATTCCTTTTCATAGCCAAATATCGATTCATAAAACCATGAATCAATGCTCTTTAAAATGTCCGCCAAGTGCAAATGTACCCCAAGAGGAGCCCAGTGTTTTTGGCACTTTATTTACATTGTGCTATTGTTGTAATCGATTTCAATTATTATTTATTTTTTTGATGAGGTCACGTTCAATAAAACATACATGATTAATGTAACTACATTTCAATTTCAAACGTAAATCTTCCGATTTTTTTTTTTTTCATACCAATGCGCACCAAGTAAGAGCAAGAAGTTTCTACTATTTGCAGCATTGGTACTTCTGAGAATGTTTTCCGCATAAAAGTCAAATTGGTACTGCATGAAATCCTTAACTGAATCGAAAGTCAATGTGGATCGTTAAACGAATCGAATCGGGCCCTTCTATCTGAATCTGAATCATAACCCAGCCCTATTACTTTTTATTAACCAGTGACTAGTGTTTGTTTCGTACTTCGTATTTGTATAGTGATTTAAAAAAAAAAGAAGAAAAAAAGGGGGGATTGATGTTGTAGGTATGTTACAGGTTTGGTAACTGTTTTTCAAAGTAAAAAACGATGTTTGCAAATGTATTATTTTTATTAAACACAGAAGATAATCTTATTTCATTTACGTTCTATTTTAAATATTTCCAGTGTCCCAAAGATGTATTTATACAAACGATGAGCTAATCAGCAAGCTGTGCATGAAGCCTGATAACGATCCTCAGTTGTGTTGGCTGGGGAGACATGGAAAATAGGCTGGATAAGGGTACTCGAGGACCGGGGCTGAGAAACGGTGCGCTAGAGCATACCAAAGGCTTTGATGCAGCCTCTCAACTGCAGAGAACGGTTGAAGCAATGGTAGTTAAAAACGGCCAGCAGGTGGCAGTAGAGTATAAGAGATCAACCAGGGCCATGTTGCAAAAAAGCTCATTTACCCACAGTTCTGCTCCCAAAAATTTATAAATACGTTCTATTTCAAATGTTTAACTGTCCCAAAGACGTATGTATATGTTTTTTGTTTTTTCATGCTAGCATACAGATTTTTGGCAGAAGAAAAAATACTGATTACGGATTAATCTGCCGATTATTTATAAACATGTATATAATGTATAAAATGACCCCCTCCCCAATTCATTTTCAATGGGTGTCTCTAACGCACAAGCTTTCGCTATTAACTTGTTTGCTCCCAAAAACATATTTATACGTTTAAAAAAAAAAATATATATATATATATATATATATATATATGCTAGAGCATACAGAAGGCATTGATGCAGCCTCTGAACTGAAGAGAACGCTTAAAGCAATGGTAGTTATTACTAAAACGGTCAGCAGGTGGCAGCAAAGTATAAGAGATCAACCAGGGCCATGTTGCAAAAAGCTCTTTCTCTACTGTTTTAAACACATTTGTAAATATTGATGAAAATATACTTTTTTTTTACCCGATGAAAGAAGAGAATCTAATCTTTCTTTTTGTAGGTTCCATGTTTCTATAGCAATAGAACACAATATTCTGTGGGCCTTTCAAAATCAGTCAAAATCCAGTAAAACAGCCAGGAGCGAAGGGGGTTGCTTCAGTGAACATGGCTGGGAGTAAATAAGTTAAAATATTTGTTGATTAATTTGATAATCGATTACCTGTCGATTGATCAATTAATTTTTACAGCTCTTATAGTTTTATATTTACAGCATAAAGGTGTTAGTGATGATTTACTCCCCGTAGGGGAAACTATTGTCAGTTTTCAGCCCGATACTTTTATAATGTTGTAATTACATTCTTCCATCAACTGAACACTATTTATACTCATCCAAAAATGCACCCAGAATAGGTAGATCCAAATTTGCACTGTATTTTATGCTCCTTTGGGAATTTTAACTGTCAAACTGTCCAGCCCGCGCCTCACTGAAGCGGGCCCATGTTCTAAGTTGACCCTGAGTTTGTTTTAACTGCCCATGGCGCAGTTAGACTTTATACGCGCCCGGTTTGCTGTCGAATGGCTCGACCGTATAAACAAGGCCCGGTCCCTGTGTGTGGGTAGTTTGTCATCGCTGTGACTTCAGGGCTATCTAAATAGCGGCACGGGGGGGTGTTCATCATCACACTCATCCTCATCATGGTGAGAGATGGATGACCTATCATTGCACCGGGTCATGAGTTATCACGCACCGGGGGCAGGTGGTTCATGCAAAGGTCAAGGGAGTATTTGCCTTCCAGCAACAAAGACACACATACAGAGACACGCTTACACGCAGTGGTTTGTTTTATTTAATTGTGTCCCTTTTTACCAGTTTGCTTCTGTGTCGTTCTATGCAGTTTCAGTCTGAACACTGAATACTAATGTACGCTATATTTTTGTTTATTAAAATAAAAAAATATGAATAATGAAAGCTGCTTTTCCTCCATCAATGACCAAATGCACTGTACTTTTTTTTTTTTCTAAAGAGCTCAGTATTGTTCATTCGGTAATTTTACCGATTTGACATGTCATCATCATTACTCTTTTTATTTGTTTTTATTTAAAAAGAAAATTTTTTGGTATGCACTCTACTTAATTTTTGCAGCTTTAATTGTCTCTGCAATAACACAATAAGCACAATTACCAATCGCTTTACAATAATGAACTGCAAGCAGTCATGAAAACAAGAACGCCATCAATATGAAAAAAATCACCGATAAGCATTCTCCGTGTCCTGCAGACATCGTTGGCTGCGCAATGTAATGAGCATTAGGCCATATAGAGTGACTCTTTGTTAAAATGGAGAGTGCATTATCATTAGTGCGGGTGCTGTGAAATGTGCCAGACAACCCTGAATGGCGAATAGATTCATTGTCTTTCATTCTCACCCATTAGACTGCTATAATGAAGACTGGTTTGCTCCGAGCACAAATGTACTTCTTTTACAAGACACACTTTACTTAGACACTAACGTTACCTGTTCAGATAAGATAAAATAACATGGAACCTTAATGATCCCTGTGGGGGAACGAGTGTGTTACAGCTGCGGATCATAATAATGACTACATGGAAGGAAAATTGTGGAATTACATAAAAGCATCAAAGAAAGGAGAATTCAATGAGCCTAGTAGCACTCTCAACATTACAGATGTTAAATAAATGTATAATGACGGTTTTAAAATGTGTTGCATAGTTTTTTTCCCCCGGGTGATGCATGTTTTGGTTTCTATGCAAAATAGTATGAGATGGCCACATAGTCTAATAAGAACAGCATCACTAATGAAGTGAGTTGAGGAAATGTCATTTGTAAAATGTGCACGAAATATAGATATTGAACTTGTAACTTTGCATCATAAAGGCTTTACATGATCAAGATTTTTCGGCTGATGAGTTTAGAAAAAAAAAGAAGATAACCGATCACTGATTCAATTTTGATGGCGCAATATATATACTTAAAAAAAAACTTCACGATTACTGACTATATATATATATATATATATATATATATATAAAGTAAAAATAAATACAAAAATAAACAGCAACAGCGGAGCCCAACCTAAGACACGCTTAGGAACGCCCCCTCATTTGAATAACATTTCAACCTGATAGTGTCTGCAGCATGAAATGAATAAATGTGAGAGCAGAGCATTTTTATTGATTGATTGATATTTAATTGTATTTATATATTTATTTTTGTATTTATTTCAACATTTAATTTTTATTTTTATTTTTTGAAGAGAGAGAGAGGGAGAGAGAGGTCTTATTGCCATTTATGTAAATTTTTTGTATTTAATTTTTGAATTATGTATTTTTTTATACGTTTTTATTGTTACTTTTATTCATTTGTTTAGTCATTTATTTATTTTAAATGTTTGCAGTTTTGGTCCTCCACACAGGAGTAGCCAGCTGTAGCTCGTTGCTACCTAGCTCGCTAGCTTACACAGCGCAAGTAGCACCGAGTAGTGCCTCAAACTCTGACTGAATTATTTTGAGCCTTAATGTAGGGCGTACATGCGATTAGATTGTTCCGAAGGACTAAACTGCCGAGTTGTTCCTGCTTCCAGCTTCGGGTCGTTCACACCTGCTGATCAATCATCCGTTGCCAAGATGGCTATCCGATCCATTCCTGGCTGCCCACTTGGCTAAATCACAGCGGTGCCCATTATCATGAGCCAAACAGGTGCTGAGACTTATCGCTCCTTGATCACAATGCAGATCTTTTCGGCGCGCGCGGCGTCAAGCAATCCATTTTTCAATTTGGTCTCCTGCCTGAGATAAATTAACAGATGTCAATTGATTTTCCTTCCTGTGCAACCGTGAGCCTTGTTTACACCTGACAGCTGAGGCGATTTACCCGACTGGTTGTTAAAGATGAACATGCAGCTTGATTAGTAGTTATTTTTAATTGGACTTAAATTGTGTTCAAGTGCGTATGTTGTTATAGTTGTCATGTTTCTTTGCAACTGACGAAAAAAAGAATCACAGACAGCTAAGAAATATTCAGTGAGTTTAGAGTTAAAACGCAACACTCTTCTGACAATGAATGCCAAAACAATACCCAAGACTTCATCCCGCAGTTTTTTTTTTTATTCCACGTGGTGCAATTGTGCAATCCCCCCATTGTTTTTACAGCTTGCCACGTTCACCAGCTGGTTATTACTGCAAAAAAATATGCTTATAAAACTGCCGTAGCCTGGCGCCATCGCGCCCTAACGACGGGAGTCAAGTGGCGCGCCGCAGATATGCCCTCACATGTGCGCTGTCACAAGCCATTGAGTCGAAGTTGGAAAAATGGGAGCCAGCATTGATTTGCTCTAAGACCCTCTCTCAACCCCCACCTCCTTCTGCTCAACCACACGTGCACACACACACAAAGTTGTTACGCTAATATGCAATTTTAATCGCCCTTAACTCAAGATCATAATCAAGCGAAGAGTAATAGAGAAATTTAGTAATAGTTCATTTGCATTTTAAAAAAGCCATGTAGCTATGTAGGCTAATGGAAGTTGCGTAAAACCAAACTAAAAACTGATCTTCGCCATTAACATTTAACGTGTAAATCAAGCCAAAAATTTTATTTACAATAATACGTTGAATGTGCCTCCACTAGTTTAAACACGACATTCTGATTAATATTGAACAGGGATGAGGGAGTACAACACAATCTGTATTTGTCCGACCATCTAAATGAGCTGTATCTGTATTTGGAGTGGGCGTGATATAAACCAGAAATGGGCGCGGTTTAACAGGGGTGGGCGTGGCTTAAGACAATAGGTGGGGCTTACGTCAATACATTACTGTATTTTTTTAGTACGAAATTGAAAAAAACATTTAGTTTGAAATTGATATGGATTCATCAAAAGTTTCTATATTTTTTGTTCATTTGAAAACTATTGACAAAACAGCCTATAGATTCAAATCAAACTATTTTTCCCAAAACTTTTTACAAGCTCAGAAAAATGTATGTGTATGAATAAATATTTACTGAACAGTCTGAGAATTAAGATTCACCTTTTTTTATTTTTTTATCACAATATTAAGGGAACTATTTAGATTTTTTTTTTATGACTCAGAACAGGAATATATATTATATATATAATATATAATACAGTAGGAAATAATGAACTTTTTATGTGAATGAACAAGAGTTGTCATAGCAACATAGGTTTCTTTTTCTAATGTTTTTTGTTTTCAATTTTTATTTATTTTTTACTAACGGATGTTAAGCTGTGTGTGTAAAGATTAATTTGCAATATTTATATTAAGTAATCAGTAAAGTAACTAAGTTACTTTTTAAAGAAACTAATCACTAAAGTAACTAAGATGTTTTCTAAAGCACGTAATCAATGAAGTAACTTATTTTTTTGAAGAAAGTAATCAATAAAGTAACTAAGATGCTTTCTAAAGCAAGTAATCAGCAAAGTAACTAAGTTACTTTTTAAAGAAAGTAATAAGTAAAGTAACTAAGATGTTTTCTAAAGCAAGTAATCAGTAAAGTAACTGTTACTTTTTGAAGAAAGTAATCAATAAAGTGACTAATATGCTTTCTAAAGCAAGTAATCAGCAAAGTAACTAAGTTACTATTTAAAGCAAGCAATCAGTAAAGTAACTACTTTACCTTTTTAGGGTAGCTATGGCAACACTGATCACTGGTATCAGAATTTGCTGCCTCAAGGTCAAAAAAATCTGCTGGGATGCAAGAGGGGAGTGTTGGGTCACACACAGTTATAGCGTGGCAGGTGAGTGAGACTGGATGATAGATTGGAAACAAGAATGATTCCCAGGGAACCATGTCGGTGTCCCGCTCGAGTCAGAAAAGTCTGCGGCCAGTGTTCCATTTTGGAATGTTGGCAGTACCATGCACACCTGAACTTATTGTTGGAAGTTTTGTTGTTCCTCAGCGTTCCTCGATTGCACGAAAGATAAAGACCAGCTGCAGTTCGTCTTCTTCACAAGGTCCATTGAGTGCAATTACGCCGAACAATAGAGGCAGCGCGATGCTAGCTGACTGCGCTAAACACCGCTTCTCTCTGACACGAGCGGAGGCTGTGCCAGATCGAGATGTGAAGTCTACCAGCCCCTTTGTTCTTCTCTGTTGTTTTTTGCACAAGTCGCAGCCGCGGCCAGGAAAACAAGGAGGATGCCGGAATTATGTCTGGCTGATTTGAGGCCAATTGCCAGTTTTGCGGCACATCAGATGAGAGGAGGGGAGGGATGAGAGTGTCAGTGATTATTAGAGGGCTGAGGAGGACGATCGAGGGAGAAGACTAAAGCGTGTTCTTGCCGGGTCTCAGCTTGAACATGACAGACACAATCTCCCACCACGCGCGCGCTGCCTGGCTGGCGGTTGGCCTCAGAGCGGGTGTTCTGGATCAATGCCTGCGGTTGCCTCTTTAAGAGTCTGCTTCTACTTGCTGTTGTGTCAGTGTGTCATAATTAACACTCAACCTCTCGTGCGACAGATGAACTGCCCGGAAGCACACATTGCTGAACTCTTTGGCTTTTTTCAGCCTTCCTGTGTGGAGTTTGCATGTTCTGCCAGTGCTCCCGCTTCCGCCACATTCGGCTGATTTGTCCATATGTGTGAATATGAGTATGAATGTTTGTTTGTTTGTTTATATGAGCCAGTTCCGAGTGTAGCCTGCCTGTAAAAGGCTCCGGTTCACTCGTAACCCTTGTGACAGTACAGAGAATGGAACGGTAGTTTTTGACTCTATTACAAGTAAAAGCCACTCAAGGGTTGAGGATCAAACTCTCACCCTTCAGCTTGGGTGGCAGCCGATCTACTCCCTGAGCCACACAGCTCCTGCTGTGTGTTAGTATATCACTCATGTCAGCTGGAATCTTCCTAACTTCAAAAAACGATGCATATGGTCTCTTGGAGATGAGCAAGAAGAGGGGCATAGTCTTAAACTCCTATGTTTGTAAACCCTTTAAAATGTGCTTTTAATTTTATGAAGCAAACTGAGTTAACTTGTGAATGATGCCTTACATTCCCTGCCATTGACAAGTGTACTTGTCAATTACATTTTTGTCAACGTGGCTTGATGAGGGAGAATGTGATTCTGCTTTACTGTAAATGTCAAACTTTACTGATGCCCAACCACCAGTAGATGACACCATTGCCCTATTTTTCTAAGAAATAAACAGTTTGAGAGTCCATTGGAGTAATGGCTGCATTTTGTGCAACCTACATTTTTCTGGTTGATTATAAAAGAACGGGACAAGGCAGAAAGGAGAGAGTCTATCCTGTCATTTGTCAGATTCGGTTTATACATAATTATTGTACATAATATCGCGTGGGCATTGAAAATTTAGAAATGTTCTCAAATGGCTGGCAGTGAATGAGTTAATTAAGGGGCGCGGCCTAGAGAGTAACATCAGGAACTAGAAGTGTGCTCCAAAAATCGACACGGCAAAATATGGTTGTGGGCCTCAGTGTGTCTCACGCTCTTGCAGTTGCAGCACAGGAACTGTGCCCTTATCACAAGATAAGAACTGAAACATTTTGTTGTTGGAACGCCCCGTAAAAATTTTTTTTTTAAAGAGAGGGCTCTAGAGAGTGTGCCTCAGAGCAGGTAAGAGACTGAGCACATCTCTGTCCGTTCTCCTCACGAGCAAAAAATAATCTAAATCTCTCGTCTTCCTTCCTTATCTGTTGTTTATTAAATGTTCTATGTTTGCTTAGAACTCTGGGTTCCTTCTAAGTTAACTGAACCTGACACTCACCCAAATGTATTAAATGTCTGAAATCGTTATTAGGCCTCCTATGAGTTAGACTGGATAATAATTCGGTTCACATTGTCGTCTTATTTTTCTATCTCGTAAACAATTTTTAATCCCAGCAGCAATGTGATGCTCCATGTTCGATTTTGACCTCTAACCCCAATTGCTGTAATTTCCCAGCAACATCAATAAAGCTTCCCAGTTCTCATTACCATTTGAAGCAGAATGAAGTCCTGCCCTCTATGTACTAAACTGACACTACATTAGCTTTCTCCAAGTATCCGCGTAAGCTGTTATATCAGTAAACACTTTGCTTTACCTGACAGGTATGTGTGCTCCGCTTCCTAAAGAGAGGGTATTTCTGCTCTGCATGTCATCACAAGTTGCTCTCAGCAGCATGCGCTGATGTTCTTAATTCGACAAGGGCGGCTCCGGAAGCCTTCTCGCATGTCATACACTCGCGGCTCACGGTACCGTTCCCCAGACGCCGAAGGAGAAATCAAACGTTAAAAGTGGAGCACTCGAGCGAACAAGCGGCAAATACGGAACAGATGTTCAGAGGGACGTCGACTATTTGTTTAGCCCTTATCTTAGACGCCTGCCAACCTCCTGTAAAGTGGGTGACGGAAGCGGAGAGAAAAGAGAGGGAGGGGTAGACAGGTTAAAGGAAATGACAAGGAGAAAAAGGGAAATCAGTGCTGTCGGTTGAACTAAGTGAAGGGAATGTCAGGGGGGCGGGCTGTTGGATGGCAGAAAAGTGGAACAGCCACACAGCTGCGTGTTGCCGCCGAGGGACCCCGAGATTGGTGTCACTGTATTTCATTGTCAGACACGAAAGGGAGTGAAACACTATCGATGTTTTGAGGTACGGAGAGAAGGCATAAGGATCGAGGTGAGGTATACACTGAATAGAAGTTAAGGAGAAAGACGCCCTAGGGCACCCTGTTACATTTTTAGCTTGTGGACCAGAAGAAAAGGCGCTATTGGTAGGAAAACCGTGCAGATGAAGGTCCTAGAGGTTGCACAATTCAGGAAGTGAACAAAATCCTTGGATGACTATAGTCACACAAACATTTGTCCTTTGGAACACTGTGCAAATAATTAGCTATAATAGTTACAATCATAGTCAGCTCTCCTTACTACAGTCTTACTACAGCTAGTTAGTGGAATTTTGATAATCTAGAGAGTAAGCTGTGGAGAGAGAAAAAAACACTGAATACAATTTGGGAATCAGCCTGCCAATTTTAGTTTAAATCGGCATACAAATTTAATCGAACAAATTATTTTTTTTCAATTAGTTCCTCAGTATTATTTAATCTAAATTTGTCGGAGGTCCAATATCAGTAGTGGATTTGATGACAATAATACACTCCGGACGTCAGTGGTCTAGTGGTAGAGTGTCTGCCCTGAGACTGGGAGGTTGGTGGTTCAATCCCTGGCCGGTTCATACCAAAGACTATAAAAAAAAAATTGCTTTATCGGGGTTAATATAGAGTGTTTCAATGTTTTTACGTTTTACTATTAACAATTTTTGAGCAGTTCATAAAATTTTGCAGGTCCGTCATCATCATTCCATCATTTTTTAAAAGATAATTATGATATATTTCAGATCAACTTGACAGTTAAGGTTTCATCCAAACAACAAATGGGCCCTATGACCTACAAGATATAGCATCCTCTGATCGAAAAGAATTTATGATTCACCATTCTTTCATCATCCCTTGGCGTCAACTGCGCTGATTTATCCCCGTGGCTGACATTACTGTTAGCTCATGTACCTTTCACAGTTGCTATTTTATATTTATTCACAGATATAGGGCAAGGTGAAGTATGACTAATGCGCCTGAAGTCAGATGGTAAGGATAAAAAGCAACGGTGCTACAGCTCAGGTCACTGCTTACACAAAATTGTCTTTTTGTGGCCGTAACAGGAAAATCTTACCAATGCTTCAGTTAAATCCGGTTGTAAAGAAAAACATCCACAGAAAATCGTAACTTGCTGTAAATGCAGGAGATAGAGGGGAGTAAAATGCAGTGCCATTTTGGCCATGATTGCTTGGCGCTGCACTTGTGGTGGTACTCAAAGGGGCTCTTAGAGTATCAGGCGCAGTGAATGATAGCATGAATGATGTCCTTGCCGGGATATATGGGACAGCTGAGGTGAAGATAGTCAAACTAGACCCTAGAGGCAGCGCGAGTCTCTTCAGAGCTCAACCCTGAACATTTCATCTTAAATCAACTCTGATTAAGACCTTACAGTGGTGTTGCCAACAAGCCACTTCCACTCGATCCAAGAAGCGATGCCTAGAGAACAAAGTGGATCTTCCGGGATCAAATACAGTCGGTGTCGCTTTACCTTCGATTTAGTGGCGTTTCAAAAGACTGTATGCGTTATGAAATTATGGAAGAAAAACATTGTAACAGGGTAAAATCTCAGACCATGAAAAATGATGTGGTCTGACGAGACCAAAAGTCCGATTTATTCTTGAAAAACAGCACAAAAAATAGGTGCAGCCATCTTGTGGCATCAAATTCTCCAGGCTCCGAGATGTATTTGCTGCTAAAGGTGCTTCAAGTAGTAAGCGAATGCTGTGAATACAATTGTTACGTAACAAAATGTAGAAAAAGTGAAGCATTGTGCATTCTTTCCAGATTCTACCACGCATAAAAATAGTTTTGAAATTTGAAAAAGGGCCCAAAGTTCACCAAAAAGTTTTTACGCTTTGAGGGGGTGAATTTTGAAGCGTATCAAAAACAGGAAAATGCTAATTTGTCTATGGAAACAGGTCTTGTGAATCACTGCTGGCAAGACCGGATACACGTCGCACGTTTTGACCGGAGATTATGTTGCACGTACGTTTGTAGTCCCAAAGCAATGTTGGACGATAAAGTAAGGTATGTTTGGGGGGATGACAAAACAAAAATATTTTTGGAATTATTTAAAAAAAGTGAATATTAATTCTATTTTAGATGGAAAACAGCAAAGAAATGCTACGGTTTATCAAGAATTACCAATAAAATAACTCATACGACGTCATCGCACGGCGCAATCGCTTCTTGGTCTTCTTCTTCTTTTAAATTACTGGTTATTATTATTACTGGTTGGAATGACATCTCTATGGTGTATACCGCCACCTACAGCGGCAGAGTCCCCGCTCAAAATTCACAAAAGAAGAACAGATGGAAATGGGAATAAGTTGCATGTCCGTTTTACGCATTTTCAGTAAAATTCGCTTAAAATTTTTGAAATAATTGGATGGAAACCTGACTATTTAAAGTAAGAAGATTCCTTTTTTACTTTTGGATTTCCGAATCAAATTAGTTTGATTATCTAACTGTAAAGCGCAGAGGGTACACAGTAGTCATAGAAACACACACAAAAATCTGATAAATAAGGAAAAACAGTCCACCCCTCCTATTTGGTGGTTTACAGCACATTGCTGGTAAACGGCGCATGAACAAGCGGGCTGCAATTTTGAACGCAGCTTTATTTTCTACCGTTTATTTAAGCCCAAAATGGGTCCTGATGGAGTCATCAGCCCCCACTTGCTGGCTAATGGTTTAATTATGTCCATCTGGAGGAGGCTGGGAAGGGGTGCTTGCGGTACTCTCCAGTCATTCGTCTGGTAATTTGTCTTCTCCAGTGCCTACAGACTGCCACGCTGATGGTGCGGAGATGCAATGAAGCATTCTCATGGAAGATCATCCCACCGTCTGCTTCATCCCTAAAATATCCCCTTTTCCTCCTCCTATCACTGTTTCCACCTCTGTGGTGAAATGCGAGGAGATAATAAGACGCCACGCTTGTCAACGTCCTCAGTTGGCACTTGCAGGCTTGTCGTGGATTTATGAGTGGACTTTTTTTTTCTTCCTGATGATGATGATGATGTCTCATTTTAGAAGTTTGCTCAGCGGAATGGCTTTGTTAGTTTGAGGGGCGGGACATCATTACTTAGTCTAGCTATTGTTACAAAGAGACTAAGCTGTACCCCCGTGACGGCAAAATGACATTGAATTACAATTTGAAGAATTAGGTCAATAATAAGTGTCTGAATGAGCTTATTTGACGGTGCTTTGAATCACTTTTTGTATGGGTTCATAATTATTACATGTAATTTAATTGAACTGGATAAATTGAACTATTCAATCTTGGTTTTTTTTTAATCTAGTCTTACATTGGCTTGATTTTTTTTGTCAGTTCTTGGGAAGATTCTGGATACTTCATGAAACCATTGGACCATGGACTGCAAAAAATTGCTATAAAAAGATGGAACCTACCAAAAGAAAGATTAGAGTCTCTTTTTTTTATCAGGAGTTTGCAGCAATTAGCATTAGAATATAGCTAAATTTCATCATTATTCACAAATATGTTTAAAACTGTGGGGAAAACAGCTTTTTGCAACATGGCCCTGGTTGATCTCTTATACTCTGCTGCCACCTGTTGGCCATTTTTGTAATAACTACCCCATTGCTTCAACCGTTTTCTGCAGTTCAGAGGCTGCATCAAAGCCTTCTGTATGCATAAAAAATTAATAAAAAATAAACGTGCAAATACGTCTTTGGGACATTTAAAATAGAACATATGTATACGTTTTGGGGATTAAATGACTTAACATTGATCAAAGGAATCAATATTTTTTTTACAAATAACATATTCACTTAGAGTTGGCATTTACACTTACATTGCTATTCCTGACGACTGTGTCTGTCAATGATGCTGATAAAAACTGAGGGGAAAATAGTTAAAATCTTCCTCAATAGTATGGAAACAGGAGTTCTTTTACATCCAAATAAATGGAAAAAATAGCAGTTATTTTTTCATTTTTATAATTTCAATAAAGTATTAAGTACAGTAAATACTAATCCCCGAAGTTCTCTTTCCCTCATGGTTAATTTGATTGATACTAGATATTATTATTGCGTTTCTTTTTTCCTTTTTCAAAACCAACAGTTTGATTTGCTTTTCACATATGATCTTACTGTTTTCATAGCAGATGTAACGTGCAGTAAATGAGTCAAGTGTTACCATATGCTTTATTCGATGCATTCACCAAGTCCTTCTTATCTGCTCTGCTGTCTGACACTTTGTCTGATCAAGAGGGAAAACACTGTCAACCTGCAACCTGTGCCTTTCAAAGATCAACCCACTTTTGTCTGCTTCCCTGACAGTGGGAGATTACTTTTTTATATCAGTTAAAAGGGGTTAAACGTTACTATCAAAGGAATGGCTTTCCCTTCAGACTTCTCTTTAAACTTGAAATTGCGTTAGTTAGAATGCATGAAAAAAATGTTGTAGCCTGACTAAAAGAGATCATTATGCTGGTTATTATCACAGCATATTGGAATAATATAATTGTGGATCTACCTGTGTGATATCACAAAAATCAGATTTGACGCTTAGTAAGTTTGATGCGTGACAGAACATCATTATTTAAATTTTCTCTGTTGTCACTATTTAACTTAATTATTAAAAATTCAATTTGACTTAAATTCATTTATTTATCTGTATCTATTATTTAAGTGATGAAAGGGATTGAACTGCACTGTGCACTAGTGAAAGGTGTTTATTATGGAGGACCAAAACTCGTTAAAAATTAAAAATAAATAAATGACTAAAAGTGGAAATAAAAACGGATATAAAAATAAAAAATTTCAAATTAAATCCCAAAAATAAATATAAATTGGAAATTATATATATATATATATATATATATATATATATATATATATATATATATGCATTTAATTTTCGAATTATATTTTCTATATCCGTTTTTATCTTCACTTTTAGTCATTTATTAATTTTTAATTTTGGCAGTTTTGGTCCATACTGCCAGGACGAAATGTTATTCAAATGAGGGGGCGGTCCTAAGTGTGTGTTGGGTTGGACTCCGCCGTTGCAAACTGCCTTTCATTGGTCGAGTGAGCGACTCGGCGAAGAAGGAAGTCTCGCCGGCTTGCATTGGAGAACTCCAGCAATGGACGACTATCGTGTCCACTGTCACCACAACTTGCGACTTGAGTTGCTCGACAACAAGTCGCACTTAGGAACCCCCCCCCCCCCCCCCCCCCCCAATTTGAATAACATTTGGTCCTGGCAGTATGGACCAAAACTGCCAAAATTAAAAATAAATAAATGACTAGATAAATAAATGACTCAATAATTAAATCAATGACTAAAAGTGAAAATAAAAACGGAGGTAAAAGAAATATCATTCAAAAATTAAATACAAATGTGTATATATATATTGTTGTTCGTATTTCCATTTAAATGTATTTTTGGGGATTTAATTTTCATTTTTTTATATCTGTTTTTATTTTCACTTTTAGTCATTTTTTATTTATTTATTTATTTAGAATTTTGGCAGTTTTGGCCCTCCATAGTTTATAATATTATGTTTGAACAAAATATTAGCTCTGCCTATATAAATCTATGACGAGTGAGTGTAAAATTTTACAGATATTTGATCATTTTGTTTTTGTTGCCTGTCATAAAATGAAAAAGGTCAGGCAGTTTTTTTCCTGCCTGGTCCGGGGAGGATTTTTGTGCACTGATAAGGCCCACGGAGGAAGACAGAGGGATGGGATGATTGTAAGGGGGAGGGAAAGCGCTTAAAGATGGCAGCCATAGGGGAACGGTATCGGCCTCAATTATGATGGGCAGTGGAGCGCTGCTCGGGAGCAGATGAGCTGAGAGCCGGCCACGGCGGAAAAGTCAGTCGGTGATAGCTGATAATCCCCGGGACGAACCAGGACGAGGCGGTCACAGATAGAGCTGTCCCAGAGTCAAGTGTGACGCTACCTGCTGACAGTGCTGCTGATGAGGATGGAAATGTAATAAACAGTGAGGTCTCAGGGAAATGTACAAGTTAATAGGACCTGGTTAGGACCATCTAAGATAAAGTCTCCATAAACAGGGTTCTTAATCGAATATGGACTCGTACGTCAAATGCGTGTTCGCATATTCAAATCCTGAATCATTTGAATTGTACTTTTGCCCAAAAACACGTCATTGTCCAAAAAAAGAAAAATCCATTTTGATAATAATCGTAAATGGAGTGCACTTATATAGCGTTTTATCGAAAAGCGTTCTACCAAGCCTCACATTCACTTTTTTGAAAACATCAGAGTGTACGCATACGTCACTCTTTGGAAAGGTGATCATTTTTAGTTTCAAATAACTTACGTTAAACTCCAATATCCCCACTGGCCAAAAGCAGAACACAGGGTGCTTTTTCTTTTTCATTTTCAGTTTTAAATCCATGTCTGTCGTAGCAGCTAGTTAGCGCTAAGCTAACACCAGTGAGGGTTTGTCTCTCTTTCCAGCGTCCAAATTTGCAGGCTTTCTATGTGCTAGGGCGTCATCAAAGGCCAACAGCGCAGCAACAAAAAAGGCGTTGATAAACTGCCTAGATGGGCTGGATTCTTAACAGATTAATATTCGGCTCATTAGCTCGCTAAACATTGCCATATGCAATATGTGACTGTATGGCTTCCTGTTCCGCCTCTCTTTGTTGGTCAATGTTGTCTCATTCACTGCCATTGACGGCTATATACGTCAAAATTTTATATTAATTAAACATATTTTTTCCACTTTTGTTAACAAGAGTGTGAAAACCTAGAATATATATTTTATAGAACAGATATAGAATTTGTGATTAATCGTTAGTTAACTAGTGAAGTCATGCGATTAATTACAATTACAATTTTAATCGCCTGACGACCATAATTTTTTATAATGTTTTCTTTCTTTTTTTTAATCGCAACGAGTGAATACAATTTTTCTAATTAATTAATCACATGACTATAATAATTAACTCACGATTAATCACAAATTTAATATCTGTTCTAAATGTACAATAAAACATATATTTTTAATGGTTTCATAATCTTATTAACAAAAGTTGAAAAAGTGGAAAACTAATAGAAATTGTTCAAATGAATTTTTTACGTCTATAGCCGTCAATGGCAGTGAATGAGTTATTTTTTGTGTTTCTCGTATGGGCACATGATTCTGATTCTGATGTACTATGACCTACAAATATAGTTTACTACTAAGATGTTCAGTAAACTCGGAGATGTGATGCACATTTTGAATCTTCTATGAGGATCAAAACAAAAAAAAAAACGCGCACAATATTCACTAAATGTATCAAATGTCGAACTGAACTGGCCAATACAAACATCTGATTGTGTGTGTGTGTGTGTGTGTGTGTGTGTGTGTGTGTGTGTGTGTGTGTGTGTGTGTGTGTGTGTGTGTGTGTGTGTGTGTGTGTGTGTGTGTGTGTGTGTGCGCGCGCGCGCGCGTGCGTGTGTGTTTGTGTGTGTATCACAGTGAACTGAGGTGGCTCATCAGAACACAGATGCGTCCTGATTAAGGGTGAGCTCGGCAGTGACAGAACTGCATTAGTGTGATGTATGTGTTGTTAGCCAGCAAGCAGCTAATTCCAAATTTAACACCTGATTCACAAAACGCAGTCACACCTGAGTGCAAGCTAAGATTTAGTGCCCTTGTCAGACCGCTGATGACTTTCATAAGTAATATTTTTCCTTCTTCCGATTCATTTTGTGTTACATGATGTCGCTGATAATGAATTATGCTTCTGGGTCAGGATTCAGCTAAGAGTGTAGTCATTTAGAAACTGGGTTGGCATCAGAGTCCCTGTGCTGGAGGGAACCCCCGCCCCCTTCACACCCGACCCCAGAGGATTCTTGCAGACGCCACTGTTTTAAAAGATTTTTGCTTTTATTGTATACCCCCAAAGCTGATTGAAAAAATATCAGACAGAGCGCTACCTTTTCATCCAGTTTTCATACACAGCTAAAATAGCAGCGAGAAAGCATGTAATTCTGAGCGGCATCACAAAGTCAGCCCAGTTTAGTGCTCAGTTTAATGATTCACGATGACAGCGTGCACGGGGCCGGGTGATGGAAAACAAGGGTGCGAATCGTGTCAGCCACTGCAGGCTTTTGTCTGCTGACAGGTTGTGTTATTTCCAACAGGTGTATGCGCTGCCTCGTCCCATCTGGCGTTGGTATATTTCCCAGCCTCCGATTTGTCCTGTTTTATGCTGTCCGTAGCGGACAGCCGTGCATGTGTGTGTGCGCGCTCTGTGTATTTGTATGCAGGAGTAGGTAGTGGTGTTCCAGGTGAGGTCCTGTATAATCAAGGTTGTAGCTCTCATCATACCAGCCTCTGACATTCACCCTTGCACCCTTGTACTGTACACCCTGAATTCACAGTGCTACATGAAGTCACGTCTTTAGGTACACCTGCTCAATATAATGAGCCGAGTACAAGAGCTGAAGCCTACTAAGGTTATAATAGTTATGAAATTTACAGTAAAAAAAGACTTTGAATTACAGTAAGTGCAGTGCGAAATATTTGCTTCCAAAGTTACATGCATCATAACAAACAACACAATTTCATACAGAGTTTTGTTACCTAGCGCCACATTTCGGGCAAAAAGAAGCAATTCAGCCACAAGCACGACTGTCGCCTAAGAGTGATGGCATCTTGTGATTTTTTTTTTTAATTGGTTGCCATTATATGACGTGGCCGTGCTATAATACTGAAATAAATTTAAAGTGAACCCCGAAGACTCATGTATTAATATAATTTATATATAATTGCTAAAGACAAAAGCAATGGATATTTTCAATATAATTATATAGTTTTGTAAAAAATATATATATATTTTATGCATTTTCGTTTATTTTATTTTATTAACAGAAAATATTTTTTCAATTTTACTTTTGGTTAATTAGCTCATTATTATTATTTTTTTTTATAAGAGAACCGTGAATGGATCAACTCATGATGGTAAATATAGTGGACAGAATGCACTGTTATTTTTTTTAACAACTTTATTTAACAAATGCAACTTACAACCACAAAAACAATCACATTTTTGGAACCAGGGTTAGGGTTAGTTATGTGTGTGACGTGGAAATTTGTGGTGTCGAGAGAACCTAAAAAAGGAGGTATGTGGTGGGAATTAGGACAGCAACAAGAGATATAATTTTTTTCTTATGATACGGGAGTGCCAGAGAAAACTGTTTGCTATTGAAATGGCTCGGAATATGAATAATAATGCAAGCAATGACATCCCAAATTTTTAGCTCACTGATAGTGCTCCCAAACCGGAGATGTGAGTTCGATCCCCGAGTTGGTTAATGGCGTGGAGGTTGCCTGCTTGAAAAGTTTGGCCACCCCTTATTTATTATGTTATTCGTAGTAGTATTATGTTATTATAGTGAATCACTTTAATAGCCTTCAGTACATCAGTTAGCATACAGTCGACCCGTCAGACTCTTCCTGCCACCACAAACCGCATGATCATAGCGCTAACGGGAAATCTGTCATTGTGTGCTACGTGTGTGTGTCCGTCTCCAATCTGTAATCAGGGCTTGTATGATTGAGTGTGCAGCTGCTGCCACTTGATTACTCCTGCAACACACACAAACACAATTGCACTTGCACATAAAGTTATTTGCTTTTTGTGCGTGATGTTTTTCTCCAACTGAATTGGTTGGCATATGTGCTTGCGTGAGTGTGTTTGTGCGCGGGTTTGCCCCGCAGGGCAACATTCATGCTCCATTAATTAGCACAGCAACCTTCTGACTTTCAAGAGAGGGTGGCAAAATTAGCCTTGCATCTCTGATATACCCCTGAAAACGCTCTGTTATTCCAGCCTTGATTACCGCTCTTATTACTTGATTATATTGACGTGGGGGTGCACGTGCTCGCGTGTATCCGCATGGACGTAAATGTTCCACGCCGATATCATCTCCCAGCTGGAAGACCCCCTGCTGAGAGCCTGAAAACGTTAAAAAAAAAAAACGTTCCTTTCGTTAACAATCCCATCAGATTGGAAAATGTAATCATAACAAAGTGCCGGCTAAATTTATATATATTTTTTTTATATATGCGCGATCATTGGATATGAACTAAACAATTCTGCTGCATGCAGCCACAGGAGAAAATGAAATTCTTCATTCATTAACATTTCAAATTCTACGGGGCATTCCAAGGAGAGCAGAATGACTTTTTTTTTATGTTGACAGATAAATATATCAAGCATTTCAAGGAAGTTATCATGAAATATGTTCATTTGTTTTTGTATGTATGTTTTGTATGGGTCATTTATAACCAAATGTCAAGCAATCTTATGCCCCGCCTACTTTCCAAAACATATTGACATAGGAAAGTATCAAAAATACAGTACGTTTTTTGTAGCTTTAGGAATTTTGTTCATTCATATTCATAATTGTTCCTTGAGGGGTAAAACGTCACTTCTGTTATTCCATTGATGTGCAGCACAGCAGCTAAATGCAGCTTCACCATGTTTGCTTTGATGGCCTGAGTCTGAAGACCACAGAGCCCAACTGGGTTTATATTCGATCAGGATTTCTTTAATTCAGTATACCAACCGTTCAGCGATCAGATTCAGATTATAGACCATGAGAAGTAGGAAAAAAAATAAGTATAAAAATCAGTATAAAAGCCATGGAGACTGAAGTAATATGTTCTAATCTCTTCAATCTGGTCAGAACCTTAGCTGCAGCTGTTTTAGCGATTGATTTGATATGATTGCTGAAAGTCAGGTCAGAGTCTATCAGCACCCGAAGATTTGGGACTCGGTCTTGGGTTTCTGAGGAAAGTGACTAAGGCTGTTTTCTGTTACTGAAAGGTGTGCTTTTGTACCCACTGGGACAAACATGGACAGCGTTCCAGTGTTTCATCAGTAGTATATGCTTGTTGTGTCTACAGCTAGCTAAAGTTTGGTTATGCGTGCACTCCAACAACAGATGAAGTCTTAAAACATGCATACCAAGGAATCGTTGAAGGAGTTAAAGTTAAGTTAGAAAGAAAAAAAAAGTATTGTATTTCTGTTGCTGCCTTGCACATAGGTAGTTGTAGTGCGGCTCTGGTTCACAGCCAGTGCCCTTACTCCTGGTCGCTGGAGATCTCTTGCGCCAGATCCCCATTAAACTGTTAATCAAGGTTGAAAGATACAGGTCAACTCTGGAGTCAGTGGTTTTCTGTTTTGTTGCGTGGGGACTGTTCTCTCCTCCCTCTCTTCCCCCAAAGCGTTTAGTCACCCAAAACTCTGGTGACATGTCACCCAGCATTCATTTTCCTCAAGCACAGTTGCTGACTGTCGGGCTACATATTGTCCTGGCGCTGCAAAAGCCGTCGTACCCACTGGCTAGCCAACATGCTTTGGACACATTGCGCCGCACGTCTTTGGGTGATGTGTGTGCAAAAGACCCTCGCGGTCTTGGGGGTTGAACAGAGACTGCTGATGGCAGCAAGGGTAGAACGGAAAAGGAAAGGCTTTAAATGAAATGATTTCTGTCAGAGAGCTCTGGTTTGACTTTGTTGTGTTGGTGAACATTAGGTGGGGGTGGACCAAGGAGAATTAGGGTCTTGAAGGGGGCTACCATTAAGGAAGCCGTTTGCTGAACTGTCTGAAACCAGTTTCACGTCACACTCTACGAACGTATTCATCACTTAGCCTGGTTGGAGGGGGGGGGGTTGGGGGGGGAATGACTGGAAACCCTAAATTTGGAATAGAGAATTATTTTTCTAGAGTAAAATAGATAAATGAGAGAAATATAATGTTTCCATTTGTTCAAGATACATAACAAGGGTGTATTTCACCCTTTTTGGTCTATGATGAAACACACTGTTTGAATTTAGCTGGAGGCAAACAGTCTAATAAACAATCATCCAGTACCGATGCAAATTAACAAATCAGGTTTGAACCTAAATAACAATGGTGGTGGAACTACTAAAAAGATGAGACTTACTGAACAGGTAGCATGTTAGCATAATAGCATCTTGTTGTCACAGTGTTAAGGATTTCCGGAAGACGTCTCCTAAAGCCCGTACCTCATTGGCTATGTTTACATGCAGTCAATAACCCTTTCTTTAAAAATGCCATGTAAACACGTTCAAAAACCCGATAAGACCCCTGGGTTACCTTTTTGTTAACCTGGATATTTTGGTCATATAAACGCAGTCGGAACACCTTGATTGAACAGGACATTGGCTTGTGTTCTGCGCCTGGTCTGTCTGCAAGGAATCGTGGTCTTCTAAGTACAAGAAGTACTTGTGTGCGGCGCCGTCTCGCGAACGGTCAACAGACGTTTGGCAACAGTTTTAATAGTCGCTAACAGTTTTTCTTGTTGCCAAGTTTAAAGTTTCTTGACAAAAATCAACATTTGTGGAAATGGCTGAGACTTTCAGGAAAATGCCTATTAGTTTGGAACATGGTACATATTTGAGAGCAATAAGAGAAGACTGTGATCTCAAGTGGTTTGTTCTGATTATATTTTCTTACCGCGTAAAACATAGCCAAACCACAGTGTTCGACAACCCATCGACTAATTTCGGAGCCCTGCCATCCAACTTTAATTGAGGAAAGATTGCGAAGCTGACATTCTCAAATAGAACACAGTCGAACTTTTGGTACTCCGAGAAGTGGCAGGAAATATGAAAAGTCGAGTGCGGCGTATGTGTGCGGCGCTTCTCGAGAGGTGGTGTTTGGATGCTGTCTGCTGTCATCAGTATGGCTCCTCGCTGAGTGGGGCTGACAGTTGAGCTGGCCTGGTTGCTGTCACATGTCCTTGTCAGTCCCCGAGTACGAGGACGCACCTCACTATTGTCAGCTTCTATTATCTCTTCACACGCACACACACCACGCACATTAGTCTTTATGCTCCATAGCAGCATACACACATGCATACACTTTCAATGGGACCTTGCGACCTTCCTTGTCTTCTGCATCATGCCCCCCTGCTCATGTTAAGTGTCAGGTCTCACATTCTGCCTTTAGCTGCTTCTCCCCTCGGGCTGAATCAGGACCGTAGCAACGGACCGGCGAGATATTCCTGCCACTGCCCCCGATGGCGCTGCCGGAGCACTTTCTTTCAGAACACAACTGCGGTAGCCCTTCAAGTAAATCATCTTTATTTTCCGACGGCAAGGAAGAAAAAGTCCCCGGGAGAGTGAAGACTGTGCCCGGAACACTGATTCAAACAACAAGGGGTTGTGTATTTGCGTGCAGTCCAAGTTTATTCCCGGATGTTTTGCATCCCAGTCCAAGCTTGTCTCTGGTGGAAGTGAAAACGCCGCCTCGTCTCACACTGACAGCTACGTTGTCACATTCGGGCTCAGGGGGACTTAATAAGGCTGTCAAGTGTTTCATGGGTCCTGTCACTCATCACATGTGGGATTGAGATTTTGCATCATCATTTTTCAGTTTGTTACTACGATTGACGTCAGAGTGTTTTAGTGGATTTCTCATGTTAAGTGTTAGTTTTCAGAATTTGTGTGTTTATTATTTAAGTACGGAAGTGTGCAGCTGCCCGTGCGGAGTAAACATTTTTCAATGGCGAGTGCATTCAAACATATTTAAATACGTTCAAACATACTCACAAATACGTTCAAACATTTCTAATGTTTGTTTCTGTACGGAAGTGTGAAAAAAGTGTGGAGAAAACATTTGATACGTTCGAACATATTTGTGATTACGTTCGAACATATTTAAATATATTCAAACGTGCAACAAAGGTTAATGTGGGCCAAATGCTTTAAAAAAATATATTAACATTTTTTTTTTTCCATTCGCACATTTACAATACACCATCGTATTATGGGAAAATATGATGTTTGTAGCATTTAGTCTACAGGTACGAGTATATTTTAATATATTTAACTCATTTGCTCCCAAAAATGTATAAATATGTTCTACGTATATACATATGTTTATTTGTTTTTTTTATGCTAGCGTACAGATTTTTGGCAGAAGAAAAAAACTGATCACTGATTAATCTGCCTATTATTTTAAAATATATATAATATATAACATTACCCCCCTCCCCAATTCCTTTTCAATGGGTGTCACTTGCGCACAAACCTTCGCTATTAACTTGTGTGCTCCCAAAAACGTATTTATACGTTTTTGTTTGTTTTTTTATGCTAGAGCATACAGAAGGCTTTGATGCAGCCTCTGAGCTGAAGAGAACACTTAAAGCAATGGTATTTATTACAAAAACTGCAAGCATGTGGCAGCAGAGTATAAGAGAACAGATTTGTGAATAATGATGAAACTTAGCTATATTCTAATGCTAACTGCTGCAAAACGGAAACAGATAGAATATATAATTTTTCCTGATGAAAAAAGAGACTCCAATCTTTCTTTTGCTAGGTTCAATGTTTTTATAGCAATATAGAACACAATATTCTGTGGGCCTTGCAAAATCAGTCAAAATCCAGTAAAAAATCCAGTGAAAATGGCATTGATCTTAAGATTTGGGTCTTAATACGTCCTATTGTACAGTATGAAACACATATATACATATCAAAACTAGCTTGAGCTGAAGTAGTTACCTAATGGAAAGGATTGCTTTCCTCCTGACTAACTTCAGCGAGAGACACGGTACTTTTGGTTGTCAGTGTTAATGTTCAGGTGATTGACCTGTAATTTATATAATCACCATCAACGTAGTTTTCAAATGGCTTGGATTTGTGAAACAATCCATCTAGCGCGCCGGGTTACCTTGGAACAGGTTTGAAAGGTGATAATCACCTGTCAAGTCGCCACAATCAGCCGCATTTGTACTGTACAATAAAATGTGACAGGTGTCACTAAAGTGAGCAACACGGGTTTCAATTATGTACTTTAAGGAAAAAACATGGTAGAGTGACAAGACAGAAATGACAAGTTAATTTGCTCTCAATTACGTATCACTGTTACTGTGATTTGTGAACACACTGCATGGCTGGAAAACAACAGGAATGTGATATGCAGTAATAAGGCCTCATTATTAAGGACTTAATTTTTCTGCTGTTCTCAGTTGCGGTTACAGAACATTCGCTCCTTTTAGCTTTTACACAGCTATGACTAGCAAGTGTGCGCGTGCGTGTGCGCGTGCGTGTGCGCGCTCCAATTGATACTGCTAGTCTTGGTTGGATCGTGAAGTAGCGTGGGAAGTGAACTCTTCTCTCTGTCCCGTGGAACAAGATAACGAAGAACCAGTTGCTCCATATATATATAAATAAACTGGTTACTTACTTTCAACCTCTGCCCATAATTGTGTTATTATTACTACTGAAAATTGAGCAAAAAGCTGATATGAATGTTTCTTTTATTAATTAATTTATTTTTATTTTTATTATTATTATTTTTATTTTTTTTTATATATATATTTTGCATTTTATATTTTCTTTTTCCTTTACTTTACTTTACTTTACTTTACTTTACTTTACGATTGTGTTATGTGATGGAGTATTGGATGTCGATTTGAAAGCTGTGTTAAAATTTCTGATTTCTGTTTATCTTGAAACAGACAAATAAAGTTCTATTCTATTCCATAAGTAGACAGAGTCGTGCTTTGGCAATGACATTAATTAGGGTTCCATTCCAATTAGGTTTTAAGGCATAATTAAGCACTGGGTCTAGTCTATTGTATCCTGCTGTCTGATTACAGCCCCCCCCCCCCACCCACACACACACACACACAACACCATCTCCTGCTGGCCAGCACTCACTCAAGTATTGGCCCGATACTGATGCCCGGTATCGGTACTCGCGCATCCCTAATATATATGCATGATTTATGATTCTTTTGTCAATCTACCAGCATCTTAGAAGATGCCAATTGTCAAAAGCAACTGTTGATGATGATAATAGAGACAACTGTGTCAAAGAAAAAAACCTGAAATGACCCCTCAGAGTGACACCACGATAATTAGCATAGCGGGGGAGAAAGAGAGACACGGTGCGGGACAGATAATTATAGGGCCCTAATGTCTGCTGAATGCTATTAATCAGCAACATTGCCCATAGTGCCCTTACTTTTCCTCAGTTATCTCACAGTGTGGTGTGATGATGAGCCTCCCCTCTCGATCCAGAGCCTTGTCAGCGTGATGTGTATGCGCGTGTTTGTATTTGCCTGCCTGCCTGTCTGTATGTGTGCGCGTAGCAATGCATCGATGATAAAGGTGATACATGTGCAGAATTAAAATGAATAGCAAGACCACGCGTGAACAAAGCTCTCAAAATTCTTGTTTTAGCGAATATAGACAGCATACACGATTCCCTAATCTGGATAAGTAGTCAAGTGCTGCTGCGCAGTTCCGTCTCTATTCCCACAATGCATGTCTGCTAACCGCAGATGGGCTTAATGGGCGATTGCCTGGAGGTGTGTGATCACAAAACAAAGAGAGTAAGTAGCCTTTTTTCCCTACAATAACCCTTTTCCCAAAACATGACATCATTTTCTACTTTAACTCATTTGCTCCCAAAAACGAATAAAAATGTTCTATTTTAAATATTGCTACAGTCCCAAAAACGTATTTATACGTTTTATTTTGAAGGTTTTGATGCAGCCTCTGACCTGAAGATGCCTCTTAAAACAATGGTAGTTATTACAAAAAAATTACACACACACACAATATTCTGTGGGCCTTGCAAAATCGGTCAAAATCCAGTAAAACAGCCGGGAGCGAAGGGGGTTGCTTCGGTGAAAATGGCTGGGAGTGAATGCGTTAATTGCATTCCTACATTTCCCAGAGCGCCTTTCAGGCCACTTAAAGGACCAATTGCAAAAGGTTCCGTTCCATTGAGCTGTCAGTTTGTACCACTCCTGTCAAAACTACAAAGATGTTAAGAGCTTTTGTTTGCATAAAGCAGCTGTCAGATTTCTTTAGTCAAAACACAATCTGTCTCCGAGCTGTGTTGAAGTCTAGTCTATGGAGGCTACTTGTCACTGTGTTCTGTATTCGATTTGTTTTCTTCTTGTTTGTTGTTGCAGAGTTTTTATATTTTTATCTTTATTATTATTATTCTGACACAGTGGTTTTAGAAACTGGCTGATGTCTACGGATCGCTTAGATTTTTACTCCAATGTTTGCTGGTGGCTAACAACAAAGAAAATTTTTTCCTCCAGACCTGTTGGAGTCAGTTAAAGTGAAGCCCTTCCAAAAAGCTTGTTAAAAGATGTCCATCCCCTCAAATATTATATAAAACCATCTATTCTGTCACGCTCCACGGAGCCTCTGTGTGCTCTGTAATTGCAGAGAAGATTGAAAATAAGCCACTAAATGTTTTGACCTTTAGTTGGCGTTGCGCCACACAATGTCAGTTTGGATGTTCTATAATTTCCTCTTTAATGATTTGGCGGATCTGAAGACCTCATATGAAGCGTGGAAACCTTGACTAAGAGTCGAGATTTTTTTAACATGAATTCATGTTGTTATTGGTTTCCTATAGAATAAGGTGACCAGGACATGTTCTCGGGTTATTATTGTCTTGTATTCAAAAGTATTTTAGTTTTCATGAATTTGAAAAGAAAAACCATGACCAACATGAAACACATTAACGTCACCTAGTGGCAGAAAATTACCTCAACGCAATTCAATGACTGTTTACTATATCTTTTTAACTTCAAATCACTTTTTGAATTACTTTCTAATTGGGGTCTCAGGCAATATATTTTTTTAATCATAATTAATCGCATGACTTCAATAGTTAACTCGGAAATTTTATATCTGATCTAAATGTACAATAAAATCATTTTTTTCAAAGTTTTCATACTCTTGTTAACATAAAAGTGTGGGGGGGGGAATGTTAAAGTAATAGAAATATGGTGGCATCTTTTAGTCAGTATTTTTATAATAATTCATAAAATTGAGTTAAAATTAAAAAGATGTACTGAAAAAAAAGTGTGATATTGATTTGCGCTGAGGTCATTTTTCTGCCACTAGATGGCATAATTGCATTTGTAAGACGGTGATAACTCAGTGCACTTCTTTTTCTTATTAAGAGCAATCTAATCTTTAACAGGCGTTAGGTCATCATTGTCGTCCTAAAGATATTTTGCTCGCTAATCTTTCGCCACAGAATGCCACAAATGTGATTTTATATTGGAACAAAATGTCAGGACTTAACAGTATTACTGTGGAAAGCTTATCCGTGGAAGTCCCACCAGTTGATGTTGCAGACGTTTTGGAAAATTGAGTTTAAATATGTTGGAAACTGGAAAATGAACTGTAAGCGTCTTTTTGCAACATGCTTCCCTTCGAGCGTGTGTCCTCGCGCTCTTTCTTTCCCGCAGTCTGTACGTCATTTATCACTCTGAGGATTGTTCATTTCTCCCAGTGCAAATATGTTTATTGTTGTCATTCCCTCACAGGCCATTTATTGAGTCTGTTTTCTTACCCTCCTCTCACATTCATTGTTCACTGTGAGAAGTGAGTGCATTTTGAGGAAATCAAACATGTATTTAAAGATAATGGACTGATGTGTGAGTGAATGGCTGGTGAGGAAAAAAAAATAAATCAACGCCAACATCTCAGAGGTAAACATAATAGGAAGTCAACCAGAATGCCTTTTCGCCTCGGCTGTTGTAAAGTCTCCTTTTGTCAGTCAAGGCTCGGCCATTGCTGCCATTGTTCCGCTTTTGGGAAAAGGAATTGGATTTTTTTTTCCCGCCCTCCCTGTTGTTGACTTCTCTCGCTCACCGATGGACAGATTTAATTAGGACATTTCTGATTGGTTTATTCACAAAAGGACACTGTCTGTTCCTCTGAACGATTCATTTTGAGTGGAAGACATTAGCATCACAAATGACATGTCGGGAAATTACGCAATCAAACTGTTGGACGTTTTTGGTTTGGATTTCATGTTGGACACTTTCATTGCTTCAATGTAGTTAATAGCTCAATGTTGGTTGATGACAGGTTCAAGGTGTGCTCGGCCTCTCGCCAGAAGTTTGCACGGCTCCGGCTTGACTGGAAACATTTTAAAACAATTACATGCCGTGGCATATTGCCCTTTACATCGCCGGCACACACCACAAATACTCAATCATGCAAGCCAAGTTAATGGAAGTTATTTGTTTTTGCTCGCCAGCACACGCACCCTTACCTAAAGAAAAGGTCAGAATTTTAATGCCTCTGCCCACTGTGGTAATCGCCTTTTTGTGTAAACCTTCTGCAAGCTAAATGAAACGGTGTCAAACCCGAGTACGGGGTTAACATCTGCCGCTCCTTTTGAATAAGTGACTTGCCATTAAACTTCTCCTCCATGTGTAATCCATTGACGCTGCCTTTCAGGAAGTGCTTGTGGGAAAATATTATTATTATATATATATATATATATATATTTATTTATTTATTTTTTGCAATCATGACAGTCTTTTACTGAATGTCCGTGAAATGTCAAAATGGATCAAGAAATTAGCTAACTATTTTTTCATACTTTTGTTTGAGTGCCATTCATTGTTTAAACACTTATAGATGAAGTTATAATGCAACCCTTTATTCATATTAAAGTAGCAGTTAGTACAGCAGCGTTTCCCCCAGTGCTTTATAGGCATGGCAGCCCGCCAGGCTAAGTGTGGGGAGGTTTATGTAACATTTGACTGCAAATTGTTTTTGTTTTTTTAATCTTGCACTAAAGAAATATACGGAAGCATATTGCATTCACTTGGGGGGGGGGGGGGGGGGGGGGAAACTCCTGTTTTTCTGAGTAATTTTTGGTGGGAAGCTTTGTTTTTTGGTGTAATTTTTTTACAGTTTATTTATTTAATTATTTTTTTCTGTAAAAAAATAAAATAAAACAATGGGCGGATCAGAAAACAGGAGGAAAAATTACTCTGAAAAACAGGGGCAAAAAATATTCAGAAAAACAGCACCAGCTTCTTTTTATTTTTATTTTTACCTCTGAACTCCAAGTGACTTGTTGCAGACTCGCTAATGCCGGATACATCCGCAGAAACTTAACTGTTAGCTTACTAAAATAATGCCCATCGATTGTCATGTTCGTATACTTAACTTTAACTGAGCCAGTTTTATAGTTGAAGGTATGTTGGAGGTATGCGGGAAAATGTCCACCATTAGTGAGTCTGCAACAAGTCACTTAGAGTTCTGAGGTTAAAAATAAAAAATAAAAAAATCCCAAAAAACAGCATCAGCTTCTGGTTTCTGGAGTTAAAAAAAAAAAAATATATATATATATATATATATATATATATTTTTTTTTTTATATATATATATATATTCCCCTTTTTTCTGAATATTTTTTTGTGACAGAAAAAAAAATTCAGTAAAACAGAAAAAAAATTCAGTAAAACAGAAAAAAATATTGAGTAAAACAGAAAAAAAAATTCAGTAAAACAGGAAAGAAAAAAAAACCTCCCCCAAAAATTATTCAGAAAAACAGGAGGTGGTTTTTTTCCGGTGAATGCAATACACTTCTGTAAAAATACACCATTTTTTCAATCTTGCACTAAAGAAATACACCAAATAAAAATAAAAAACACTAAAACTAATAAAAAGTCAGTCAATCAGAATACAGCCCACTAACTAAAAGAGGGATGGATCAACAATACAAATGTTGCCATTTCACTTTTGTTAGGGACTTTATTTCTCTTTTTCTCTCTCCGGAACCATTCCCCCTGACCCAGAATCAATATTGGTACATCCCCATCACCTGTCAGCCTCTATAAACCAATAAAGGTTCACGATACTAGTTTGCAGGCCGCCATTAATTAAGCAATAAATGAACATTTGGAAACCGTTTAGAATTAGCCGAGTCGTCAAGCTTAAAGTGTCAACATGTATATGACTTGATTTTGGTGAATATATTTCTTGGTTTTCACTAATTTGGGGTTATATTTCATGCTGCCGATATAGACAACCAAATATTACTCCCCCCCCCCCCTTTTTTTCCATGAAAGAGTCCGACTGTTTCCAGACAAACAAGTCAAAATTGCTTCCCCACATCAGCATCCAAGTTTCAAGTAGAAAAAAAAAAAAAAAAAGAGTTAATAAGAGTAAATGGACTAACTGGAATCATCTGAATGAAGCAAAGAGCACAGCTGCTCCCCTCCTGCTGCAACGCCTGATTGGTTTAAGAATGCACGCTTAGACAGATAATCAGCATAAATTCATGGGGAAAATTTGTCAGACCGCAAGTGTGTCCTTGAGGGAGGAGAGAGGCGTGACTATGTAGTCAATGTTGTCGCCACACGAGCTGACGCGCACCGTGTCCTAATCCTTCCCCCTGGAACCCAGACGCCGTTAAACTGGCTGAAATGAGTGCCATGCAGGGAGTAAATGGAGGGAGACGACCGACCACAATGGCCGGGAAAGTGGCTGCTCTTGTAAAAGGGAGGATTAGAAGAAGAGCGATCCTTTTGCGTAGGCGTGCCCGTAGAGACAAAGCCCACTGTTTACGCTCCCGCAGTTGTTGCCCACCGTCCTTTGTCAAACGGGTGTAGAGGGACTAATCTAACCAACCACTTCATTAGGTACACCTGCAATATGGAATGGCAGTACTTTGACGTGCTTCTGAGCTACAAAAGAGGGATAACATAGTAGACATATATTACCATTATAATTTATTTTTTTATTATTTTAACAATGCAGATGATTCAGTTGGGTTGCCGCCAGTTTATACTTGTACTATTATAGAGAGCCCAACCGATTAATGAGATGGCCGATTAAATCAGCCGATTGTGGCCCTTGAAACATTAGCAAATATCATTGGCCAAATGACCGATTTTGCAGTTTTTTGTTTGCTTGTGTGTTTTTTTTAACTTTTAAGCATGCTAACTATTTACAGTAGTTGTAGATAAGTAACACTGGTCGCATTATTTAGACAGAATTCTCTCCATAACTTTGTATCCTTAAATTTATATTATTTTTTTGCCATAGCCGACAGATTTTTGTCAAAAGAAAAAACACTGATTACTGATTAATCTGCCGATTATTTAAAAATATATATAATGTATAAAATTACCCCGCTCCCCAATTATTTTTCAATAGGTGTCACAAATTTTGCTATTAACTCGTTTGCTCCCAAAAACATATTTATACGTTTTTTTGAACGTTTAAAGCAATGTTAGTTATTACAAAAACGGCCAGCAGGTGGCAGCAGAGTATAAGAGATCAACCGGGGCCATGTTGCAAAAAGCTCTTTCTCGACTGTTTTAAACACATTTGTAAATAATGATTAAACTTAGCTATATTCTAATCCTAATTGCTGGAAAACGGAAACTGATACAAATGTACTTTTTTACCTGATGAAAGAAGAGACTCTAATCTTTCTTTTGGTAGGTTCCATGTTTCTATAGCAATAAAACACAATATTTAATGGGCCTTGCAGAATCAGTCAAAATCCAGTAAACCAGCCGGGAGCGAAGGGGGTTACTTAAGTGAAAATGGCCATAATACGACCTTATCCAAAAAATATTACAAGGTTATTGTATAGATTTATGTGTCATTAATAAAACCTTTGCTCTTAGTTGTTTACAACTGCTGTAAAGCATTAACCTTTTCTTCTATATATTTTTATATTGTGTTCTTTTCACCATTCTATGAACATTTCCCATGGTAAACGCCATGTAAAGTCTCGCCCCAACATATGAAGATTGCGATTGCTTTCAAATGAGATCATCAGGGCCTCTTCGCCATGAGGGCGATTGCCATTATCAGCAAATGACATTTATACATCTGCACCCAGATTGGAAGTACACCGCCTCAGCTGAATTAACATGAATCACAAGTTTCTGGGGTCAAAATGTGTCATTTTGTTTGCTCGCCATTATTGTTCTGTTTTCTACTTGATCGATCTATAATTCGAACACTTCGTTTTCACTTCAGACCGAGTCTCAAGGCACCTCGTGTAATTGTACATTTCATTATGATAATATTGAAATGAGTGTGGGCTGAACGCTGCGGTGGGTTGCCTTGTGTGGTGAATGTATGCGACGGCATGAATGTGTTAGTCATACAGCAGACAGCGTTTATAGAGTCATTCGCTCTCACAATTACCTCGCAGACCTTTCCCTTCCAAGCGCCAGTCTCTTGAAAATTACACATGCAACGAAATGTGTCCTAAAGCAAAACAGACATTTTTATTTTTAATGTAGCAGCTAATCAAACATAGTCGGAGAAATGCAAATATTTGCGGAATGAAACGCACGTTCACTTATTTGGCGGGAGCCAATCAGACAAACTTTGCCTGATGAGGTCATCAGGATTGCGAATGTGTGTTCGTGTGCGGTATGTGTGATCGGGCTCCCATATAATAAAGACGGCTGCCATCAGTCTCACTTCAACAAGCCACACACACTTTCACACTTTCACACAAATCCCACAACAACACGGTGTCATTATTAGTGGCACATACAGTGTGTGAAACCTATGTTTCCATTTGTGACTATCCATAACTCCAGATTCACTCTCGTCAACCGCGGGATACCACAAGGCTCCGTACTTGGACAACTCGATCCCAATCGACAGACGGAAACCTGCTATTCGATATGCGGCCGAATACATTTTTAAACATCAATTTTTTATGGGAATATTCAACAAAACGTCTTACTTAGGGTTAGGATTCACACATTAAGCATTAGAGAATGTTATATTAATGGAACATTAAGCCTTAATATTTGATTTCAGTGCTGTTCAGACATGAAACAGACTGCAACCTGTTTGTTAAATGCAGTGGCTCAGTTATAAGCCAGAATTTTTAGATAAATAAAAAAAAATTCATACAAATTTTACAGTGTACATGTAGAAGTTTACTGATTAGTATTTTCTAAATGTGAGTAAAAAAAATCGCAATAATCAATTTATAGATTTGCATCGGGATTAATCGGTATTGAATCGAATCGTGACCTATGAATCGTGATACGAATCGAATCGCCAGGTACTAGGCAATTCACAGCCCTAGTAACGACCAATCACGGCTCACCTGTTTTCTGGGTTAGGTCATAGCAAACTGAGCCGTGATTGGTCGATACCTACTTCCTCAGATGATGCAATTGTCAATCGACAGGAAGTGGACATTTTAATTTATTTATTTATTAATTGTACATGAAAAATAATGAAGTTATCAAATTAATTAATATGAACTTTTTACTGCTAAAAATGTCTCAATGAGTCAAGTATCCCTTCAAGAGCCAAATTTTCTCCTCGTTTGTCTTTTCTTCTCGACCAAACTCTCCCTAGTATCAGTCATCTGTCTTTAGCCGGCCGCTTTGCGTTCTCCGGTCCTGGTGTGGTATTACGCCTGCATGCATCACAGACCCGCTAACAAATTACATGGAGTAGCCACTCGGCTTCCCCTCTCACTCAGCTGTCAAGTGGAAGCGGTGAAGCATTCTCCTTTCTCTCCACTCCACTGTCATCCAGCCCTCCGTCTCGCCAACCGGCCCTCCTCTTCTTGGCGTGCCTCCTTCACCCTCACGCTTGCCATCCCCCATCATTTCCTATACCTGCTGCGTCCCTCCGTCGGGGCCCTCTCCATCATTCTCCTTCATTAATCCATCCTTTCCCATCACTTCATGCACATGTACAGGAGAGTCCTACAGCTAGCAAAAGTCCAAAACAACAAATGGAAGTTGTACTGTTGAGTCAATACAGTATACTGTATGTCACTTAGCAAAAAAACAAACAAATGGCAGCCACTTATAGATAACATTTTTTAGAGGGTGGGGCCAATATTCGGAGAAAAAAAACTACAAGTTTATGAAGTGGCAATTTTGCGAGAAAACAAACCTCAGAAACTTACGACAAATACACGTAGCATATCTATAGTTTAATGTGAGAGGATTTGTTGATGGTTAATGGGACACTGTTTATAAAATAAAAAGGTAGGGTGGAGACGGATTCATTCTTAATTTAAACTTTACTCGTCATACACGGCAGCGAGAGCGACGACACTTCCTGATCCCCCTATCAGCTGACTAACCAATCAGAAGCTAGCATACTTTAGGTAAATGTAATTGAATGACGGAGAGCAGCAGATTCGGCACATCAATAGAACACACTATTCTGTGGGCCTTGCAAAATCGGTCAAAATCCATTTAAACATCCGGGAGTGAAGGGGGTTGCTTCAGTGAAAACGGCTTGTTAAAAGTTCAAATGAATGTCGCAGATCATACAGAAATTATAGTAATTTTCACTTCTTTTTTTTAAATTGTCAATTCGCAAAGAAATAGTTAACATTTTTACTGTTAATTTCTCAATAAATAGAAATGTTTTTTTTTTCATTTATTTTTCTTGGGTTTTAAATAACAGACAAATCAAAAAAAAAATTGTGGTAAATTAACAGAAATAGTGTTTATTTTTTACAGTTAGTGATTTCATGTAAATAATTTGAGTTTATTTTTATAGATTAAATTATATTTTTAAAATAAAATAAACAAATGTAAAATAAAAAATGAAATTCTGGTATATTACTTTTTTTCTTTTTTTTTTACAGTGTACATTATTGCCTGGCATACCATGATTGTTCAATTAGGATGCCTTAGTGGAAATCTGCGTCCCACTGAGTAGTTCACACTTTTGTCATGCGTTGCCACTGGGGTTTGCGCGTGCACACATAATAGCTTGTTCCAGTAATGCTTATGTTGCGGGAAAATTGTGGAGTTCAGCTGTATATTGTGCTTAGCTTTTGTACGGTTTCCTACTCAAGTCGAGGTGCCTGAGGGGTGTGTGTCTACCTTGGCAAAGTATAATAAACCCAGTCAGGTTGTGTGCATGGCATCAGGGCAGCCATACATGACTGATGAATAGTCTACCAGAGGAGCCCTGACCTCTGAAGGTCGCCAGGTTTTTATCTGTTTGACTAGTCACATGAGCACACATATTCATAGCCATGTACAAGGACGCAGGCAAACTGTAAGCAGTGAATTGCACCACTGCCTCTGCGACAGCGACACTGACAATATGTTAGTAACTGTAATTCTTGGGATATCAGCTTTATTGGGCATTGTAACAGCATAACTATATTGTTCCTTCAAAATATTTCAAATTACAGCCATTAACCCTAATAATATAATGTCTCCCTCCCCCACCCCCATTAAAACCCAGACGTATATGATCTGACACATGCATTGCACGGATAATCCATTAGAGGGCAGTATCACCCATCTGTTGGCTTTTCCAGCCTCTTCTTTCAACAGGAAAAAAAAAAGTGTAATTATATGTTTCCATTTTGCAGCAATTATCATTGAAATATCGCTAAGTTTCATCTTTACTCACAAATCTGTTGAAAACACTGGGGAAAATAGCTTTTTGTAACATCGCCCTGGTTGATCTCTTATACTCTTATACTTATACTCTGCTTCCACCTGCTGGCCCTTTTTGCAATAACTACCATTCTTCAAGCGTCTCTCTTCAGTTCAGAGGGTGCATCAAAGCCTTCTGTATGCTCTAGCATAAAAAATACATAAAAAACGTATTTCTGTTTTTTTTTTTAAACCTATAAAGACGTCTTTGGGAGCATGGTAATATTTATTAAAATATAACGTATTTATGAGTTTTTGGGAGCAAATGAGTTAATAGTGGGAAATGTTCTTTCTGATTTTTAGAAATACTAATATGTTTGATATGTCTGTTTATTTTTCAATTTTTTACAGTTATAAATGTACGAATTTAAAGCATTGTGACCAGATGTATCAAATGTGACACAAATCAAAAGCCATATGTGGAAGTTGATTTTCAAAATGTTGTTTGTTAAAAAAAAGAACATTAAATACTCTCACAAAGAATCGGAATTTTCTCTCATATATTTCATGGTTCAGGCTTTATAGGGTTAACAGCTAAACCCTTGGCAACAAAAGTGAGTACACCCTTAAGTGAAAATGTCCAAATTGTGAACAGTAATTTTCCTGCCCCAGTGTCATGTGACCACATGGATGCATTTTAAAATGAAAGCAAAAAGTATTGGGAAAATTCCCAAATATTGTGGACCAAGTTTTTTTTTTTTTTTTTTTGTAAACAGTGGACCAGGACCAGACTTTCTTGCATCTAAATATTTAGACATAACACAACACTCTTGCTAATACTCCCACATGCTGCCTTGTAGTTTGATGCTTTTACAGTAGTAAACCCAATAATAATAATAAAAAGGATTATAGTGTTACTCATAACAACTTTAAAAACAAAACAAAAAACAAGGAGGTGTGAAAATTTGACTTTTTGGCTCTCTTGGTGACTAATGCAAAGTACTGCTCCAATCTCCCACCAAGTGGGCCAAATATTCTGAGCCAAGATCTCACAAATTGCCCAGTGGTCCCCATCACCCCAAAATGGCCAAATGTGTTCTGTGCTGGCTTTCGGCCGCAGGTAGTAATTACTGATTAGGCTGCGGGAAGTGGGGAGAAATGCACTGCATAATCAGCAAGCCCGCTCACAGTGGGAGCGGGTGACAATGGTTTGTAATTAACAAGATAATTGGTAAGAGATGGCAAAGATTTCTCAAGTTCGTTCTTATTTGCTTGTCATTTTGCGCAGTTTGCGCTTCTAATCCGTGGCGGAGGTGGCTCAGTCACTAATAATAAAAATGTCTTCCGAGCTTGAATGTGAGAAGTGGAGCAAAATTTGTGTTTACAATATTTGTTTTGTAAATAATTGTGCGTTCTTTTGAAAAAAATAAATTATTATGTTTTAAATAAATTAATGTAATTAAATAAATATTATTAATAATGAATTATAACTAATAATAATATAAATAAATTAAATAAATACATTAAATTAAATTATGTTTGTTTTTGTTTTTAAGCAAAAGGCTGTAGATCTTTTCCAAATCTATTATTAGCCTGTCTGACAATAATAGTGGATTTCAGAAAGTGTGTTTTTGCAGGTACTTGTCTGCACAGGTGTCTCTTTCTATGTGCTCATTTATGTTTATTCTTACCTTCACTCAACGAATGAGAGCTCAGGCAGCAATTTGTTTAGCGCTCCCTTTTCCAATTATATTTCTCAAGATTAAGAAGTCACAGTGGCACTTGTTTCCTTGACAACACTGGCATTGCACCTCAAGTTCCATTAATAAGTGTAGATTTTTAAAAACGGCAGTTTTAGATTTTTTTATTTCTATTTTTTATTTTCAGTTCTGCTCACAGTAGCCAGTAGCAGTACTTCGGCCTCTTCAATTGACCTTTGCTGGAGTGGAATTGCTCAACTTGGCATTGCAAATCATGCCGTTAGGACACTGACTCCCATCACTCTATTTTTGTACAGCACTTAAAAACAACGACCACTGTTTTCTTAAACCCTGGGGCAGCAGATACAATGAAAACAGCAGAGGCCCCAGAGTTGAACCCTGTGGAACACCATACATTCTAAATGTGAATTCATATTGCACATATTCGTCCGACCATTTTCTTTCTTTCTTTTTTTTTTTTTTGCTTAGCACAGTATGAATGGATTACTGTATATTAATAAAAAAAATAACACGATGCACCATCCCAACAGCCACAAATCGACTACTGAGCGCACCAAATTCCCTGCAGCACAGCTGCATGAACAAACATGCTTTTTCATAAGTGAGAGAGGAGGGAAGCGTGGTCTACCTCTCTAAATTGATGAAGCATAAAAAGTGTTAATAATGTATAAGGTTTTCAAAATTCAATCTTGAAAAGGTGCGCTGTTGAAGAAGGGAAAAAAATGGCACAACACAGAGCCGAGTGTATATTTGACAGGTGACATGATTCTTTTTCATGTAATTGATTTGCTTTGCCATTTGTTTCCCCCCCTTTTTCCGTGTTCTGCGGAGCAGTGGAGGCAGCTTGTGTGATAGATGAACCTGATGGAGTTCATTTTTTCCCTCTCCACACCACTGGGTAGCCTCCAGTGCAATGAACGTGCTGCTTTCCTGAGCAGGTTATAGCAGAATAGTAATGTTCCCCACTTACTAAACATGTGTCGCCTATATGTAGGTTTCCAGGCTGCACGGTGCAGGTCTTTTTTTTTTTTTTTTTTTCCTGTAGAGGAAGCAGGGCAATGCCAATTGGACTGTTTTTTTTTACCTGATTATCAATACATAGACATAGCCCAGTTAAAACGGTTTACTCCACATTGGCAGTTCCAAGTTGATTTGTAATCATGTTTTATACTAAAAATGAATAATGAATCCTGTTTGTCTCTTTTCACCCCCTGCTACCCTTGATGCTTTCTTGTAACAGGTAAGAACTATGTTCCCCATCGTTCTGTATCCGCTTGGCTTACAAGTGTGCAATTTCATTCCATGGGTTGCATCACATCTGGCCTGTCACTGGCACCCGGCATACAACCTCAGCTGTATTCTGAACCACAGGTCAGCGCCGCGTCGCCATCCATCATACGCGAGCCGATGTGTTGATCAGCAGTCGAGAATTAGACGGCCTTCGAGCGGGCGGGGGGGGGGGGGGGGTTGTCACGGCTCACTTAGCGTACTTCACTTGGACTTGGTGACTCAAGCGTGCTCGTTCTCAAGGCGCTCAGTCGCAACTTCTCACCTTCCTTCGCAACCTCGTGCTTGCTGTAACACTTTCCCCACACATTTTTAACAAGTCAAGCATTGTGACAATTAGGGCTAAAATAGCGTCATTATTCACATCTGATTACGTTTGGTCTCTTTGATTTCCCCCTTTCAGTCAGCATGACCATGACTTTCTTCCTCCTCTTCCCATCGTGTGCGTTTTGCCCTCAAACACGCATTCCATTTTTTTTGATTGTGGCATGCTTGCTGGATGGGAGCAGAAACCACAATAATTACCACTCTTATGTCAGGCGGAGCTGAGGAATGTAGCCCAAGGGGGAAAAAAAAAAGGCCGCCGCGTGGTGATGCACTGAAATTAATGGTGAATTGGAAATGAATCAATCGCTAATGACAATGTGTGTTCACTCTATTACTACTTTTCTGACGGCTGAAAGCCCCCCCCCCCCCCCCCCCCCCCGGGCGCAGGGCGTCGTGTCACCCGGCGACACAGCGAGCGGTGGGGGCGCCCAGCTACGTTTCCCTCGCATCATGATCATCTCGATGTCTCTCATTTCTCTGTAATGATTTTCCATTCAAGCATAGCCGCCGCCTGCTTTTAGCATTTCAGTTTCTCATAGCAAATCAATTGAGGTATGAAAAAGCAAAGCAGTTCATTTGGTTCAGGTTTGTTAAAAATTCTATTTTACACAGAGGGGCCACAATGAGGTAAGTATAATTGGCCAGTAATGCTGTGTTTACAGCATACGCACTCGGCTCGCCGTTGTATGAACAATTTAATTCTCAAATGAGTCACTCGTGTCTGTCCTCGTAGCCCAAATCCGCAATCGCTGTTCGTGTACAGCAACTGAATCCCGAATCCATTCAAATGGGTTATGAATTGTACTTTCGCTGCAAAATACTAATAATAAATAATAATAGTCCAAAAAAAATCTAATTTTATCATCATGGTAAATGGAGTGCTCTTGTATAGTACTTATCGACAGTGTTAATTCAACACCTGCAGAGTTAAATTTAACACTTCAAAAGTGTTGATACTTGATTAAGTTAAAACAACACTTTAGAAAAATAACAGTTCTGGACACCATTTAACTCTGAATATGTTAAAATTACACTTCAGAGGTTAAAATAAATTTCCAAAAATATAAGCCTGAAATTTGAACTAGAGCTGTCAAACGATTATTATTTTTTTATCAGAATAATCACATTTTAGAATTTTGATTAATCACTTAATTAAAAAGCCTTTTTATCACCATATTTCACCTGCCAAATTTAAAGAGCACCTGTTATGTGTTAGTTTTTTTTACATTTAATGTTATGAGGACGTCTTCAACATTTTTTGATCCACTGCACACGCTCATCCTCTTTTTCTAGTCAGTTAATTACTTGCATAATTTAAAATGGAAACAAAATGTAAGTTATTTAGATAGCTTGACATGAACAAATATTTTGTATGTCATACGCAAATGCATGGAGTTATGTTTGTTGCTCAAACACAACCTGTGCTACCTTTAACATAACCATCAACTGACATCTGCGGTCAAAATTAATAGTGCAATTAATCGGTGTTAATACATGATTAATGCGATCATTTTTTGTGATTAATTAATTAGTTAACGCTTTAACTTTGACAGCCCTAATTTTTTAGTCAACAAAAACTGTCAATGTTTTAGTCTAGTTTTAGTCAGGACAATCATTTTACACCTGTATATAAAAAAAAATTGGAGATAATGTTGAGCATTTAAGATCTAAAACTATTTCACATCAAATGTTCACTCATATTTTTGAGGAAAAACAACTTGACACACAATTACAGTATGTCAACAAGTGGCTACTATAGCTCCATGCTATGAGCTAGTAAATTAGCCAGCATTAGTTAGCGGTTGGATTAACATTCTTGTTAGAACGTTATTGGATTAATGTTATATTATAACTATAACTTACCTTTTTTTTTTTCTTTTTCTTTTTTACCGTTCACCGTGAATCCACCTCCTGTCTGTCCCAGGTGTTTGTGCATGTTGCACTCGCTCGCTGCAGATTTGTCTTGTTTTTGTTCATGAACTAAAATGTCCACAGATTTGAGTCTAGTTTTCATTAGGTGAAGTAAAAAAAATTATCATCTTTATTAGTCAACAAAAATGCATATTGATTTAGTCCCAGTTATGATTTATAAATGAGGGTTTTAGCCTAGTCTAGTCTAGTCTAGTTTTAGTTTTCTGGTGAAAAATGTGTGTTGATGAAATTATTTTTGTTTAGTTTTTGTTGACAAAATGAACACTACCTCACTGTACTTTGTCTGTTTTAAATCCATCCGCTTGCGGATTTGCTGCTCGCTAGCACTAAGCTAACCTAAAAGTATTTTAATAGCGCTAGAGGCCAGCAATGAAGTAATAAAGACAAAGGTGTTGATAAACATTCTACAGTTGGCCTTCATTCACTGCTCTTGACAACATACATTCCTCTGTCACAATAAACATGGCAATGCTAATAAAAACACTCATGCTAATGGCCAATTTGCTACTCATTTCAAGTCACCACCGATTCGTGGACAGCCCTAGAACACACACCCTGCCTCCTATTTGGCGGATGGAACCATGTGGTCCCTTTATCAATCAATTAATTTTAAGGGGAAACGTAATATCTTTAGCTGGGCTGAGCAGTGAAGGGAAGCCGCCATGTCACTTATCCAGGGAGTGCAGGGACCCAAGGCTCAGTGCACATTAGTTGACTGCTCCCCTAGGATTCACAGATCATTTCTCTTCCCTGACGTGGAACATAGCGCTACCCATGGGTATCTGACAGTGTGACATCACCTCTGTATGTGCGCATGCGTACGTGTGTGTGTGGGGGGGGGGGGGGGGGTGACCTACAACTTGGGCCATCAGCACAAACCTCCGTTCCATTCATTTGAGATGCTTTTTAACACCTTAGGTAACAACAAAAGGCGTCAGCTGCTATATATCAGATGGGCTAATTAAACTTTTTTTGCTTACCAGAGCTACTATCCACTTAGCATGTTTACTAGCTACATTTGTGGTGTTGTTGTTGTGTAATAGATGTCAAGTTAGGTTAGCATCGGAACTCCTCTTGGATATGATCTTAGATCGTGGACTGATCGAATCAGGAATCGATCAGAAAGAGGTTGCTTTTGGAGATGAACTGCCTTTCAACCTCATAGATATCATTTTTAACTCATTTGCTCCCAAAAACATATGAATATGTTCTATTTTAAATATTACCAGTGTGCCAAAAATGTATTTTTTTTTATGCTAAAGCATACAGAAGGCTTTGATGCAGCCTCTGAACTGAAGAGAATGGTTGAAGCAATGATAGTTATTCCAAAAACGGCCAACAGTTGGCAGCAGAGTATACGAGATCAACCAGGGCCATTTTGCAAAAAGCTGTTTTCCCTAACAGATTTGTGAATAATGATGAAATGCTAACTGCTGCAAAACGGAAACAGATACAAATATACTTTTTTTTTACTGGTGAAAGAAGAGACTCTAATCTTTCTTTTGGTAGGTTCCATGTTTTCATAGCAATAGAACACAATATTGTGTGGGCCTTGCAAAATCAGTCAAAATCCAGTAAAACAGCCGGGAGCAAAGGGGGTTGCTTCAGTGAAAATAGCTGCGAGTGAATGAGTTAAAAGGAACTGCGACTGTTATGACAGTTTGCTTTATATTATTTATTTGGTTGTTACTAGCATAACTATGAGATTCACTTCTCAAAAATCATTTCCAGTTTAATACATTTTGTAGAAACTTTATTTGGACATATACGCCGCCATTGTTATTTACGTTGTTATTTACCCTACGTGGCTTAACCTTCTTGCTTTCTTTATAGGAGTTACACATTGCTCGTCAGAGAGCCAGCCGTCATTCTACGTCACTATGCACTGAATACGTCCAAATAAAGTTTCTACAAAATGTATTAAACTGGGAAAAAAATGTGAGAAATGAATCCAATAGTTATGTTAGTAACAACCAAATAAATAATATAGAGCAAACTTGTCATGACAGTCGGAGTTCCGTTTAAGGAAGCTCAACAGGTTCTCAATAGGGTTGGGATCTGATTGGCTGGATCGGAAACATCTTAATTTGCCCGATCGATCAATGACATCATTGATCGCCTCCATGAAAAAATACATTACAAGTTATATTTAATGTTAATCAGTGTTTTTCGAGGATTTTTTTTTTCAACTGTGTGAAACATATTTAAGAGTGCCAGTTTGAAGAAGAAAAAATATCAAAGACATATAAATCTGTAGCAAGATCTGAGTACTGTATACTGAAAGGAGGATTCTGAACCTCAAGTCATGAAATTAACTGATGTAAAAAATAATGAAATAAAGGGGGGGGGGCGTTGGCATGAGAAGAGCTGCCTTATCATGCAACAGAAACCTGCGATCATCCTTGGAGGAAGATTAGCGAGCGGACTGGTGAGCCTGTGAATACCCTTCACTGTGTGAGCAGGTGGCCTCCCATATCAAGTGCAGCACATTAATCCAGCCAGTTAACAAATAGGCAGCCTGGCTAATAGAGCACTGCCAGAGGCTTATGTTTCCACCATTAGAGGGGGGAGTCGTTTAATTTGTCTCTGCTTTGGACAAGGATAGAGAAGGAAGAGGTGATCAAGTGAGGTAGGGATTGATAAAGAAGCAGAAAAAAAAAAAACTAGCTGGGGGGAAAGTGCCAAGCTCGGTGAATAGAGAGATGTGAGATTGTGTTGTCAGCAATTTCAAATACAAGCTGCTGTTCGCTCGAAATGTTTGCCTGGCGTTTTGTCAGTCATAAGCGGTGTCAAGTGAACGGCACGTAATTTGTTTGGAAAAGGCCCAAGAGATTTATCGGCGGGAACTCACCACTTTAGATCCACATTACAAATTGTCCGATGATAATGGATGAATGATGAACACTCCAGACACGTCATAAAAAATATGTTTCGATTGCCAAAATTTCCCAAAAAGTTTACCTTCTATTTCGTGCAAAGCCAGGAGTCTACAACTGTTTGTTAGTTTTTTTAAATTAGGATTTGTTTTGTTTTTTTAGCATTCAAATCTATTGTATATCAATAATTTAAATATGCAGTTAAAATAAAGTATTTGTGACTGAGTATCAAGGGGCCTTAAGAATACTGCATCCAATTGAAAATGGCAGAAAAATCACAGATATTAAAAAATAATAAATGTTCCCCATCTTGTGGGGATGGCCAGAGAGCAGTGTTGCCACAGTAACCTTGACGAAGTAACTTATTACTTACACTTTATAGCAAGGAATCAGTACCTTAATTACTTGCTTTAAAAAGTAACTTACTTTATTGATTGATTGCTTTAAAAAGTAACTAAGTAACTTAACTCATTATTTATTTTAAAAAGTTTGAGCTAAGTTAGTTAAAACTAAGTTAGATTACAAGTTACTAAATCAGATTACAATTTACTTTGCCACTTAATCCGAAGTGTGTTTTTAACAGTGATTTTTAAGTGCAAAGTTTGTTTTTACTAAAGATAAAATAAATATGGATATTTTTTTAACTTAAGTTGTAATTATTTAAATTTTTTAAATAATGTTTTTTCAGGATATATTTTTTTTAAATAAGAATGGAAAAAGGTAGTGTTATTTACTTGACATACTTAACTACTTAACACTGTCGACTAAACAGTGTGTGGAGCAATCCTCAATATTTTTGTTTTTAGCTAACACCAACCCAAAATATTTTTTGTACTTGCATCTTGAAAACATGAATCTCTCTCCTTTGAAATTTTCTTATTATAAAGTGCTACTTTGTATCGCTGCAATGGCCACCCCCGGCTACCACGTAGCGCCGCCCCTGATTATAGGCTGTAATTTATTGTAAACATCCTTTCATGTAACCCTATTTATTAACCCAAACATACTGTGATTATGTTATTGTGATTTTTATTCTCCACACTTTTTTTTGCCGTGTAACAACTCCCACACAATACTTCCGATTTACACTGTTCAAATTTGCTTCAAAAATTCACGCATCCCGTGTTTATATATCGTCTGATTCCACTATACTTACAGTATTCGCACAATTTAACGTTAAATATCAACTTGTCCTCATTCATTTTCAATGGGACAGACATTGAAATTTTTCTAAGTATCACTTCCCACGCCCACTTCCATACATATAGCTTAACATCATTACCATACTGCTCAATGGCACAGTTGGTAAAGTGCATTGTCCAGTAACCAGGAGTGAATAATTTCATAATTTATCCCTCAATTTACTTCATAAGCGTTCCACATGCATTCAAATCTTAGAATTCAGCTATTAGCATTCAGCATTCCCACGCAATTTCTCCAGAAATTGCACTTTGTCTAGTTATATGTATATATTTCTAATTATTTCATTAATTATTGTTCCATGTCGAAGACAGAATTCATTGTTTGTTTTTTTAAATGGCGTCAGACCTGAGATGGTAGAGAATTGTGACTTTATTGACAGTAACCTGCCGCCTAATTGACAATTTCAGAATGCGGGTAATTTGTGTGCCGTTCTAAGTTGATTGTCCCCTGTACAATATTTTTTACCCCCATTATCTGTCAAGGGAATGACTAGCCAAGCTATGTTTGCACATGGGTTGAGGACTGGCCATTGATGAATTATCCTCGTCTTCACCGAGCCTCATTTTCAACCGACGCGTATTAGATTACCGTACCATGCGCGTTAACAAAAGAATCAATTGGCAGAACTCCTCTGGGAATATGTTTTTATAATCCAGCCATAATGAGTGAAAGTTAAGGAAATGTGAAACGCTAAGCAGGAATAAGTCATTGGACATGCTGAACTAGCCTGGGAGGGCCTGAGTGCTCAAAGAGGCGCATAATGCTGTTGGATAGCTCCTAAATGAAAGTGACGTGACAGCGTTAATGAGACAGCTTCACATTACACGCCATTCCTGCCGTAGGGACACATTAGAACTGACTTAATGAGAGGAGATATTGTACACAGGCGAGTATGTAGTGCGGAGCGACGAGACCACCGGCCTCGCTGGTGAGGTACCAGCCACCGCAGCGTGCGAGTGGTTTGTTAAAGTGGCTGACAGGGATGGGTAAGAGGGAACGCACTGGAGCAGTTCTCATTACTGACAGCAGGTCAGGCGTTGCTTTGTCAAAAACAGCAGGCTTCAAATGACAACACTTTTGCCTGCCGGTCTTGGGGGGGGAGGAAATTCACTACAGCGTTAAGTTATTGTAAGTGATATCGTCAGGAACTGTGACAGTTTATATGTGTTGGGATGATTTACCTTTTGACGCACCTCAATGGTAAGTATCATTTGAATACGCGTCTACCTGAATTGTTCTTTGTTGTCCCTTCGGCGGACAGGGTTGACACTTACCACACAAGCTACTGTAAATGGATGTCCCATATCATGCTGTTACCGATTCATCATAAAGAGAGCAATCAATCTTCTGTGTTTAAAAAAAAATATATATATATCATTTATAAAAAGGAAATTACAACTGGTGGTATGCGGGTCCTCATTTGCAAATGCAATCAAATGCAAGTATAAATCTCCTTACAAGATCCACTTAATCTAGAGCTCTTTCGCAGCAACTCTCGAGTGAATTTATTTCCAAAGTCCTCTTCAGATCACTCCAAACAAGTCTGGCACTGGGGGAGTTATATTAGAAATGCTTTAAAAAGTTGAACAAAGGACTTTTAATAGATCGTCTTCAGTGTTATCCTTGTGGCCAAATATTATAATAATATAACCGAAATATTTGACAGATTATTCTGGTAAAACTCTAAAACGATACCTGAACAACTTTATTAGTTTTATTAACTCATTTGCTCCCAAAAACCTATTTTAAATATTACCATGATCCCAAATACTTATTTATATGGGTTTTTTTGTATGTTTTGATTGCTAGAGCATACAGAAGGCTTTTATGCTGCCTTTGAACTGAAGAGAGACGCTTGAAGAATGGTAGTTATTGCAAAAAGGGCCAGCAGGTGGCATCAGAGTATAAGAGATCAACCAGGGCGATGTTGAACAAAGCTCATTTACCCACATTTCTAAGCAGATTTGTGAATAATGATGAAACTTAGCTATATTCTAATGCTAATTGCTACAAAACGATAACAGACTCCAATATTTATTTTGCTAGGTTCCATGTTTTTATAGCAATAGAACAGAATATTCTGTGGGCCTTGCAAACTCTGTCAAAATCCAGTAAAACAGCCAGGAGCGAAGGGGGTTGCTTCAGTGAAAATGGCTGGGAGTGAATGAGTTAAGGTTAGGAGTACTGGTAGTAGATGATGTGATTAATTTCATGCAATTTTAAGGAAATTTGCTGTATTGGGATATATAGGTCTGTCTAAAAAAATCAGTCTGAAGAAAAAAAAGAAGAAGAAAAAAACGTATTTGTCAACAAGTCCATACATAACTTGTCATCTTTTCAGTAATTAGAAGCATTTCCAATGAAAGCGTTTGCCATCTGCTTTCACAGTAAACGTTTCAAATGCACTCCAAGCAGGTGTTCCCTTACCTTTTTAAAGACATAATTCCAACAGCATAAAGCATTAATAGTGAATCTGAGCGAGTGACAAGTTTAGTCACCGTTAATTTATGCATTGCTGCTTCGCCTTGTCACCGCTTCTGAGCTCCGAGGATTTTACTTCCATCGTAAAGAGGAAGGGTGTAGAAAAGGAGAAGGGGGGAGCGAAGAAATAACACAGGAAATGTGACTGTAATGCAGCTTGCAAGTGCAAGCGTGGATTTTCGACTTGCTCTCTGACCAAATCCCACCATTTCAGGAGATTAACCTCGGCATGCGATAAATGTTCGACTTCTTCTGCCTCTCCAATTGAAGCAAGAAACTCCAGAAGCCACCGCGGCATGTAAGATAAAAAATGATCACCTAATTCACTCGAGCACAAAATACAATTCTGGTGAGAAGAGGAAAAAGCGGGCAAAAGTCGCCAGCCCACGTACTCCCTCATGTTCACCTTTCACAATTCTCCTCATTCAATTATTATTAAACAAAGTACTTATTCAAATAGACCCGTGCATGGCAAATACGTACGCTATATTTTTTCTTTTCTTTCTCCTGTGGGATTAATCGCATTGTCCCGTGCTTTCGAGTATCCATAATGCGCCTCACATGTGGCAGCGACTGCTGTTGATTGCTGAAGGTGCCCTCTGCAGATTGGTAGCACCCACTAAGCCACTTAAAATGAGCTGCTAAAACGTAGCATGATTGTCCCGTACTTCCTCCCCATCTCTGGGTTAATATTCACTGTAAATGTCACAATTTGTAGTTCCAACTGCGGGCGTGCAACATTGTTAAACGATCAAGGGGCGGCCATTTTGCCACTTGCTTTCGAGTGAAAACGACGCCGCAGTTGCTCAGGGCTCAGGTAACGACCAATCACAAAATGGCCGCCCCCTGAGATGGATGAAAATGGGTTGCAACTTAATTCATATTCTACGAATGCAATGTTAATCAGAATTCCGCATTTAGAAATAGTAAGGGCGCATATAACATGTTATTGTAAATGATGATTGACTTCCCCTTTACGTGAAAAGAGGCTAAAGCAACATCAGCTAATGTGATGTTAGCTTACTAGCCACTGGATGGACACATTACCCTCAAAATACAAGTGTGTATATATTATATTATATATATGTGTATTATATATATTTACTTTAGCAACTTCCTTCATATTCTCATTCAGTTCTGGCCAGAGTAGGGCATCAACATCTGCTGAAACATTACCACATATGTTATTGTGACTTTTATTCTCCACATTTCTTTTGCTGTGTGAAAACTCCCACACAATACTTTCGATTTACACCGTTCAAATTTCAACTTGCTTTTCAATGGAACTGACATTGAACTTTTTCTAAGTCCCAACTTGGACCACCTTTTAGTACTTTAGTAATTTATCTTTCAATTTACTGCATTCAAATCTTAGCATTCAGCTTTTCAGCATTCCCACGCAATTTCTGTAGAAATTGCACTTTGTCTCGTTGACTTGAAAATTGTCATTTGAAATCTCTCTTTTGTTCATTTGTTCATTATATGTATGTACCAGCAGCCAAATTCTACTGGCACTGGGCCTTAACACTTCATCTAAAAACTGATTGGGGGATATTTATCACCAGGAGAAGTCATCCAAAACTTGTACTTGCCAAAAGGTTGCTTTTAATTACCCATTAACACTCGGATGTGTACCCCCACCATTTCTCACCTTTATTTTTGTGCTGATCAACATCTGACTCACTGGCAAACACATTTTATTTACCTGAAAAATTGCACTATAAAAAGACACAGAGGGTTTGTTAACAAAGTAACAGCAATAATTGATGGAGAGAAAAAAAAAAACGTTCTCACGTTAAACGTGTGATTACCTGGAGAATCAAATGTATGCGCTAAACAATTATTTTTCCTTTGCTTTATTTTGTCTTGGCTTTTGGGCCAAATACCTCCTACGCAACTGAATAATGCATATGGATAAAGTGTTGAACTAATTAAAGTCCACCAACCCACCTTCATCAAAAATAGCCCCCCCCCCCCCCCCCCCCCCAACATAAGTTAATGAGCCCGTTTGGGCACGCAGGGACCAGCATTCTGTAGCGGAGGAGGTGAGTAATAGAGGAAATGAGTGAGTAAGTGGGTGGGTTATGATTATGATTAGAACCTGCGGGTCAGGAGGGCTCATTGAATTGTCATCAATACCCACAAGCTGAGTCATCCAGCCAAAGGGTGCTTTTTCCTTTTTAATTTTTTTTCCTTAAGAGCTCAGTGTTCTTCATTCGGTAATTTTACCGATTTGACATGTCATCATCATTGCTCTTTTTTGTTTTTTTTGTATGTGCGTGTGTGTGCGTGTGCGCGTGTACTCATTAGTTCACCTAAAACCTATTAAAAATCCCATACCGTTCCCCTAAACCGAATACTTCAGAATCCAGCTAGAGTCGTGAGGTTGTCAGGAGATCCGAGGAAGGATCAAAGAAAAGAAAGGAAAGTGAAATCCAGCACCGACCAGACATTACCTACTACCCACTGGGTTACCAACCAGAATCTTTCACCAACCGCAGAAACATCTAAATTACAACAAATTAGGGAGACCTCAAGAGACTAAAGGAGAGACTGAGGAAAGGAAGGAAGGACAGACAAAGCAGAGTAAGATCCACAGACATCAGCCTCCACCGATTCAACGACCAGGGGAGGAAGCAGATTGTGTTTGAATTTCAATAGATGCTGGTGTGGTGGTTCTGGCATGCATGAAAACCTCCACCAAAGAGGGGAGCCGTCGACCCCGGCCAGGACAGAGCAAGCACAACACCTCGGCCCCCCAGGACAGGGCAGCGCCAACAAGGGACAACCCCCGGGCCCCCGCAGGGGCCACCGGCCAGAGAGCAGAGCCAGGAGCACCCCCCACACCAACACGGCCCGTATCGCCAACCCAACGCAGCAGGACGGGACACGGCAGGCCTGCCAGGCACCCCACTGGCCCACAGCCCCCGCTCCCCCCACGACCTCCACGACCCCCATCCACCCCCGCCATCCACCACAACCCAGCCCCAGCCACCCCCAGAAACCCCTCTACCCCCAGCACCCAGCCACCCATACCACCCCCCCCCCCCCCACCCCCCACCCGGAGCGGAGAGGGCACCCGTGCCCACCCCACCTCCCAAAGGGTGCTTTTTCCAATCATGGTGCACACATATGGGCAATGGGCAGAATATTTGAATATTACCGCTGATGAGGAAATACATAAACACTCCATCTTGTTGGCAGAGCCCGTTTGTCTGTCCCTGCACAGTTTTGAACGTATGCCACCACTGTGCCGGCCTGCATCCTTGTGATAAAAGGAAGGGAAAATTACACTGGCCAGACGCGAACATATTCATTAGTGGAATGACTGACTATGTTGGTTGAAATGTCATGGGCCAAACTGTTTCTCTAAGCTAATGACCTCAAAGTCAGTGTTTGGTAGTGCTGGAATATTCTGGTGTTGGCATAGTCACATTTACAAGCTTGCTTGCTATGTATAGGTAAGATAGTTGTGACGTCATAAGTTACATTAGCACATGTGTTATCAGCACAGACAAATCACCAACTTTGAATGACCAAAGATACTGTCCCCACTAACAGGACAATAGAACTGACACAAAAAAAAAAGTAGTACTTAGTTGGTTGTGATTGAAGTATCTCAACTGTTTAACAAATTTAAAATACTTCGAATTGTGAATGGTAGCGCTCTGAAAGGTAACATGTCCAATTTATTAACAGGGTGTTGTTAGCCACAATGAACGCTAACCAGAAACTAAGCTAATTGTGTTTTGTTCACATTATAATGTCAGGGTTGGGGAATCCAGGTCCAAAGAGAACAAACCGTGAAACAGTTTGACTTTAGCCACAGGTGCTTCTACTCAACAGGTGCTTCAATTAGCTTGTTTACCTGCCACTTAAGTAGAAGTACCTGTGGCTAAAGCCAATCTGTGGCGGGGTTTTTACTTTCTGGACCTGGATTCCCCAACCCTGTATAATGTGTATATATATGCAGATGTGGCAAATCCAGGTCTAGAAAGTAAAAACCCTGCCACAGTTTGGCTTTAACCCCAGGTGCTAGCTAGCTAGCTAGCTCCCTAGCTGCTAGCTCCCATGATTCTTTTTTACTTTTTAGCTCAGGGGTGCTCAAGTTCGGTCCTCGAGAGCCCCTATCCAGCCTGTTTTCCATGTTTCCCTCCTGCAGCATAGCTGAATGATTAGCTAATCAGCAAGCTTTTACCTTTTCGGGAGCTAGCTCGCTAGCATAAGTTCCAGTTCACACTTCTTGTCCATTGCGTAATATGTATTTGTTTTGATAAAATATTATACTGCCCGCCCTGAGCATGATGTTCTCATTGTGGCAGTTAGCGAGCACTTGTTCAAATATGAAGCAAAGCTATATTTCGTCAAGCTTTTTTTTTGGTTACTCCCAGTTAAAAGTTACTGTAAACCTGACATACATTAGACAAAAAGAGAATTAATAGTATTAGTATTTAATCAGCAAGATGTTTAACCGCATAGTTTATTCTAAAATAAGTCTGCTCGCTTAATGCTAACACTTCGGTGGGCTAATGCAAGTTAGCATCAATCCAATTCACATAAATACAGTAGCAGCAACACATACAAAGAGGGCATAAAACAATACTCAAAGAATATAAATCTGGACCTGGATCTTTAGTTTGACACCATGAACTCCTATCCCTTTGCTCTCAATAGTTCTTAGTTCCTCAATTGCTCTTACTGATCAAGCCTTTTTCGCACCACTTTCCCTGCTCTACCCTTGTTGATTTATTCACAGGGCTCAGGGTTCATTTGCCAAGCCCTCTTTTGTAGATTTAAGAAGACAAACAGTGCCGCAAATCCGCCAGAACAGTGTTCGACTAAAAGACATTCTGCTCCGCCGCGTGGTTAATCGTAACGAAAACAGTGGCGGATCAGAGCTTAAACCTTGTGTCTTTAGGCACAAATCATGCTCAGTATCACGCAAGCGAGTCTTTGAAGTGCTGGTGTCTGCCACATGGCCTCGGAGGAAACGCTTCCCTCTTTCTAATACTTACGTGCGCATTTACAAGCACAACAGCTTCCTTGGGATGACGTTAATCTACATTTGTCTGCATTTATGTTATGGGTGCTCACCAATTTTCACTGGTGGGTCAGTACTCTGTAGCTTTCACATGTCAGGACAGATGATAAAATAATGACCTGCGGTCCCACACACATCTGGAAGAGCTACAATAATTTGACAAATGTATCCAGATAATCAGCTGCTTTGCGTGAACCAGTTAACGCAACATAGATGCACACGGCGTGTAGGCTATATGCTTCGGGGCAAAAGAGTATTAAAGGCATATTAGAGCTAACAATGAAATGAAGATAGAACTGTGGGCTGGCCTGGCTTATCCTTGGCGGAGGCTCAACTGTATTAGATTTAGAACAACGCAGCGCTCCAAAAAGGATATTAAAAATCATTTGAAGTCATGGTCAACCAATTAGTTATTACGTCTTGAGTCAGATCTGAATAACTGCCACGCGCCTACTCTTAGTTGTATATTTAGCCTCAAAAACAGATTGTGTGCAACACTGAAAATATTCACAGAAAGCTTCAACGTGCCAACATGATATCAGAGCTGGCAGGCTTTGGCGGCAACACTTAATGCTGTCTTAATCTCATCCGGTAAATATATCTACGAGTCTCGTGTCATGCCTCTTAACCAATCAGGATTTGGCTGAGGCCCAATAGGACATCCTGAATTTTGTTTTTTAAGTTTTAAAAAGACATTTGAGGGAATTCAGTGTGGAGAAGTCGTGAAAAGGGACTTTTTTTTTCTCTCTCTCGCAAAACTGACTGGCCCGCACGTATCTATGGACAGACCAAGAACAGATACTGTGAGCCAGTTTACGCTCATTAAATGTAAAAGACTCTTGATCTCCCATAGCTTTTCTAGATTACAAGAAGAAGAAAAAACAACTACAGTTTAAATAGCCATATTATGGTTTGTAACTAATAGTTTTCAGATCAATTTTCAGATCCAAACATTTGCGATATTTACGTATATTTCAGGTCCACCAACATATTCGCAATATTTACGTATTTTTCATATTTGCCAACATTTTTGTGATATTCGTGTTTTTCAGATCCACAAACACATTCACGACATTTACGCGTTTTTTTCAGATTCACTAACATATTTGTGATATTTACGTATTTTTCGATCCAACAAGCATATTCACGATATTTGTGTCGTTTTTTCAGCTCCCCCAAAATATTCGTGATAATTAGGTATTTTTCCGATCCCCAACATATTTGCGATATTTACATATTTTTCAGATCCACAAATATATCCGCAATTTTCACGTTTGTTAATATTATGTATGCATTCATCATTACTTATTATTTGTAAATGTATCAATTCTGCTTGTGAATTGTTGAATTTGCGTTTGTTGATCGGCGTGCACGCGCATTTATTTTTGAGACAAACATCATGCTAGGCTGCCACTCCTCCGTCCACTAGGAGGCAGTGTTGCTCTCTACATTGAATGGGGAATGAGCCGTCTCCTGTTTCTCGTTTAAAAATGGAAAAGTGAACCTTTATCTCATCTTCTAATATGTGTTTATATAACACAAAATACGACCCTAAGTTGTTTTCCTCAAGCGTGTTTTCCTTGACCCGGATGAGGTTCTTCTTCTATTGCTACCACTTAGAAGAAGAAGAAGAAAAATTAACAGTACGGGCATCCAAAATCGCAAATATTTTTGTCGATCTAAAAAACACGGGAAAGTCGTAAATATATTTGTGTGAATAATTTTGAGACAAATCAAAAGACCATAAGTCTGTGGATTTAGTCACTTGTTCATGGAATCCTCTGAAATATGACTACGTTAGGTCACGGCTGTTCTAGCCAGCAGTCACAACACTTCTGGCAGAACAAATGTTTTTCCTCTTCAAACTGTGACTGTCTGCATGTTGTCCAGCATCATCCATCTCTGCCATGTCTCATTCTGTCAACTCGGTGACAGTCACAACTTTATCCTCCTTTGTTATTTGTCTGCTCCAAAGTTAGCGGCATGACAATGGTCACGCATGAAGTGTCTGCTAAAGAGACGCGTTGCAAAGAGATGCTGTCAGTTGCCAGCTGTTTGTTTGGTCAATGTGTAGTCTGTGTGATGGGCATTTACACATTAAAAAAAAAAAAGTGCATTGGATTTAGTATTCATCTGTTATTCTATCAAGTCATTGCTGTTATTTAACAAAGTAACACTTCTCGTCAAGTTTGATTGGCTGAGTGCATACAAACCGATTTAATTAGACTCCATAACCGCAATGCTTGACCTCATTTGTTGCACTCACAGAATAATGACATATTTACATGGAACGCATTTCTAATTAGTCAGTTGGGGTTTTGTTTTGTTATTTTATGATGCCATAAAGTTCAACAAAATGACAAACAGATGTATTGCCAATTATCACGCATTCTTAACAGCTCATTCTTGCTTGGTTTGTTTTCACTGTCATCCATCGACATTGTGGCCCCCTAATTTGTCCAAGTGATCTTGTGTAAGTGAGCGGAGAGTTGGCAGGAGCTGAATGCTCCTCCTTGTGGTTTGCTTGGCTTTGCGGTGGCCCGTCCAGGCAGTTGAAATCAATGGGAGCAAGAGGCAACTGCGGCTCTGTGTGGAGCAGATGGCAGAAGAATGGGCCTTCCTCCTGCTGTGACTTGCTCGGCTACATACAAATGGAATGTAATATCCCAAAGTCCGATCTTTAGGACAGTGTGAATGTACATTGGATGTTTAACCCATTAAAGCCGAGAGCGTGTGAACGCACTTCTCCCTTTAAACCCGGGAGAGCGCATATGTCATTTTGTCTTGGTCTCTTAGCTGATTAAATGAATCAGAATATGCACGAGAGGGTGACGTGGGCCTCGTAGCATGTCCTGGAATTTTATTCGAGCATTTACGGTTGATGCAGATTCGCGTGAGTTATGAAATAAATGACGCGATTGACGACGGCGCGGGAGGAATTTGAATCAGTGTAACGAGTCGACAGTGACATAATGTTAAGAAATATGATTGTAGATAATGAGGATGTTGAAAATTGATGACAAATTCCCGAGGTTATTACAACCGCGCTTCAGAGTTGAAGGTACATTTATTTGGAGTTATATACCCGCAGATGCGACATTTGTTTGTTGATTTTTTTTTTTTTTATATATATATATATATATATTGAAGAATTATAATAATAAACTTAGGTTTGTGTGAACGCCACAGGTGTAAGCTTTTGGAATTATATTTCTATCTGCTTCAGGAGCGGAGATATCAATTATTTTTAATATTGTTGAATTTAACTTAAAAGTCACCCTTAGGTTTTAGAGGCATGTTTTGTTGGCAGATCCAGGTCTAGAAAGTAAAAACCCTGCCACAGTTTGGCTTTAGCCCCTGATGCTAGCTAGCTAGCAGGTAAACGAGCGCCATGGGAGCTAGATAGGGAGATAGCTAGTTAGCAGGTAAACGAGCGCCATGGGAGCTAGATAGGGAGCTAGCTAGTTAGCAGGTAAATGAGCACCATGGGTGCTAGCTAGGGAGCTAGCTAGTGAAGTGAATTAATTTAATTAGAACTGTTTGATTTATAATATTACTATTTAGAAGTGGACATAACTGCTTTAATTTACTCAGTATGTCTCTGTGTGAGAATTCAAGGTGATGTGGGGGGTTGAAGCGAATGTGTTAAATAGATTCCTTTGTCTTTACAAAGCCAGTTGGGCAAGAGGGGGAAGTTTGGTGATGTGTATTGATGTATCATGTGACTGTCTGGGAAGGAGAGGAACGGCTGAGGATTGGTGGAAGAAGACGGGGAGGGGTTTGAAGAGTCACGGAAGGAGACTAGTGACTTGCTCGGGGAAGGCACGACACACAGGGGAGAGAACAATGGCGGAGTTCAGCCGATCTCATGTGTCCATAAGCTTATGTAAAAATAAATCCTGATTTCACCGATCTCATTGTCTGAGTTTGATAATCAACATTATGAACACGGGAAAACAAAGAATTGATTTTCCAACACTAGCTAACACCCGAGGCTAAAGCCAATCTGTGGCAGGGTTTTTACTTTCTGGACCTGGATTTGGCACCTCTGTTAAAGTATGATTGCTTCTTCAAACATGAGAAGTTTTCCATTAGAAGAAGATTTTCAACATTATTTTCTAAAGACGTTTCATGTTATTTACGTTGGACGTAAAGTCTACCAGTTTGTCGCTTATTTTATCTCACCTTCCCTCGTTCAACTTTGATTGCTACAGCAACATGTGGCTGCCTGGGAGAGAGGAAACAAGCGCCAGAAAGACAGAGGAAAGGGGGGGGGGAAAAAGGCAAATTGACAAAAGCGTGTTCCTTTGAGCTTGTTCCTGCCATAAAGGGGAGAAACATCAATTACGACGTGATTGAATAATGTTAGCACAACTCTTAGGATGTTGCCTTTGTTGATATGAATGGAGAAGCTCAGCACAACGTAGATATCTGTGTCGGCTTCTGTTTGTGTTGTGCATACAGCTTCGCCGCCAGTAATTATAGCGCTGTGTCGCTGTCTAACTTGGCCTGCCAATCAAATCATGAGAGAATTATGCACGACAGCGCTGAAACATCTGCGCTGAAATGGTCTCAAATGGGTTTTAGATTCAAAGTACAAACACCAGCAGCTCTAGTTTCACCTCCAGAGATAATCTTGTAACTATGTGTGCAAAATGAGGGCAAGAGCCTGCAATATCATAGCACTACATTGCAGACGATGGGGATTGGTGGTGACGGCAGAACCTGGTAAAAAGTATAAGGACATAAGATATTTAAATAAAAGTCTACTAGGACTGGTTGATTAAACGAGTTTATTCATTATTGCTCAACATGATTTTGTTTGTTTAGCAACATGTCGGAAGCTTTTGGCTCGAGTATGCTTCCAAACTGCAGTTATGTTGCCAGTGTTTTTTCCCGGGATTGTACGCCCACGAACTCCCGTTTTCCATGGAATGCATTTATTAAAAATTGATAAGCATAATTTTACTACATTTTGGGGTTTGGTAAAAAATTATATATATAGACAATATGTTTTCATACTCTTGCATATTTTAGTTATTGATACAGTAATTTCATAATAAATCATAAAATTGAGTTAAGATTTTAAAAAAAAGTACTGTACTGTAAAAAAAAACAGAGTGTGATATTGATTTGTGTTAAGGTCATTATTCTGCCACTAGATGGCATAATTGCATTTGTAATACGGTGACAGCTCGGTGCATTTTTCTTTTCATTCTACGCATTTTTAGAATTCTAAAAAACAACATGCACAAATATATGCATTATTAAAAAAATAATTACTGCTAAATTTTGACGTGGACGCGTCTGCTTTGTTGCAACTGGAATTCCCTCAGTACAGGCTTTATAAGTAATAATTAGTATTAATCGTGCGTAAAAAAAAAAGTGACATTAAAAGAACTTAAATAAGAACTCAAAATTAACGCACTACTTTTGACACCCCTAATATATATATATATATATATATATATATATATATATATATATATATATATATATATAAATTCTTCCTAAAAATGTTTTTTATATATATATATATATATATATATATATATATATATGTATATATATATATATGTATATATGTATATATATATATGTATATATATATATATATATGTATATATGTATATATATATATATATATATATGTATATATATATATATATATGTATATATATATATATATATATATATATATATATGTGTATATATATATATATATATATGTATATATATATATATATATATATGTATATATATATATATATATATGTATATATATATATATATATATATGTATATATATATATGTATATATATATATATATATGTATATATATATATGTATATATATATATATATATATATATGTATATATATATATATATATATGTATGTATATATATATATATATGTATATATATATGTATATATATATATATATATGTATATGTATATATATATATATATATATATATGTATATATATATATATATATATATATGTATATATATATATATATATATATATGTATATATATATATGTATATATATATATATATGTATATATGTATATATATATATATATATATATATATGTATATAATTTTTTTTCTTCCTAAAAATGTTTCCCTCCAAATTAATTTAGCATCTCGTGGGCTGCCAGTGGCCCAACCCCTGGACGACAACAGACAAGGCGGTTGAAACAGAGAAGGCCACATTTCAGTGTTTGTTATACTTGTTTGTCTTGAGGCAAGCAAAACCACATGTTGGTACAGATGTAAACCACATCTGGTCGAAGCGGAATCATTCGTGTGACAGACAAACGGCAAAGCTGACGGCAAGCTGCTGTTCAGCTTGACAACTCGCGCCTGTTTCAATGTGTTTGTAGCCTCGGCCAAAAATCCTGTTTGGTTTGCCATTTGTCATGGTCGGGACGCATCTTTGCCTGTTTTTCTATCCAACCGCTTTTTCAGTAAAGTAGCATGATACCAGAGTTTGAAGCAATAATGTCCATTTTCAAATGCACGATCCATTTCCAGTGACTTCAGAATACAGAATAAAGTTAATGAATTGGTTCAAGGGTCGTCGTCGTCACACAGTTATGCATTCCCGCAATAATATGTTATTGAGATTCTTTATTCTTACTTATTATGGCATTTTATTCTCCTCACTTGCTTGAAACATTCACGCCTTCCGGGGTATTTATCGTCTGATTCCACATTACTTACAGTACTCACATAATATAACACAATAATATATAAATAAAATATCAACTTTCCCCCATGCATTTTCAATGAGAATGTCATTGGACGTTTAAGTCCCACTTTCCATGCCCCTTATGCTAAGAGAATTACATGCATACCAACTGAATATCATAGTTCCACTTTTCCATCGAAATGAATAGTACTGCATGTCTAGGTGGCGCTATTGAGTGTTTTTTGTGTGTGCATTTTTCCATTAGATATCATTCTTTTCCATCTAAATGAATGGTGGGTACTGCATGCCTAGGTGGCGCTTTTGATTTATTTATTTTTTTGCATATTTTTTTTAAATATCATTAGTTCCACTTTGCCATCTAAATAAATTGAGGGTATTGCATGCCTAGGTGGCGCTATTGAGCGATTATTTATTTTTTGCACTTTTACATTGGATATCATTCGTTCCACTTTGCCATCTAAATAAATGGTGGGTATTGCATGCCTAGGTGGCGGTATTGAGTGGGTTTTTTTTGGAGTTTTTTTTTAAATATCATTCGTTCCACCTTTCCATCTAAATAAATGGAGGGTATTGCATGCCTAGGTGGCGCTATTGAGCGATTATTTATTTTTTGCATTTTTCCATTGAATATCATTAGTTCCACATCTAAATGAATAGAGTACTTTCGGGGGGGAAAAAACCTTCAAAAATTCACACCTTCTGGGTTCAAGTGTCATTTTTATTAATTTATCTTTCAACTACAATTAATACTTTGTCATTTTCCCATAATTTATCTTTCAATATACTTCATAAGCATTCAGCTTAGCACATAGTCTAGTCTATATAGAAGTAGAAATGTGTCTTTCATCAAATGGACACACTACATCTCCAGCAGATCAACTATTATTTTAAAGAGATTGTTTACCAGAGACATATTGGCCTGCCTTCAGCAAAACCATGACATTTTGCTGTTGTCTGCCGTTATCAATGTGCTAAACGCTGATAAGGAAAACATGCTTTAGGAGGCTGACACACAAGGTAACGATAACCTATGCCAGTCGTGGTAGAATGTCTCAAATCTTGATTAAAATCTCCTACTTCTACCTGCACTAAAAAGCCAATCATCATATCAACGTTTCCCTTGCATCGCTTCATTCATCTAATGCTTGTTTATCGCTCCATAAATATTCATTTGGTTATGTGTGATGGGGAGCGTTTGCAACAAGTTACTGTTGAGCAAAACTGCTACAGGCAGAATGGAAGGTTAGGTTGTTGTCAAGGTTATAAAGTCCCACGAGCAAATTTTATTGATTATTTTTATCTACGAGGAAATGCTTCTAAATTGCGAGCGTGAACGGTTCCTGTTCCGTTGGGTTGCTCGACCTTTCATCATTGGTTTGTATTTATTTATTTATTTATTTTTGCAGAAAGTCAGTTAGATAATATTATTTGTATTGAGTTTAAACACGGGCGGATATTCAACAATAGGTTCCATCGACGTCAGTATTTCCTTCCTTGGCTATACTTTTGAAACAGAATGCACATAAATAAAGGAAACGGCGACCACAAATGACTTTATAACATTTACTATATGGAACAATATGGCCACTTTCTTTCATCGAACCCCAATTTGGTTTTGCTTCCAGTTTTGGATTCTTATTAGACTTTCAGATCATCTTTTCCACTTTCTGTGTGTGCTGAATATTTCCATTTTTAACAGCGCTTATGGGTTGAAATTAGTTGAAATATGTAATGTATGTATTCAGGTAAGGTATTATTTTAAATTCATTTTAAAAGTATAGAACAGGGGTGTCCAAACTTTTTTTTTTTTTATTCACGCACTGCATACAGAGAAATTGATGGATACAAGGGCCACCTAAAAATTGTCCAACTTTATTATACACATTAAAACCAATCAATTCTAATTATTTTAAGTGGTGTTTTTTCTGTTTTGTTTGTAGTTATTTTTTAACACCTGTTATAGTTGATAATGCAAACCGTTTGGGATTTTTCATGATTTGGGGGCGGCCCACAGCCCTGTATCCTGGAATAGATCCGCCCATGCCCAGAGTAAACATCAACATTCAGAATCAAAACAGGAGTAATTGTGTTATTGTGATTTTTTTTTTTTCTCTCAGATAATACTTCCTATTTAAAGCGTTCAATTTTCAAAAATGTACACCTCCCGGGGTAATATCGTCAGATTTTTACAGAAATTGGACTTTATCTCGTTGGTAATAAGATGATGATTTTTTTTAAAGCAGTCTTTACGTGAGGATTTTCACTTTCAGAAAGTGGAGGAAAACGTTTGCTTCTGAAACTGCAATATATTATTTCATGTTATTATTTTGGTTGTAAATATTTTCTACGCGTCTAGAAAAGCTCTGTAAGTCAATTTTTTTGGTAGTAGTAGTTGTCAGGTGCGTCGCGTCGCACCCATCGGGATGTGCCCCCAACTCTGAGGTACTCATTAATACCGATACCAAGTGCCAATACTACTAATATTTTTGACACATAAAATTTCCGCCTCATGACAGCTCATTTTAAATAAATACCTATATATCCCATTTTGGCTTATTTGTTTCCCTTAAAAATTGCAATTTTAGATTCTCATTTTTCTTCTCACTGATCAGTAAATGGCCACAAGAGGATGCTCGGTTACCATTCACGTGTACGATACTTTGCTTTGTGATGGCCAGGAAAGTGCTAAGAATAAATTGAAGGTAAAGCTTAAAGTTGTCATGCTGTAACAGCCTACATCGGTACATGCACCAGTTGTAGTCGTTATTTGTTTTGTGCACTGATTTTTCTAACTTACAACATTTGTGGTTCATAAGTATCCCCCCCCCTGCTACCACTCATATCTACTTTTGTTTCCCTCCTTTTTCTGTCTGCTGACTCTGGGAAGCAGGTAGGACTGTTATTAACTTGCCTTCAGCTGCCCCGTGTGTGTGTGTTGTGTGTGTGTGTGTGGGGGGGGGGGGGGGGGGGCGTGTGTGTGTGTGTGTGTGTGTGTGTCATATATGGATTTAGCTGAGATGAGTAAAGCTGGGTCACATGATGTCTCTGGTGCCGCTGATATTGCTCCGGCCATGTGGGGGGTAGGTGGGCCCTTAGTGCAGGGCTTATAGGTAGCACTGCTGAAAGTGAAGTGACACATGACGCACTCGCATATACAGTTTAAAAAAAATAAAAATAACACACACATCCATCCAATAACAGTCTGCCACTATTGGAAGGTTATATAGGAAAATATATTTTTTCAAAAACATTAAATTTTATGTTGTGCATCTTTTTTCTTTTTTTTTACCTGGCTGCATGCTGAAGTAATGTACTCATTCCTACTTGGGGGGAGCTGTCAAATTTAAATGTCCAAACTGGATCAATGCACGGGAACATTATTACCTACCATAATAGAAACGGTGACCCCGGGTCATAATCACATTCCAGGCAAAGGTATGAGGTATGTTCAATGAGTAGCTGTTATTTCCTAAATGTTAAAAAGGGAGGAGGAGGCGGGGGTTGGTTTTTTTTTCTATTATTTCTTCCCGTTTGTTTCAGTGAAGTTGTATGAAGGTTGCACATTGAGCAGCAACTTAATTAAGAGTTGTGCCCGGGGGGCTCTGTTTGCATGGCGTATGCATCAGGAAGGAGTGAGAACCAGATACAGATCATTGGCTACCTGGGTCAAGCCATGTGACAGGAAAATATTTAAATATTTACCATGGCGGCCTTTTTGGGGCTTTGCAATCATGTGTGTGTCAAGTAATTCACACCTGCCATGCCACCGGGTTTTTAATGACCTTTGGAGAGAAAAAAAAATAAGATGTACTAAAAACACTGTGAATAACACTCATATTTTCTGGTCAAAAAATAAAATAAAATTATATATATATAAATAAATATATATAATTTTTTAATAAAACATGACGGGGGTGAGTGGGAAAGAAGGGGGGCTGGCTTTAGTCTCCAAGAGACTGCTATTAGCTTTTAATTCTGAAACAAATTATGCAATTAGCTCTGGCATCAGGATGTAGGCCATGAGAGAGGACAGCGTAACCTTCATTTCATCTGTTCCGCAGCAAGGCAAGTGAGAGGGCGACCCATTTAATGAGAGAATTTCTTAGCCAGAGTATCTGTAAGTGCCACTTTAGCTTCCCTTTGAGTGCTTTATTTTTCCTATTTATGGGGGGATTTTCATAATGTGCGTGTGTGTGTGTGTTTCCTTTTTGGAAAAAAAAGAAATACTCGTGTCCTTAAAACAAAGAGGTAATTTGTCTGTGCATATGAGATAATATTGTCTGGGGAGTCGAGGAATTTGCTTTGCCTGCTTGACTGTGAAACCGAAGGAAGGTGTTAATTTCAAGGTGTGTGTATAAGCACACAAAAACACTATATGACACTTCACCCTAACGAGACAAATGGAAAATAAAATTGGTATTTAAAGCATGAAAGCATTAGGTTCATTCGGTGCATCATCTATTGACATTCAATACCAAAACTGTATGAGGGATGGTATAGATGGCTGTAAGGATGAAAAATCAATAAAAAAAAATTGTGGAGGGCTATATTATATATTACTTGTTCTTTCTTTCAATTTTTTTGTGAGAAAGCTATTGCCTTATTGAGTCTTAATAAGCACTTTAAAGCAACCACGTCTGCTTTCTTAAGAAGGAACCCAGGGACAGCAGAAAAAATGAAATCAGCAGAGGACCAAGAATTGAACTCTGCGGAACACCGTACACTCTAAAAACAGTTGGGTTAAAAGTAAGGTCTTTTAGTATAAAACAACTCCTAAATATTGGTCAGATCCTTTACTTAGGTCAAGGAATTGGGTCATTTTGTACAAAACAACCCAGAAAGTTGGGTCAAATTGACCAATTTTGTCCCATATTTGGGTTATTTTTGACCCAACTGTTTTATATATATACATTTTTTATATAACTGTTTTACTATATCTGTTATACATGTAAATTTATATTGAACATATTCGTCCGACCACTAGGGATTACAATAATAAAGAAATCACATGACATACTGAGCACACTAAATTCCCTGCAGCACAGATAGGCTAAGAAACACTCTTAAAAACAATTGAGTCAAAAATCAAAAATTTACAGATCCTCTACCTGGGTTAGTTCGGCCCAACTTTGAGTGAAGAAATGGGTCTTTTAGTGTAAAACAACTCATAAATATTGGTCAGATCCTTTACTTGGGTCAAATAATTGGGTCATTTTGTATTTAAAAAAAAAACAACTAGAAAGTTGGGTCAAATTGACCCATAAAGGGGATCGTTCCATAATTGGGTTACTTTTGACCCAACTGTTTTTAGAGTGAATGTAGCAACCAATGATGGCCAGTCACAAAATCATTTGAGTCCGGTGTGTGTCTTGATCTCCGCCGAACCCCTGAAACTCACTCACCGAACCTCTGAGGTTCGATCGAACCCAGGTTACAGACGTGTCTATCACTAACACTCCATTGCTTGTGGTCCATTTTAATTATGGGGGGTGTATTGTTCACTCGCCACACTTATTTTGCAGGTGACAAGTGTTTACGTCATTGTGAAGGCCTTGCGCTCTTGTGAGTTTGTTTACTGTATTGTGGAGCTCACTGCATAGAAACAAAGAGAATATGTCAATCTGGCTTCTCTGTTTACAAATCCATGAGCACAGTTTGCAATCAAGGACTCGCTTGTCTGAGAAGTCGCCCGTATTGTTTGCAGTTGCTATGGTGACCGTCAAGTGGCAGAGGCGGAGCTTGGTGCAGTGAGCATTTACATAGGAAGAAACAGTTTATTGATTTGTAGAGAAGATATTTACCTCAAGGACCATTTGGATGATGATGTCTATTGTTTAGGGACGCGTGTATAAAGTAATGGGATCCGATTTAACACTGTGTTTGTTATTGTGTTTGGAGTGCTGATGGTATACCGCTTGCCTTGTCGTCGTTAAGGTTGCGGGTTAGCTGGAGCCTATCCCAGCTTGCTTCTGAGCAAGAGGCGGGACCAATCTTTATGATATGGCTCTTGCTTTTTGTTGTTGTTTTTTAAACACTTACCATCAAAGGTGGCCTCAAAACAAAAACAAAAATCGGGAAAAAAAAAGTATTTATTTTTTTTCTCTTTTTTTTTTTTAGCTCTCTCATTCGCTCCAGCATTTTACAATGAATTACATTAAATTTGCTTGGAGTGTTTAAACCTGAGCAAGCGCTTGGCTGTTATCAAAGTCTCTAAAACGCTAAGCCCTTTTCACACTGCACTCACTCAGTGTGAAGGAGTCATGAAATGACCAGATTCCAGCATGCCCATATTTGGAAATGCTGACACAGCAGCCTACCAGGAAGTAAAAACAGAGATTGTTGCCGCCTGTTAGACTTCACCTTGACAAGAGATGTATCTGTCATTGTTGCTAAAGAAAGACCAAACTTTGCTCATTTTAAGAAGGAGGAGGACACAAGCAGCAGAGAATAAAGAATGGCTCGGTGGGAACTTGTATAGTTTAATGATAAATAAAACTAAATCACTCAGCCAGCTCCTCTCCAATTTGAGGAACTTGTCTGACGTCACGTCGCGTGGCTTAAGTGCAGTGTGAAAAGGGCTTTAGCCTTAAGTCAAATTAATGGTGAAGCAGCTGCTTCCTGAACATGATCTGACAACATACTGTACATACACACAATACCTGCGCCTGTATGTGCACATCTAAAATCAATATCAATAATAATTTATATACTTTTTGCTTCCTAAGACTCTTTAACAAAAATAAATAATTAAACACATAGTTAATCAGCAAAATAGTCACACCCAAATTTGGAGTTGAGCTCTTTTTTTTTTTTACTATTTTAATTGTGGTGATGTTGTGCTTAATCATAATGTTATCATGGGAATGTTTTTCATGTCCAACGTAGATGATTATCTAATTGCCACCCAATTTCACACGATGGAAAGCTCAAAGACTTCTATTATGCACCAGCGCTTAATTAGAAAATCTCTTTTCATAGTTGTGAAATCCTGTCACAAAACCCCTTTCACCATTCCTACATGTAGTCCTCTCACGCTTAATTGTATTACAGACTGCATGACATTGTTCCCACTTAATTCACAGCCTGCAGTTTGAGACAAAGAGCATACCGTGGGATGATTCACTGGCTCACTTTGAGACTGCAGAGTCAGTGATTATTATCTCGATAGGAAGCGGCTAGCTTTGTCTATCAAACCAATTGCAGAGGTAACACTTTTAACATGGAAGTTATTGTTATGATTTTAAGTTCATTTTTAACAATACTGGTTGATGGACTAGTTTAGTTTTTTTTGTTTTTTAACCAATAATTAAGAAAAAAATAATTTGAGGTTGTTGTAAGGGGGTGGACTTTTTTCCAGCTTTATTTTATTTATTTTTATTAAGAAACTCAACATAAGATCCTGTTATTAAAGAGTTCAACCTTTACGTTTAGTCAGGACAGTCCTGGTTTGAGCCTTGTGTCCCAAGTCCTGGCGGATTTTGCCAGCCCCCTGTTGTCCCACTTTTTTTTTTCTCCAGTCAGCAAGCCAATTGTTTGTGCCATATATGTATGTAGTGTGACCAGTGGTCCTGTTTACATGGGACAGTCCCGGTTTGAGCCATGTGAATTTTTGAAGCAAGTTGAAATTTGAACGATGTAAATCGGAAGTTTTATATGCGAGTTGTTACATGGCAAAAAAAGTGTAGAGAATAAAAATCACAATAACATATGTGCGAATGCTTGAGCATTATCACATTCCGTTTCCAGCTCTACCTCTCTGCGCTTGCTGCGTCACGGCAATCGACAGCACCCAACGCAAAGACACATCTGGCACCTCCGCATTTGCCACTTAGCTAAATTACATTACTTCTAGCCTGGTGCCTCTAACAAGGCGCTCTGCGTATTTCATCGGGAAAATAGGAAGGTAACATGGCAACAAAGAGGGGAGAGTACCTAATATAGTGTTAACGATTGCTCAGTGAGTTCCTCTGCTTCCCATTACACACACTGTGCACCTTTTAACCTTGTTAGCAGCCCACAACAGCACGCCGTCCCAGAATGCTTGTTTCCTGATTCAGCGTGGCTCAGGTGCGAGATTCATGGAGATTTGCAGGCCTGTAATTAAAATTGAAATTTAATTCTGGTGAGGGAAGAGTAATAATGAATGTGAAGGATGAGGGGAAAGACGCTGGTGGTGGTTGGCTAGCCACATATCAGTGGGAGATACTTCACACAGGCTGTTCAAACATGACTTAAAAAAAGGCTTATCTTTCAGAAGGTTAATGAGGAGCGACTAGCTGCGTCTGCTACAAATGCACAACAGAGGTGTCGTCTTGCACTGCACAGTGGCATGTCTGTTACAGACGCACGCACGATAAGCTCCGGGCATCGTACGATAGAATCCTCATTTCCAATGACATCCTCAAACGATTTAATTACTTTTTGGTTTGATACAACTCGCATGAATAAGCGGGCTGCAGATGCCATCGCACTTTTCTCAGTCCATGTCTTTATGCAGCCTCAATGAAGGCAGACAATGACGTTGTGGCGGGTCACGTGACTGGGCATGAATCCGAGTTGCCGTGAAGTTCACTGAGTGCGAAGGTCGCTGTATTTTTGCTGATATGCAAATCAACGGCATATTTTAGTGCTTGGTATAATAATGATGGCGTCGCAGATAGGCATGGGCCCATATTAGATTCTGACCGTATAACTGAGAGCAAAAATAAATAAATACAGCATTTTTTTTCATTAAACACATTTTATTTTATTTTTTATTTGACATATATATATATATATATATATATATATATATATATATATATATATATATATATATATATATATATATATATATATATATATATAGTATAATATATAATATAAGTATTGCACATGGAGTAAAAACGAGTCATGCAATAAAGACAGGTAAAATAAAATACCAGAAAATAAATACATCCAATGGTGAGCGACTTTTTTTTTTTTTTTAATAGACACGTAGATACTTATCTTATCCTTGGGGCTAACTAGTACACGCTGGCCCTTTTTTGTACAATAATCAGAGCAAAAACTCAACTAATCTTTATTTGTAAATCACTTGAAAACAACCATTGCTGCATACAAAGTACTGTACATGGAGTAAAAATCAATCATGCAGTAAAGACAGGTAAAACAAAATACTACAAATTAAGTAAAAATAAATACATTTATATAATTAGTAGGTAGGTGAATAAGTAAAATAAATAATAAATTAATAATGCAAGATACATTTTTTTATTTACATAAATTAGTAAATAAAAAACAATACATTAAAAAACAAAAAAGAGCAGACACCATGAATCACTGAAACGAGTCTCATGCCGAGTCAAAATCCAAAGAATAAAGATGTGTTTTAAGACAAGGCATCTGAGTTTGCAGTATCTCGTCTTCCTCGCTGATATGACAAAAAAAAAAAATGGGGGTAGGCAATTGTGCACGCAGTCAATCATATTGTGGCGTCCCTCACTAAAGAAAAGAAGAACTCATTACCGGTGACAGCCAATATTAGTTATTGAAACCCTGAATTTTTAAAACTTTGGTAAACCATTAATCGGCCCATGCCTGGTCACAGATTTTTACTATGACATTCTTAATCGCTTAAGTGTAAAATAAGCGTTAAATATGAAACTTTAAAAAGAAAAAGAAATACAATATAGCGAGTGACTTCAGAACCATATATTTTTTTTAAAGATAATAACAATTTTGCTCGAATTGTATTTTACCTCATTTACTGCTGAATAATCAGTGCTTCGCCTCCACTGTGTGTTTCCATCCCCCTCTGAAATGAATAGATGTTCTGGCATCCATACCATGGCATTAAGTCATGCATATCCCGGACACGCACATGCTGTAGATTTATGTTGATGCCACAGAGGTTTTATTGTAAATTCAGCATGCTGCATGAGGCACGGTATCTGGGTGTCCACCTTGTTTTTCACCTGCAGGCAAGCAAGTGCTTCGTCTGTGTTATCAGCAGCACAGGCTGGTGTTGAGGCCCTGGCAGGGCAGAAGAAAGCAGATGGGTGGGGGGGAGCGGACCAATACAGTAGCATGTGTTTTCATGAATGTGCTTACATATCATATTGAAATATTATGGTCTCATTTGTAACTTCACGTACTGTAGACTGGAGGGGGGAAAAATGCAGACTTTATTCCCCTGTAACTGAAAATGTATTAACATTTTAAATTGATTTACCACCACCTATGGGATTGGAGTGGTAATGTCTCCTAGAACGTCAACAGGGTTTTTTTGCTCGACTTTATAGGGATAGGAACTCAGAGGTGGCAAATCCAGGTCCAGAAAGTAACAACTCTTTCACAGTTTGACTTTGACCCAGGTGTTAGCTAGCTAACTCCCTAGCTAGCTCCCATGGTGCTTGTTTACCTGCTCGGTTGCTAGCTATCTTAAAGTCAGAAGTCTGACTTTAATCTCAGAGTTCTGACTTTAAAGTGAGAATTCTCACTTTAATCTCACAATTCTGATTTCTGACTTTAATCTCAGAATGTTCACTTTGATCTCACAATTCTGACTTTAAAGTGAGAATGCTGACTTTAAAGTCAGAATTCTGAGATTGAAGTCAGAATTCTCACTTTCAGAATTCTCACTTTCAGAATTCTCACTTTCAGAATTCTCACTTTCAGAATTCTCACTTTCAGAATTCTGACTTTATTAGTGCTACTTTTATTCTCACTTTAAAGTGGAAATTCTCAGATTAAAGTCAGAATTCTCACTTTAAAATCAGAATTCTGAGAATAAAGTGAGAATTTTTTTTTCTTCTCTTGACTGGCCCTAATCCTCTTTGGTATAAAATGGCACCAAAACTTTTATTTATTTATTTATTCTTTTGCAAATAAGACAGGAAGTGGACTGGTAATAAGCGTTACTTATTTACGATTACGGTTAGTTAGTTAGACGGGTGTTTTTTAGCCCGGTATACCAGAAATGTGCCCATCACGTTTAAGTGCTGTGTCCAGTACTTTATTTTTCACCAGCCGCATCACTCTCAATAGTCACACTGGCAACAACGGTGTCTGTCTGACTGAGTTTGTGTCCGTTACAGAGATGAATAGCACCCTGCTTGTTTCCCGCTAAGTAATCCCACCAATGATAAATCGCTGCTTTCACTGACGCCCAAATTACCATCATTGGCCAAACTTGAGGGGGAAAAATAGGGCCTTTAGCTGTGGCGTCGAGTCATCTGTTACAGTGTCGCTCAAGGCCACTAATAAATAGAAAAGACAAAGGGCTATCCGGGGATGTGTCGCACTGATATCCTTCCCTGTAAACGTAGTGCTACTGTGAGTTGACTCACGGCTTCTTCTTTTTTTCTTTTTTTTTCAAACAGCATGTTGTGATCAACATTAAAATGGTTTATTAATATTTAAATATCCCAAACAATGCTCTCTTTTATGAGCCTAAATGCCTCGTGGTGTATCCTACATTCTGGTGGCAGAGTCTATTTGCGGTGCATGTAAAACAAATCCCCCAACACAAGGGATGATGACTTAATGAACTTAATAAGGTTTTCTAATTACAAGGGGAAGTTGGCGCATGGCAAATGGACCTTTTCTGTCTTTCTTGACATGCATTAACAGACTATTAAATATTATCATGGCAAAGAGACTCAAAACGTTATCAGTTATATCTGACAATGGGACGGATTTTTTTTTGTGTTGGAAGAAATGTTCAGTCATTTTTTTTAAATAATGGGTTTGATAAGAAATAGTCATTACTGTCAAAAAAAAATGTAAAAAAATAAAAATAAAAATAAAAAAAATAATTTAAAAAATAAAAATAAATAGTCATTGTTTTGTTACTTGTGCTTGCATATTTTCTTTTCGGTGCAGTTGAACCTCGGTCCACAAACTTAATTCACTGCGTTGTCTTTCGTCTACATTCTGGATAAGCCTCGAACTTTGCTGTAGCAAGAAGGGATAATTTACTTCATCATAACACATCAAAAGTGTCGACTGCATTTCATAGTCATCTGTTAACTGATACTCATTAAAGGCACTGGAACAGTAATTATTTTTTATTTTTTTTAAACATCCAATTTATTTGTTCTGGGAGTGAACACTTCCTCCAAAGATGTATAAATCATTTCAGTTGCTGCAGCTCAAATTAATTTACGTGCTGCATCTCCCCACATCCTTTGAGAATTTAATTAGCTCAGCAAACAGACTCTGGTGTATTGAATATACAGTACAATATTCTATCAGTCGTGTGGAAGCTGAAACCGTGCAGGGGCTCGTTGTTTCATTATGACTGTATCATTTCAGAGTCACTTGGCACCAGCGCTACAAGTAAAGAAGTAATGATGATATAGCTGGTTTTCAAAATATCATGTTTAATCCAGGAGGATCATATTGATGTCTGTTATTCCTATGTTATTACTATGTTATAACACTACACATATAATTGAACTGATTTATTAAATTTATGAATATTTTCCCTATACTGTAAAATAAAACAAGTCAGACAATTAAGCAGAAACACAAGATAGTTGAAATGTGGCAATAAACAAGTCACAGCTCATCCTCATCTTTGTTTTGATGTTTGATGCTGCTGTGACACGTGCATGCAAAAAGAGTGACAGATACACACTGGTTTTTGAAGAAAAACAGCGTGAGTTGCCAGTGATTTTCTCACAAACTGGACTCCTGAAGGGACGGGGGCCGGCATAAATCAGCTAGTGTCAGCGCTACAGACACCCACTGCTCCTTATCGCCACATGCAGGTAGACACACTCCCAGATTGATAGGTAGATAGCCGCTTTGACAGGCAGGGCGCCATGCAGCCAGGTAGACAAGCTGCTTCCAGGCACATGTGACTAGGACGGAGGCTCTCTGCTGGAGGCAAAGGCACAGTTTGACCAGGCAATGAGACATGGCAACAACACAGCAATGGGACTGAAATTTAAATGTGCATTTCAAATGAAGAACAGAATATATATATATATATATATATATATATATATATATATATATATATATATTAGGTGTTTGAATTGCCTAGTACCTGGCGATTCGATTCGTATCACGATTCAAAAGTCCCGATTTGATTCGAAAACCGATTAATCCCGATGTGAATCTATAAATCGATTATTGCGATTTTATTTATTTATTTTTACTCCAATTTAGAAAATACTAATCAGTAAACTTGCACATGTTCACTGCAAGATTTGTATGAAAATGTATTTCTTTATCTGAAAATTCAGGTTGCAGTTCATGTTCATGTTTGAACAGCACTGAAATCAAATATTAAGGCTTAATGTTCTATTAATATAACATTCTTCCATGCTTAGTGTGTGAATCCTAACCCTAAGTAAGACGTTTTGTTGAATTTTTCCATAAAAAATTGATGTTGACGAGAATTGTGCGCTGTAATATCGCGATATATTGCCGAATTGATTTTTTCTAACACCCCTAATATATATATATATATATATATATATATATATATATATATATATATATATATATATATATATATATATATATATATATACACACACATATACACTAAGGAGATGTTGCTGGCCATTCATTCTGGTTTCCTAACTACAATATGTGTTTGTGGTGTTTGTGTTAGTATTAGATGCCAGTGCTTAGTGAACACTGTCAATAGATATTCTTTTATGAGCCTTTTCTGGGAGGGACAGGAAATCCTTGGTTCAATAGGGATTTAATATTAAGAGTACACAAGGTGAAAACACAATGTAATGAAAAGGAAGGATGATTCATGATTTGTCGATACGAATGAAGTAGAAGAATGAAAAAGCAAAGTGTGAATTAGTAAAAGCATTGTATCTTGGATAAAGGTGTGAAAGTGAGTATAAATGTCTCTCTATGTGACCTGCAATTGACAGTTATCATGTGAACACACCCAGCAGACAGTAGGACTATAGGCAAGGACAGCGTGTTCCCCTTTTTTCAGTCCTATGGATCCAAACAGACAGAGGCTTGTATTAGTGTCAGAGAGCATTTAGGATGCTCTCGATTACACACCGCCATGTTGTGTACCACTGCCAAGCTCGGTTTGTTTCGACCCATCACAGTCTATTAGAGCAATACTAAGCCGATGTTCCATTCCATGGACTTGCCTGTTTTGGGTCATGCACCATAAGCAAAACAGTAGATAGCATCTCAGCTTCCATTATATAGCTTGTGCTAAATTCTCAAAGAACCTGCTCACAAAATATATGTGTATATATATATATATATGTATTACTAGATTAATCTCATAATTAATTAATCGCGATTGATCACATTTTCCTACTTCTGCTTTTACTTTTTTTCTTCAAAGTTTGCAACAGATATTTACTTGATACAATCTTGGATTTAATGTTATATATATATATATATATATATATATATATATATATATATTAGTTCTGTCAAAATTAAAGCCATTTTAAACGCTTTGTTTAACATTTGTATTTTACAGAGGAATTCTATTCAAGGATCAAAGAGAGCTATTAGAGCAGTCTTTGATTCACGATATACTTTATTTTGATGATTTTACAATATTTCCAAAATTTTGCTCAAGTAAAAATGTCTGTTACAAGCTTTGACGGAAAAAGTAGAAGCATGAGTAGTAAAATGTGATTAATCGCGATTAATTACAAAAAAATTGTGCAATGAATTAGTTAATAATCGTTTGATATATATATATAAATATATATATATATATATATATAGACACAGTATATTAGTGCTGTCAAAGTTAGAGCGTTAACTGATTAATTAATCACCCAAAATTATCGCATTAATCATGAATTAACGCAGATTAATCGCACTTTTAAATTTAACCATAAATTATCTTTTAGTGTGACAGCGGATAGCTACCTAGCACAGGTTGTGTGTGAGCAATAAACATCATTTCATGCATTAAAGTAAAGCATTTAATGAATGTTTGCGTATCACATTTAGAATATTTGTTTATGTCAAAATATTGGGGTCATTTTTTTTCCATTTTAAATTATGCAAGTAATAAGTAACACAAGATGTTGGAGGAGTTGGAGGAGTTCTGGTGGGGGGTGTCTGGTCGGTGCTGGATTTCACCTTCCTTGGTTTTTTTTGGTCCCCTCGGGTCTCCTGACGGTGGTGTTCGGTTTAGGTGAACGGTATGAGATTTTTTCTAATAGGTTTTTTGGTGAGCTAACAAATACACGCACGCACGCACGCACGCACGCACGCACATACACATACTCACCCACACACACACAAAAAATAAAATAAAAATAAAAAAAATAAATAAAGAGCAATGATGATGACACTTCCGAATGAACAATACTGAGCTCTTAACTCTTTGACTGCCATAAACATTATAAAACGTTTAGCATAAACCTAGGGAAGGGCGCCGAGGACGTTAAAAGACGTCCCCTATGTTTTTTTGGGGTTTTTTTCAAAAACGGGTGCAGGAAAGCCTTGGGCAGCTGTGCTGAAAGTATCAGGCATATCTGAATAGTAAAAGACTCGTTTTGGCCCCTAGAGGGCAGCGATGACTCTCTTTGCACAAGGTTGGATGGGCCGCCCACCGTGGGCGTCAGTAGAAGACGTGAGGCGGAGCTAGAGTGTTGAGGAGACAATGGCTGATCCAAGCCACAATGGCTTGACCAAGCAACCGGTTACAAGCAGCTCACGCTTGAGCATTTTTTTCAAAGACGGAAAGCATCAATCAATACTAAAAAGCGCATTGATGTCGACGATGATGATGACTCCGAGCTCTACGCCAAAGTTGGAAGCTTTGGCGTGACTGTTATGAACACGTAGTAAGCCTCACCGGCTAAGCGTGGCTAGCGCGGCTAGCGCTGCTAAGGCCGGAAAACGCGCACAATAGCCGGCCGGGTACTTCTACACAATCGGACATTCGATCGGGCGATGGAGAGTTGGCATCGACCAATGCAGATTGATGATGATGATGATGATGACTCCGAGCTCTACGCCAAAGTTGGAAGCTTTGGCGTGACTGTTATGAACACGTAGTAAGCCTCACCGGCTAAGCGCGGCTAGCGCTGCTAAGGCCGGAAAACGCGCACAATAGCCGGCCGGGTACTTCTGCACAAGCGGACATTCGATCGGACGATGGAGAGTAGTCGAAAAGCATCGACCAATGCACATTGATGATGATGATGATGGTCACTCCCGAGGTTGACGCCGGAGTTGGAAGCATTGACGCGGCCGTTATTCTCGTCATAAAGCCTCACCGGCTAGCGCTGCTAACGCCGGAAAACGCGGAGCTGCACAAGCGGACATTCGATCGGACAATGAAGAGTACCCCGAGTCCAATGCATATTCATCGGAGGAGCGGGTACAGTCTGATCACGGAGAAGACACTGTTTCTGGACTACGATGCCACCATGAATGGAGTGGATAAAATGGATCAGAACATCTCCTACCACCCGGTATAGCAACTGAAGGACGCGAGGAAGCGAGACGTAACACCACCGTAACGTAACCGTAGCATGATCCTGATATTAGACTTGATGACACACTGCAGTATATACTTGCTATTCCCCGGAAAAAAACGGCCTGCAAGAAAGTGGCGCACGCGAAGAGGCAATCTGTTGTGCAAATGCTGTTGCGTCTCCTTGCACGCAGGAGAGTGTTACAAAAAGAAAAACTGTCGTTGAAACATCCACATATTTGTAAATAGCACCACAGTTGCACACATCTGTAAATAGTTTGCCAAATTGTTGTCAAATTGTTACACTGTTGAATGTAAATAAACGTATTTTGCTATCAAAAAACACTTTTTCATTCTTGGTGGTAGTGTTTTATAGAAGTAAAGCACTATTTAGGTGTTTGTGGCATCATTCATGGACAAAAAGAAGTGTAAAATTCACTAGAATGCATGAAATAATATCGTTTCACTAAAAGCTTGATTTCTCCATATTTTGGTCCAAAACAGGCGAAATTGGGTCAAACTAACCATTTTCTATTGTTGATTACTAAAGAACGGAATAAGGTAGAAACAAACTCTTTTTTTCTGATGAAAGATGAAAGTCCAATCTTTCATTTGGTAGTACGTGTGTTTCCATAGTCCAAACAGAACATTTTCTGTGGACCTTGAAAGATCAGTCAAAATGCTTAAATCGGCTGGCACTGGCGGCATCCCTTTTCTGAAAACGTCTGGCAGTCAAAGAGTTTAAAAAAAAAAAAAAAAAAGTAACACAAGATGTTGAAAATGTCCTCATAACATTAAATGTCGAAAGAATTAACACATTACCGGTGCTCTTCAAATTTGGCGGGGAAAAATGTTGAGAAAAAAAGTGATTTATTATTAAGCGATTAATCGTGATTAATCAAAATTCTAAGATGTGAATCTGATTTAAAAAAAAATATCGTTTGACAGCTCTAATATATATATATACATAAAAATTCATAAATTGCCTCCATCAAGTATTTGGGGACCAAAATATGGAATATGTGAATAATTTAGCATCTTTAAATTCCAAAAAAAAGGAAATGAGCAGAAATACCAGTTGTCCCACTTCAAGTCAGGTGTGACATGCACTTCAAAGTCAAAAGAAGTGAATGTTGCACAAATGAAGCCTCCGGTGGGCCCTTTCAAACTTGCACAAGTCTGTAACGACGTATCGCTGCCTCATGATTACTTCGAATTGATTGTGGCACGAGCGTGGTGCGAAGGTAGCACTGGCTCGCAGAAAGCGTGCGAGTGAGAGATGAAAGGATTGCATGAATGGAAGCAATTTGAAATACTTTAAAGAGGACTCTCCTTACACTATATTTTTCACACTGATAATAATAATGAGTAGTACTCCACCAATGCCATGTTTTTTTTTTCTATCAGCATTGAAAAAGTGAATAACCTTAATTTATATTGTGAAAATGTGATCATCCCATCTGTACCAGATGACTGAGTTTGAGTTTTTTTGTGGCCAATACTATATATAATATATATTATTGTATAAATCCAATATAGGGCAAGATCTGTATGAGAAATCCTCATCCGACCTTTTCTCTTTCACCGCCGTCCATGTTGACCATTTGCTTCATGAAAGGCACCTTAAGGCGTCTTAATACCCGAGTTCCCATAAAAAACTAGATATAGGCACACCAAGAAAAGGCTTAAGAAAAAGTAAGACTCGCGAAAGAAGTGGCAAGGGAATGAAAGATTAAAGACGTAGCAGACTTTCTGAGAAGAGCCAGTATTAAAGCTGTCACACAGCAGACAACACACCTTCACCTTCGTGACACCTCGTTAAAGAAGAACAGCAAAACCCTTTTATGACGTCTAAAGGCGCCCGTTCTGCCATTTCATTATTTAAGCCACTTCTCAGAAAGTGGTGACAATTTGAAAAAAAGGACTAAATACTGTATATCTTTCTTTCCTTTTTGTCTTTCTCTGCTCATTCGTTTATTCATAGCATGTGAACGTCTGTATTTTTCAACCGGTTGAACCCTTCCTGAATTCCACACAAAAAGTGATGTGGAGAAAGTGAGGTTGTGGAAGGAAGTCTGCACCGTTCTGTTGGTTTGTGTATTTTTAGCGTTAGGACTTAAATGGACTTAAGGTTTTTGACTTTTGCTACATTAACCAGACTTTATTGGCTTATGTTCAAAATGATTGGGTTCGCACAAAAAAAGCGCTGTAAACATGTTTCATATTCAAAATCAGATAGACTTCCAGTTCAATTAAATATTCAATTTTTTTACTTTTCTGAATCTTGCTATTGAATTAAAAGAAATACAATTTATATTGTACATCTTCTATTATACTTGGACTTGGTGAATGCGTTCACCTTTTCAATTTAAATAAATCTTAAAGTTAATAGTCTGAGATGTGGAGTGCTCCTGAAGTCTCTTTGCAGCTACCATTACCATAGCGACATGCTCCCCTGCAATATTAATTTGTTCTTAAGTAGTCCAGGAAAGTGCTTGTCAACAGGTAAGTGTTTTGTTTTTTTTTTTCACCTAAAAAAATAGATCTTTGTACAGGCGGAGTCATTAACATAACATTTCACTCAAAAGCACCACATTTCAAGCCTTCTTATTTCCATTATATCTTGAGAAAAATGTATAAGTACTGGTTGCTTATAAGAGTAAATATGGGATAATGTAAATTTATTCGAACAGTAATATACTGTACATTATATAGTCACAATCAAATGGTAACAATTAGAGGTGTTTAGAAAAAATAGATTCTGCAATATATCACGATATTACAGCGCGCAATTCTCGAATCGATTCGATATGCGGCCGAATCGATTTTTTAACATAAATTTTTTTTATGGGAATATTCAACAAAACGTCTTACTTAGAGTTAGAATTTACACATTAAGCATGGAAGAGTGTTATATTAATGAAACATTAAGCCTTAATATTTTATTTCAGTGCTGTTCAAACATGAACATGGACTGCAACCTGTTAAATGCAGTGGCTCAGTTATAAGCCTACATTTTCAGAAGAAAAAATAATAATTTTCCTACAAATCTTACAGTGTACATGTGCAAGTTTACTGATTAGGATTTTCTAAATTTGAGTTAAAAAAAAAATCGCAATAATCAATTTATAGGTTAGTGTCGGGATTAATCGGTATCGAATCAAATCGTGATACGAATCGAATCGGCAGGTACTAGGCAATTCACACCCCTAGTAACAATACAATAGCTGTAAATGCTATAAATGGAAAACAGAAATGAGATTCCCGCCACCCAATGAGTAAATAAATAGCACATTAAATGATGTTTTCATTTGCCTGTGGCCATACCGACATGACTTCACCTCGACATAATGTACATTTCATTGAGTTCAAGAACTTGCCGTCTTCTCTTTTTGCCAACACAATCATTTCCTCCTTCCCTCTTCATCCTAACAGTCAGATGGCTCATGCGAGTGATTCCCTCCCTCGTGGCCAAGCAGCCAGTGCTGCCAGAAACTTGACTAGCCGCGTTCTTCAAACGTCGCAAGCAAAGCATGGCAGGATGACAGATCGTCCCTTCCATGTATAGTGACAAACAAATTAGTGCAAAGATGCTTCTCGCTGCCTTCCAGATGTGTTGGGCTCTGCGATATGGAACAGCCGGTGAAAAAGTGGCCGCATCCCATCTGTGCTTTGTCTAAACCAACAGCGCAGCAGTTTGCTTGGAACACAAAAAAATGGGAAGTAGTCAGATTAGATTTGTCATAATGGGAGATGGACACTTGATATTATAGGAGGAAAAGAAGACCTTTTTTTTTTTGCCCACTTCGGGAAAGTTAGTTCCAGAAAAGTAACAGTAGAAACTTAGAAAAGATCCCTTAATTAATTACATTCAATTACATCTGAATTGTGCACTTGTGTACAGTATCAAAAAACTTACTTGAGTCTTGGTGGAGGTCTGCGCTCTACTGAGTATCCTTGTTGACGTTCAGCCATTTTGAACATATACTGTAAAATCTTGTGGAAAAGGAGCATTTTTTGACCATATAAATATGATCCCAAATTAGGGACGTAATGATAACGGCAATATCGTGATATCGCGATACTAAAACTACCACAATATCGTCGTCATCATGTCACGAAATTAAAAGTAGCATACCTGTTAAATAAGTCAGGTTGATTTCCATTTGTGCAGTTCTAGCACCCTCTGGTGGCTGTTTTTTTTATTTTATTTTTTAATTCAAATTTTCATATGGGATGTTTTGGCCCTTCTATGTTTAAAATCCACGCTAATTGTCAGATGAAGGGGAACGTAATATGCTTTTGAACCGACTCAATATGTGGAAGAACTCAATGTGTGCCTTAATATTAACTCATTCACTGCCATTAACGGCTATAAACGTAAAAAATTAATTTTAACTATTTCTATTAGTTTAACATTTTTTTCCACTTTTGTTAACAAGAGTATGAAAACCTTGATATTTTTTATTGTACATTTTTTTGTATGAGCTATAAAAAAATTACAATATTGTTAAAAAAAAATTAATATCGCCAACCTCCCCACAATTTTAGGACAATTATCGTATGGTTATAGATTCATATTGTGATGATATTGTATCGTGATGTTTGGATATAGTTACATCCCTATCCCAAATCGTCCAACTGTATTTTACATGTATTCATAAATTTAAAAAAATAATAATAATTAAAAAGATACATTTTATAGGTGTTTATCGGTACCTCAATGTTGTACAAAAAGGTGTTACTTTCATTCCAACATCGTTACAAATGGATGTAAAATGCCTCGTTTCAAGAAAATGTCCACGTCTCAAGCCAGCTGCCGCAACAACAATTGTTCAAGCTACCTATGACATAACATGCTGCTAACGTGGTAAGGCTAATTTCAAAATATTTTTTTTTTTACATCAGTGCCTCGGTACACTTTTATTTTGAAGTTGCTCCCAGCGGCGTAATGATTGGCTTGACTCGTTTCTCGAGGAACTGTAATTGTGGCGTTTCACAAACTGTTTCCACCGACGTCGTCTTCAAAATAACATTCAAGCGCTAATTAAGGAGGCTAAAAATGCTACTGAATTACGCTGACATTGTATTATATGACACCTGTTGCCAGCATTTAGCGATTGCCCCACCGTTAGCGGCTAGTCGCTAAGCTAGTGCGACCGACAGCGATCGGATTATTTAGCCTCTACGTATTGGCATATCGTGTCATGTGGAAATGAAGCAAAAAAAGCTTTTTAACTCTTTGACTGCCAGACGTTTTCAGAAAAGGGATGCCGTCAGTGCCAGCCGATTTAAGCATTTTGACTGATCTTTCAAGGTCCACAGAAAATGTTCTGTTTGGACTATGGAAACACACGTACTACCAAATGAAAGATTGGACTTTCATCTTTCATCAGAAAAAAAGAGTTTGTTTCTACCTTATTCCGTTCTTTAGTAATCAACAATAGAAAATGGTTAGTTTGACCCAATTTCGCCTGTTTTGGACCAAAATACGGAGAAATCAAGCTTTTAGTGAAACGATATTATTTCATGCATTCTAGTGAATTTGACACTTCTTTTTGTCAATGAATGATGCCACAAACACCTAAATAGTGCTTTACTTCTATAAAACACTACCACCAAGAATGAAAAAGTGTTTTTTGATAGCAAAATACGTTTATTTACATTCAACAGTGTAACAATTTGACAACAATTTGGCAAACTATTTACAAATGTGTGCAACTGTGGTGCTATTTACAAATATGTGGATGTTTCAACGACAGTTTTTCTTTTTGTAACACTCTCCTGCGTGCAAGGAGACGCAACAGCATTTGCACAACAGATTGCCTCTTCGCGTGCGCCACTTTCTTGCAGGCCGTTTTTTTCCGGGGAATAGCAAGTATATACTGCAGTGTGTCATCAAGTCTAATATCAGGATCATGCTACGGTTTCGTTACGTCTCGCTTCCCCGTGTCCTTCAGTTGCTATACCGGGTGGTAGGAGATGTTCTGATCCATTTTATCCACTCCATTCATGGTGGCATCGTAGTCCAGAAACAGTGTCTTCTCCGTGATCAGACTGTACCCGCTCCTCCGATGAATATGCATTGGACTCGGGGTACTCTTCATTGTCCGATCGAATGTCCGCTTGTGCAGCTCCGGCGTTAGCAGCGGTAGCCGCGCTTAGCCGGTGAGGCTTACTACGTAATCATAGCAGTTGCTTCAAGGCTTCCAACTTTGGCGTCAAGCTCGGATTCATCATCATCATCATCATCAATCTGCATTGGTCGATGCCAACTCTCCATCGCCCGATCGAATGTCCGATTGTGTAGAAGTACCCGGCCGGCTATTGTGCGCGTTTTCCGGCCTTAGCAGCGCTAGCCGCGCTAGCCGCGCTTAGCCGGTGAGGCTTACTACGTGATAGTAACAGTCGCGCCAAGGCTTCCAACTTTGGCGTCAAGCTCGGAGTCATCATCATCATCATCATCAATCTGCATTGGTCGATGCCAACTCTCCATCGCCCGATCGAATGTCCGATTGTGAAGAAGTACCCGGCCGGCTATTGTGCGCGTTTTCCGGCCTTAGCAGCGCTAGCCGCGCTAGCCGCGCTTAGCCGGTGAGGCTTACTACGTGTCATAGGAGTCGCGTCAAGGCTTCCAACTTTGGCGTCAAACTCGGAGTCATCATCATCGTCGACATCAATGCGCTTTTTAGTATTGATTGATGCTTTCCGTCTTTGAAAAAAATGCTCAAGCGTGAGTTGCTTGCAACCGGTTGCTTGGTCAAGCCACAATGGCTTGAACCAGCCATTGTCTCCTCAACACTCTAGCTCCGCCTCACGTCTTCTACTGACGCCCACGGTGGGCGGCCCATCCAACCTTGTGCAAAGAGAGTCATCGCTGCCCTCTAGGGGCCAAAACGAGTCTTTGACTAATCATATCTGCCTGATACTTTCAGCACAGCTGCCCAAGGCTTTCCTGCACCCGTTTTTGAAAAAAAAAAAAAAAAACATAGGGGACGTCTTTTAACGTCCTCGGCGCCCTTCCCTAGGTTTATGCTAAACGTTTTATAACGTTTATGGCAGTCAAAGAGTTAAGGATGATTTTGGGGGGAGCGTGTTATGCACGGGATTTTACGGTAATATGAGAAGTAAGTTATACGCATTATAGACGAGCACGGCCGTATTTTATATTCAAGCTTTGGTGCCGATGACAATTCTGTGTATGTTAAGAGTGCCGCGGGAGGGATATGCGCAACAGAACACCGAGCGGCAGAGACATCACTGACCTGCTTTGTGTCAATACGACAAAGACTTATCTTTCCTGGCTGTGCCTTGTAAATACGCCGGAGCGCTTGTTATCAAGTGAGTGAGGCGACAAACTTCATCCGGGTTTGAGTCCTCGGCGTCTTCCGATTGCTTGTAAATGAGTCATTCTCATGGATGACAGCCTACATTAATAATGTATTTTGTTAAGCAGGAAAAGGAGTGTGCATTACATCTACCACTTATCAGGGACAGATCATGATTCGATTTGTGTTCCTTTTGGCTCTTTACTGCCAAAAAGGCAAAAATAAATAAATTCTTGTTTCTCTATTGAGGCTACTTTCTGTTTGTCCAATTTGATATTTCAACTGCAGTTTTGCTAATTTTTAAGATCTACGTGCCTTCACTTTTTCCCAAAAGGCTTGTTGTAGCACACTTTTCGTGAGATCCTGTCATTCTAGTGCTAAAAGCCTCGGCATTCGCATTGTCCAGGAGGAAGCACGCTTTTACTTTACAAGGCCAGATGCGGAGCATAAAAGAAACATGGTGTGAAAAATTCATATTGTATTGCTATTTTGAACTCTGTGCATGTGACATTAAAAAGCTTTTATCAACCAATTTTCTTGGTTTGTTCTGATCTGAAACAAGCGTGGCACTCTAAGGTGTCCTGTGACTGTCAAAATAAAAGTATTGGGTGGGGAAACAAAAGCAGTCTTTCATTTAGTGGTTTAGTGACTTTTTCAATACGAGGTTTGCAGAAAAACACAATGAAGAAAAATAATGGCGGCAAAGAGTGACAGGAAGAATTCAGTCAATGATTTCCCCCAGAGCCTGCTTCAGTCGCGTCTGCCTTCACTCATCTGACCCATTTGTTATGCTGAGCCATGGGGAAATCTGATTGGGCTCATTACCCTCTCCTCACAACTGACAGAGGAAGAGCAAGGAGTCACTCGCATAGTGAATGGACACACATCAAATTGTTGTCACCATCAGGAGCCTGTGACCGCATGCCAAGGCTCTCCTCCGCTTCTCCGACTTTGCCGGGAAACAAAATGAGCGTCGTCTAGTCCGTCTGTGTCGCACTGTGCCGCACAGGGGACGGACGCGGTGAGCTGAGACTTTATTGGCATGCATTGTCTCCTTCATTCATCCCGCTGATGAATGAGAAGGAATGGATGAGAGAGAGTGTGAAGGGCACACAAGGTAACGGTGTCCACATCAGGCCTGACAGGTCTGATGAACTCTGCACTTGAAGGATTTGCAAGTGAAACTTCACAACAGAAAACTGTTTATCCTTAATGTACAGTCACATTAGTGACCTGGATAAAAACTTGGTGACGGACTTGGTCTTGTGACCACTTATTAAGGGTTTCGGTCTCGTCTCGGAATCAAAGGTATTTTTACTCAGTCTTATCTCTTGTCTCGGACAGGGCGGACTTGGTCAATTTGTTTTTTTAGGTTTTTTTTTATGATTTTCTTTGATATATAGTTTTGGTCTCGTCTCAGTCTCGACCTCCAAAGGTTTTGGTCTTATCTCGGGCTCGACCTACAAAAGGTCCTGGTCTGTCTTGGCCTCGACCTCCAAAAGTCTTGGTCTTGTCTCAATCTCAACCTCCAAAGGTCTTGGTCTTGTCTCTGTCTCGCCCTCCAAAGGTTTTGGTCTTGTCTCTGTCTCGACCTCCAAAGGTCTTGGTCTTGTCTCTGTCTCGACCTCCAAAGGTCTTGGTCTTGTCTCTGTCTCGCCCTCCAAAGGTCTTGGTCTTGTCTCTGTCTCGCCCTCCAAAGGTTTTGGTCTTGTCTCTGTCTCGACCTCCAAAGGTCCTGGTCTGTCTCGGTCTCGACCGCCAAAAGTCTTGGTCTTATCTCGGTCTCGACCTCCAAAAGTCTTGGTCTTGTCTCTGTCTCAACCTCCAAAAGTCTTGCCTCTGTCTCTTCTCTCTCTCTCTCTCTCTCTCTCTCTTTTTCATATCGGTCTTGTCTCTGTCTCGATAGTCTCTGGTCTCGATACAGTCTTAGTCTTGGTTGGTGTGGTCTTGACGACAGCACTACTAGAAGGGTTTGACTAACTGAGATACTGTTTCTCCTACCGTTACAAATAAAATATGTTTTAGGTGGATACTTTTACCGGTAGCAACTGAACCTAACATGCATGTTTCTGGAATCTTTTATACTGTTTTATTGTAAAACTGACATTGTTTTTCCATCCATTCCAAAAATCAGACCAATGTCTGCCTGTGCCAGCACTCCATAAAGCTATGAAATGACGATCAGTGATGGCTTTTCAGAGATGACCTCTAAACTACACAGCTCTTCACTGTATAGTTGATTCAAGATCAGTTAGTGGGAAATGTAATATTTTCTACTCAGTAGCTACTTCCTTAGACATTTCAAATGAATTGTGGGCTCAGTTCTTGAAATTAGTACAGCTTTTTACAGATTCCTGTGATGGCTGGAAACCAGTCCAAGATGTGCCTCACCTAAAGCTGGGATAGACTCCAGCATACCACGGCCCTAATGAGGAAAAGTGACATAGAAAATTGATGGATGTTGTGATTTTGTTTTGGTTTATTTTCCTGTGTGTCCTACCCATGCCTTCCCAGTTTGCTCGTTATATATATGTCTCCACCTGTTCTCATACTGACACCTCGGCAACATTGACTACCTCCCTCCCCCACTGCTTCGCTCGCCTCTTCTCACTTCATGCCTCCCTCTGTTACCTGTTTAAGAGTGATTGTCCGTCATGGCTTGACCCAGCTATGAGGTTGCAGTTCTGCATGACGGTGACTTTTTGTTCCTTCTCAGGAAGACATTTACATTGTATGTGAAATTAAATTGAAACCGTGACACAATGGCACAAACAAATACAACGTGGCTTGTTACACACACTGTGTTAGTGAATACAGAGATCCAGAAGGGTGTAAAGTAGAGGTGGGAATCTTTGAATGTGTCACGATTCGATTTGATTCAGATTTTTGGGCCTGCGGTTCCATTCAGAATAGATTTTCGATTAAGGACGATTTTTGATTCAAAATGATTTGATTGACAATGATTTTTGCTTCAATATATAGATGTGCAAGGATTTGTAATGATCTACTCCAGTCTGACTCGCTAATGCTAATTAGCACGCTACTCGCGGCATTTTAATCACTCAAAAGAACGGCTCCACACTGCAAAAAAAAAAACTTTTATTGGAATAACTTGATCGTGACTTTTTCCTTCTACTCTCTAATGTGGCTACAACTTAACAGTGTATTAGACGGCATGGAACCACACTGCCCCTAAGTGGCCAAATCGGGTACAACATGAACAGCGCTCCAAATAAAGGCACACACAGACAAAGGCAAGACAGTATAAAATAATTTAAATAAAATCGATTTTGGGACATTTAAAATCGATTCCGAATCCTACTAAATGAGAATCGCGATTCTTATGAGAATCTATTTTTGGGGCACACGCCTAGTGTAAAGTCTCAATACTGGATTAGTGTGAGAGAAACCGTGTACAGGGCCACTGGTTAAACCTAAACACTTTTCATGTGAGGCTACCCAAGATGCATTCTCGCATGAAAGTGTACCATTGCCCTTCGATGAAATGGAATTGAAAGAATAAAAACAAATGTACTTGGTATTCATTAATCGATAGGTGCTTGTTCTCCAGCTGTAATAGCCATTAATGCAGCCTCTTCTTTTATAGCTGGCACCTGACGTTATTTAGAATCAAATCACCTTAACTTCATCTAATTCTAACGAAACTCCTAATATGGAAAGCCATGTTTTACTAAAGGCCTGAGAAACAGTATAGGCGGATTAGAAAATGGTCTAGTGGTGGTCCAGTGAGTCATTTATCTCCAAATTGCTGCTTGTGTTTGGCTTTTGGCCATAATTAGGTCAGAATGCAAAAAGACTGTATTGTGATGCTGGTCCATCAGGACACAATTCCAACCTCTGTGTTTAGAGCGTATCAGTGTGTGTCAGTGACTCATTTCGCCTCTCTAGTGCTGTTGAGCTGTGATGAGAGCAAGAGCTCACCGAGGGCCAATCTCATTCACAACCTTATGCTCTTATCCAAACACGTTTATTGCACTGTAATGTCGAACCGAATTACACAGCAATTAGCAAACAGAAACGGTATGATTTTTTTGGAATTGTGAGACAAACCACAACCGTATCCTCCTACATCATCAAGTCATTCCTCCTGCAAAACTTCCCTATCCCTCCCTCTCCTTCAAATCTCTTTTATTGATGATTAGCTGATGTTCCAAACGCGGAGGGAGTGTAATTAAGGTGCCAGACCGGTCTGTCAATTCGGCTCAGTACTGCATGAAGAGCACCAGACTAAGTGTTTGCTCTAATAGGGCTTCAAACTGCAAACAACACGCGTACCTGGGCTACAGTGGGTCCCCTGGGGGTAACAGGAGACAACAGCTGCCTTCAAGTTAGCTCTAATAAGAAGGGGAAGTTTATCACCAAAAGTGAAGGGTCTGTGTTCATGTTCAAGCATAGAAAAAAAAAAACTCTGGTATATAATCGCATAAACTGTGCTTCGGTGTTTGGTCCAATGCTTATCAAAGCTTTTAATCGATTAAACTATCGAAATCTTTCCAGCGCTGCCTTGCTCATGTTGACTGTGCATGTCCTTTGTCTCCCCTCCAGAGAAAGTCGGTATGCTGTCGGCATTGATCACTCCATTCAAGTACATAAGCCCTGGGACCAGCAGCACAGAGGACGAGGACAGTTTAAGTAAGTTTTCTCTCATTATCTTACTTGGTGGACCAAAACATCTGGTCGAAAAGTGGTCATGAAACATTATAACCGGAGGTGGGCAATATACACAATTTTGCTGGTCTGTCATTCGTCATACGTCCGCGCCCTGGGCACCCTTTTGTTATCATTTTTTTTCAAGTCGAACTAAACTGTAATCGGCCTATTTTAACCACACTTCCATCATCAATTTGTGACCACTATTTTTAGGGACGACAGACAGAGGTGGGCATTCAGTCAGTGCGTCTATCGTCAACAAAACGGGAGTCCATAGCGTCAATATTCGGGTTAAGGTCAGAATTCCGGTTTCTGAAGCAATCGAGGTAACACGTTTACATGCGTGGCGGACCGAGTTACTCTCGGCCTATGTCATTTGTGCTCAATTGGAATATCCAGTTCAGACCGCGATGCGCGGGCAATGTAATTACGCAAATAATGTATAATATCAATAATACACTGCGAGCGTCATGTTTGTTTACACCGGCTTGAGTATTTCCGGTGGGTTACACGCCATAAGCACGGACTAATATACTTGTATAATAGGCACAAACTGTGGCGTTTTCGCTGTAGAGACAGAAAATAATGTGAACACGCCACGGAGATATCAATGCTCCTTTAGCGAGTGAACAGAGCTGCGCATAGAAGTCGTTACTACAAAGACCAAGATTTTAATTCTTTGCGAATTAAATAAACGAAGAAGACGAAGAAGAAAATAGAGAGCATGTGCACTGCAAAAAACGATGTGCCGTTCAATGGGAGGTATTACGAATGCGTTCATAACCGCAAGAATACAGATTTTGAAAGGGGAAACCCAGGGATATTATTCGGGTTTTTAAAAAGTCAGTCAGTACTGACGGAATGCCCACCTCTGATTATTACATTTCAATCAGTCAATGAATGATTAGGTTAATTTTAAAGTGTCAGTAAATCCTTGGGTTCAAGACAAACATCTCCATGTCCAACAATTACCTAACCCCATTCTTCCACTGCAAGTTTTGGGCAAGACCTAAGCATTTTTGTTATTTTGTCACACTCGCTCTCTCGCCCTCTCTCTTGCTCTCTCTCTCTCTCATATATATATATAATTATTAAAGACAAGAAAAAAAATGAAGAAAAATAAAGTATTTTAATGACTGAAAAGTATGGGTTCCGATCCGGAACCGATACCAAAATGTTGGCATCGTGACAACACTAGTAACTAGATTTGAAGAGCGTATCACAGCTATTCAGCCTCTGCGCTCATGGAGGATAGAAGTGTGAAATAAAGCAGGCCACAGATCGTTCTCTCATCCTTTCTCACTGCGCCTGCCACTGGTGGAATCCCCACCCCCGTTACAAACAGGATTTTGACTTTGCATTGGCCACAGGGACCAATGTTTCTCACTTACAACAAGGATTTCCAACCAATTTAGAGGCAGATTACAGAACGATTTGGCAGATAGCATCCCCATTTTAAGGGATTTGTATTTTAAAACACTTTAATGTCTCCAAGCCCTGCGGTATGAGATTGGTTCATTATCGTTTCATTGTATATCAGGTTGTTCAATCTGCCTGGAGAGATTTCCTAGATCCATTTTGTTCAGCGGAGATTAAGTAAATTTTTTCTCATCAGGTACCAGCAGTGCAGAGGTGAAAGAAAACCGCAACATTGATAACTTGGAGGATCGCTCTTTAGCGTCTGCTGAGTGTCAATCACTCTTCTGCTCTGAATCGACAAGAAGTGGGAGTTCGAGTCTGAAGAGGAAACGGCCCCTGGAGGAAGACAACAACGGTCACTTGAGCCAACTCCGTCTGATCTACAAGAAACTGTCTTGGTCCGAGGCACCGAAGAACGCTTTGGTTCAGCTCAATGAGCTCCGGCCAGGTCTTCAGTATCGCATGGTGTCCCAAACAGGTCCGGTCCACGCTCCCGTTTTCTCCATTGCTGTCGAGGTCAACGGATTGACCTTTGAGGGAATGGGTCCCACGAAGAAAAAAGCGAAGATGAGGGCAGCAGAGCAAGCCCTGAAATCCTTTATTCAGTTTCCCAATGCTCCTCAGGCCCACTTAGCCATGGGAAACATTTCCAACCCATCAGCAGACTTCACCTCAGATCAAGCCGGCTTCCCCGACACTCTTTTCAAGGAGTTTGAATCTTCCCCGTGCTCTGCCGCCCTCACTCTTTGCAATTCAGAAGCAGAAAGTCAGCTATTATCAAGCGAGCTACTGAGACATGGACGCTTGCTTCGCCATACCTTGGACCTGATGGTACAGGCTCAACAGAGGTTAGGGGGAATTGTTCCGGAGCCAAATGCGCCCAAGAGTCCTGTGGTACTGCTCAACGAGCTCCGTCCGGGGTTGCGCTATGCCTGTCTTTCGGAGCGAGCCGAGGGAAGGCGGCTGCGTAGCTTTGTGACGGCAGTGCGAGTGGACGGACGGATTTTTGAAGGCTGCGGTCGCAGCAAGAAGATGGCTAAGATCCAGGCAGCCCAGTGTGCTCTCGAGGCGCTCTTCAATATCAGGACAGTCCCTGAAGGCAGGATGGGTCTGAAAACCAGCAGGAAGATATGCCCTCATTTACCCCAGGTGAGTACAGAATCCACCTTCTTAATTTCTTTGGCACACACGCCAAACGTACAAGGTCCTGTAATGACCTAAACAACAGTCATGCTGCAGATAACTACTCTTATAAAACCATGAATTATTTCAACAAAAAAACTCAACTTTGATGAGTAATGACATTTCTTACGGTGACAAAAGTAATGAGGTACTGCTGCAATATATCATGTAACCCTTATTGTGTATACTTCTTCTCTTAAGAAACCCTTGTTGAAGCTCCAAAATGCATACCGTATTTTCACAACCATAAGGCGCGCCGTATTAAAAGGCGCAGTCTCAGTTACGGGTGCTATTTCTGTATTTAACACACACGTAAGCCGCACCGCACTATTGGGCGCGTAAACATATGCTAGCTCAAAACATATGGTAGCATGCTAGCGTATGTTTTTAAAAAGGCAGTGGAGCAAAACTGAGTTCGGTTGTACTTGAAGTATTAAACAATGTACTCGCGTTACTTTTGATCAATCCTCATCCACAAATCCCTCAAAGTCCTCATCTTCTGTATCAGAAAGGAACAGCTGGGCTAGTTCTCCATCAAACACGGCAGGTTCCCTCTCGTCATTGTAGTATTGTCAGAGTCAGTCTCGTTACCGTGCGGCTCCTCAGAAATGATGCCGGCTTTTGCGAAAGCTCCAATATAAGTGCAAGCAGACATGTTTAACCCAAGTATACACAATCCATTCACAAATTGTGGCATAACTCGCTCTAGTCTAGCAGTTCCATAAAGTGAAAGCAGCGAGCACCATGACGTCCTACTGTATCTTATATACAGGAAACCCGGCCCTGGTTGAGGACTGGCAGGCATGAGAAACCAAAAGACTCATGTCATCTTTCAGTTGAGTCTTTCAGGGTTCTCATGCCTGTATATAAGCAATATGTCGGCACGGCTCCGCTTGACCGTCGGCAGAAATGCTCCCACACAGACAGTCAAACGGAGCGCTTACCAAAAGGCGCACAGTCGCACTGTCAAATTTTTGAGAAAATGTAAGACTTTTAAGTGCGCCTTATAGTTGTGAACATACGGTAACTGACCCTTTGTTCCCTAAACAGACACCTGTTGACTCTCACCTTTGCTGATATCTCGTCTGATTAATCCCTTAGTCATGCATTAGAAGTGACATAACAGATGAAACAAAATCCACGCCAGGATGCATTTCCAAGTTTTTGTAATTTTGCAAACTGGTGTTTTGGCCTCACGGCGACTACAAGCATAAATTCAATCTCAGCATAGCAAAAAATAGACAAACAAAACACTGAGCCCATGCTCATTTAGCCAAATACCCAAATTGCAATCAGAGCGAGGAAACTAGTTTTTGAGGAACATGAGGAAATTGGAAGTCACTTGCAAGATTGTCTGGCACCTGTTGATGTTATTCCAAACTTAATTTCAGCTGCAGAATTCCCTCTAAAGAAAACTGCCCTAAATACATTTTCAGACTGATTTATTTTGTTGTTTGGAAACGTTAAAGCTTATCATTGGCAATTGAAAGAGCTTATATACTTTTGTAGTCTGTTGTATTGTCATATCCTTGTGGGTAATTGCGCTCCCGGCCGAAATCATCATTGAAGACAGTCGTAACAAAACTGTAAGACTGAATAAAACATCGCACTTCACTTCTTGTATATGTCCGTCGTCTCCCAGCTGAAAGTCTTTTCTTGAAGGCTTTTATTGACACAATTGTGTCAGGCACATGTTGTGTAGTATTAACATCCTTTTCCATCCTGGAAGAAATAAACTGCCGAGTGTCCTTCCCCCGAGCATGACATCAACAGAGCAAACCTGCCCGTTTGCCTTGGAGAAACTTTTTTTTTTTCCTTTCTGCCTTCTGCCACGGTGTCTAAAGCGATTTTAAGAGGATTTGGCGCACCAGTTTAGTTCCAGAGAGCACTCTTTTGTGGAAATGTCTTGAAAGTCAGGCGCGCTGTCTGCCAGACTCACGAGCAATTCGTTTTAAATGCTAAAGGAGGAAGGAGAAAAAGTTCAACAATTTAGATACATGCATGTGGGAATAATTGTCTGGAATAGGATGTGTTCAGGTGCCGCTTGCAGTCAAGCACAAATATTATATTATATATAAAACGCTGATTGCATAGGCAATGGGTGATGAGACGTGTGATATGTGCTTGGACGCCAGCTGTAGTGTGGGAGGCTTTATGGCGCTGTGTCATTTATTGTTTTGTTGACCGATTTAGTTTATCTGTTATCTTTACCAGAAATGAGTTTCAAAATGTCAACATACAACCATGAATGGAAGAGATAGATAAATCATATAAAAGATGTGTCACACTCACATATTTATTGAAGTAGTTGATTTGGAGAGATAAGATTACTGTAACTACTTTAACATCATTTTTAGGTTTGGTTCTACGGAAGCGTGGAACTGCCAATGTGGAGTAAATCATTTTTGACTGGCAAATATGTTTAAATGTACTTGCAAACATGTTGGAGGTGAAACACATGGTTTTGAACAAATTTGTTGGCTAAATGCTAAAAATGTAAAAAAAAGAAAATCACATAATGCCACGGGGTGTTGACTTGCGAATACCAGTACCCAGTGGCATTATGGGAAAAAATGTGTAACAGAAATTATGCACTGCTGATGTTATTTGTATTAAAATGTAGGCCAAATGCTAAAAAAAATAAAAATAAAATAAAATATTTTACATTTTTGTTTTTTTTACTGTGGCATTATGGGAAAAAAATATTTGCGTTTAGTTGTAAGTATATACAATACAGGCCAACATTTTGGACACACACACATCTCATTCAATGTGTTTTCTTTATTCAAATATCTTAATATTTACATTGCTGATTCCCACTGAAGGCAGCAAAACTAAGAATGAACACATATGGAGTTATGTACTTTAAAAAAAAAAAAAGGTCAAATAACTGAAACATGTTTTCGATTCTAATCTCTTCAAAATAGTCACCTTATGCTCTGATTACTGCTTTGCACACTCTGCATTCTCACCTCTGGCAACTCCAACAAATACTGTTGGAAAACCATTTCAGGTGACTTCTCTTGAAGCTCATCGAGGGAATGCCAAGAGTGTGCAAAAAATAATCATCAGGGCAAAGAGTGACTATTTTTGAAGAAACTACAATATATAACGTTTTCAATTATTTCACCTTTTCTTTTTTAAGTACATAACTCCACGTGTTCATTCATAGTGTTGATGCCTTCAGTGTGCATCTACAAAGAAAATGCATTGCAAGAGGTGTGTCCAAACTTTTGGCCTGTACTGTACGTTTGAACATATTTGCAAGTACATTTAAACGTATTTGCCAGTCAAAGATGTTTACTCCACATTGGCAGTTCTACGCTTTTGTATAGCTCATGTGTTGTCTCCTTGTATCATATATGACGTGTCTGCCACAGTTTCGCTTTAGCCCCAGCTGCTAGCTAGCTAGCTCCCATGGTGCTCGTTTAACTGCTAGGGAGCTAGCTTGCTAGCACCTGAAAGTAAAAACCCTGCCACATTTGGCTTTAACTCCTGATACTACCCAGCTAAATGTGGCAGGGTTTAGCTCCCTCGCTAGCTCCCATGCTGCTCGTTTACCTGCTAGGGGGCTGGCTAGCTAGCAAGCTAGCATTAGGGGGTAAGGCCAAACTGTGGCAGGGTTTTTTACTTTCTGGACCTGGATTTGCCACCTCTGTGTATATGTACAAGTTAATGAGGTAAGGTCTCACTACATTTACCTTTCTTTGAGTTGTATGTTTTGGGGGGGTTTTCTGAAACCGACAGACTGTAAAATATGGCCGTTATATTAAACAATGATGTAACCATGTTAAAAGCTTAAACATACATACTACAGTAACCATGCATCAGTATCCCGATTAAATTCCCATTGACGAATTTTGTGGTTCACATCCTTGCAAGAGAACAGCAAGTTATGCAAGAAATACCGAAACATTGAGCAGGATAGATGAAGTGAGTTTTAGGTTCATCGTGAAATTTCATCCACTCATTTTTTGATAGTCAAACCGATCACGAAGGCATAGTTTCCAAATACTCTCCGTTTGACCATAAACTGCTTTGTTAACACTGCAGTCGAGCAGGTCAGGTAAGGATTATATCCTTGGCCAGGCATTAACCCCGACAACCTCTTTTTAAAATCAAGGTCCAATTTGCCTCTGAAAATACCTTCAGTCTTCACAATGGGAACGTGGTGAAGTAATCCTGGCACCTATTTCGAAGTGGCATGATTAGCCTTCTGTTCAGGCCATAATTGGCTCTTTAATCTATCTCCCATTTCTGTCGCAACGCAGTGCGCTGTTGCCATGTCGCCTGAGCCCGAAGCATGTGCAGCAGCAGTGAGAGAGTAGTTGCAGGTGCTTGTGGAAGGACAGCGCAGAGGTTAGTGGTCAGGATGCTGCACTCTGCCACCTTGGATTAAGGTTCATTTGATTAGGGAAATGTGCTCTGCGGCACGGCTGAATGACAATTAAGGTTAATGAAAGAGAAAGTGGAGGAAAAAAAACATTAAAAAAATAAAAAATAAGATCTGAGGTTCAAAGCTGGCAATATTATAGTTTATTTCAACAAAGCGTTACTACAGAATACTTGTATTGGTCGTGATATCATCTAAGATGAAATGTGACAAAGTGATTTGATTCACTTAACTCCTCACGGATAGAGAAGGCTACAAAATGGTCAAGTGGAGTCATTTCTCTGCCTCCAGCACGGCAAATTAAATATGATTTGAGACATGTGAAGGTGACCCCTGTCAGGAGGCGGGTCTTCAACAGATTGCTTTCTTTGTCTAATCTCTCCCACTTCTAATCTGTCTCACTATAAACAGCTGTGACAGGCTGATCATTAATTAATATTGCCACAACAAATTGGAGACAGTGACCGAGCCAAGAAGCCCGTATTTCAAAAAAAAAAACGCAGAGGAGAAGGTGTGAACGACACATTCGAGAGGACTTCATTACCAGTGTTGGTGGTGTTACAACCACAGTATGTGGACAGTGATGGCAGCAGATCAAGACTAAAAGTGACAGGCGCCACAGCACACCGTCCTCTTGGGATCGCTTGTGATTAGCACACTAAGGTTGGAGTGCAAATAGCCTGACAAACTATTTGGAAACGTCCATTAAGGGCTGCTTGATTATGAAGAAAACATGAATCACGATTAATTTGGTAACTGAAATCACGATTTTGGACAATCATTCGGTTTTTTTGGTACAAAAAAAGAAAATGTTTAACTCATTTGCTTCCAAAAACGTATAAATATGTTCTATTTTACATATAACCAGTGTCCCAAAGACGTATTTATACATTTTGTATTTGTTTTTGTTTTTAATGCTAGAGCATACAGAAGGCTTTGATGCAGCCTCTGAACTGTAGCGAACTAGTGAAGCAATAGTAGTCATTACAAAAACGGCCAGCAGGTGGCAGCAGAATATAAGAGATCAACCAGGGCCATGCTGCAAAAATACTGTACATAAAGACATTTCATTTTCGCATCATGAAATTCTTGAATATTTACTTTTTTGACCAGTTTGAGCAGGCTAGTTCTACTAAAAAAGTCTAGACTCCCTACATCAGTGGTGTCAAACATACGGCCCGCGGGCCAGAACCGGCCCGTCAGGAGGTCCAATCAGGCCCATGAAGACAGAACACTAACTTCAGTTTTTCACTAATATTAACTGTTGTTACTAATTTTGTCCACTGGAGGTCACTCTGATGACCACTTAAATGACATTCTGAAATATGATTTTTACTCAGGATTTGACGCAAATATTGTGCACTCATTTTTGTTAAGAAAATTCTGATTACTCTGCAATAAAACAAAATAATGGGAATATTTTCAGAATGTACATGCAATTATTTCCACACACATGTTTAGGTCGTGTACTTTCGTTTGACAGCCCTCCACATACAGCTGCGGCGCCGCTCGCTACGAGGTATCGCAAAATCCAAAGGTCATAAAAACAAAGCATGTGTTCATCTGCGTTAAGGAAAATAGGGGCATTAAAATTATGTTAAATTAGTTCATTAAAGTTAATTAGTCATGAACGCATGAACTTAACAGCCCTAATCAAAGCTAATTATTGTCTGTGACCTCTGTAATTGATGTAAGAAAAAGGGACTGGTGTGCATCTATGAAGTTCCACATTACTGTTGTCACACAGTCACTTGCCCTTTCCACAGGCCACTTCACTCATCATTTGCCTTTTAAGGGAATCAAATAGTGGAGATTTGTGTGTGTGAGAAATTACCAAATGGTGTTTTTCATCTGAATAGGAGCACAATGTACATAGAAAGGTTAGCGCCATCCTCAACTGTCCAATAAGTATGCAAAATATGACCTATGAGGCTGCAGGCTGTTAAATCTAACGTAGCGCGTCAGCATGCAGCTTTGCGAGAAAATCCCCCTAACGAGAAGGTATCCAAATGCTTGCTCAGGTCAAGTCCCTTGGCATATAATGAAAAACGCCCCTGCGATCTGTTCCGAAGACCCTCCGCTCGCCCTGACATGCGCTATACTAAGTCTTCATTGTTTGAGACCGTCCTGCGCTCCTCCTTTCTCCGTCTTATACCTGCGTGCTGGAGCATGGCAACAGTCAATTCTCAGGAAGCCCTCACACTCCATTAAAAGCATAACCAAGTTCATTACAATTTCACAGGCGCTCAGGTAGCAAATGGCGACTGATAAATCATGACTGGTGTGTAGTATGTTTATCTCTGGTTCTCAGGCAGGGGCGAGGTCTGGATGGGTTGGCCTTTTATTGACCTACAGCAATGGACCCTCCCGTCACACACGGCGACACGTATCACGTTGTTTGTGAGAGAAACACACTAACATATGTACAGTAAGCAGACTGAGCGATGTTGCCCGATTTTAAAACAGACAAAACTGTCTAAGACATTAAGAGGAATCAAATGTAGCCATAGAGTGAGAAAAGTCATTTTCTATGTGCACCACAGTTCACTTCTGTTGACTGATCAGTCCTTCAATGAGCAATATGTAGACCAAAGGCCAGATACAGAAAAACCGAAGGAATGCCAAAATCAGTCAATTAAGCATCTATATATATATATATATATATATATATATATATTTATTAGGGCTGTTATAAAAAATCGACTGGGCAATATATCGCGATATTACAGCGCGCAATTCTCGAATCGATTCGATATGCGGCCGAATCGATTTTTAAACATCAATTTTTTTATGGGAATATTCAACAAAGCGTCTTACTTAGGGTTAGGATTCACACATTAAGCATGGAAGAATGTTATAATAATGGAACATTAAGCCTTAATATTTTATTTCAGTGCTGTTCAAACATGAAACAGACTGCAACCTGTTTGTTAAATGCAGTGGTTCAGTTATAAGCCTGAATGTTCAGATAAATAAATACATTTTCATACACATCTTACAGTGTATGTGTACAAGTTTACTGATTAGTATTTTCTAAATTGGAGTAAAAAAAAGTCGCAATAATCAATTTTGAGATTTGTATTGGGATTAATCGAATCGAATCGTGACCTATGAATTGTGACCTATGAATCGTGATACGAATTGAATCGCCAGGTACTAGGCAATTCACACCCCAAATATATATATATATATATATATATATATATATATATATATATATATAGTCCTTAGAGGGCATCAAAAGCAAATAGACAAATAAAAACTATATATGTATGGATAGGTCTGATGCCACTAAACATTTTGAGTGGTCACAAGAAAAAAAATATTCAGAAAGGACTTAGATATCACACTTCCAATAGTGAGCCAAATTTTGGCTCATTTTACTTATGTTTGTACAAGAATTTGGATGACGGGCCACAAATGGTCCCCGGGTCTTAGTTTGGACAACCCTGATGTCGCCGGTCAAATATGCAATAAAAGGCATTTGTTGGAAACAAATATTTTGGGCAAATTTATGTATTAGCTGATTAGTTTCTATGTTTTATGATCTCTCAGAAATGCATTCTAGGTCTCCATATGACTATAATTAGCAAGATATATTTTTCCTGAAAAAATACGCTGAACATGTAAAACCTAACACATCTGTTACTTTTGTCCTGCTTTGCAAGACTTAGATTAAGCCTCTCTGGGGATGATGAAATGGGTGACCGGGGGAATGCAGTATACTGGATGTGTGTTGGTGTGTTGCCGTGGAGGGGTACAATCCTGGATCGCATGGGGAAGATGAGGGGCAGGCTGTGGGAGGGAGCGAGAGGTGAGGATGGATGGACTGCAGTAGGAGGGGGGAAAAGAGGGAAACCTCAGCGGAACAAAAGACCTTCAGGATTAATTAGGCGTCAGATTGGTTTCAGGGCACAGTCTGGGGGATGGGGTTGGGGGGAGCATTGAGAGATATGGGGAGGCAGCAGAGAGAAAGTTTAGCATTCTGGGAGGAACTCATGTCCTCAGCCCTCATATTTCAGACTGCCTGCCCATGAGTATACAACAGGAAGCTAGTTAGGACCTGTGCAGTGCCTGGAACTATTGACTAATGGATGGAGCACCTCTTTCTCCATCTCTGTGTATTTTTACATTATCCCACTGGGTAATAATGTAAGGGTCATACATGTAACATATAATGTTATGGTTGGATTGTTTTGCCCTATTTAGGTGGTTCATATTTCCTAAATATGATGACATCAGCAGCATATGGGTGACTTGTTCATGGTATACATTTTATGAAAACAGAATTTGCGGTTGTGCATTTCATATGGACTACAAAATGTATTGTCTTTCTATTTTTATTTGCAATACTATAATTATAGTGACAATGTCCTTTGGTTTATTTTTTGTTGAGTAATATACACAAGCGTTCGGTGTTTATTGTAAATGTATTGATTTCAATATCGCTGTACGTCTGTACAGAGGAAGGAAGGTCAAACAGTTGTTTGAAATTGTAGTGTTCTTTATTGTGTACTTGATGAACTTTAAATTTTGCGCTCGACAAATGCTCAATATCGTCACTCTCTTTAAAAAAAATCAGTTTTTTTAGATTTTTTTTTTTTTTTTGCCTAAATCATCTCTTCATGATGCAAATAGTTACTTTTTTGTGTTTCCTGAAAAATCTGGAAAAAATAACTCAGGCGAATATTTAAAGGTGTCGATATATTGAAAGAAAAACTAAAACTAACGATAAAACTAATGAAAACGAAACAAAAAGAAAACATTTTCGAAATAAAAACTAACAAACCTGTTATAAAAACTAATTAACAGAATTTAAAAAAATCAAATACCACTGAGAAAGGTTTATAACTTTTTTATTTATTTATTTATTTTGCATTCAGGATTTTTGTCATTTTAATGTGTAGTGTTCTTTTCGCTCACAAAGGAAAACAAAAGTCCTTCGCACAGACCAAATAAAAAAATTTAGGCCAAAAGCTAAATTTAGAGGCATTCCTATTGTTGGTTGGTATGAAACAAAAACAACATTTTCTTAAAACTTAAAATATTGGCGTAAATTCAAATAAAAAAAAATTGTATAGGCAAATATATTTTTCTCTCTGTCCAGTCATAAAATAACCTTTCTCCATGCACGTTGTATTCCAACATCAATGTCATCCTTCATGAACCAGGACGTAACCGAGGAATATTCTCACTTTACGGGCAAACAAACACAAATGTTGTAGCTCCATGATCTGTTTTTGTATGCAACTCTTCCGCTGACCTTTTCCATCTTTTTTTTTTTTGCGCTGCCCGAAAATCTTCATTTCCAAGTCAGGTCACGGGGGGGGGGATCACCTCAACATTTGAAAAGTGGATCTAGAGCGGTCTTGTTAATGCTGTCTGTGTTGTTATTGTCACACAAGGATCTTCCTTTGACGACGTCTTCACCGCCTACACCGGAAGTGCTGAACTCTGCGTGCAGATGACAGCCAGGGTTGCCATGAATCATAATATTCAGTCATAATATTTTGTCACCACTGCAAATCACATCATGAGACTAAAGCAGTATCGTAGAGCATGACTGCACTTGACACCGACAGCGATAGTCGTACAAATAATACGTTTAGTGTTCTTTGCTTTTGATGCCACATGCATACTATTATGCACATTATTGATTGTACCATCTGTCTGTTGCCGTGCATCTCCTGCCCTTTGAACACATGTTTGAACACATTCTAGTATGCATCTCCTTTGTACGACGGCATATTAGGGCCTCATATATATATTTTTAGAATGTGGGGGCAATATTCAGAGAAAAAATAAATAAAAATTTGCCACTTTATAAACTTGCAAATTTGCTCAAATTGGCAAACTCAGTAACAGGGTTTTCACTAGGTACGCTAGGTGTGACGATCGGGACCTTTCACCGCTGGGCCTGGGGTTCCGCCCGTCTCCCAGTGCTCCCATCTCCCCTTCCGTCCCCAGTGTTCCGCCCCACCACGCGGTGCACAATTTAGATGTTTCTGGGGTTGGTGAAAGATTCTGGTTGGTATGTCTGGTCGGTGCTGGATTTGACTTTTCTTTGATCCTTCCTCGGGTCTCCTGACAACTTCACGACTCTAGCTGGATTCCGAAGTATTCGGTTTAGGTGAACGGTATGGGATTTTTAATAGGTTTTAGGTGAATTAATAGACACTCACACGCACGCACATATGCACACACACACACACACACACATGCGCATACTCACGCACATACAATTTTTTTTTTTACAACTTTCACATTTGCGAGAAAAAAACTCGTAAATTTGCGAGTTTATAAAGTAACAAATTTGCGAGAAAAAAACTCCGAAACTTACGAGAAATACACGTAGCGTAGCTATAGTCAAATGTGAGGATTCGTTGGTGGTTAATGGGACACTGTTTATAAAATAAAAAGGCAGGATGGAGACGGATTTATTCTTAATTTAAACTTTACTCGTCATACACGGCAGCTAGAGCGACACAATTTCCTGATCCCTTATCAGCTGACTAAACACTAACCAATCAGAGGCTAGCATACTTTAGGTAAATGCAAGTGAATGACGGAGAGCAGCAGATTCGACACATCAATTTAGCTACTTGTATGAAAAAATATCAAAATGTATGAATGTTTGAATAATAATTCTGGAAACATAAATGTACAAGTAAATATTTATTTTAACAAATTAATTTAAATGCTTGATCCTCAGGGTGTGGACTTTCGCAAAGCGAGGCGTCTTTGTCGCTGGCAGTACCCAACGCTTCAAAGTGCGAATGCTTAACATGACATGGTTAAAGCCATTTCCATCTCCTTATTTGAAAACCCAAACAAAACGTATTGGCACAAACATCAGAGTAGTATGCTATGTGCATTTCTCGTAAGTTTCTTGCAAATCTCCCACGTTATAAACGTGCATATTTGTGAGCTTTTTTCTCTGAATATTGCCCCCGCCCTCTAAAAAATATATATATTTATAAGTGGCCTTAATACGCCGTCGTACATTTGACATAGAAAGAAAGATGACAAAAGCGAGCATATGCATTTGTTACAGTCAATCTAGCATTCTGCCGACTTTGCTGACGACACATAATGGATTTCAGTAAATGTTAAAAGAGCATGGGCCATAGGCATTTTTCCCCCCCCACATTCAAAAGGCTTTCTACGCCATTTCAAACATTCTTCCTTAGGCTGTGAAGTGTATAATACATTTTGTTGCGCTGTTGTACGGTGTACGTGTGTGTCTGGGTTGGCAATGTGAGCGATCACTTCTGTCAGGGGATGTTTTTAGAAGCCATATTCATCAGCAAAGAAAAGAGCAAGGCTAGTTTCCGCAAAGGCCAGGTGTAAACTTATAGTGTCTATCTGCAAGATAAACATATCAATGCTGTTGGGGGGAAACCTTACATCCCCCAAATGTCAGCTGAACACCACTGCTTAAGAGTTTGACAACCTGCATTTAGTTTGTCCTGGGGGGTTGAAAGGTTGTCAAAAAACTCGACTTTTCCACCACTCAATTGCAGCCATGGCAAGGTAGAAAATCTCAGCAGTCATCCTAATGCATACAACCTAGTGTGTGGGGGGGGAATAAATATATATTTAAAAAATCGCCGGGCCCCATATGTGTGCAAAGTTTGGTTGAGATTGTTTATGGAATAATAATAATAATAACTAGCAATTTCGTGGGATTGCTGAAAGCTGAACGCTAATAAAAGCTGAATGCATTTGGAATGCTTGTGAAATCTTAAAAAGTAAATCAAAAGATAAATTACGTGAAAATTACTAATTATTAATTAGAGTTGTATGATAAATTACAAAAAAATTATATGATAGTTGGCACAGTAGCTTAGCATAATGGCCATGGATATATTTACAGTACAATGCAGTCAGAGGTGGGATTCGAACCCGCGTCCTCCTGGTTACTGGACAATGCACTTTATCAACTGCGCCACTGAGCAGTATCAGAGAGCTGGTAATGATGATCAGCTGTATGTATGGAAGTGGGCGTGGAAAGTTCAATGTCAATCCTATTGAAAATGAAAGGGGAAAAGTTTTTATTTAACGTGTTTTTTTTATGTTTAATGTTTCAGCATTCCCACAATAATAATAATAATAATAATTCCTACAAAAACTAACAACAGGAAACTCGCAGCGGTCGCTGCTCGGGCCCTAACTAGAGCTGCGAGCAGCTAAAGGGCCCTCGCAACCCTTGTCACGTTGGTGTACTCGCACATAGGATAATAACCTTTTACGTTACCTTTTTTGGGGGGCAGGCCTTATCTGTGTGTAAAGTTAGTTAACGGCGTATTCAACTTGGTTTTGACCCACAAAAACAGCAGCCTTTTTCTTTGCAAACAGCGCATAGCCACAGCAACAGCACATCTTTAGATAAAACAGCCAACATTTGAAAGCCATTGAATACATTTTCTAGGTCGTTAAATTGTGACCAAAATAAAAAGGAAAACATTTTGTCAAATTTCTTTAAAAAAATTTAAAAAAATGGCGGACTTCCTGTTTGGTTTGGAGTATGACTCTCAAAGTCTTTTTTTTAGGTCCAGTTATCGTAAAGCTAGGTGACACTTTCAACTAACTTTGCTTTCTTAAAAAATTACAGGGGGCACTACTGAGCCATTTTGAAGAAACTGCACACAAAAATTCTAAAATATATCATATATATGAGGTTAAAAAGGCGCATCACCATGGCAACAGTGTGCAACGAAAACGCATAGTTTGAAGATGATCGGATAAACTCTCTCGGTGGAGTTTGTTAATGCTAGTTGCAAGTATTATGAAATGTGTACAAAATGTAATTCAGTATTTTAAGGTAAAGTTAGTTATATATATATATATATATATATGTGTGTGGGGGGGGTGCGTGTGTGTGTGCGTGTGTGTGTGTGGGTGTGGGTGTGTGTGTGGGTGTGTGTGTGTGTGGGGTGTGTGTGTGTGTGTGTGTGTGTGCGTGTGTGTGTGTGTGTGCGTGTGCGTGTGCGCGCGCGTGTGTGTGTGTGTGTGTGTGTGTGCGCGCGCGTGTGGGTGTGTGTGTGTTTGCCCTTCTAATATAAATCCTGTGGATCTGAAAGTATATTTGTTTGCTCTGACAGATATCAAATATAACAGTTTCCAGACTGAACTTCTCTGTAGGGAGACGAACAATATTGTTAGACTGATAAATGTGTGAGAGGACACACAGTGCCGATATATATGACTTTTATTAAAAAAAAAAAAAAAAAAAAAATGCATCCCAGCCGGAAGGTCTCTCTCTGACCACAGCTCCAGAGCATTATTTTTTCTGTATATTTATTATTCTATACCCAGTATAAGACTTCAAATAACCTCTCTAGTATAGCTTTGGTTATAAGATATACTGTAGCATGCAGAAAAAAAAATGAATGGAACTTTCTCGGGCCCAGGCTAGACAAGTTGTCCTTTCCTGCTCTGAACTATAAAGCAGACATGCTAACCTCTTGTCCTCCATGCTGCCTATTAGATACATATTGCAAGGAATAAAAAACAGCCATCTGGTGAGGGACTACAATAACAGTTGCTCTCTCCCTGGTGAATCATGTACTGTATATGTTCGTGCAAATTATGTCATATAATTAAGTAGTCAGGCATAGCCTCGGTCTCCTCGTGGAGATGATAGACTGGTTGGAACTTCAACACTGACCCTTTTATTTCCTCTCATTTCCACCCAGCCTCTTTTCCTTGTGCCCGCCTCTTTTACTCCTCATTCTCTTTCGCGCTCCTCATCTTCCCTCAGGGTAGGGTCATGTTATCTTTTCACAGGAATTCTTCTGCTGGCCTTTGGTGCATAATGCATGAGGCCTCTGGTGTGTGGTTTATACTGTCTGACATTATTGAGTTGTTTGAGCCATATCGTTGCTTTTATCTTCACCGTGGAGAGTTCATCAAAAGGGTTTTATACTTAAATCAGCCATTTTCATCTCATTATTCCTTGGTATATCCTGTGCCAAACCACCTCGTTATGAATGAATGAATAAATAAATAAATAAATAAAAGTATTAGCAAATATGTATGTTCTTTTGGGAGATGATTTTGCTTATTTTATTTTAATTAATTCACTCCCAGCCATTTTCACTGAAGCAAACCCCTTCGCTCCCGGCTGTTTTACTGTATTTTGACAGATTTTGCAAGTCTCACAGAGTATTGTGTTCTATGGCTATAAAACCATGGAAATGACCAAAAGAAAGCTTAGAGTGTCTTCTTTCATTAGGAAAAAATATATATATATTTGTATCTGTTTCCGTTTTGCAGCAATTAGCATTAGAAAATAGTTTCATCATTGTTCACAAACCTGCTCTTATACTCTGCTGCCACCTGCTGCCCGTTTTTTGTAATACTACCATTGCTCAGGTCAGAGGCTGCATCAAAGCTTTCTGTATGCTCTAGCGAATAAAAAAAACAACAACATAAAAACGTTTTTGGGACCATGGCAATATTTAAAATAGAACGCTTTTATATGTTTTTGGGAGAAAATTAGTTAACTACTGTGTGCCAAGTCATTTAGAATAAGTTTATTGTTATACATTTCACTGTAAATGTTCTTTATCCTTCAGAATGGAAAGATAATTGCACTTAAAAAGAATGTGCTTCAATTATTTTTGCTCTAACATCACTATATCAGTGGCATAAAAAAGATTGTTTTGGGGAAAAATGTATCGTCCCAAAAATGAGATTGTGACAGGCCTTTCACCATTTTTCACATTTTTTCCCCTCATTTTGCAAGCCCTTTTTTTGTGTAGCACTGTATCTCATTTTCACTATTTATGCTATCTCATTTACAGTGCATACAGCCAAATCAGATTACGTTTCCCATCCATGACATTTTTTTTCTCATGGCGGATATGCAAGATTTGTTTTGTTTTTTTACACACATCAGAAAGAGCTTAGTTAAATACGCTTTGTAAACACTGTGTCATCTGTTCAAGTAAACCTGGCATTGGTGGACCTGGCATTCTCTTTACGTTACAACCTAACCCAATACTCTGCCACAGATGGGCTTGGGTGTGATAGTGACACTCTTTGTTGTAACTGGCTCTGCTTGTTTGATTAGATGACTATAATTTAGATTGATAATGAGTTCCAGAGTCGGTCATGCTTAACATTTGCGGTTTGTGGTCATAATTCATTGGCTGTAGTCCTTTTTGGCTTCTGTGTTGGGGGGGGGGCTTGCATTTCCCAAATCAATATTTGGTTTAAAGCTTAAGAGCTGTGCTGGATTTGAGCAGATGTATCCAGTCAAGCGACATATGAAGTTAGTTGGAAAAGTTGTGGTAGTTTTTTTAGTCAAGGGTTGGGCTAGGCCCCTGAGAATATGATTTGTTTTAAATTTGGGGGAGGGATTGTCTGTTTCAAGCAAAGTCCAGAAAGGTGTCGTTGAATGAGTTCCCGTGTGGAAGAACTGAACTGCAAAAGAAAATGCAAAATCAATGGCCTATGAAGTCTGGAGGAACTTACTTTTTTTCTTTTTTTTTTACATGATTTTACATGTAAAATTTGAAATCAAAATGTTATTTCAAGCTGTTCTTCGCAGAGCTTGGTGTGTTGATTTGCATAGCACAATCTGTAACAGCCAGTTCCAATCTGCCAATCATTTGTATGGAGCACTAGACTGTTCTGGTGAGATTAAATATGGATTTACTTCACCGACTCTCTGTCTACTGTGCGCCGTTGCAGTTCTCCATGTCTTAAGGATCAAGGTTTGAATGTACTGACCATATAGAAATAATGATCCCATTCTCTGTTTAGCGTCATCATAGGTAAGTCGAGTCCTTGGTTCTTGGATGGAGCTATCATTCTCGTATTTGCTCATCCTTGACTTTGATCCTTATCTCACATACCAGGCTTAATGTCCTGTTTCCACCTTTTCAAAGCTAATGAGGACTCTCTGCTTGAGTTCCGCCTTTCTTACGGAGGCCTGCGGTGCATCATCCCGCCTGCACACCGACTCCCCTCTTACATGCACGGATGAGGTGAGCCCCAGGAAAGACGGATTAGATCTGTCACCGCGTCTTCATATACTGTACCTTTGTTCCCGCTCCTGAAGATCAAGCATGTGGATTAAAAGGGAGCAGGATCTTATGATGACGATGACCACATGGCGCAGCCTGATGGCTTGATGTGACTGACAGGGCCCCGCTGTTCGGTGGGTAAATCTGTTCAAGGCCAAGTGGTGCAATAAATATTTGATACAGGCAAGTTAAAGCATAGAGACATACATGTTGTATAACATTCAGTAAATTTTCATGATGCTAATCAGTTGAAACCAGATTAGTCAAATTCATGCGTATACGATTTTCGAGTTCCTTCGTAAAATGGCTGCCGCCAAGGAGCAGTTGACTTCTTGTCTTGAAGAAGCGACTGCATATTCGGCTAATTGAAGTCCCACTGAGGGTCACAGGCAAAAAGACTCAAGTTTGACCTGGTGCCGAAACAGTCCTGAACCCTTCCCCTGGGTGAAAACAACTTCTTCTGACGCTAGGTTCCCTCATCTCCTTCCCACTCCTTTCTGTGTTTGCGATTGAATCGGTAACGAGATGATGAACTTGGCGCACCAGCTCAGTTCCTACCACGAGATAAGATCTGCGGTGTGAAGCGCTCGCTTGAACTGAGCTTCTAGTTCAGCCAAGTTCCGTCACATCTCCCCTGCCACCATACACCCTGTCTCGTAGTCTCGTATATGTACAAGTCTTGAGATCTGTTGTCTGTATCTGCTACATGTGTTGAGGTTTTATTTCCAGGCTCATACTATGCTCCCCTTGTCATTTTTCACCTCCCCCTCCGGAACATCTTTCTTTCTTACCTAAGATCTTGAGTACCGGCAGGTCTTTCTGTCGCGTCTCCCTCTGTTAGTCTTTGTGTTTCATGTTTCTTGGACCGGTTGTGTCAATTTCATTGCTCTGTACTTGCAATGACATAAAATAGCCATTCATTCATTCCATTCATTCATTCACCACTGTCCTCATTGCTCTTTTAACATCAAGGTGATGACAGGAGGGACTGACCAGTGACAGAACAGAAATAGCAACAAGGATCTTGTGACGGCGATCCAGAGGCCAGAAGAATAAAGTAAGAGGAATGCTACACGTCATGCAGAGAGCAAACAAGAGAGAAATCGTTCACGTTGCGAAGAAACCGGCTTTACATTCTCAAAAGCCACCCAAGGCAACGCTTCAACCAAATGAATAGATATCATTTTCAAAGGCCTCTTGATCGGCGTCAAACGCGGGATTGTGAGAAGAAAAAGGTGGGCTTGGCGCTGGTGGGGAGTGGGAGGGAAGATATCCAAGCAGAGGGCAGACACTATTAAAACTCGGGAGAATTAATTGTTAAATACCTCTATAAAGAAATATAAGACATGGCCCCATTTTTATGCTGCCTTGGCTATTCTGCAGGCAGGTGATAAGAGGGGAAGGTGTTGGGTTAAAAGGGTATCCGTGTATACTGAGACGGCATATGAAGTCCATATTAATGGCGTAACACACCGCAGGTGGTCATCAACATGGTGACTTCAATATTACACTTTTGCATTGAACAGATTAAAAAAAAGAGCATTGTGGTAAATGTATGGAGAATGTAAAGATGCTTTAAAATATTACCTGTGGGGGGAAATACTAAATTCTTCCATCATTTTCTCCTTTGAGACCATGAAGCTAAACAGTATATTTTTTCTTTTCTTTTTTACTCTCACAACACACACGCACATGCCAGTCTGCCTGACTTTTAGGTCAAGTCGCCGCAGAGAAATTTTCCCCGGTGACATTTTGTGTTTCTGGCACAATATTGACTTCAGAGGGAAGGCAGCAGGAGAATTGTTGGTGACATTCCGCTTTTCCTTGGAGATGCACATCAAAATGTGTATTCTACCATTCAGTTTTTGCAAGAATAGATAGCCAAACTGATTATTATGATTATTTTCCAGCCATCTGCTTTCTTTACTGCTTTCCCTCATTAGGGTAACGAATGAGCTGGAGCTCTGAGCTGATTTTATGCATTTGTTTTATTTCATTCCCTCACCCAATGAGAGTCAATAAGACAATTGATAAGGAATCAGATCGATAAGCTAGCGAACTGAGTAACAGGGTTAGTTCTGACTAGGCACGCTGGCGTGACGAACGGGACCTTTCCCTGCCGGGCCTGGGGTTCGGGTGTGCTACACGTCCCCCAGTGCTCCCTTCTCTCCTTCCCTCCCCCAGTGTTCTGACCCCACCACGCGGCTGGAGGTGGGGTGAGCAATGATGATGATATGTTGACTCTGTAAAACTGCCGAATGAACAATACTGAGCTCCCAAAAAAATATATAGGAATAAGATAAGATAAGCACAGTGGTTTGGCAGAGGTCACGCATACGACTCAAATGATTCGGGAGGACATTTGGTGCAATCAGTAGTCAACTTGTGACTGTTGTGATGGTATGTCGTGTGATTTCTTCTTTATTATTGTAATCCCTTCATACTACTAACAATGCTGAGCAAAAAAGAAAGTGGTCGGACGAATAAGTGTAATGGGAATTCACATCTATAACAGAACGTATGGTGTTCCACAAGGTTGAATTCTGTGTCCTTTGCTTTTTTCAGTTTATTCTGTTTCTGATCTCAATTCCTATCCCTATTTGAAACTGTATCTTTTTCAACATTATGGGTATTTGTTTTTCAGAGAAAAATGTACTCTCCGAGTTTTAAAGTCAAATCAAATTTTATTTGATAATTTGCCATGAGATCAAGCAATATGCATTTACATATATAAAAATGCTGTAACTGCTCTGGTATTGGATCTTATTACTTGTGCAGGTGTACCTTTCCCGCGAATGTAAACGATTTTTCCTCGAGTGCGAAGTAATCTTTACACACCCAATATTCCTGCTTTGAGAAATGGAGATTATGAGTGTGAGCCTTAACGCACTTGTGTTGATAGAAGTGTTCCTCCAATAAATCTCCTTTAGTGCAGCCAAGGCAGTTACTAAATAAATCCTGTGGCTTGTTTTCTCCATCCTGAAGAGGCCCAAAGGGATTGCTTGTTAAATTGTTTAGAACTAATGCTGCAGAGACACCAGGTGGGGTGAGTCACACAATGGCCGCCGCAGCAGTTTCACTGCTGATCAAGCTAGCTGAGACGTATCGCATCAGTTAAGTGAAATACATTTTGAAAACCAGATGTGAAAACGGGAGCATGGTGAAGCTCAATGTTCAACCGAGAGGAAGAAGGGCAGTCAGCCAGGCACACAATGATCCCCGCTCACAGTTGACGGCAGGTTGCCGTGACAGTCTTTCCGACTGTGGAGCGCCATCCTTGGCCTCGTTTTTCTGCCACATTAGGCTCACAGTCAAGGTAGAACTCAACTCCCCATGAGGGAGGAAAATATGTATGATGGTACAGGTTGTGTGGAAAACAAAGGCAAATATGAGACACGCATCTACAAACAAACACACATATGCTAGTGTGACCAGATGTCCTCTTTTATGACCTAAGAAAACTTACAGTCCATGTCCAGACCCTCACATGGGTTAGCTTAGTGCTAGCTAGCTGCTATGACAGACAACAACAAAACAGTATGCTGGAGATTAAAGCAAATCCTGAATGAAAAACTGAGTGGTAGAGTGATCAAAAGTAGAATCCAGAGGTGTAAATGAAAGGTTCAAGAAGTGAATGGCAAATGGAACAAAAAGAGGGAAAGACGGAGGTATGGAACAACGTCAGGGTCTCGTCCACGTTTCCTCTCCAGGTCTTTCTGAGCTGCCACCTTCTCTCACCTCTGTTATATCATCGATGAAAAGACCTCTCGGGGCCACGGAGCACTTGACTCAGGGTTCAGACTGTGACCGACAGCAGCTGACGCTGCCAAGCCAAGCAGGATTCTGTTAGATTTAATTGCGTGTCACTTTCAGGTACAAGAAACGTGGCAGCCGTTTCTTTTCCTTCACATACGGTATCGCAGAATGTGCTTGTGTATAGAATCAGAAAAACACTGAAATATTTCAGCAGAATAATTACACCAAATATAATACTGTCTTCTAAAACCCATTATTTATTTGCGGCCCGGCTGTCAAGAAATGGTTGACTTCCATATAACATCAGTTGACAACCAAAAACAGGACATTCTTGTGCGCACATTTCTCCAAATTTCTTCTCAAAGTTTACTGTAAAACTGACACAAACATTGAATAGTTAAACGCTTAAATGGAACAAAAGTCAGCTAGCTTAATGCTAACATATCATGTGAAAAGCCATCAATGGGATAAATTAGCATTGATGTTATGGTAATTATAAACCTTCAAACAATGGTTACTTTAACATAAAACAACACACATTGGATAAAATAATTTTCACAGGTATACAGTATGTTTGCTCTGCTATGTGGATGCGACTATGCAACATTTCAAGGTTACTAAATGTTTATCATTGTGTTTACATGCAAATATTTACTGTAATTATGACTTTAGTACTGCGTGAGAGTGGATTAATGATGGACACCGACCACTGCGCATACTGCAAACTAATTGAGAGCAATGTCCTTTCATTTAACCTCCTTATAGCCAACACCAGCATGACTCACTCGTAATCCACTTAACTGCACACTGTTAGGCAGATTTTGCCAAGACATGTGATCACACACACGCCCCTTTAAAAAAATAAAAATCTGAATTTGTTAAGGGCTTAGTTTTCAAGCGGTGTTCACACCAACTGCAGAGCTTAAATGAATATCCGGGACATGGCAACAGATTGGCAGCAGAGTGGGTCTTTTGGACAAATTAAGCCTCCACTTGCTAACAGGACATCATGAGGTGCCGCAGTGACTGAATTAGTGAGCGTATTACATGTTACAGACTGTGCTGGGTGATATGTGGCGTGAGGGTCGGTTTGCGTATGTTGTTTATTTCGAGGTGGTAAAAGTCAACTACGCTCAGAAATATTTCAAGCCTAACTTAAGATTTATGTACTTTTTTGAAAGATAATTTTGACATAAACTTTATATGCTACATAATCATTAGTCTAATAAAGCCTATTTATTTGAAAAGCATAATCCTCCGTTTTATGTATTTAATATTAATATAAAGTATAATTCGTTTTTTGTTTTTGTTTTTTACAATTTTTGAGATGCCTTCATTAAGTTTCGTCCCAAAAACATTAAAAAAAAAATTAAAATGGACATAAGTGTTTTTCACATAGCAGCGATGATATGCTATAGGTAACCTAATTATTATTTAAGTCAAACAATATACTTCATGTATTTTAAATAAATACTCTCATTATTATTAATTTAGACTAATTATACTTTATTAATGCTAAATACATAAACCTGAGGATTATGCATTTCAAATAAATAGGCTTTATTAGACTAATGAATATGTATCATATAAGGTTGATTTGGTACGTTTGTGTTCAAATGATCGTAAAAAAAAAGGGGGGGAATTTGTCATGTAAAAAAATTACATAAATCTTAAGTTAGGCTTGAAATATTTCTGTGAGTGTAAAAAAAAACCTAGATTTTTTTTTAAGATAATACAGTAATTTAACAACTTGAAAATGATTATTTTTGTGTTTTCCAGGATTTTGCCGATTCAATATTCCACTTGGTGAGGGAGAAGTATCGCTCGCTGGTAGGCGGCTGCAATCCGTCTTACGCTCAACACAAATCCCTGGCAGGCATCGTAATGACCCGAGGTATGGTAAATTTCATTGACTTTTATATACCACGTTGAATTATTGAGGCGGTGCAATATAAAGAGAGTGGCGAAGAAGAGACAGAAGATGAGAAACTAGAAGGAAGTCCAGATTGGGAGAAAACATTATGAAGATTTCCTGTTCTCGTGGAGTAGTTTATGCATTCCCGATGAATTATTGACGAGTCAATCTCTGAGGGTTGGGAGACATGTTCGTGGGAGTCGGTCTCTCTCACGAGCTGGACTTTCCGTGCTCACGCAGCTTTGACACAAGTTTGCCGATGACACGGTGGGAATCCTAACAAGATCAGCTTAAATCTGACGACTGGCTGTGTGACACAGTGAAGGAACAGCAAGGCGGAGGACACTTCTCGCTGTGATGTCAAATAATGACTTATGACTGCACATTCATCTTTCATGCTTTATTCATGTTTCATATGTTGTATTGGCTGCACATTGCATCAGGGATTGTTACCCGCACACCTGTGCTCACCACCAAAATAGACGAGCTTTATGCGTTCTCACACTGCAACAAAAAAAAAAAAGATTTAGTAAGTAAACTTTGGTGGAGCATAAATCCCAAATGACATTAGTCTTGTTTCCACCGACCACTGTGATTTTAATCAGTTTGGTACAATATATATTTTATTATGCTTCTAAGGCTTGATTTATTTTTATTTATTTGTTTCCTCTGAGCAGTTTTGTGAATCAATGACTTCATTTAAGGAGTGACTTTCATTAAAAGTGGAGTCAATCGCACCAAGCACTTACTTCCGGTGTTATACGCGCGAGCTGTGTCAGTCTGTTAGCTTAGCAATTAGCATGGCTTCTCCATCTTTTTTTCGGCATCCCTTTGTGAGAATGATGCTTGTCAAGTGTATATCAGCTTATTCTCCGCTATGAAGGTGATTATCAGTGACTCCGGAGAGAGCCTGTAACGTTGCTAGCGAGGCTTGTTGCTAGCTAGCTGGTTGTGGGGTAAGTAGCAACTGCTATTCAGTGTGTTTTAATGAAGCGCAAAATACAAATTTGGACCAACAAACTGACTTGGGTCAGCTGGACCCAACTTTGTTTTTTTCTTGGTTTTTTTAAGTTGGGTCAAATTAACCCAAATAGCTAGTCGGTCCAACTGTTGACCAAAATTGAGTTATTTTTGACTTAGCTGTTTTAAGAGCGAGTCTGATGAGTTCTGTCTGCCCTGATCCGGATTTTAACCCAGTCCCTCTGTCCACCGGTGTTATCTATCCACTAAGCCATCCAGATTCCATAAAAAAAATGTAAGAATGTTACATTACATTTACTTCAACTCCACACTTAACTGTCCAAAATGGTATGCAACTCTTCAGCCCAATTAATTAACCTAACCTTGGGTTAAAGTAACCCAATCTGCTCAAAATCCACAGCTACGCAGCAAAGGAAAAGGAAAGAAAAACAGCTCAGCATTTTTTAGTGTGGGCATAATGAAAAAAAAGTACCCTAATTCTAAATCCAGAATTATCACAAATGGCCGGTTTAGAAGAAATGTTAAAATTAAAAATATTTAATATCCTTTTTTTTCCCGCAGCTGACAGGAACCAAGCCCTGCCACAAATAGTCAAAATTCGTCATTGACACAATGCTATGCCTATAGATGCCACAAGATGGTGAAAAAGCACTCATTTTGCTAAAATTAAACTCCTCAACTCACTTCAACATAGTTCCTTAGCACCAGGATGGCGCTCAAGTCATAGTTTTAAGTTCTGCAAAGGAGCGAAGGATTGGTTTCAAAAAATGTCCGCGAATAAGTGAAACCAAGGGTCCTGAATGGTGAATATGTGAAAAGACACGTTAATTCAAAAATAACTCCCACCCCAGAGAATTATCTTCCCCTTGTGGCTGCCGGCGGCAGGGTTTCAGGGGTCGCCGAGGAGGGATCGGTATCTCTGCAGCAGTCGCCGCAGCTCGTCGCCGTTGACTTCAGTGAGAGCGGCTGCGCTCATCCTGACCTAATCCAATCCTTCTCCTCTCCTCTGCCTCCCAGTAATTGCTTCTGTTTGTTTATTAATAGCACGTTATCTTCAAGGATCCAGACAAACGGGCTGCGCCACCGCAGAGGTGGTGGCCGCCGCACCGCTTCTGCCGGCGCTCACGCAGACACAGAGCTTGACAGGAACACTGGGGAGTCCTGTTCTGTTGCCTACCGCCACCGCCGCCGCCTTTTTTCCCCTCCTCCTTTTGTCTCCCTCCATGTGTCTGATGCCCCGTTTTGCGCCTCAAGAATCTTAATCAGGGTCCGTCTTTGAAGCGCAGACAGACGGCGAATCCCACATGCCAACGGAGTCCCGCTGAGGCAGTTGAGCCCCCAATGAGATCGAGATTAGCCTCGCCGGCAGGGTGAGAGTCGCGAGACGGCAGTCAAAGTAAAGTAGCGGCATCAAATAGCGTGGAGATTTTCATGTTCAAATAGGCTCAAAGACATGAAAAATCTCAAAGTCTGCATGGAAAACTGCTTTTGGTTGAATTGGATGAAGGTTTTTCTGAATCGTATTTCTTTAAGCTGAGCTACAAGATGCCGAAGCATACAGAGCTACCAGAGGGACTTAAGGAAAAAGATGAGAGAAAAGGGATTTAAATATTTTGATTGCAAACGACAGTTAAGTTGTGGTATTTAGCCTGAACGTTCATTTTCAAACAGGGATTTTTTTTCCCACCACTTAATCTGGTTTTCAAGCTGCCTGAAAATGTACAAGTCAGTAATCACATGCGGCGAGGGGGGAAAAAAACCTTTCAAAGTAGAAGAGGGGAGTGGGGGGGGGGGGGTGCACAGTGTGTTGCAGCCCAGGGAGAGATTTTGGGAGCTTCAGTACCATTTCACAAAGACACCCTTATGTGCACAGAGCAGTTGACTGCTAAAGCTAATAAAGATTCAACAGGGTGCTCTTTCTATTCTTGCCAACTCTCCTTCTTTACAACCATTGAGGATTTTCAGAGGTTTCCCATGATTCAAAGAACATGTTTTGGATGGCATTCCGGTTAATCGCCCAACCTAATATGGTAAAAGAACCCATAGAAGATGGGATTTATGGTGATAACATGCTGATGCCAAACATCATCTATTCTCCTGCTTTGGACTGGGTTGTAATATCTGTTCTATAATGTTTCCATTTTAAACATTTTTGCTTTAAACGTATTATATATCATTTCTGTCCGGTTGTTTTGTCATTTTTAGTCGAAACACAAACAAAGCTTTGGGTCAGGACAAAATCACTACCACACATTAACAGAAGCCAAGACGTGTAGATTGAGAAGGTGTTGATGTGTAAACATCCTGTATTTAAGAAGTGTTTTGGTTTTTTTCAAAACGGCAAAAATGTTGGACGGTGCTTTTAATCAGTCAGCAATTTAAAAAAAAAATGTCCACAGAATGCATTCTTTTTACAGAATATAAAAGTACTGCAAATTATGTATTAATTGTTGCCTGAGCAGGAAAATGCTTCACCACTTTCCTGTGGTAGCGCTCGGGCAAGGGCTTATTGATTTCCGTGTCCTGGATCGATTGTGTGCCCCGGGTTGACTACAAGGATGATCCTGAAGCGGCCAAACTGTTTCCCTTTAAATTAGTGGAATGGACTGCTTTTAAAAAAAAAAAAAAAAAAAAAGAAAAGAAAGAAAGGGAACTAGTGTGAATCTCACGGGAGACAAGCTTGAGCACAGTAATGTGAAAAGAGGTTCTAGCATAAAGGGTATTCTTGATAAATAAATAAATAGAAGATAGTATTTTGTCTAATTATCATATGCAGGTGGTCTACAATGGTATAAGTAATCACTTGGAAAGTGTATTTTAGCTGATTAGTTTAGGTTTTAAAGCACACACAGCTCACAGGGGGGGCGGGCGGTGGGGGCTTTATCCTTTACCGTCTCTCTCTCTCTTTGACTCCCGCCCCTCGCCCTCCACCTTGCACCCATCTCTCACACTCCCCTGCAAAGCAACAGCAATTTCATGGCACGGTAGCGAATAGCGCTGCAGAAATTATCCATTGCAAAATTGATCTAAACAATTGCAAAGTGGAACGGTGAGGAAAAGCAGGAGAATGAAATTGGGAGTCTGTTACCTTTTTCAACTCACTTTATCGCTGTGAAGGAAATATAGTGAAAAAGGTAGCTAGGAATGCAAAGTGTTGACTCAAAATGGAGAGATTTTGGATGCACTGAAGTCGTAAATGTATTGACCCACACCCGCACCCCCTCAGACGAGAAAGAGATCATACCAAAGATGCAAAGGAAGACCAGACTCAAACCTGGAACCTCCTTTCTGTTCTGTGGCACAGCTAACCACTATTCCCCGAATTAGCATATTCAAGAAATCAAATACAGGTTCTTTCCTGTAATGTCTTTTTCCTCAAGTACGCACACACTGCCACACATTCCTCATGCCACCTATTACTCTCACCCTCCCAACATTTCCCCCCGTTTCCTCTCATCAATGGAGGTGTCAGGACTCTTCCTTCCACAGCGCCGTCTGGGCTCAAGCTGATAAAAGCTCATGTGCCGGTCCGGCAGCGCCCGCGGATCTGCCTGGAGCCAACGGAGCCTGACTTTCGGAAACGAGGGGAGTGATGTGAGGCAACCGACAAAGGAATGGCTTGCCATTAATGTGCTGCTTCGATTCTCTTGTCTGTGCATCACACACTCGCCCGGCCTTACGATGCTCTCGGAAATCATCACTATGAGAAATTTCCAGAAACAAGTGTGAGGAAAAACTTCCTATATCACCAGAAGGGTATAAATAAAATATGCAGGCACTCTATCTTGACCCAAACACAGATCCTTATATATGTGTGAATATATTTTGACATTACATGGAAAAAGACGAGGAGCCTAGTGGAGGAGGTCAGTGAGCAAGCCGGGTCTGACAGAGAATAATGAAGTGAGTTGCAAAGAAGTGATGTAATGAACCGGGGAGGAGAGGGTGGCGAATGGAGCAGACAGGTGGGCCAACAGGCGAGCGGTATAACCTGAGAGGGCAACCCAGGGAGCTGAGGTAAATGAGGATTAATCACGCAAGGAAGGGCCAAAAGTGTTGACGGAGCTGGTGACGGTAGTAACGGAGACAATGATCTGGCAAAGGAGGAAAGCTTGATGGATGACAGGTGATCAAGCTGGAACAAGAAGCTGGAACGAATAGATGCACTCACACTAGGAAGCTAACAGTGTGAGCGCCTGATGACAAAGAAATTGTAAGGTTTAGTCAACCTAGAAGATTTAATAAACAACAGACCAGGAAGAAAGACAACGGATCTGATTATTTTTGCTCGCGAGGAGAACGCCCTAGTTACATAAACTATTGCTGCTCTAAAGGGTTTGGGGAAGTACATAGCAGCAACGTGACAATCATCCCGGATATGACTCATTGCGCAGACAATAATGCAAACGTTTCAAATGTTCCAGCCACTATCTCGTCATGTTTCAGTTCCTGTGTTGCAACTGCAGCTTCTTCTCTCCACAGACGACCCCAAATAAAAGCTTTGGGATAACTTATGTACATTTATTCTAGCAGAAATACAAGACAAAATATTTTGGATCTTTCCGACATTTCCTCAATTTTCTAATCGGAAGATATTGGTGCAATGCATGTTTGTGTGTTGGACAGGTCTGGACATTAACTATGCCCAGGTGGTGGCGTTGTCTACAGGAACCAAGTGTATCAACGGGGAGAATCTGAGTGACCAGGGGCAAGTGGTCAATGACTGTCATGCCGAAGTGACTGTGCGCAGAGCCCTGCTGCGCTTCCTCTACTCTCAACTTGAGCTCTTTATCAGGTAAAACGAGTAATAAACTTGCATGGCTTTCGAGCGGTATTACTGTTCGGCTCTACAAACAATACTCTATTTATTACACTTTTTTCTGAAAGTCCCCTATCTGTATTTGCTATTTGGTAATCAGTCACAATTTTACAATATTCCTCTTCACAAAATTCATAATGTCGTCATTTAGTAATTTACAGTTTAAAGTTTCGCAGCCGTGAACTTTAGATTTTGTGTAAAATCCACGTGCTTGCGAATACATTTTAACGTATTTGCAGAATGTACATGTAGGCTAAATGCTAGAAACTTAGCATTTTTCCCACAGCATATTTACTTGCGCATACCCCGTGGCGTTACGGGAAAAAATGCTGAACCGAAAATCATGCAAGTATCTAATAAGTAACTAGTTACTTTTGGTAGGGAGTAATAAGTAAAGTAATTACTTTTTAAAGCAAGTAACTAAGGAATATATTACTGATCTTGAGTAACTTGCCCAACACTGGTCATAATCACAAATTATAAAAAATTATAAATAATCAATGTTTACTTACTTAATTTTCTCACGTATTGTAATTTGGTATACTGTAAGCCGAATGCAATTTTTTTTTAATAATAATTAATTAAAATAAAGCATTTTTAAACTGCTCCGTGGCATTATGGGGGAATTATTTTTTTTTGCATTTAAACTACAAGTACGTTTGAACATACTTGCAATTACATACAGTATAATACAAATATTTCGAACATACTTGCAAATACGTAAAAACACATTTAAATAACATTCAAATATACTTTTAAATACATTTAAATGTGTTTGCCAGTCAAAAATGTTTAATCCCAGTGACAGTTCCACACTTCCGTATGTTGGTCACTGCTCTCGTTGGCCCCAATGAAAGTGGACTACAAACACAAAACATAAAAAGAAATAGCAAAAACAGAAAGACCGAGGATAGAGTGAATTTATTTTTCAAATCTTAAATAACTCATATAAATGTCTTAATTACGAACAAAAACAAAACTTTATTTATTAAGCTTGTAATCGAAATAAAGCATGTTTTCGGGCGTTACCTTTAAAGTTGATGTTTGTGACGATCTGAACACAACACACAGTGGTCCAAGTTTAGCAACTTGCCAGTTGCCAACATGCCTGCAGCAACTTTAGCAACTTATCACATTAAATGCTTAATAGCATTAAAGAGCTTTTTTGGCGTGACCTCCCACTGCCGTGCTATGAATTGCTCGATCTTCTATAATAAGCTTCATGGCAAAGCTCCATTCACCATTGACTTCTTAATAATCACTACACATTTTGTGTGCCAGCTAATGACACACATCAGAGCCTTGATTACCTTTATGGTTATTTTATTTTTATTTTATTTTTTTTAGTACTGTTGCAAATGTACCTACTTTGTGTGCTCGTGCAACCTGTGCATTGTCACACCTACAATAGGTACCGAGAGATAGGCTTGATACGTTATGATGCCTGCTTCCATAAGCATAAATCCCCCAAGAACTTAATGGCAAGGCTGATTCATCAGATTAGTGGCAAGAAGTGTAGATAGCAGAATGTCATATTTGCATACACAGCCAGACTTTTCCGTCTTAGCACAATGCTGGATGGCAGTGACAAGGAGTGCGGTTGAGCAAGAAGGCTAATGGAGGAGATAATTCATAATGAAATGACCCAGCAAAATGCCACAACTGACATATTTACCCACAGTGAAAGGACACCGCAGACAGATGAGAGGTTATTTCAAGACGAGTGAGGCTTTTCTTAAATCTACCGTCCTGTGAACCAATGACTCACTTGTGATCGGGCGTATCAGGATTGTTAGACTTTAATCGAATTTGCATTCAGAGGTAAATCTTTTTTTTTTAATTAACTGAACTCAGATGAGCGCAAGCCAGTATGGAGGACCAAAACTGCTAAAATTATATATATATATATATATATATATATATATTTTTTTTTATATATATATATATATATATATTTTTTTATTATTATTATTATTATTATTTTTTATATATATATATATATATAAATTATATATAATTTATTTTTAATTTTAGCAGTTTTGATCCCAAAAAAAGTACAAATAAATAGAAAAAAATCAAGCAAATAAATGGTTGAAATAAATACAAAATAAATATATAAATAGAATTACATGTCAGTCGTTAAATAAAAACGTTCCGCTCTCACATTTATTAATTTCATGCTGCATACACTCTGTCAGGATGAAATGGGGGGGGGGGCGGTCCTAAACGTGTCTTGGGTTGGGATCCGCCGTTGTGTTGATTCATATTTAATTCTATTTATTTTTGTATTTATTTCGACATTTATATCTTATTTATATATAAAAAAAAATTATCTCATTTTTTTGGGGGGGTGTTTCTTTATACTTTTATTTATTTATGTATTTATTTATTTATGGATATAGATACATTGTTGTTTTTATTTCCAATTATATAATTTTTTTGTGTTTACTTTTTGAATTATATTTTTTATATCCGTTTTTATTTCCACTTTTATTCATTTATTTAGTCATTTATTTATTCTTAATTTTGGCGGTTTGGGCGGTTTTGGCCAGTAGACCTAAAAGATCTGGATCTATCTGCACCGTTGTGGGAGTGATCACAGTCAACGGCAATTAGAGCATTGTAGCTATGTGCTACAAAAAAGTTTAATGCTGACCTCATTGGTTCATACTTGTTTTGCTTGTTCTCATGGTGTTGTTTTTGTTGTTGTTGTTTTGCTTCTTTGCTAACAAAGTAAAAGGCCAGAAGACTGGGAGCAGTCCATTTTTGTGCGGCATAAGGAGCGCAGCTACAGGTTACGAGACAGCGTCCACTTCCACATGTACATCAGCACCTCGCCGTGTGGGGACGGGAGACTCAACTCGCCCTATGAAATCACCACAGACCGTAAGTGTGTGCGTTTTACTTTGCAATACAAAAATTCACGTCAAGTTGAAGAACTCTTGCTCCTTTCCAGTACCCAGTAGCAGACACCTCTTGAGGAAGCACCGCTGCCACCTGCGAACCAAAATCGAATCAGGCGAGGGGACGGTCCCGGTGAGGTGTTGGGGGTCCGTCCAGACGTGGGACGGCGTTTTACAGGGAGAGCAGCTCATCACCATGTCCTGCACCGACAAAATGACCAGGTTTGTGCTGCCAAATAAGTACAAATGCACCAAAATTGACTCAATTAATATCAATTTCCAATCCACGTTTTAGCCTCATCGGGACCCGAAGAGAGTTTCACTTAGAGAGGACCATAGTTGAGCCTCTGTTGTGTGAAGAGCTTGATAAAAAAAAGAGAGAGAGAGAGAGAGTGAGATCGTGTGTGTGATAGCGTGAGGTGAACCCTCCTCCTGCGCAGCCTCTGTTAATTTGACCAATTTGATTCAGTTGGCAAGGCCTGGAAATGCTGTGATTAAATATACCCAGGTCACCACCAAGGGTGAAAGCAATTACTTTTTGTAAAAAAAAAAAAAAAAAAATGGAGTGACAGAGGAGGGTGAAGGGACACCCTGGTCCCCCCCCCCCCCCTCCCACAATCACACTCTTTGCTCCACAGCCTCCTCTGAACACTCTTTATATCGCTGTAAATCACCGGTGTTCATCGTTAAAGTGAGTGGGTCACCAAGGGCCGCTTTATGAAGGTCAGGGTGGAGGGTGAGAGGACTGCAATGTGACCACACACGCACACACTCTTAAACTGATCCCCATCAATGCTCTTTTTGTCCTCTGTAATACCCATTCTACAGTCCTATTACTTTTTATCCCCCTCTTCCTTCAGGATCTGCACTTTGTTATGGTTAGTTTAGCCTTGACCACGGATTTTTTTTTTAGGCTCTTTCCACTAATCATAAACATGTTCACTAGCTTACCGTATTTTTTGCACCGTATTAATTAGGCGTAATATAAATGAACGGGTCTATTTTCTTGCATAAGGATTATAAGATTTTTGTGAAGCATTGTATGTTAAATAGTTTATTCTAACTGAATCCTCAAGTTACGGCCGAGTTCCGTTCCTACGCTGGCGATGTAACCCGAATTTCGTCAGATTTCACCGTTAATGCCGATATTTACATCAAAATACTTTGTACAGTAAAAAAACAACGGAACCCATATTTCATGTTTCCGCGCAGGCATTCATTACTGACGGACGGCAGAGCGGAGTTAATTCAAATTTATGCTGCATTCAAGGATGGTCGGAAGTCGGATATATCAGAGTTGGTTTTCCCCAGTTCTGACCTGGAAGCGTTCGAGGCGAAAGTAAACAACCAAAATGGCGAATAGTTTGAAGTTCCTCAAAACTCATTTTGACCTCCAGCAAACTTACCTTCTCGCAATGTTGCTTCTTTTATTGTTTTTATCTTATTTCGTAAGCATTCCATACAGTTCAGTAGTTCACCGTATAATTTCATGCAGGGAGATAGCGGCATACTGTCACGTACGTTGTGTTGAATATTTGTAAATGAAGAAAGCTATCTAGTTTTATATTCGAGTAAATTGTGTTTTGCCATTCACGGGGTCCTTTTTTTTTCCAACTTCGCAAGTGGAATTTCCGAGTCCAAGGGGGCGTTCCCGTACACACTTCCTGGTTTGAACTCGGAAAAGTCCGACTTCCGACCATCTTCTTATTCAGTCAGTCTGGTGACCGGTGGTTGTTATTACTTTGGCTAATGTTAAACGCTATCTCGGTTGACAGTTCAACAGTTGTAAATAATCCAAGCACCAACCATTATCCAACCTTTTTTGCTTCGCCCTGAAAGCTATTGGAAGCAAGCTTTGTCGTTTAATTACTGGAAATATACTGCCAAGTGCCAAAAACTTCTGCTTGTGATGGGACTAACCAGGAACGGCAGCATTAGGCTCGTAGCACTACATTCCCCATGGTTCATGGACACTGAAACAGGAAATAGACATAGTAATAGACGGTAGTAGTAGTAAAAACCCAAAACTGATTTGTTGAATAATTGGATATGTTTGTTTTTTTAGACATTTGGGAACTATATTTCTAGTTCCTGGCAACAACAAGGAATCTGAATTAAAGACGACAAACTGAAAAGCCTTCATACGTTCGTATATTAGCCGCTCCGAATTACAAGGTGCGCTGTCGATTTTTAATCAAATGAAAGGATTTTAAGCTTGCCTTATGGTCTGAAAAATACAGTATATTTATGCCACGCGGTGACAATCAGCCATTTATGTTCCCTTAGGCCGGGCGTGGAGTTGTCGATGCCCGCCGCTGCCCCTGTGCTAATATTTGATTTGACAGCTGGATTTAATTGAGGGTCCTGAATGGCTCTCATATAATCATGATGTTTTCCATCCTTTCGTAGTTTTATGCAGATGATCACATTACTTTAATGGCGGCGTTTACGGAGGGTGGGAAGAAAAGGGGGAGCGGCTGAGAGGGAGAGTGGAGGTCTCCTCTCTCCACTCTTTAAATTCATACAGCCCAGCCAGATGGCTGCCTTTTCTTGCATGAGATTAGAAGATGTTTCTGATTCACGGTGTCGCTCGCTGGCTAAATTAATATTTCTGGCTAAACCATTTTGGCTTTTGGCTGAGGTGTCGTGTGTGTATGTGCGAAGCTCCGAGCGCCTGTGTGGACAGATTGCAGGTAAAATGTGGCCACCGCATCATGAGCTCATTTAGCGATTCCCAGATAGCCGCTAATGTTAATTGACTGCTTAGGAAGTGAAAGGCGCTGTAATGAGTGATTATTAAGTCAGCCAGGAAAGAAAAACAGTAGTCACTGTAATTGCACCCATGATAAAGCGTCGCTGATTAACCAAAGGAACGGTGAATGTTACTCAGTCGAAGATAAACCTTTTTCTGAAAACATTCGTAGACATCCACCTGCTGCAAAAGCCTGAATTTTGTTTTTTAATGTGATACCGGATACCGACGAAATCCGTTAAAACTGTTAGCCATTTGCTACCTACCTTGTATCTTTCTTTTTTGCTGTGCTGTTGTCCATTTTCTTGTCTTCTATTGTTTGCGCGTATTTCTCTATTAATTCGGTCAGCAAGTTTTTTTTCAAAGGAGGAAAAGTTTGAGCTTCACTGCCAACGCATTATAACGTAGCCAATCGAGCTAACAAGTAACATTAGACTAACGTTTTTGCTAGCTAGTGACAATCTAACACTAAAAAAAAACACCTGTTGAAACCATATTCAGAATTATCCTAGTTAGTTAGTTAGTTAGTTAGTTAGTTAGTTGAAATGGTGCAACAGAGCACCGCTAATTTTAAAACCAGATGAACTCGTTTCAAATCCAGTTTTATTAACTATTTAACATCAGAGGTTAAATTAAGTGAAACCTTGTTGGTGAAACCCGACCCTAGTGTGTTAAATAAATTAAAGGTGAAGAATGGCAAAGCGACCCTCCATTTTATACGAACCTCCTCGGCCCTTTTTAAGAGCGTCAGGCACAACAGAATGCCTCTGCGAGGCTACAAACGAATATAAACATGATAATTATCATTTCCCATCATGGAATGAGCTCCTGCTTGTTAATCTGAGGATTCCAGCAGTTGGCATTCCAAGGCAGGGCCGGCTGGCTACCTTATCAGGCGTGAGTGAGGCGGGCAGGACGAACCACCTGCCGACACAGGTGGATGTCCCTTAACAAACTAGCAGCGATCGACCTCCCGCTCGGTGATGGACGGAGGCCTGCCTGCGACGTTGGGCAGTGCATTAACCCCACTGGCACTGACAAATGCACGCATGCTAATGTGTTGTTGTGGTAATGAATGCTGATGCACTGACCCGTGGCAATGTTGTTGTTGCCGGCACCGCTGATGGTTTGTGTCTCTAACCGCGGGGAAATGGCGTGTTTGTGTGTATTGACAGTCCAGCAGATGTTATTCATCACGTCCCACATCAAGATAACGATCAGATTGTCTCTACCTGTCATTAAGGCTCTCAAAATGGTCTCTCTCGCGCTGCCTGTCCCCTTTTTCTCACCTCAACCAACCTCTGACGTTCGCCGCAATCCTTCCTCCTCTCCACACCGACGACCTCACCTTGTCATCTCCATAAAACACTCCTTAATGTATCCTTCCCCTTCCCGTCTAGGTGGAATATTCTCGGCCTGCAGGGTGCGTTGCTGAGCCACTTAATGGAGCCTGTGTACCTTCATAGCGTGACCGTGGGCAGCCTCCGGCACACGGGCCATCTGGGCAGGGTCCTGAACCAACGGCAGGAACGACTGGGGCCCCTTCCCGCCACTTACAGACGCAACCAGCCGCTGCTCAGTGGTAAATGAATTATTGGATGGATGAATGGATGGATGGATGGATGGATGGATGGATGGATGGATGGATGGATAGATAGATGAGGCGGGTTTTCGATTGCAGTTTGGTTCGGCTTGAAATACTGATGCTAATGGAAGGGGTGTGTCCTGATTGTTGCCGAATGACAGACCCTAAAAATTCATTGACGCGCTGATCTCTGGTCATTAGAATACTTCAAACAACTTTGAGGACCACAGCACACCTAGCGCCAACATCACAGGTGACAAAAAAAATGCACCAGGGTTATGATAGCTTGGGATTTTTTTTTCATTTAGTTTTAGTTTATTTTTAGAGCAGGTTTGTTGGTTTGGGTTTTTTTTTTTTTCAAAAATGCATCATTTTAGTTTACTTTTTGTTAGTTTTAGTATTAGTTTTAGTTTTTTTCATATTTGTCAAATAGAAAATCAAAATAAAAAGTTGCTAAGTATTGTGTAATAAAATCTCAAACGACAGTGTCTTTTTTTAAACACCCTAAAAATTCATGTTTATTAATAGAGAAAAACTGACATTTGTACTATAATTATAGTTACTTTTAGTTAGTTTTATAAACGGAAGATGTAGTTTCAGTTTTTTTTAATTGAAGTATTATGTGGGAGTTGTTACACGGCAAAAAAAGTGTGGAGAATAAAAATCACAATAAACATGTGCGAATGCTTCCCACAATAATACATTGAGAGGAAACGGGCGACGTTACGTTTTAGAATCTACATGACGAATCTCTTTTGACAATTGTGTCGCGTTTGCCGCACGGGGTTTACCGTCAGATTCCAGATATGTCAACTTTGCACCAAATGAACTATAACAGTCGTGCAGGCAAACATCACACACGCAAACACACATAAACTCATGGAGCTATCCAACCCAACAGTGTCATCATTGTGGCAGCCATTCTAGCAAATGTGCTTCCAAGGTTCCACTGAGACCCGAGAATTTTGTTTGTAGTGAAGCTCAACGTTGGAAGAGGTTCTGAATGACACCCAGCGTGAAGATACATCAGCCGTCACTTGCAATCTAGGCCACTCCCTCAGCAAGTTCTACATACGATGTAGGGCATCTCTTTCTATGGATGTTATTGATTTTAAAAAAAAGAAATTGGTTTACGGTAATACATTTGATCGATCTGCAATCATACAGATCTTTCAAAAAAAAATCTAATTTTATTCCATTCTATATAGCTTTTCTATAGAAAGAATGTGTTTACAAATAGTGGTCTCTTTGGATTTGTCAGATCGTTGTGCCGGACGTAGCTTGAGTCGCTGTAGCAGTCGATTGAGAGGTATGGAAGGTGGACGAGGAGGGACATGAGGACGATGGCCCTCCGCCAAATCAATGTCATCACGGTCCTTATCTGACATTATTAGTGTCGTCATCAAGAAATGGTCTGAGGGGAAACATGAGGGCAGAAAGCAAATCAATGGAAAAAGAGCGTTCCTTGCACTTGCTATGTTTTGTAACTTAAAGTGCTTAATTCACCCGTTTGCATGTAAGTCTTTTCAACTATGCTTATTCTACTGTCCAGACTTTTTATACACCTGGGAATGAGTGAAAGCCTTCCCGTAAATGCATGGTAGAATTTTACCGTATTTTCCGGACTATAAAGTCGCGCCTTTTTTTCATAGGTTGGCTGTTCCTGCGACTTGTACATGAAAAAATATACCAGGTGCACATACACATACTCACCCACATACAAAAAAAAAAAATAATAATAAAAAGAGCAATGATGATGACATTACCGAATGAACAATACTGAGCTCTTTTAAGAAAAAAATAAAATAAAATAAAAAAATAAATAAAAAATACCAGGTGGAATAAGAGGGGACTCTCTATATATATATATATATATCGTATACTATAATATACGATATTTATATATATATAAGTATATATACACACATATATATATATATACGATATATATATATATATACATATATATATACATATATATATACATATATATATACATATATATATATATATATTAGTGCTGTCAAAGTTAAAGCATTAGCTGATTATTTAATCACAAAAAAATATCGCATTATTCGTGAATTAACGCTAAGATTAATCGCACTATATTACTACAAATTTTCACCATAGATCATCCTTTGGCGTGACGGCGGATGGCTACGTTTAAAGTAGCACAGGTTGTTTGAGCAATAAACATAATTACATGCATTAAAGTAAAGCATGTAACAAATGTTTGAATATTTGTTCATGTTAAAATATTCGGGTCATTTTTTTTCCCATTTTAAAGTAATTCATTGATAAGAAAAAGAGGAGGGTGAGCGTGTGCTGTGGATCAAAAAAAAATGTTGAAGACGTCCTCATAACGTTAAATGTCAAAAGAATCTTCAAATTTGGCGGGGGGAAAAACTTGATAGTAGAGGCTTTTTTTTATTAAGTGATTAATCATGATTAATCCAATTTCTCAAATGCGATTAATCTCCTGTGTGACTTATGTATGCATTTTTGGCCTAGTGCGACTTATACTCCGGAGCAATTTATAGTCCGGAAAATACGATAAGTACCACGAACATTGTCAAGTTATGAGCAGAGCCACGACAGATCAACTATTTGACACGGAATAAATGATATAAACTCACTGACCATAACTTGGAGTGCACTTGCATCGGCTAATGACATCCATTACAAATGCTACTTATTGACGACCATAGCGATATGAATGCACTTTGTTTTGCTAAAGTGTACCATTTTCATTTTTTACACCTGCGCGAGCACGGAGACGAAATTCATGGACCCGCTGCTCTGTGTGTGTTGTACAGTCACACGTCTCATAACTAAACACACTAATTCTTACCTCTTTCATGTAGAGCCCCCCCCCCAGACCAAGACACCGATCAAGTCTTCCATCAGGGGAAGAAAAATGAAATTGGCTATTACAGACAGAGAGAAGTCCATTGAAGGGATCCAATGAGCCATGAGTGGTTGGGGGGGGGGCGGTAAGGGGGAGTAACGGCAAGATGGATAGAGCGCCTCTTTTGTACAAAGGAGCGCGTCGGTAAAAGAGAGAGGAGACGGGTAATAAGACACAGCGAGGATTGTTGTTGTGGCGGGCAGTTCATTCCAGTTCCAAAAGAAGAGCAACCGTGCCCGTGTAGGAATAATGGCGATAATAGGCAAATGATGGGGAGATGATCTGTAGACATTCAATCTGTCAAGGTTTTGCTGCGGCGGCGCGGATGCTGAGGCAGGTGGACCCCAACTGCAAATGTTTATTTACAACACAAAAGGCTTGGAGCAGGCGAGGAAGGCACCAACACGGGAAACAACAAAGCTTAGACCAAACACAATGCGCAGTCAAAGACGCGAAGAAAGAAAGAATCTGCTCCAGTGTCAAAACAATTGCACGTCTCATCCAAAGTCAGACAGATATTTCCTTTGTTGTCGCACATATTTAGTAGCCAAAGTACATATATATCAGTTGATGGACAAATGAAGCTTCATGAAGCACTTGTGATATTTTTGACTCCTCTAGATGGCACTCTTGATTTAAAGATGCAAAGTCAAATATAATCAGTTTCCATTGCGCTGGTCTTTATTTTTTTTAAACCCAAAGCGCCATCTACAGGAATCAAAAAATAGATATCAGAAGTGCTTTGTGAAGCTTCATTTTCCCATCACTGAATAATAGACCTTACTTAACTCATTCACTGCCATCGACGGTTATAAACGTCAAAAAATAATTGGAACTATTTCTATTAGTTTAACTTTTTTTTTTCTACTTTTGTTAACAACAGTATGAAAACGTAGCTTTTTTATTGTACATTTAGAACAGATAAAAAAATTGTGATTAATCGTGAGTTAACTATTGAAGTAAAAAATAATAATAATCGCCTGACCCCCCCCCCCCTAATTTTTAATAATCATCTCGTCAGGCGATTACATTTTTTAATTCACGATAAATCACAAATTGTATTTATTTATTAGTTACTTACTTATTTATTAATTATACTCTTGTTGTGTTAAACTAATAGAAATTGTTCAAATGAATTTTTGATGTTGTATATATCACTGATAACACCGTGTGCATGCTTACACGTTGCTGGAATACCCGCAGGTCTCTTGTTATCCCCTCACCTCCTCAGTATCTGAGCAGTTTTATACGTTTACATACACAGTTTCAAGCAGCTGTAACATTGTATCCTTGGTATTAGCCTCGGGGAAAATAGGTGTGTTCAAAGACTCTTCAGATCCTCTTCATTTATGTTGTAGCCAGAAGCTAGAGTCATGTTCCATTCTTGTAAATCTATAGGCATTACTTCATAATAGCGAACAAATGCAGCGAACCCCATATATTGCGGATGCCATTTTCTAGAGCCACCTGCAATAGGTGAAAATGTATGATGTCGTGAAAGCATTAGCATTTAAACTTATTGAAGCACAGTTTTCAAAGAATCCGTCTGTTATCATGCTATTGCTTGTACAGTTGTCCAAATAAAAAGCAAATGTGCGCTTGCTTCAAGATCCGTCACTCATTTTGCTGTAAAGCTGACACAGGAAACAAGAGAGTTCAATATTTTACCCTTTGAGCGCCAACACTTTCAACCAAACCGTATCATAATGGTTAAGCAGAAGGCCGCTAGCTTAATGCTATATGTGAAACACACAGGCTAACAGAAGTTAGCATCAACGTTACGGTAAAGCAACTGCTACTTGAATACACAAAGAGTTAGCAGCACATACAAACAGAGCTTACAATAGTCACATATTTTGTGTATTCTACGTGCTCTGACAAATATTCAAATCACAAACCTGAACGCATCTTTTGTAGAAGACCTGCCCAGTTTGTTGTGGCACAAAAAAATCCACAATATAGTTAGCATGTGAATGATAAATCTCTATATAGTGGGCAAACAGAATTATATTCTTAGTTCTTACCATTAAAAAAATAAAATAAAAAACATATTATAAAATGGGGTCTTGTCTTTATTTATAAAGTTTGTTTTGAAATAGGATGTTGACCCGTATACTGAAACCGATTGTTTGACCTCACCGATTTATACAGTAGTACGTAATAATGCATACAAGTTGTCTTCACTGCACTTGGGATCAACTTCAGCTTTTCAAGAAGTTTAACTCATTCACTGCCATTGACGGCTATAGACGTCAAAAATTCATTTGAACTATTTCTATTAGTTTAACTTTTTTTTTTTCACCTGTTAACAAGAGTATGAAAACCTAGATTTATTTGTATTGTACTGCGATTGATTACAATTTTAAAAAATTAATTGCCTGACACCCCTAATTTTTTAATAATCTTTTTTTATTTTTAAGTAATCATTTGGAGCCTTTTTTTTTTTACTGTCCAAATCCTCTGATTTCAGCATATCAACTGTAATTAACTGATTTCAGTAGTCCTTCATTAAGAAAGAAAAAAATATTAAAAATGAATGGCGTCAGGCGATTAAAATTTTTACCCGCATGATTTCACTAGTTAACTCACGATTTATCACAGATTTTATATCTGTTCTAAATGTACAATATTTTTTTCTAGGGTTTCGTACTCTTGTTAACAATAGAGGGGAAAAAATGTTGAACCAATAGAAATAGTTCAAATTAATTTTTGACGTCTATAGCCGTCAATGGCAGTGAATGAGTTAATCAAGTTCTCCCCCCCTTTTTTTTTTTTTTTCCCCCTGCAGGGTTAAGCTGTGCCGAGTATCAGCATTCAGGGAAGGCCTTGTGCGTGAGCGTCAACTGGACGTTGGGCGACGCGCAGTTGGAGGTGGTCAACACTGCCACGGGACGGAGACGTGACTCAGGGATGCCTTCACGCCTCTGCAAACGCGCGCTGTTCACGCGCTGGAGCAGACTTTACTGCAAGGTGAGGACTAGAATCAGCTGCTAATTTTCCACTTCTGCTGATTTTGGGATTGATTCTACGGGGACAGGATTCGTTGTTCTTGCTCGACTTTGTTCACAATTGCATATGATATAAAATAAAGACTCTTAGGGATCTGGGATTTATTCATCAGCAGAATCTGTACCACCAAGAAATGTGTTCATCTGCTATTTTTACAGCTGCAACTTTACCCTCTTGTCTCAGCTGTGGATCAGCCAACATTGATTTATTTTACTCACATTTCAGTGGCAAATGTTCCCTCAAGGTTAGAATTCCATTGTGAGCTACTCACGGCAAACTGAAGATAACACCTTTCTGAAACCTGATAATGCCTTCGCCAATTTCAGTCGGCGAAAATCCGATTTTGGATAAGTTCAACTATTGTGCAATGTTTTAGTTCAACAAAGGGAGGTTGCCCGTGTCTATAGTAATAATGGTGGTAGGTCATTGCGCAAAGAACACAGGTGCGCCATCAAGATGCCCTTGTTGCAATGTCAGCCAGCAAACATGACACCGGAGAGCACATCATTTAGTTGTTGGCCTTTTGCTTTATAAAGTTGACTTTCCTCCAATGTTTAAGTTTAATTATGTGAAGGCCTTTTTTTTTTCTTTTTTTTCGTTCCAAGGTTTTGAAGCGTTTCTCCTTCCACATGATTGATCCGATTCACATCATTCCAATTTCAACATATTACAAAAATTCACGCCATGGGGGCTTCTATTTGTTTTATTCCAAAAATCCGTGGTTTTCTCATAATTCAGCATTTTCCATCTAGAAATTCTCCATTCATTCCAATGAATGCAGAATTTGCCCCAAAACTAATTTATTGGTCATTTCCATTCGCACATTCAAAATAACAGATTTAGATACTGTAGTTCCCATTTGGAATATAAATCATTCTGCTTACTCATTTTACCTTTTGAACGATTTTCAACATGCCAAAATTATGCCCCCCCAAAAAATCACATATCACAATATGCTCCATTGGTCACTCCTCCCAAACATTACGTGATCAATACAAACTATTCCAACATCAACATGTGCAGATCATTCAAGCCATCTCATTTTTTACTCACGTTCACAACATAAAATAAATCTAAAGCCCCAATTTACACATGTTTACATATTCCAGTTTCCACATTTTGTGACCAATTAGAACCATTCCAACTCCAATACACTCAGTTCATTCCATGTCATTACAATATCGTTTCAAATGATTCCACATGCTTCATTGATTTGTATTCAGTCTTTTCGCCTTAACATGCAATTTCTAGGTTAAAAAAATAATTTTATTTTTTGTTTTTGTTTTTTCTTGCAAGCTATTTTGAAGCAATATAAAATGACTTTTTTTGTAATTTTTGCGACTACACAATTATGATGTCAATCTTCTCTAATTGCATTGCTCTAGAACACTCCGTTGAATGAAAACATTAAGCAGCCAATTTCTAGCACAACACAAACACTTTATCAGGAGATACCGAATACACGGGCAACAAAATATTTGTCTTCCTCCAGTAGATAAATGTGTGTGCTGTGTTTGCGGCTTATCACAACCTGCCAGTGTCGATCTTTAACGGCAGACCTCGCTGCACTCTAATTTCCATTCAGAAACTTGATGTAACAGACAGTGGCTTCATCACCAAATGGCGGCCGTTAAAGCATAATGACTATGAAACGATAATTATTTGGAGAAGTGCTCTGCGCTAACCCCCCCCCCCCCCCCCCTTCCTAACCTAAGTGTTCCCTGCACGATGCATATAAGGGCCACGCAAGAGCAGTCACACTAATCTCCAGAAGAAACTTTCACGTTCTTACAACCCCCCCCCCCCCTTCTTTGGATCCGCGCTGATCTTCATTGTTTCCCCTTGCGACAATAGTAATGCACAGAAAGCGCAGAGAATGTTCAATTGCTTGTGAAATTTAAATGGAGGAGATTACACAGCTGTTGAAGGCCCCAAACCCCCGCCCACCTCCTCGCAACCCCTCCTAAATGCATTTGTGCCACCTCATTCGCTTTTTGTTTTGCTCGTCTTCTTCCCTCACTCCGCCATCGCAACCTTTAGCCTTTCAGTCCATTTTGACTTTTATCTCTCTTCTTTTTTTCTTTTCTTTTACTTCTGCCAAGATGAGAGGTTTTGTTTTGAATGCCATTTGTTGGGTTGGATTAGGTATTGATCGAACCAAACAGAATGATGTTAGTAAGTTAAGTAGTACACTCTATACTTATTGTATAAGCACAGTAGAAGTACAGGTAATTGTTTGTTGTTGTTATTTTTTTGAAAGTAAAAGTATTAAGTACTGATTATTCTAAAATGTACGTACAAAAGTTAAAAATATATATATATTATTTTTTTAATTGTCTATTACAGGGATTGGCAATTGGGGGCCCACGGGCTGCATGTAGCCCCCAGCCACACTTAGAGCCCTTTGATTAATTCCCCCCTCCACATCTCCTTTTTTTTTTTTAACAAAACCCCAGAAAACGCTGGTAAAAATTCAACTTTTTTTCATGAATAACTGGTGGTTAAAGTGGAAAGGAGGAATAAATTATTGCAATATTGGGGGGGGGGGGGATGTGGCCCCCGGCCACAGCCCTATGGCCCCTTGATTAGTTTTCAAAAGAAAAGAAATGTTTGGGAGAAATTGTTTTGTTTTTTGTCTTAGCTAGCAGTAAATTTTTGTTTTGTTTTATCCTGGAAAAAAATTGAAAAATATTGAAAAAACTAAGAAAAAAATGTGTCCCCCAGCCCCTGGATTAATTTTCAAAATATTTGTTTTCTTTTCTTTTTTTTTTATAGGGCAGATTTTTTGTCATGAATAGCTGGCGATAATTGTGCGGGGGCGGGGGGGGGGGGGGTGAATTTAAACAAATACTAAATATTGGGAAAAAAATCTGCACATAGGCCGATATTAAATTTATGAGCAAAAATACCGTTCATATTACGGTATTAAAAATGACATCTCTAAAATGACCTTTTAAAAAATAATTGGGGTAAATAAAAACTGTATTTTATCACCATTTAACACAATCTATATTATTAATTAATTTTCCAAACCACATTTTCAACAAAATATGAAATATTTAGTACAGTGATTGTCACTGGTTCGATTTTTAGTGCAGACCTGTGGGCTACTCATGTTGTCTTGGGGCTAACTAGTACCCCCTGCCATCAAATTGTTTAGTTTTTCCTTGGGACAATGCACATTAACGCAGCAGAAACGCACCTGTGTGCTTCAACAACAACAACAATATTGCACTCACAATGGAAGCTACTCGGCCCGTCATCACGTCCCCTCTCTCTTTTTGCTCTCTCGCCTTTTCCAGCTGGGGATCCCCACGTCCTGCTCAGAGGACGGCCAGCTGGTTTACTGCCAGGCCAAGATGGCGGCACGCCCTTACCAGACAGTCAAGCAACAGTGGTTCAGGTCTCTGCAAGAAACCGGCCTGGGCACCTGGGTGAAGAAGCCACCGGAACAGGAACAGTTCCTGCTATCGGACTGATAGGAGAATGCGTGTTTCTGCGTGTTTGTGTATATAAGTGTGAAAGTGTCAGAGGTGGCGAATCCAAGTCCAGAAAGTAAAAAATCTTGCCGCGGTTTGACTTTAACCTCAGGTGCTAGCTAGCTAACTCCCCTGGTGCTCATTTACCTGCTAGGGAGCTAGCTAGCTAGCACCTAAGGCTAAAGCTAAACTGTGGCAGGGTTTTTACTTTCTGGACCTGAATTTGCCGCCTCTGGAAAGTGTTAACCTTTATTTTTTTAGGGTAAGGTAGGGGCCATGCTCTTTGCAAACACAAACACCCGTATAACTGAGTGTGAACTCACCATTGTGTGTGTTTTGTTGTGAATGAGCCGCACAGTCCACGCCGCCGCTCAATACAAAAACCGTAAGGTCAACTGGATGTGCTGAAAGGAACAGGAAATAAAAAGGGATTGTGTGTTTTTTTTTTTTTTTTTTTTTCATCCTATGTCTTCTTTAAACTCACCTCAGGTGTGGCGTCTGTCAAAGAAGGGTGGCGTAACCTTGAGCTAAATGAAAGGCAGCCGCTATCTTGTCATCAGCTATTTCCGGGTCCCAAGGCTCCCGCTGAGGAGCAAAGCCATGGGAGAGAGTGAAAGAGACAGAGAGAGAGAGAGAGAGAGAGAGAGAGAGAGGACCACGTCCAATTACTGTCCCTGTCATGGTGATGGGTGATAGAGAAAAAGATGGGAGGAGAGAGTGAGAAACACAATTCAGCGCCATCCCAAGCGACCCGTCCTCACCTTTTTTCCACGGTCGTCCTCCGCCTCTGACTTCGCCCTTTTTCCCCCGCCACTTCCTTTGTCTCCGTCACTCGAACCCCTCCCCTCCCCCACGCTCGCTCCTTGTCAATCTCCGCCGCCGCCTCGCCTTTCAAGCGCGGCACAGTTTAACACGACATGACGACAGGTTAATACACCCCACTGGGTCGGGAGAAGATGAGGTACGAGGCCATTACCGCTTCCCTCATTATGAACGGGATGACTTTTCATACGAAATATATCCTTTTTCTTTCTTGACCTGGATCGACATCTCAACATCTTTTTGAGCACAAGGGCCTTGTTGACCCGATACTTGACAACTGCGATCATGTTCTAATGGTGGGGAAGAGTACTAATATTATTGTTATAGATGTTGATTGTTACATTAAAGACTACAGTGACCTGTCAGAAGAAATATCCAAAAGTTGAAAAAAATTACATGAGAAAAATGTCATTTTTATGGGCGGGTAGTCCTGCCATGAAAAAAAAAATTGCAACTAATTGAAGCCCACCCCAGAAAAAAAATCATAACTGCCCATAAGATGCCAACTACTTTTTATTAGATAAAACAGCCTGATTACATTAAATGAAGCTCCTCCCTTCACTTCCACACACCTTAGCACAAACATGCCACAAGATGGCGCCAAAGTAATTTAGACAGGTCTGATCACAAAAACACCAAATATGGACGTTGGCAACGCTTCGGTCAAAATGAAACGCCACAACTCACATCAACATGATTTTGCCACGCCAAGTTTCCACATAATAGCAGCAAAGCGTTACTGTTTTCCTAAATGAAGCACATTCCAATCACTGCCATAATTCCACTTTTCTCTCAAGAAAATTCAGTTTACATTTTTCCAATAAAAATTTCCAAATAGATATTTCATATAATTACTGCCTCTACACTACACACAGTTTTTGTTTTTTGCTTTCGCATTTTCTTTTGCCAGTCAGTCACAGGATAAACTATAAGCAAACATACATGCTTGCATTTACACATTTAATTTACAGTCCTCAATTAGTCAAAAATTTATGTTTTGGGAATCAGGGCGTGCCGATGCAAAATAAAAATTAAAATAAATACACAAGCACAACAAGTGCAGCATCCTATAACGTAATAATTTCCTAAAAATCTAACACCTAAAATTTAATAAAATTTGCACTTGATCTAAAATGTAATAATATCACCAATAATATATATATATATTTTAAATCCTGACTGATATTGTAATATTTTTACTGATAATTAATAACATTTATATTAAATTATAGTGTAAATCTTGACAGATAATGTATTCATTTGTTGTCCAAAGTTCTGCATTTTGGTTTTTTGGACAATCAAAGAATTATCACGGCAAAAATTGCAGTGTTAAATTTTTGGTGTTAAATGTTTCAAATTTGATTTAAATCCGCAAAGTCTGTTTTAAACACTGTTTGATTTAAATGTAGGTCACTGTTGTGTTATTTGACAGAGTTGATTTACTTAGTGCTAAACCAACTCTGCAGAGACTTAATCAAAGTGAGCCCCGCCCACTTGATTAGAACTGCTCTGCTGCAAACACTTCTGAGATATGATGGTAAGAATGTCATAATTTTTATTACATTATTGGTGAAATTATTTTTAAAAAATTATCAAGTTAAGTGCAAATTTTATTACATTTTTAGGTGTTGTTACATTTTCAGGAAATTATTCAATGACATGGTGCCTCAACTGTGAGGCCGATGTGCTAACCGCGTTCCACCTGCTGCTCCATTTTGACTCCTTTGTTGTTGTTGTTTTTTTAAATATTCCTTCTGACTAATTTAGCACAGTATTTGTTATGACGTGACAGAATGGCAGCTCGCGGCATGGCCTGTAAATAGCATGGAAACAGTGAGAGTGACATCTAGTGGTCATTCCATGTTGTGGTTCTTTGACCTGTGCCCCCTCAGCTTAATCATTGGAAAAGATGAAGTTAACATGTAAGCTAAAATGTGGTCCATGGCTGTAAAAGATCTACTGCAGATTCTGCCTGAATGGAAGTCTTAGAACAAGAGAGCCCGAATATTTCAATTTCATCTCATATTAAATCAATAAAGCTTTATTTGTCATCCGTGTCAACTGCATTCATCACTACAGATTTAACCATTAGTTTCCCAAAAATACATTGAGCTCATGTCTGAATGGCAATATTCTACCTACAATTGTACATATGTAAATCATATATGAGATGTTGACAAGAGATCCTCAAATGTTTAATGATGATGTACATTTACAGTCTATGAAGAACTGCTGCTAAAGTCTTTAAAATGCACTTCAGTGACCAATTCAAAAGTTGAATGTTTGTACTGTATATGTGAATAAAACCACAACATTGTGACAGTTTATCTAATTTATTTCAAGCGGAGTGTAATTACATTCCAATGTGATTAAAGCCTTTCCGTATTGGCCCTCGGGAGACGACGAGCACATATTAAAGAGAGCATCTCTTGCATCCCCGGGGGAAATCCACAGGGAAGAATTTGTTTTCGGCTCGGTGGCCGGTGTCGCTCGCCAGCCTCCGAGTTAGCCTGGAGGAGGAGAAAGAAGGCAGCGGGGTGGGCGGCCTTCTCCCTTAAGGTTGTGCGCTTTACAATAAACAGCATAATTGACAATTTGCTCCAGTGGCTGGTCACAGCCAGGCAGTTACAATTTAATGACCAGAGGGCACTGAATATCATCTCAGGGTGTTACACTGCTCTCTCAATGAGCTCTGAGAATCATAACTACTTTTTTTTTTTATTCAACATGTGGTGATACAATCTAATGGGATTGAAATTGTCATATATAAGAAGAAATGGGGGGGGGGGGTGTTGAGTCAATTTTTAGTCAAAGACATTCCTCAGGCATAGTCATAATTTTACATTTATAATAAAATAATAATAATAAATAATTCTATTAAAACAATTAAATAAATTAATTAGAATTTATTTGAATTTAAATAAATGAATAATAAATACATTTAATTTGCATACATTTAAATAACTTAATAAAATAAAACTAAATAAAAAATCAATAAAAGCAATTAAAGTTACAAAACAAAACACCTTTGATTAAGGGAGTTTAAAGTATTCCACCAAATTAACTTTAATATATGGAACTGAGCCCTAATTTCCTGTGAGTGCCACAAGATGGTGGAGCAAGGTGGCAAGGCAGGTGTGCTCTCAAAATATACAAAGGGGGAAAAAAAAGGCAAAATGGGTTAATCCAAAATATTAGATAAAAGTCCAAAGTAATTCAATTCAAAATAAAAAAAAATCCTTCACATTAGCAGTGCAATGATAATTGACCGTCTCAAATTCCCTTTTTGTTTCTTAATTTTTTTTAAACGGCCATGTTGAATAACACTGCTTTTTTTGTTGTAAATGACCATGTATGTAGTAAATCTTTTATTACAAAAAATGTACAGTAAGCCGCTTTTTTACAGACAATGTATAGTAAGAGGGTTTTTTGTTTTGTTTGTTTGTTCAAAAAAACTAAACAAGCATTAATAGTAAAAGTGTTATTTAAAATAAATAATTAAATACACAACCATATATGGTCATGTTCTGCATGCGTTCTTGTTTTTTTCCATTACCTGTATTGAGTGGGGGCAGGGGGGCGTGTCTTGCTGCACCTCACCTGCAGCACGTTGACAATCTGGACTTCAAAAGGAATTCAGCGACAGCACTCAGTTTGTACGATTGTTCTCGTGCTCACTCAGCATGTGTCAAGTGTTGTCTGTTCTCATTTTCGCTCCAGTCATAGTTGTCTTGCCTCGATTGATAACCGCGTGTAAGTATTTCTCACACCTCTTTATTTTCTAGTTACTGTCTTGGTTTTGGTTGTTGTGCTAGTAGTTTCCTTGCGTTTCTGTCACACCGGACTTGGCATGTATAATAACTTGTTTATTGATTTTTTTTTTTAACTACCATATACTAATGTGTGTGTATAGCAAGGCGTTAAAAAAAAAAAAAGGTATCTTTTTTTAATGACCATGTGTTTTAATCGTTTTCTTTTTTCTTTCAAACTACCATCTATAGTAAATTTAGAAAAAAAGACTACGTATCTCGAAATCTTCAACAAAGGGATCGTAGTACATAGGCCTATCTGTTCTATAAAAAAAATAATAATAATAATTCACTTAATTTTACACAATTACAATTACAATTTCAACAAAAAATATTGTATTGTTTTTGCATTTTATTTTTTGGGTGGTATGGATGTGTAACGTGTGATAAACCCCACGAGAAACCGGTTATTTTAAATTTAATTTCATTCGTTTATTTGCAGTGGGTCGGTCATGTGGCCGGTAATTATCCAATCGCAGCCAAATGTCGTGTACTAAACGCGGAAGTACACGCGCTCCGGTAGAAGAGGTGGGATGGGGAGTTGCTTCCCTCCCCATGGGCCACAGGTCTGAACGTTCCTTTGCCGCAGACTTTAAGTTTGATTTGTAACTAAACCACCTTCTTGCGTGGATTTGAGGGGAGCCTTCTACCGCGTGCGTACCGTGAAATGCACCGTGACGACGGGTGAGTGAAATGTTAGTTGTGAGAGCCGGCTGGGTTCATTTAATGTAATTAGCGACACTGGTTGACGTCATCCGTTCTTAAATGTTTAACGGTTAAAGAGTCAACTGTTGCCTCATTGAATAATTTTAAGTATGTTAATGACGATTGTTTGATATTAGTTGATTATGTATGATTTGTTAGGGATGTTTGTGTTTAGCTGATATTTATATTAATGATTGTATGTGTACACTAGAACACGTGATGGTTAATGTACATGAATGTGATTGAGAATTTATGGTACTGTTGTCAGGCCGAGTTATCAACTTGATGGTGAGCGAGAAGGACCAGAGCCTACAGATTAGAACCTCAAGCATCGAATTCCTCCTGTCAGCCGGTAGGGGGCTCTTCGTAGCCCACAACCCCTCTTTTTGTTTTTACGTCTTGGCTACCGTCCATCCAACTTTTAGACTCTTCCCTTCCACCAATTTCTCAAGTCTTCTGCACCTTTCACACATTCCTGGATTAAATTCTTAAATCCAGACGTGGGTCTCCATTTTAAAATCTCATGTACAACTGTTCTAATACATTGTCCTTTATTTATTTTTACACCTTTACTCTTCAGTCAAATGATTATACCTTCTTCTTTTCTTTTTTTTTTGTGGTAATCTGGGATTTCGTAAGTGTTGGTGGATCTTCATGAAGTTTGCTGTTCTTGTGTTGCAGAGGCAGCGACGGATCAAACGCACGAAGGTAATATGTATGAACACACCTGATGAATTTGTATGCTTTCCCCCATCAATTTAGGAACCACGTGGCACAATAAAGATGACTTGACTTGACATGACTTGACACGACACGTTTGTTGGTGTATAAACTGCCTGAGCAACAATGATCTGAGTTGTGACCAGGAGGGGGCAGAATATGGAGCTTTGTGGCATGCCTTAGTTGTTTTCTTAGAAAGGCCTGATTGCAGTCAGGGCAGGTTATGGAAAGTGTTTGCAAGATCTTGCTGGAGATGGTCTGTAGTTGTTTGGCTTGTCTGGGCCCAGAGCAGTGTTTTGTTGGTTTGATGGCAAGTTGAAAGTGTAGGTAGGATTTGAGGCAGGAGTCATATTGATAAACACATTTTATTTTGTCTGTTTCAGGGTTGTCTCAGCAGCAGGTTGTACAAGAGGACCTGGACCAAGGTAATGAAATGAGTACATGAACGCATTTAACTGACATGCTCACAATTGTTTTTTTGCAGATTGGACGATGAGTCGGGTGTGCCAAAATGAGAGGTGAAAAAAAAAAAAAAAGTACGGTGTAGTTTTAAGACTTATAGGTGCAAAAGGTTTTTGGGCACTAAATGTACCCCAAAAAATCTAAATGCTGGTCAGGAAACTCTAATATTGAGGTAATTTTATTTCAATCATTAGTTTAAAAAAGTGAAGCTTGCATCTAATATTGGTTCACCACATGCAGCCTGTGTTTGAATTTTGATGATTTGGCAGAAAAGGCCCAAGAATATAAAAAAAAATAATCCAGTCTTTCACAAAATAAGACCCTTCACATGACCAATAAAAAAAATTAAAAATCCCAAACGGCCTTGTAAGAAGTGTTATTGTGGCCCAAGATGCTTTGATATCGACCTTTACATGGTCTGCAGTTAAGCGTTTCTGTTGCCTTGTCGATTTTCACTTTTTCAAACGAATAATGGAAATAAACATTTTCTGACCAGCACTACGAGACTTGGGAATTGTGGCCCCTAAAGCAATCAACTGCCCTGTGGTTACTGTTGGTGACCTGCAAGTTGATGTGGAGCGCCACCGGCTGAACGCAAGGATACACGCACCTGCACAAAGTGAGCAGCACTCAAGTCTATGTACAATATTTTGTTTTTCAGGCTGAGCCACGAGCTGGACGGGACCCGAGTCCGTGCAGGGGGAAGCAGTCAAGTCGACGCGCCGATCAAATGCGACCAGAACTACGGTACTCTGCTTTAGTTTCTGATGCCATTTGCCCGGCGGTGACGTTGTGGCGGTTGACAGGTCTTCGGAGGCGTCCACCTGCGGGCGCTTCAATTCATCAAATGGAGTCTCGTGTTTGACTTGAAATTGTTTGTCACCAAATGTTGTCCACTTGGCATCCGTTGCAGCCTGGATGGACCGTGGGTTATAAATAGCATCCGTTTTTAAGGGTTTGTGATCACTTTCAGGGGTGGGAGTGAAAGTTATTTTTTTCTTTTTCTTTCACACGGCAAAATGTTGCACATTAACAAGTTCAGTTCAAGTTTGCATCGGTGGTTCGTTCAAGGTTGCAAAGATGTTTGCCAGACACTCGTTAACTGTTAAGCATGCAAACTATGCAAGCATCACATTTTCTACAAGTTTCAAAATTGTTAAAAGCAATGAAAGTCTATGCAACATTGAACAAATCCTGATTTAAAACAAACTTGTTTCCAGTCACCAGACTGTCCCTAAATGTTGCAATTTTGTCCATAGAAATTGACAATGCTACTAAAAAATGTAATCTAATTGGTTGTGTGTAATTTGAAATGTGATTTTCTTCTTTGGTGGTTAACGGCTCAGTATTAAATTTTTCCATATTTAACATTTTGCAGCACATTGGTCTAAATTATGCCCCATTAAAAATATTTTAACACTTAAGGTAATAAATAGTGAATGTCACTAGTGTAGATTTCTTTGCAAGCAAAATACTGGTAGTACGGCTCTTCTTATTGGTCAAGACAGACATTGCTGACCTAATGGTTTGTCTCATTAGCTCAGCAGGGCAGTCAAATTATAAAACCAAATACGGTAATGTCTAATGTGCACATTTCCGGCGTGTGAAAAGCCATGGTAGTAAAGTTAAACTTTTTTTCCTGCATTTTCTTAAAGGTTTGACTCCCCCCCCCCCCCCCCCCCCATGATCAAGCCGTTGACTGAGGTGATTGGTCGATCCAACGCTGGTCCCTTGTCAAGGTTTCTTCACTTGCAGGAAGGCGCCGGAGTCCGTCGAACGTCAGCGGCAACAGTGACCATTTTGGGCGCTTGTTTTTAGAATTGGAAGAGCCTGAGCAGCTTTTTTTCGTTTAATATAGCGCAACAAATGCAGCCTACAGTATTTCGTCCTGTTGAGCTGACCTGAGGAGAGACCAACAGCCCCCCCAGCAGCTCCAGATGAAAGATTTTTGAGGCAAGTGTGCAATAATTGCACGTCAACATGGATGACAACACATTCATATGAGTGCATTTTTGTTTTCCCGCAGCATTCCCAAAGATGCGGACGCTACGCTGAAGAGCAGAACAAAAACCATAGAGGGAGAGTATTTTTTTTATTTTATTTTAATTCTACTTGCTATGTTTGTCTCCATTCTGTCACAAACTCACTGGGTGTGCACCAACTCACACTGACTGCATGTTTGTCCTTCTTGTACTGTACTGTGCGTCCAATCAAAACATTGATGAAGCCTATTTGTACATCTATGAAATCTTCTTGTTTAACAGTTGTCTTTGTTTTTTAATTCCATTCTCTGTGAACTCGAAGCTTGCTATACTTATGTATGTGCTTTTCTGCTTGAATTAAAATTGTAGCATCATTTCAAGTTGTCTGTTTGAGACGTTGGGGATGGAGTGTGTGCGTGATGCATTTAATGGCAACAATGCTTTGCTAAATTTTGCAAAGAATGCAGTATAATACAATAAAAATATGTAGAATATACCATTTGTCACAATCTGCACCCCTGCAAAAAAAAAAATAATAATCCAGATTTGACAGGGTTATTTCTACAAAACTGATTTGTAATCGAAAGTACACATCCTGACACTGTTGTGAATAAAGTTAGGTTTTTTGTGGGTCAGTTGTTTTTCCCTCCTCATGCTTAGGAGTCTTGATAACGCAGGATGGCGAGTAACTCGTGGATCTTTTGCTGCAGTCGGTGTGCGCTTCAGGTACCTGTGACCCTCATCCTGAAGTTCACGACCTACAATTTGATCCCCTCAGCCAGTGATGACCTGAAACGAGTTAACTTTTTGTACGCGCAGAGCAGCTACTGATGGTGGTGGGTGATCACGTTGATAAAGATTACTGAAGTTAGTGATGTCTGTGTGAAGACATGTTATTGAAGATGTGCATCACGTTTGCATCATGTTTCAATAAAGAGCTGCCAGCGTTTGTTTTTGACTGTGTCCCATCGCTGGTGGGCTCCTTGGGTGCTATCTGTCTGGGGATTGTTAAATATGAACTACATCATTAAATTTAGTAGCTAGTTAGTCCACGTCAGGAGAGGTTGGTGCCAAATGTTATCTTAATTAACAGTTTAACAGCACTGAAGTCCATGTGATCGCCATTATCCAACCTTTTTGATATGTCACAGCAGCTATTGACTATTCCAAACATCGGGGCATTTGATATTTCTCCAACACAATGCAAATGCTTCCTTCTATTCGGTGTAATCAAACAGCGGATTGTATTGTTCTTGCCTGTGACTATCATTCAAACCAGGTAGATTGCTTGTAGTCCAACGACATCTTGAAATCGAAATAATCCTCTCGAGTCAAATTTGTAATTACAAAGATCAAAAGTCCGATGCTTTTCGATGGGAGGAGAGCATTTTACGGAGGTGACCGTAAGGTCGGAATTGACAATTAGAAGTTGGCGTTTAGCGCGTCGGTCACGCATTGTAATATTTACGTTTAAAGGCTCGGCTTTGTGTTGTCTAACTGGCAAGTGGTGCACGCCAGTGGATAGTACAATTATATTTCCCATGATTATTAGGTGCAGAAGCGTGAAATATTTCTAGTTCTGGTCAATGCCAATTGCTTGCTTTGCAAAATTTGCATCTGGCTGGCCTTAAATATTTCAAGACTACATTTCATAGAATATGTTTTCAAAACCAACATATTTTTTTTAATTGACAGAAATGTATACATCTAAGTGTACAGTGTGGAGACAGAAAGTTTCTTAGCCACGTGCATACATCATTGTTTAACTTTTGGATGAGTTAATCACGTTCATTGTCAGGTACAGTTTTCACAGGGATCATTGGTATGCACAGGACGTAGTGAAACATGGTTAGGATTAGGATTAGTTGCATACAATACACAGACATTCACATACATGGTGAGATTTGAACCCTGGATCTCAGGGTTCGCAAACCGTGTACTTATCCGCTCGGCTAGCGGAACGGTGACGGTGACCGCTGCTCTGGTGCCATATATAGAAAACCATCTGATTTTTTTACACCAGGGGGCGCCTCTGTCAGCAGGCAAAAGACAAGAGTGCGCAGAGACCTGCCGATCTCGTTGACACCGTGGTCTGTGGGTTAGAGTTTCTGCTAAACACGTCGCGGGTCGCGGGTTCTAATCCGACTTGTAGTTATTCAAGTGAGTTGCGTTGAAGTTGCAAATTTAAAACTGTTTTCTTTTCAATAAAAAAACAAACACACAAAGACCGACCTACCACTATTTGACATTCTTGACATTTTTTAATAGTAATAGTAGGAATGATGGTGGTGATAGGTAGGTAGAATTCAACATTCTTGAATAGTAGTAGAATAGAATAGAAAAAGTAGTAATGATGATAGCAGGTAGGTAGAATGGTAGTGGGTAGGGGGCAGGGCTAGAATGGTGGTGGCTTTGCCCCGCCCCCTACTCACTACCATTCAACATGGTGATAGTAGGCAGGTAGAATCGCCCCGCCCCCTACCCACTATCATTCAGCATGGTGGTCGTATGGTAGGTAGAATGGTAGTGGGTAGGAGGCGGGGGTAGAATGGTAGTAGGTAGGAGGCGGGGTGAAGCCCCGCCTCCTACCCACTACCATTCAGCATAGCATAGCATAGTAGGTAGGTAGAATGGTGGTCGTATGGTAGGTAGGATGGTAGCGGGTAGGGGGCGGGGCTTTGCCCCGCCTCCTACCTACTACCATTCAGCATGGTGGTCGTATGGTAGGTAGGATGGTAGGTAGGATGGTAGGTAGGATGGTAGTGGGTAGTGGGTAGTGGGTAGGAGGCGGGGCAAAGCCCCGCCTCCTACCTACTACCATTCAGCATGGTGGTCGTATGGTAGGTAGGATGGTAGGTAGGATGGTAGTGGGTAGTGGGTAGGAGGCGGGGCAAAGCCCCGCCTCCTACCTACTACCATTCAGCATGGTGGTCGTATGGTAGGTAGGATGGTAGGTAGGATGGTAGGTAGGATGGTAGTGGGTAGTGGGTAGGAGGCGGGGCTTCGCCCCGCCTCCTACCCACTACCATTCAGCATGGTGGTAGTGGGTAGGGGGCGGGGCTTCGCCCCGCCCCCTACCCACTATCATTCAGCATAGTAGCATAGTATGTAGGTAGAATGGTGGTAATAGGTAGGTAGAATGGTGGTCGTATGGTAGGTAGGATGGTTGCATACCTACTACCATACAGCATGGTGGTCGTATTGGTAGGTAGGATGGTAGCGGGTAGGGGCCCCGCCTCCTACCTACTATCATTCAGCATGGTGGTAGTAGGTAGGTAGAATGGTACCATTCATTTTGGTGGTAGTCGGTGTGGTGGAGGGCAGGGGGTGGGGCTATCATTGAGTACAAGAAGGGTTTTTGTATTATTCCAATGGTCAATACACATTAAGCTACTAAGACAGATATAATAATAATAATAATAATAATAATAAAGCATTCCATGCAGAATATGACAGGAAGGTCTTCACGTCAGTGTTAAGTTGTTTTTGATCAAGACGGAAAAGTGAATTTACGACTGCAGCTTCAAGGTAACTCGTCTATAAATTTTGTAGTGGTAAGCAACAAGTACCTAAGGTTGGATTAGAACCCGAGACCCAAAGTGTGGCAGGTGGAAACCTTTACCGCAAGCCCAGTACAGCGATGAGGCAGTCAGTTCTCTGCGCACTTTTGTCTTTTGCTCGCTGACAGACGCGCCCCCTCGGGTGAAAAATCTGATTGTTTCATACATATGGCCGCAGAGCGGCGGTCACCGTCAGCGTTCCGCTAGCGGAGCGGATAAGTACACGGTTTGCGAACCCTGAGATCCAGGGTTCAAATCTCACCATATATGTGAATGCCTGTGTATTGTATGCAACTAACCCTAATCCTAACCATGTTTCACTGCGTCCTGTGCATACCAATAATCCCTGTGAAAACCCTGTGTATGTATGTACTCTCCACTGGCTGTCAACTTGCCGCTCGCCGGTAAAACAACGCGAAATCGACCTTTTAGACTGTATATTTCCAGTATGACGCGTGACGTCACGAGTCGAAATGACGCTCGATATGCCCATTGGATGCTTGTAATTATTTTGGATTTGTGATTTTTTCGATTTCGAAATGTGATAAACTGTCGTTGGACAACTAGCAATCTGTCTGTCTTGCATGATAGTCACAGGCAAAAACAGTACAATTTTTAATCAGCAAACTCTGTCGAAGCCTGAATCTTGTTCACCAATCAGGTGTGTTGATGGACACATGGAAACCAGGCAGGACAGCGGCTCTTGAGGACCAGGGTTCCCTCCCACTGCTATAAAGGAAGCATTTGCATTGTGTTACGTTGGAAAAATATAAAACGCCCGGATACTCGGCTAGCCTTGTTGAACTGTCACTCAAGATAGCTTTTGGCATCCCACGAAGACTGACTAGCTATTAAATTTGGTGAAATTTATTGTGCATTTCACCATCCCGGTTTTTAAGTTTGAAAAGCTGCTCACCCTGGTCGAGACAGCCAGAAACATTACCAGAGTTGGGACAGATTTAAGTATATCACACAAGTGACTTCAAAACAAAACAGCCTTTTATAGAAACGGAGTGATGCATTATCTTCAATGATAAAGTTTTTCACACCAACATTAACAGCAGAGAGCATTTAAGGTAATTTGTTTCAAACTGGTTGCCCTTCACAAACCGTAGTAGATCTGAGCGTACAAAACGTCGCTGACCACCTCGTCTACAAGTTGTCTCCTGGCCCAAAAAGGACGGTCACTTGAACAGCCCACAGGTACCTGAAGCGCTTCATTGCCAAGAATGCCAAGCATGAGTACATGAGATGAGGAAGAACAAACTCAGACCAAAAAAAAAAACTCACTTTATTCACAAATTAAATTTACATCAGTGTCAGGATGTGTGCTTTTGGTTACACCTTACTTTTTTCTTTTCTTTTGCAGCTAATAAATAACTTGTTTAATACTTCTTCCCACATGTTTTTAATGGGTTATTATACAGCATGCTTTGTAAAATGTAATGCAACACTATTTGTAATCATTAAATGCATCATGCACATACTCTGTAACGGACAATTTTAATTTAAGCATAAACACACATTCAGAACATACATAAGTAAAGCAAGCTTTAGTTTCATCTGGAATGGAAAAAAAAACCTGATGAAAAAGAAGATTTCAGATGTACAAATAGGCTTCATCAATGTTTTGATTGGTCACACAGTTCAGGACAAAAAAAAGAGTGTGAGAGAGTGTGTGAGTTGGTGCACACCCAGTGAGTTTATGACAGAGTGGAGACAAACAGCAAGTAGAACTAAAATAAAATTTAAAAAAAATACTCTCCCTGTATGGTTTTTGTTCTGCTCTTCAGCGTAGCGTCCACATCTTTGGGAATGCTGCGGGAAAACAAAAACGCACTCGTATGAATGTGTTGTCATCCATGTTGACGTGCAATTATTGCACACTTGCCTCAAAAAGCGTTCATCTGGAGCTGCTGGGGGGGGGGGGCTGTTGGTCTCTCCTCAGGTCAGCTAAACAGGAAGAAATACTGTAGGCTGCATTTGTTGCGCTATATGATGCTGCACATCTCAACTCAAAACAAAAAAAGCTGCTCAGGCTCTTCCAATTCTGAAAACAAACCAAATGCACACGATTCAAATGGTCACTGTTGCTGCTGACGTTCGACGAACTCCGGCGCCTTCCTGCAAGAACAATTCAAGTGCATTTGTCTAGCCTGTTATTCACAAATTCCATCTCCGAGCTTCTTGAGCCCACAACTGGCTCCATTTGAAGAAACCTTGGCAAGGGACCAGCGATTGATCGACCAATTGCCTTCTTAGTCCGTAGGCTCTGCGGTTTGAGCATGGTGTGGGAGTCTAACCTTTAGGAAAATGCTGGAAAAAGTTCAACTTTACTACCGTGGTTTTTCCACACACAGGAAATGTGCTCATTACCGTATTTGGTTTTATAATTTGACCGCCCTGCTGAGCCAATGAGTCATACATAAGAAAAGCAAGCTTCACTTTTACCTGGAATGGGAAAAAAAATGTCAGTGTTCATCATTGTTATGATTGGACACAGTTAAGGACAAAAAAGACAAGCATGCTCAGTGCGAGTTTGTGCACACCCAGTGAGTTTGTGACAAACAGCAAGTAGAACAAAAAGATACTCTCCCTGTACTTCTTGACTTTTGACACTTTTGTCATTCATGTTGACGCACACTGGACTCCAGAGCAATGAATCCGTCCATCTTGAGCTCCAGGACGTCTGTGTAAATTTCTTGTTCTTTAGCCTAAAACAAGAAAAAATAAAAAAAAGGTCTTATTCATGTTGCGCAATATGATGGGAGTCCTCACTCAAAGCCCACAAACCAAAACTCTTCCCCCTCCTGTTCATCTTGTACACAATTGCGCTTTTGACGCTGCTGTGGTTCGACTTCCGGCTCCTTCCTGCAAGAACAAGTCAAGTGCATTTGTCAAGACAGTTATTCACAAAAACTAATCCATTGTTAGCAGGTCACTTAATTGTGTTCATGTACTCATTACCTTGGTCCAGGTCCTCTTGTACGACCTTGCGGCTGAGACAACCCTGAAACAGACTTAATAAAATAAAATGTGTTTATCAATATGACTCCTGCCTCAAATCCTACCTACACTGTGCACCCCAACTTTCAACTTGCCATCAAACCAACAAAACACTGCTCTGGGCCCAGACAAGCAAAATAACTGCAGACCATCTCTAGCAAGATCTTGCAAACACTTTCCATAACCTGCCCTGACTGCAATCAGGCCTTTCTAAGAAAACAACTAAGGCATGCTACAAAGCTCCATATTCTGCCCCCTCCTGGTCACAACTCAGATCATTGTTGCTCAGGCAGTTTACACCAACAAACGTGTCGTGTCAAGTCATGTCAAGTCAAGTCATCTTTATTGTGCCACGTGGTTCCTAAATTGATGGGGAAAGCATACAAATTCATCAGGTGTGTTCATACATATTACCTTCGTGCGTTTGATCCGTCGCTGCCTCTGCAACACAAGAACAGCAAACTTCATGAAGACCCACCAACACTTACGAAATCCCAGATGATCACACAAAAAAAAAAAAGTATAATCATTTAACTGAAGAGTAATTGTACATAAAAATAAATAAATAAATAAAATAAACAGGTAAATATTGTACAATATTAAACACCCCACATGAATTGTACATAAAAATAAAGCACAATGTATTTGTTATTATTTAAAATAAAGTGATTTTTTTTTTTTTAGAACAGATCTGTAATATAATGGTACACACATGAAAAAGATTGAGAATCACTGTATTAGAATACCAGGGATTTGAATCTTTTTGGATAAAGCCCTCCAAAATGAAAGGAAAAAATGGGGGTCGTTAAGAGACCTATATACCACAAACCTTTCCTTGAAAGCTGTCCCTGTTTCTCTGGTGGCAAAACACCTGCAAAAAGCACAAAACTACTGTGAAAAACAATGACAAATATCTTCAAATCCAACTAATGTGCTGGCTTTTAGCGCAAAAAAAATGCCGTCGAGCTAGTCGCCATCTTGCCGCGAGCCATGAGGCCATTTAATGCACCTGTTGACACCACTCCCATTGGGCACACCTGTCTCCAATTATCTCGACGCCTGAAACCAAAATGTTCAAAAATGAAACTGAAATGAAGCCCAAACAGCACATTTATTAACAAGTTGCGCACATTAAGTCTCAGGCGCTAAAACGAAATTACCTCGGTCAGCGTCCATTTGCGCTACGACAAGAGTTCAATGAGTTCATTACGGTACCACTTCCGGGTTGCCTGCAAACATTTCCCGCCATAACGTAACTTCCTGCTGCTTCCGGCGGAGGTTATCGCTCCCTTGTGGCAAGAAAACAGCATGCTATGTATGGAGGACCAAAACTGCCAAAATTAAAAATAAATCGCCCAATTAATAATTAAATGTGAAAATAATGCGAATATAACACCCCCCCCCCCCCCAAAAAAATATGTATACACCCCAAAAAAATATTAATGGAGATATATATACATATATATATAATTTTAAAAAACAACCATGGAGTTTTTTGTAAAGGCCATCTATAGCAAACCATTAAAAAAAAACATGACTATTGACTATTTTTTTTCATGGCAGGAGAACAATCCAAGGTGCCCCACACCTCTCAACAAAAGTCAGCTAACTTAATTCAAGCTCTTCGACTCATTGAAGACGACCGTCACTGAATTAAATAACGAATGTCAGACATGAATGAAATGGTTCTGTTCAAAGAAATGACAAAGACCCAAAACTTTTTCTTTTTTTTTTATTATTGGAAAGTGTTGAAGAGCACGTACCGGCCACAATAAATTATGCAGAAAAGAACACATAATGAAGTTGGAGGTGAATATGACCTGCGACAATAAAGCGAAGCCTATCCGCTTTTTCAGCCTTTCAATCGGCAAACCATAATTTCATGTATCAGGCCCAAATCATATTTCCTGCCAGTTGGAATTCATACGCGGGGCGCAGACCAGACCTGTCTTTTTTTCCCCCCCATTAGATTAAATTGACATTGATACCAGTGGCCGTGGGATTGAGTTCCTGAGTGAAACAGGAATAAAAATGCTATCTGCGCTGCGCAGTAGGACACAATTAGTTATTTAACAGGCATTTGGAATGTACGCTCGGGTAGCTTTCAATAATGGGAAAGCATTCAGATAGAGTCAAACTTATTTTCATCATGGACCACATCAACGGGGGTTCAGTTATAATTGTGAAACTAGCCACAAATTAAAAATAAATAAATGACTCGTTTTGAACAAAAGTCAAGGGAAAGTTTACATGGGGCCACATAAAATGAGATGAAGGCCACAGCAGGCACGCGGGCCTTCAGTTTGACACCCGCACTTTTGTGGGTTCATGCAACAAAGTTAGTCTGATGGCACAACTGTACAAGCGTCTCGAGATCAGGGGGTTGGGAAGCGCATTTGGGACTCATCAACAATTTGTAAACTTCACATTGACATGAGCAGTAACCATCAAGTACACTTGAATATGTAATTACAGAGAATAAAGACATTTGAGTTGGCAACAAGCTGGTGACGATGCGTTTCATTGTGGGATTACAGGATCATTATTTACACACAGCAACTCCTAAACTGACAAGACGATGCATAATTGAAAAATTCTTCACATGTAAGATTGTAATGATGACCCTTGGCCCATTATTGCTACACTTACAACAACACTTTGCATCATTTTCCAAAGGCAGAATAAAGAAAATGTTGAAAGGAAATTGCCCCAATGGGAAAACGCAAAAAAGGCAACTTAAGTTTGAAGTGTTGACATCAGTGTCAAGGAAAAAGCACATTTTTGGAATGGTGTAGCTCAGGGGGTGTCTATTTTTTAAAAAATGTTCTAGGACAGTGGTTTTGAACCTGGGTTCGATCGATTGATATTACTCCAAACTTTTTTTTAATGTTCTATGTCATTGGTTTGATTGATATTACTTCAAACTTTTTTTTAAATGTTCTAGGTTAGTGGTTCTGAACCTGGGTTTGATCGATTGATATTACTCCAAACTTCTTTTTTTAATGTTCTAAGTCAGTGGTTCTGAACCTGGGTTCAATGGACTGATATTACTCCAAACTTTTTTTATGGTCTAGGTTAGTGGTTCTGAACCTGGGTTCGATTGATTGATATTACTCCAAACTTTTTTTTAATGTTCTAGGTCAGTGGTTTGATTGATATGACTCCAAACTTTTTTTTATGTTCTAGGTCACTAGTTCTGAACCTGGGTTCGATTGATTGATATTACTCCAAACTTTTTCTTTTTTTTATGTTCTAGGTCAGTGGTTCTGAACCTGGGTTCGATTGATTGATATTACTCCAAACTTCTTTTTTTAATGTTCTAAGTCAGTGGTTCTGAACCTGGGTTCAATGGACTGATATTACTCCAAACTTTTTTTATGGTCTAGGTTAGTGGTTCTGAACCTGGGTTCGATTGATTGATATTACTCCAAACTTTTTTTTAATGTTCTAGGTCAGTGGTTTGATTGATATGACTCCAAACTTTTTTTTATGTTCTAGGTCACTAGTTCTGAACCTGGGTTCGATTGATTGATATTACTCCAAACTTTTTCTTTTTTTTAATGTTCTAGGTCAGTAGTTTGATTGATATTACTCCAAACTTTTTTTTATGTTCTAGCTCAGTAGTTCTGAACCTGGGTTCGATCGATTGATATTACTGCAAACTTTTTTTTTTATGTTCTAGGTCAGTGGTTCTGAACCTGGGTTTGATCGATTGATATTACTCCAAACTTTTTCTTTTTTTTTATGTTCTAGGTCAGTGGTTCTGAACCTGGGTTTGATCGATTGATATTACTCCAAACTTTTTATTTTTTTTATGTTCTTGGTCGGTGGTTTGATTGATATTACTCAAAACTTTTTTTTTATGTTCTAGGTTAGTGGTTCTGAACCTGGATTCAATGGACTGATATTACTCCAAACTTTTTTTTATGTTCTAGGTCAGTGGTTCTGAACCTGGGTTCGATCTATTGATATTTAAAAACAAAACAAAAAAAAGTCAGTATTTAAAAAAATTTTCTGGCATTGCTGGATGTGCCAAAATTAATTTTTACAATTTGCTGTGGGCCGCTTAAAAGTAGATGATGGGCCGAAATGACCCACGGGCCAAATTTTGGACACCCTGACGTAGCTGTTGACTTAAACTCATAGGAAGCAAATCATTTTGATATATCATGAGGCATAACTCCAGCTTGACAAAAAATATTTTAAAAAAAATCACAACAACATCTTCATTAACGTACTTTCAAACAAAAAGTACAGTAAAACAATATAATCCATTCATTTGTAACAATTTGACGGAGGTCACTTCATCAGGCAACAACATACTATACACATGGTCTGTAATAGAAACAGCTGGATTTCTCTTCATGCAACCATTCAGCAGTAATTTAACAGCAGTGAAGTGAATACACACAAACTACTCACAAAAAGTTTGGGATATCGCGAGCATGGCTTACTTGATTTCTAAACACGTGCGAGACGGCAGATTACGCGGAGGGATTTGCGCGCGTCTCGTCAGATTTCATTTCTCCTGCAGCAAGGCGGGGATGTTGATGTTCCATCCGATGGCCTGCCGGTCGAAGCCGCAGGTGAACAGGTTGCACGTCTGGGTCTCCTCGTTCCACGCCGTGCAGCACACCATGCGCCTGTGGCCCTGCGGTGACACACATTTCGCCGTTTGGATTCCAATGGCGCTCACAAGATTGAAAGCTCGCGTTCGCTTCTTACCATTCGGTTGCTGCGAGGCAGTCGGGCCAGCCTCACTCCGCTCATGTCAAACAGACGCACTTGTCGATTGTCGTGCGGCAGGGCGATGATCCGTTGGTTGGCCGAGACGCTTATCCTGCAATGTTGGTGTTTAACTCTTTGTGAGTGATGCTTTTTTTTTTCATATAGCAAATGAATGAACAAATGGCGTGAAATTTCGCCTCACTTTGACATACTCGGTTTGCACAAAGAGACCACTAAACCTTTATTGTTTTTGGGCTAAGGTCAAACCATTCAAATATGTGAATTTTTCAGCAAATGACGGATGATGGGTTATAAGCATTAACGTTAAATTCATGAAAATATATTAACTAAAATATTTAAAAAAATATACTGCACTTTAGCCAATTATTTAAACATTATTTAAATTAATACAAAAAAATTGTAATCTGCAAATAGGCAGATATGTAAATGCTAATCTGCAAATATGCAATAAGCATTTATCTTAAAATAATATCAATTAATGAATTAATACAAATAGATTTAAAAATGAAATAATAAATGTTCCATTTAAACCTATTATTGCATCTGAGCATTATTTACCTTTTGAAAAATTGAATTCATAGTGTTCTCTTGTGAATGCAAATATGACAAGTTGGCAGCAAAGCCCTACTTATGTCTAAATAAAACTCCTCAACTCACTTCAACATACTTTCTTGACACTAAGATACCACTAAAGCTTTGTTGCTTCGACCTTGGCACGAAAACAGTGAATATGTGATTATTTTCAGCAAATAAATAAATAAATCTATAAACAGGCAAATTTGTAAATGATAAGCAGTCCTATTAAGTTAATAAAAACAAAAATATTTTTTAAAAAACCCCAAAGCATTTATATTAAATTAATAAAAATAAATAAATACAAATCTTCTTAAAAACAAAATATACAATTTTAAGCAATAAAAATCTACAACTAGTCACATTTGTAAATGATAAGCATTTATGTCAAGTTAAAAAAAAATTATTGTTAATATTGACTCTCTTCACTTCTCTATTTTCCATCCTACCTGTTGACAGCTGAGTCTGTGCGGATGGTTGCTATGGGCGACCTCATGTTCTTCAGATCCCACACCTTAACGGTGCGGTCATCACTCCCTGACACCACGTTGTCGCCCACCGTGAACACGGCTGATGTCACCGTGCTACAAAAAAGAAAAAAAACTGTTACATGACTTGTTTTATGTTTTACAAAAATAGACATTGAGGTGAGCCACCATTTTGTAAAGCAATGTACAAAAACATGACTCCGCTCAACACCACAAAAACAGTTTCGAATTTTAGATTCCCCCAAATTTGCCAAGTAGCAGTAGGCAACACGTGCACACGTCTACATTTTGGCTGCATGTTTAATTCAAACTGACACAAAATTAAGAGCTAATTAGTGGGGACTAAACTCCTATAAGTGAGGCAGATGCTCGCAGCGACGGCTGCATCTTTATAGGCGCCCTGTGACTTTGCAGCGTCCAAGCCAATTGGGAACGTGTGAGGCGGGGAGGGAGAGAGGTGTAGGAGGACTATGCCGTGGGGGGGGGGGGGGGGGAGTGAGGCGAGCGTTGTCAGACAAGGTAATTTATTAAAAGGTTGATTAAGGTTAAAGCGTTTTTAGAAAGGGAGCGTGAGGAGGGAGGGGAAGTGTTCAGTGCTACTTAATAGCCTCTCTGCTGTGGCTGACAGTTAAGGTCAAGGATATTTTTTGATGGGATACTAGGGGGGAAAAAACACTTAAAACTCCTGAAATTTAAAATTAATTCCATTTCAATCATTAGCATTGTGTGTCCTAAATAGGGCCCGACCGATTAATCGGCTACCGATTATTGCCCTTCAAATGGCCAAATATTTTCCCCTGAAAACATTATTATCAAAGAAAACCGAAATTCCCGACGCTGTGAATGTACCCTGAACGCACCATTTTGGTTGCGTAGCATTAACCACTACCAAGTGTGTAGCATATGTTATTTTGGTTATTCTGTTGTCCCTTAACGTCTTTTAAGCTGTTTAATGACATCCCAGTTGCAGTTAACTGCAAAACTAAACACACACACGATAATAATTACATTAACTGTATATTTAAATACAAAACATGCTTCATTTTTAAAACATCGCTAGCTTAGCGCTAATGCTTAAAGCGAAGGGAGGATGCCATTCAAATGCTGACACATCGACTACGGGGGCGTTTTTCCTTCAAATAACGAATATTAACACACAAATGCTGTACCCACAAGTAAGATAACACTAAGTAAAGGCACAAATTCTTCCTAATGTATGAAAAATGTGTTATTTTAACATAATTCAATCGCAACTTTCTTCTGTACTCACTTTAAGTGTGTAAACCATGGTTGCACAGTACCACACTGCCCCCAAGAGGCCAAAACGCACAGTTTTTCCCCCCGTTGCTATTATTTTAGTTTATTCTATTCTTATTTCACTTCCTTCCTTTTTTTCTGCCAAAAATCGGTATCGCATTAACATTAAAAAAAAAAGCATATCGGTCGGGCCTAATTCCTAAAACAAAGATATAAATGTGAATTTGCAGATCACGTCCACCAACTCCTCTTTTTGCTGCCGGCTGCTTTGTTAAGCTCACGCGCAATTGTCATGACGGCAGGGTGGTAGGATGCAGGCGTACGCTGCACTTTTAGCTGCTGCGGATTGTTGTCAGTAAGCATTAGCGCTAATTGCAAGAGAAGACGGAAGAAAATGTAAAGCGGCGTTCCCTGAAGCCGCGTTCACATTTGTCAGTGTGCCACGTTGACAAAATTAGCAGGAGAAATGGCAGCTTTCGTTTTGGTGACGGCAAACTGCTCGCTAATTGGTATGTAGGGGCAGTTAGGTTGGTATTGATAATAATTTCATATGCGTGTAGGCACACACGCACAAGTGTCTTGAGACCTTGATTGTCAAAAGTGTCAATTAAAAACACATTAGATATCATATAATACATTTTAAAAAACATCTGTAATTATAAACGTGGAAGCACGTAATTCAAAAATATCAGTCAAATATTCACAAAAATACTTTCTCAAGAGCAGACAAGCTGTTGCAGGGGAGCTCAAATGAGTGACAGCAATTGAGTGCTCACAGTGGAAAAAAAGTACACAGAGTGGGGGATTAATGGGGAAGCAGACAGATAAATACTGTACACAAGACACAGAGAGATGCTGAGAGGGGTGGGAGGTGATGGGGGGGGGGGGGCACTTAGTAATGAATGAGATGCAAGTGGAGGATTTGGCTTAGCAAATTTGTGTGTGAGGGAGTTGTTCAGACACCAGAGAGAGAGAGAGAGAGAGAATAGAGCGCCACTCTGTGGTCGATATAAGTACTGCAAATTAAACTGCACGGATGTGTGTGGAAGTGAGTAACTGACTCTGTGTGTCCCTGGAAGACGTTGACGGAGTGGATGGATGGATCTCGGAAGTCCCACAGTCTGAAGGTGGTGTCCCTGGATGAGGTGACCACCAGGCGCTGGGTGGCGTGGGTGCAACAGTGGGTCAACTCCTGGTCATGGCCTGCACACAGACACAAATTTTTAACTCAGGTTATGGATAGCATTAAAATAATAATAATAATAATAACAATACTAAAAGAACATACTTGATATTTGGTACTTTTTATACATAAAATGAAAAAACAACAACAATGACAGGTACTTAAAAAAAGGCCTCTATAGATCCCAATATAGCATTTCCCAATTGAATGAAATGCATTACAATTTCCTATTCTTCTAATTTCGAGTACCTGATCATAAAACCGCCACAAGAGGGCGGCCAATCGCTAGTACCGATATCTTGAAATAGGCCAGGTATCGGTACTTCACCAGCCCTCCATAAGAGAATATATATTAAAAAAAAAATTTTTTTTTAAAGGCTGCTCAGTAAAATACAGTCCGATTTAAGCCTACGCAAACGCCTCTCCAACTGTCATTTAAACAAAGCATACATTTTGATACAGCTCATGTATTGAATCTCATTTTATGATAAAGTAAGGCAAATTAATGTAAAAGGTTTTATTTACATGAAAATTGCACATGCCCAATATGAATACAGTGAACCCCCACATATATATAGATGACCCAAACTGCCAAAATAAAACAATAAAAAAATTTAAATGACCATAAAAATGTGATTACATTTTTTTTTAAATACAATAGAAATAAAAACCACGAAAATATATAATATGTGTATATATTTTGTTGTTGGTAATAATATTTTTTTGAATAATATAAATATAAATAAATATTTGTGTATTATATATATTGTTGTTTTAATGTTTAAATGAAATTTATATTTTTGTATTTAATTGTTGAATTTTTTTGTTTTTTTTGTTTAATTTTATTTTCATTTTTATTTTCATTTTTATTTTATTAATTAATGTATTTATTTATTTAGTATATGTCAGTTTTGGTCCTCCATACATATTCTTCACGGTTCAGTTCAAAACTTTATTTTGCAAATTTTTTCTTTGTCTGTGTTGTTTTCAGACCACGCAAACAGTCAATCCAACCTGAGTTTAAAGCGTTTTGCTGCCATCTTGTGGCAACTATAAGAAATGAAAAATCCATTTGGCTGTAGATGTCATGTTTGATTCTTCACAGAAAATGGTACTACAACATAACTAAAATGGCTTACCAGTGAGAGTGTGCACCAGTTCCGATGTCTCCACCTCATACAAGTTGGCAGCACGATCCCAAGAAGCTGTCACCACTTGTCGGCCGCCCACCAGCCAATCAGCTGCGATGACCACACTTTGGTGACTTTTCAGGGTTGCCGTAGCAACTCGGACAGTGGGCACCTCGCAAGGGCCTTCGCCGTCCACCTCGCCTTCTTCTCTGTCTGACGAATCCTGGTCATCGTCACACGGCACCTAATATTGCAAAAAAATAAATAAATAAAGTCGATCAGGGATGTCAAATAACTTCCAGGGCATAATCAACTCCTTCAAATTGAGCGGAATAAAGTGACTTACACTGACATCTGGTGGTGGCTGGGGGGCAGGCAGCTGCACCATGTAGCGCCAGATGTGAGCCGTCTGGTCCCCGGAGGCTGGGGGCCACACAAGGACAAGGCTCAAAAAGCGATGAGGCAAAATAACATATTGACACAAATATTCAAGCTTTTACCTGTGAGGGCCATCTGCTCCGTGGGGTGGAACTTGATAGAGTTGACTGGAAGAGAGATCAATATGAATGACTCATTCCAATCCTATTCCAACATACTTTTTAACTCCTTCACTGCCATTGACGGCTATAAACGTGAAAAATTCATTTGAACTATTTCTATTAGTTTAAACATTTTTTCCACTTTTGTTAACAAGAGTATGAAAACCTAGAATTTTTAATTAAATAATTATTAATCGTGAGTTAAATAGTGAAGTCATGCGATTAATTACGATTACAAATTTTAATCGCCTGATGCCACACATTTTTTATAATATTTTCTTTTTTTTATTCATTCAATGCTATTGACGGCTATTAACGTCAAAAAATCATTTGAACTATTTCTATTAGTTTAACATTTATAACAAGAGTATTAAAACCTAGGGAAAAAAATATTGTATATTTAGAACAGATATAAAAAAATTGTGATTAATCGTGAGTTAACTAGTGAAGTTATGCTATTAATTGCAATTTAAAATTTCAATCACCAGTCGCCCCTAATTTTTAATAATCTTTTCTTTTTTTTAATCATTTCTTTAAAAAATAAATAAATAACTAGTGAAGTCGCCTCTTATTTTAAATAATCTTTTTTTTAATGAACTTATGGCAGTGAATGAGTTAAAAACTTGCACACAAAAAAAAAAAGAATGTCTGTGTGAATAATTGTATTCTATTCTCAACAAGTAAAAGTATGTGGCGGACTGAATATTAAGCTTCCGATTACCTGATCCTGCATGGCCACCATACTTTAGCAGACATTTCCCAGTCTCTATACTCCAAAGCAGGGCTGAGTGGTCTGTGAAGAAAGCAGTCATGAACATTTTTGCCAAACCAAGTGCAAAAACGGAACCATGAAAATCAAAATCACACGAAAACAAGGCAAAACGATGAACTCATTCAATCCCAGTCAACTTTATATTGCCAGCTGTTTTGAGCATTTTGACTAATTTCTCAAGAACCACAGAATATTGTGTTTATAATTAAATATACACACACCATATATAATAATACCGTCTTTCTTCAGGAAAAAAGTTTCATACCATCATTTTCCGTTCGTTAGTAAGGCTGCCATCTGCTGGTGATTGTGCGTCACTAAAATTATACTTAAACTCTATTTTGCCTGTGGATCTACAACAGCAGCTCCTCTGCCCCTGAAAATTGGCGGGAAAAAGGGTAGAAGGTAGCAGGTACGCAATGTACCTGCTGATGCAGTTCCAAGGACAACTGGCTGAGTTCTGGTCACACTGAGGTCCCAAATTCCGTCCCTATGGCCAACATATTCCTTCTGCAGATGGCACAAAGCTCTGGACCCTGTAGTGGCTTTGAAGCTGGATACAATCTGGATGTGATAAAGAAATGAGAATTAGAACGGGTCTAAAATCTCTAAAAAGTAAACATGATGTAATTATGATAAATTATTTGTGTCCAATACTACCAAACTGGGATAGTGAGTATTTATCAGGGAAACGATTTAGTGATGATACTTAGACTCTTTTGGATTTATACAATGCTAATTAGCTGAGGTCATAATTATGCATATAGTTCAAATAGTACAGTTAACGTTAACCTCAATGTACATAAACGACCACTAATAAGGCTTGAGGCATTTCCTTGCTAATTGAGTCAATTATGGAGGAACTCAAAACTTTTAAATTCCCCTTCATTTATCGCCCCTTAACCATGCCTAATTAAAATTAAACTGCACTTGATAAACTAGGCACCAGAGGGTGCTGGTATGGAGGACCAAAACTGCCAAAATTAAAAAAAAATAATAAATAAATAGATAAAAATGAAAATAAAAACGGATATGAAAATATAATAAAAAAATTATATACTAAAAATATAAGTGGAAATAAAAACAAAAAAATATATATACATATCCATAAAAAAGTACAAACATATATAAAAATAAAAAATGAGATTAAATTTTTTTTTTCGATATAAATAGAATTCAATATCAATCAATAAATAAAAACGCTCTGCTCTCACGTTTATTTATTTCATGCTGCAGACGCTGTTGCCGACCCGCTCACTATGCAGTTTGCAACAACTGCACCCAACCCAAACCATGCTTAGGAACGCCCCCTCATTTGAATAACATTTCGACATGACAGAACTTCTGAAGCATGAAATAAATAAATGTGAGAGCAGAGTGTTTTTATCTATTGACTGATATTAAATTCTAATTCTATGTTTGTATTTATTTCGACATTTATTTTAATTATTATTATTTTTTTATAAACGTTTTTTATTTGTACTTTTATTTATTTATTTAGGGATATCTTTTTTTGTTTTTGTTTTTATGAATGAAAAAATTGATTTGGTTCATTGGCAAGATAAATAAAAAATTCAACATGGACAAAAACAACCAAAAGGGTGTAGGCAGAAGCAAGAGCTTTTCATTTCAATTTATATGTATTTTTTTGTATTTCATTTTTGAATCATATATATTTTTTTATATCTGTTATTATTTTCATTTTTATTCACTTATTTCTTTCTTTTTAATTTGGACAGTTTTGGTCCTCCGTATGCTGGAACAAATGGAAAACAACTGGCCTTTTTAAACATGATGCTTATATTTGCAATTTTAAAAAGCCCTAAAAGACAACTATATGTAGTATTTTTAAACTCAAGTGTGGCGGGAGACTGGATTCACATGACTTGACTAGTTGAGCAATTCTAGTCCAGCACAACTAGCTATCTAGCTAAACTAAAGGAACACTTGTCAAATTGTCCCCCAGCTACTACATGAGGAAATATAGGGTTTTATATGACTGTCAATGCAGCTGTTGCTAAAAATAAGTCGGGAGACGAGATGCACAGTCAAGGTCAGACTGCAGTTTAAAAAGAGAATCAGGGGCATGTGATTAACAGCGTACACGGGACATTACCCACGATCCTCCTCATAACTCTCTAGTGGCCACACTGAAATTGCACGGGCCACTTCTTTTGCCATTGAAAGCGTACAATTGATATATATATATATATATATATATATATATATATATATATATATATATATATAGCAAAGAAATTACAAAGGAAGAACTCAAGGGAGGTGTGACTGTCTCAAAGAAGGCAACTCTGTCAATGAATTACACACATGACATACCACATGACCTTAAAGGGCGGGACAAGACGAGTCTCCTCGTCCTCGCTCGGGAACAAAGCGCCATTTGATAGTGACATCACGGAAGCTTTTACAAATATTTACGCGGGTCACACATTTATGAAGTGTATGAAAAGGCAAACAGAATAAGTCGTCCAGTACCTTACTCGTCGAGGCTTTGTAGGTCGTCTTCAGCTTCTGTGATAGTTGGCTGGTGCTGTGGCTGGCTGCGGGACAAACGAAATAGTGAACATGACAAATGGAAACAAATTGACAGCTGTTGACATTAGTGCTGCTGTGACGTCAACCCTCCATTTACTTTGCGCTAACAGAAAGCTGTTGTGAATGATGTTTACAGGTACATTTATGTATCTCATGTGAATGGTAAAAAAAAGTGGCGAAGATACCAAGACGTCATACTACCGTGTGGATATCAGCGAGTACAGATACCACCTATTAGCTCATTAACTGCCATTGACGGCTATAAACGTCAAAAATTCATTTGAACTATTTCTATTTTTTTTTTAAATCCACTTTTGTTGAAAATCTAGATTTTTTTTTATTGTACATTTAGTTTTGTACATACAATTTGTGATTAATCGCGAGTTAACTAGTGAAGTCATGCGAGTAATTACGATTAAAAACTTTAAGCGTCTGACGCCCCGAATTTTTAATAATATTTTTTTTCTTTAAAAATTTGTTTTTTATTCACTGTCGTTGACGGCTATAAACGTCAAAAATTCATTTGAACTATTTCTATTAGTTTAACTTTTTTTCCCACTTTTGTTAACAAGACTATGAAAACCTATAATTTTTTTTATTGTACATTTAGAACATATAGAATTTGTGATTAATCATGAGTTAACGAGTGAAGTCATGTGATTAATTACAATTAAAAACATTTAATCGCCTCTTGCCCCTAATTTTTAATAATCTTTTTAATAATCTTTTTTATTTATTTTTTATTTATGAATTTATAGCAGTGAATGAGTTAATATCAGGCTGTTTTACGACCAGCAAAAAATGTTCAATGTGCACCCACTAAGTCTTAAAACTGCTTTTTTGAAATATGAATTTAAGCAGCAAAATCCACCTGTATTTATCCATCTCAGGGGGCGGCCACTTTGTCACATGCTGTGTGTTGACTGAAAATGACATCACAGCTGCTAAATGCTCAGGTAACGACCAATCACGGCTCACCTGTTTACTGAGTTTGCAAGCTGAGCCCTGATTGGTTGTTACCTGAGCCGTGAGCAACTGTGATGTAATTTTCAGTCGACAGCATGTGACAAAATGGCCGCCCCCTAAAATGGATAAAAACAAGTGGATATTGCTGCTTAAAAGGGATACTTGACTCATTGAGCCATTTTCTGCAGCAAAAAAAAATCATATTTTGTTTAGAATGAATTTGGTAATTTCATTATTTGTCATGTACAATTAATGCCTTAAAATATTAATTTTCCACCAATTTGGCTCAATTTGCTGACCAAACCCAGCAAACAGGTGAGCCATGATTAGTCATGACCTACTTTCCTCAGCACAGGTGATGTCATCTTCAGTCGAAAATATATATAAACATAACATAGAAATATATTTTAAAATGTGTTATTATATTTGAAGTGTGCAGTTGTGCAAAATTGTACTGCGTCATACTGAGATATTGTTCACGCATTGTTGATCTTGACTTGGGGGGATGAAAATAACAAAACTAGTTTCTGAATGCCGCACTTTTGCAGTTTGTTTGGTGTTCGTTTGCACACTACTTTTACAATTTATTAGAAACTACAAGTGACCTTAAACTTAGCATTTTGAAAGTCTTCCTCATAATCTGCATTAGGTAGACCAACACGAGCATAACAATAACATTACTCCAACAAATCCCACAGGAAATACTAGACCTTTTGTTTTCAGGGCCCCCTTGGCGGGATCTCCTCCCTCAAGATTCTGTCCGTCGCCAGTCAGACGTTCATTCAGGGAATCAATTTCCCGCCGTACTGTAATGTTAGCACAGAGACAAGGCTTTAGTGGACAAACACTGTCTACATTCCGCTTTAGTCAATCAATACCTAAAGATCAACATTGCATGCTTCAAAAATGTACGTTGACAAAATAGTTATTGTCTCGAGGTTTGGGCCTGGATAAAACTGATGTACTCACATTCAAGGTTTTCGATGTAGAGATTTTCAAACTCTCGTTCAATCTGGCCAAATAGATCGAGAAGATTGTTACGTAGAGAGTGGGGCAGCTTGGAGTCCTGGAAAAAGACACAAACATGCAATTATTGTTTACACTATTTATTTATTTATTTTTAAATACAGTTGACCTATACCTATCAACAAGTAACCCAATACAGAGAAACTAGCCAGTTAACCTACCTCCATTGTGAATGCTAGGCAATACCCAGTTACCAGGTGACCAACGAGCTACACCGGCCCAACGCGCAAGCTAGCACGACGGCAAACGTCTGCATTTGACAGCTGAAATCAAGAGCCGAGTCTTCTTTCCTTTCTGGAGCAGGGAACCAAACACTCGACTGTCACTCTCTCTTCTGGCACAAGTTCAAAAGCAACAGTTTGTCACTGCGACGTTAGCCTCCTGACCATTGTGTCAGCGCTACACGCTTACAAAAAGATCAATTCCAAAACAACAGGCAGCCATTATGTATTCAAAGCTGCTTAGTTGTGCCTCTAAAAACCTGCTGCATATTCAGGCTAATAATGTCAGCGTGGGAAAGTGCATTCCGCATGTTATGAGTCCGTTTTAAAGCAACAGCGGGTTGATAGTGCTGGACATGAACTGAGCCAGCAGGTCGAGAGAAGGCTAATCAGACACGGACAAGCAGCCTGTATTAAAACTTGATGAGACAACGGGTCAGCGCAAGTTGCCAACCAGAGGAGAGGGAAGGCTAATCGCTTATATCTTGTTGTTCTGCTGCAGATTAAACTAGAGGAGACAGCAATTGCTCAATTATTATTGTGGCTCAATTAATCCCATTTTAAATTAGAGCTAGAGATGTTTTGCTTTGGTTTTTTTCTGGGCTGATACGATATGATTATTAGCTCATTCACTGCCATTGACAGCTATAGACGTCAAAATTTAATTTAAACTATTTCTATTAGTTTAACATTTTTTCCCCCATTTTTGTTAACAAGAGTATGAAAACCTAGAATTTTTTTTTTTTGTACATTTAGAACAGATATCAAATTTTTGATTAATCGTGAGTTAACTTGTAAAGTCATGTGATTAATTACGATTAAAAATAGTACTCGCCTGACGCCCTAATTTTTTAAATAATCTTTTCTTTTTTCTTTTAAATAATCTTTTTTTTTTAAGAAAAGATTATTAAAAATTAGGGCCGTAATTAATCACATGACTAGTCACACTAGTTAACTCATGATTAATCACAAATCTTCTTCTAATACAATAAAAAAAATCTAAGCTTTCATACTCTTGTTAACTAAAGTGGGAAGAAATGTTAAACTAATAGAAATTGTTAAAAAAAGAATTTGGACGTCTATAGCCGTCAATGGCAGTGAATGCGTTAGTAGACAAGGAGGCCTATAACTGAAACTTGGAGCCAATATTAATTTTCACAACAAGGAAAAATATTGGAGTCCATTTTTTTCTTTTATTTAATTAATTAGATTTTAATTATTAATTATTTAACTCTTTGATTTTTTTTAGGCATATGTTTATTGAAAAACCTTTTAGATTTGCAAAATATTAAGAGTTTTTATTTGTTATCTTAGTCAAAAGTCAAAAGAATATTTTAAAATTTTAACAAAGTTTAAGGACCTCCCAGGGTCATTAGCATTTCTTTAAGTTAAATAAAAACTTCAACAAGCACCTTATTGTTTTCTGCAGTAAGTTTTCAAAAATGACAAAATATTTGAAATGTTACATTTTTACTTGTCTTAGTTTTAAATTCAAGTAAAAAGAGTTCTAAGGGGCTGCATTATCTCTTATAAGAGTTCCCTTAACTTAACACAGTTTTAGATTTATTATTATTAATAATAATAATTACTATTATTTAATATTTAGTATGATTCTTCAAAAAGGTTGATGTTTATATTTGTCAAAATGTTCAAAATCGGCCCAGCAATACAAAAAAAAAACATTATAAAAATGTACCACTAAACCAAGTCACAGCAGGATCATGAGAACACGCACAAAATGACCTCATACAACCTTGCCTCACCTTATCACACAGATGATGGAAAAACATCTTGACTGAGCTCTAAAATTAACAACCAGGATCTACGTGATCAAACAGAGTCTGAATAAGTAAATATCTTCCCACATAATAATATTTATGATCTTCCCTTTCTGGAGGCAATAAATGAAGGGTAGCACCAATGTTCCCATCACTTCAGATGAATTACTCATCGAGACAGTGGCCTAAAAATGCAATGTTTTAAAAAGAAAGGCAATAACTAAACCTCAGGTTATTAGGATTTTAAACGAGTTTCCATGACAACAGTGTTAAGAAAATGCATTATTGGCTTCAAAGGCAACACATCCGCAGGTATCCTCCTTACCTGTCCCTCCAGCATGTCTCCTCTGTGGATGCCAGGTGGCCTCTCCTCCGTGCTGTTTGTGCGGCGGATGGACAGGCTGTGAGCCTTGCGCTTTTGTTTGGGGTGACGAGTGGTAGAGGCAGAGCTGCCGCTGCTCCCACCCTCAACAGGCATCCCGCCTACTTTGTTGGACGGCCCTGCCCCCCTGCTTACCTCCTACCTGAAGAGCACCAAACGAAACCGACAGGGCTGGATGGCAAACGGGTGGGCAGTGCTGGTCAATTAGCACCATCTGCCTGCGGGTCAAAAGGGAGAGAGTAATCAGAATATAATTGTATATAACTATTTATGTTATTCTTTATATGGAGACTGTTCCCAAAATACACTTACTTTATTTGTATATTTTGTTAAAAACAACAGGCAACTGTATTGTTTTTTTTTTATATTCTTGTTTCATAAAAAAAAAACTATTGTGCAGAATTATCAAAACAGTTATTAATGAAGAGTTCTACTTTTACTTTTTCTCTTATATTACACAAGTATCTGTAATTCTATAAGTACAGGGTGTGAGTGCTTGCCACCTCTAACAATAAGAAAATGCAAAGATTAGAAGATAATAACAAGAATGTCTGAAGGGCTATAAACAAAACTAACACAACAGGTTACTAAAAGGCGTGTGGGTCATAGGCAATTCAAAAACTTGCAACATGTTCTGTCTAAAAACAAAAACACCTTACATTAACATACGTAGTAGCCTGCACGTTCATAAAAATGAAAGGTTTCGTTCCTAAAAATACATTACATATTACCGTAGGTCACTGTAACACCACCGCATTTCAATAATGAATAGTCAAATCCAAACAAATAATGATTACATTGAAATATTGCCCATAAAAGTTCAATTAAAAAATGTACCAAAATAAATGTTTAAGAGCAAAAACGTAAAATTAATAACACTACAAGTGGTATTTAAATTACTTTTTTTTTTTTATGTAACACTAAGCAAACAGTACTTTAATTCGTCTGGCCTAAAACAACTAAATGACTGGAATTGATTGAAGCGCCATTCGCAGTGAAAAGGCCAGCATATGACCGAAATATAAAACAATCTCAACTAAATTCAATTAGCACATTTAACAACAGTACTTAACATACGTTTTGTAACCAGAATACACTGCAAAAAAACCAACAACAAAGACTCACCGCTGTCCTCCTTCACCTAGATGAGCGCAACTAGCACTTCCTTTCAGATGTCATTGCAAATACACCACAAGCTCACTGGTTCTCACTGTGTGGCGTGTAACGTCATTCATCTCACACTAATCCCATCTAATATTCTGTATATTATTCAAGTACAAAATGGATTCTAACCAGATGTGACAGTGGATGGTAAATCACACCGATCAGTACATTCTTACAATTTTTTGACACATCACGTACTGCGAGGACGCAAACGCTTCCGTGTTACGCTTATGTGTTTTGTTCTACATCCACCAATGAGCTGCCACGCCGGTATTACAGCGGCAAATAGAAAAGCAGTGACGTAAGACGCATGGTCTAGTAGTCGAGCGATTCATGTACAGTACTGCGCCCTAAATGTTTTCGTAAGCGAAGGTGAAAGGGATAATAGACGTAGCGGATTGCCTGTGCAAAACAAGAGATAGGACAAAGTAAGTATTTTTCTGTTTACTTTAACGTTCTATGCAGCGCATGGATACACATACTTGGTGTTTGCAGGCTTGGGTGGAGCCGGGCCACGCTTGCGCTGTGGTCCGATGGCGTGTGTTGAGCAGTGTGGATAGTAAAACCAGAACTAGTTTCAAGGAACGGACCAACTTATCGCTGACGTCTGCTAGTCTTGAAAATGTATTTAAAGCATTTTTACCAGAGGTCTTGACACACACTGTGTAATTAATATAGGTGCGTGTGTAATTAAAAGGCTAATTGCTATTTTTCAAATAAATGAGAAAAATACAGACGGAAATGTACGTTAAAGACAAGTTTTGACTTTTGGCTCGACCCTAAATTCTATTTCGCGTTTTAGCTGCACCCAACATTGAAGCGCATGTGATTGGTTTACAGCTTTGGTCACACGATGGTGCGGGTTTTGTGGGCGGCGCTGCGGGCGGTGACCTACCAGGGAGCAGCCGTGTTAAAAACAAACGTACCTGCTTGCTACGCAGGCGCTCGTCAACCTTGGAGTGGATTGTTTCGCCGACCGGTCGCTACGTGCTTCCGAGCTTTATCCAGGTAAGCATTTGGACTCTCAAGCCTCAATTATGTCGCTTTAAGTCTCAACAAAGCGTGTATTGAAAGCTGTATAAGCAAGCCCGTAGTCTAACCAAAAAAAAGTGCTTGACTGAGTGGCCTCATATAACAAAAGTGTTTGCTACATTCGTTTCATGAATGAGCACATATTTGACATAAAACTCTGACCTGGCGTACCTGCTAACATTCTGGGAGACCTAGTTAGAGGAAAGTGTAACTGGGAAGGGGACGCATTTGAGCCCTCCCACGTGTAAACCTATTTCAATTTACTAAAAGATACCAAGCATGCTTGCTTCAAGGTGTTGAAGGCGTGTGTAAAGTACACTGTTAATGGATTTTTGTGTTTGTGCAGTGACGTGCAGCGCCAACGGTGGTCGGCCAGAATGCCCGAGATAACCACAGACCACCTGGACGAGAAGCAAGTCAAGTTGCTGGCCGAAATGTGCATCCTCATCGACGAGAACGACCAACGGATCGGCGCCGACACAAAGAAAAACTGCCACCTAAATGCCAACATTGATAAAGGTGAGTTTCCCCCTCTTAATATATATATATATTTTACACGTTTTGTATTCGACTAACTCTTTTTATGGCCAGGTTTATTACACAGAGCGTTCAGCGTCTTCATTTTTAACAGTGAAGAGAAGCTGCTCTTACAACAGCGGTCTGATGCCAAAATCACTTTTCCCGGTGAGTAGCACATCCACACAAGATGTCTTTCTGCAGTTCAAAGTGTAATACTGTGTCTGCGTTATCAGGCTGTTTCACAAACACATGCTGCAGTCACCCTTTACACACGGACAGCGAGCTGGAGGAGAAAGACGCCATTGGAGTGAGGAGAGCTGCGCAGAGGAGACTCGAAGCGGAACTGGGTATCCCCATGGAACAGGTAAAACATTAGGGAAGGTGATGAAAGATTAAGGCGCATGTGATCTCCCTTCACTCTCGTTGATGTGCAGGTGACTCCGGAAGAAATGGCGTACCTAACAAGAATCCATTATAAAGCCCAGTCAGATGGTGTTTGGGGAGAACATGAGATTGACTACATCCTCTTTATGCAGAAGGTAGCACTCAAAAGTCATGTGATTATATACTGTATATTTATTTAAAACAAATCTGAACTCAGAATGTAATCATTTACTGGATGTATTTTATTTTTATTTTTTTTATGTCTCTAAAGGATGTAGAGTTGAGCCCAGACCCCAACGAAATCAAAAGCTACTGTTACGTGAGCAAAGAGGAGCTGCGGCAAATGCTGGAGAAGGGCAAGCGGAAAGAGCTGGAGATCACTCCTTGGTTTCAACTCATTGCAGAGACCTTCCTCTTCAAATGGTGGGACAATTTGCAGAACCTGAAACAGTTTATGGATCATGCCAACATCCACCGCATGTAATCAATACTACAGTCGGGTTTCAGACTTTAGGCTTCACAGGAACTTCGTAGCTACTTGTCACTAGTGGGGTTTCCATCCACCTATTTTTATTGGAATTTTCAAGAATTGCGAAAAATAAACTGAATGGAAATGCCCAAAATTCGCACAAAAAAAAGTTTTTACGCTTGGAGGGGGTGGATTTTAAACTGTATCGGAAAAAGGAAAATGCGCATTTTGGCCGGATATACATCGCACGTTTTGAACGGATACTAGGTCACGCGTAACGGCGTACGTTTGTAGTCGCAAAAATATGGCGGATGATAAAGTAAGATATGTTTGGGGAGACGAAGAAACACAATTATTTTTGAATGAATTAAAGAAAAAAACATGAATGCAGTTTTAGATTCGTAATCTGCCCATTTTATACTTGTATGATGTCTCCTCACTATTTGCAAAAGAAGAATGGATGGAAACTGGCATAAGTTGCATGTCCGTTTTGCGCATTTTCACAAAATTTGCTTTAAAAATATCGAAACATTTGGATGGAAACCTGACTACTAACTCTAGAAAGGCAACGTAATGAACTAATAAACCTCACAATGTTATAACTTGCAAAAGTGAGAATAGCCTATTTTTCTATGTTAATATGTAAAACCACGGCGCTGCTTGACGTTCACATTAAAATGGTGTGACTTCTTAAGAAAATACTGTTTTTTTTTTGTTTGTTTTTTAATGACTATGCACATATGACCATGGAACACCCAAAAAATGTAGAGTTGCATCGTTTCTTTTTATTTAAGATAAACGTGTATGCTGGATATTAATACTGATGCATATTATTGCTAATTTAATTCTCTGCCAAGCCGTTCTAATCAGTCAAGCTGTTTGTAAGGGTATCGGCAGGCACAATGGGAAAGAAAATAAAACAGACAGTATTTCTATCATTTCAAATAACTGCTTTAAAAAAATATAGCATACTATAAAAGGTATACGCAGGGTTTAGGCATTTCAGTAAATAGAATATTGTAATAGCAAAACAATGGCAACACAATAATCCTTGTGCAAAAATCAGCATCGTAAAAAGCTATTTGAGCAATATGGCGATGTAAACCCGAGTCCACAAACTAGCTTGTACCAACAGGATAGTCTAGTAACTACTAACTCTTCATGGCACAAAACTGGCTTGTTAAACTTAATTTAAAAAGCACGTGTACTACAGATTCAATAAACAACAGCAGTGTACGTATGAGTAGCTGTTACAACGAGCCTATATGGACTCGAAGGGAACGCAATATTATGGTAAACTAGCCGTCTCCTTTGCCTTTTTATAAAGAGTATAATTTTGGAGTGTTTGATTTGTCTATGTGTTTATGTCTGGGTTGTACCAGACGGTCAAGTTGGGTAGAACAACATCAAATGGCCTCTGCAGGCTTTGCAACAGGATTGGTGTTTGGTGGACTCAGCTTCAATGTGTTCCAAAACTCCACCAGCTGACCCGGAACCTCAGCCAACACACTCTTCGCCAGTGCTTCTTTCGGCGCCTGCGATGAGGACAGATTTGGCATTAAGGAAAACAATAACAAAAATTGGGACGATTTATAGAAGGAAGAGGTGAAGAGCAACAAATGGGGATAAACACAGACAAAACTTTGAGCACGCTACTGTTGTAAAAATATGAAAGATCAATTAACAACAATGACATGCACAATCAATACAAATGTTAATTAGAATGTTAATAAATAAGCATGCCTACACTACATTACTTTTGTAAACCACGCAGACAATTTCCACATATGCAGGCGAAGACGAGATGAGGCCGGGCTGATTTGAGTGGTTATGCTCAAGGGCACTAAAGATACTATCTATACCTTTTATGGGGTTTTGTGTGTTGGCGGTGGGACTGAACCCACTGGTCCTTAAGCCAAGTGTTCAATAACTACTTGCTACTTTAAAATATTAAAAATATATATGACTCGGGCATTTATGCTATGTGGCTAAGAATATGTTCTATGCTTTTTTTTGTATCCATCTTGGGGGCGGCCATTTTGTCACTTGCTGTCGATTGAAAATTACATCACAGTTGTTCAACAACCAATCGCGGCTCAGCTTGCGAACATCACATGATCAAACTCAGAACAGTGGAGCCTTGATTGGCCGTTACCTGAGCCCCGGTCAACTGTGATGTCATTTTCATTCGACAGCAAGTGGCAAAATGGCCGCCCCTTGAAATTTGTGGGTTGACTTCTGTAAGAAGTTGCTATGGAAAGCAATTAGAACTTCATTATCCTTAATCCAGCTTCATGTCCAGGTACATCTTTTCCCCACCAGTGGTAAAATGCCCGTTAAGTTTTTCCTCACTAGTAACATGACATGTATGTGTGCTTCGAGTATGCAAAGGTGTCCTAGCAAGTGCCCTGAATTGTCTTACTGAGGACAAAGATCATACTATTGAATAAATGCTCAAATGGCTTTCCATAATATGCATGCTATGGTTCATCGAAGTCATGAAGCGTTAATTAAGTGAGGCAGAAAACAGTGTGGGAGGGGGTTATATGGGGCTTAAGACCAAATATGCGGGGGTACCCCTATGAAGAACTGGGCTCGTGGGGAGGCTTCAGTTTGAATAACCCAAAGAAGGACGCCACTTGTTGAGGTAACTCTGCCAATACGCTTTGTGAAAGAGCCTGGCTGGGCGCCTGCAGAGAAATAAGGCACACAGACGGGCTACGTTGGAAGGACATGGACACCCTAAAAGTGTGTCATGGGGAAAGCGGGATGCATGTCATTTTTAAAGGGGACATATGGAAAACAATTATTGTTGTATACAAATAGTTGGATTTTGTGCCCTTTATTGAAACTAGCACTGCAGCTGTATTTCTCAATCAGAAATAAAACTGGATGAAGCCCAACCAAGGGACATTTTTCTACCATATTTGTTGATTCCTTGCAGTATTTTGATGTGATGTGCTATTAGGACACTTGATAATTGTTTTAAATTGTGAAAATAATGTATTGTCTCCTTTAAAGCAACAAATTAGTCATGTTAACAGCTTAAGCTGGAAACAAACGAGAAATTAAAATAACCACACACAAAATGAATGTACATGATGCAGTAAACTAATAAGTGTTTTACTTACATTTTGAAACTGCCTGAATGGTACAAATTGGACAATATCCCGCATGGCGGGCTCGCCAGTAAGCGAGCGAAGATGCCCGTCGTCTCCGTCCAGGAACTCCATAGCGGTGAAGTCGGCGCCGCCCACCCCCACGATGATGATGGACATGGGCAGTCGCGAGGCGTTGACGATGGCGTTGCGTGTGTGATCCATGTCGGTGATCACGCCGTCGGTGATGATGAGCAGCACGAAATATTGCTTCAAGGGGGAGATGAAAAAGCAACAACTGAGTCACTATGGAAACACAACGAAAAGTTGAAGTTTGTATTTTTCTGAAAATTATTAAAAATTTTAATTTAATGTATTATTTAAAAAATATTTGAACTCATGGCATGAATATTGATACTTTTTTTTTTTAGCACGACTATAAAGTGTACAATTGTAATGCAATATGCCAGCAGGGGGCAGAAGAACATGTTTTAACACTCAAGAAATCCTTCCGTTGTACTTCTGCGTAAGAAAGCAAGAGATAGCCACTCACCGATGCAGTCTTCTGCTGCATGGCTTGACTTGCAAAGCCCGCAACATGGTTGATGATTGGTGAGAAGTTTGTGGGGCCATAAAGTTTGACCTGGGGAAGGCAAACCCTGTAGGCATCCACTATGCCTTCAACACCTGCACAGCAAAACCACAATGACAGCAAAGCAATCAAAAAATATTCAAAAGAGGCAACTCCTTTTCAACAGACCTGCGCAGAATGGATTTGAGGGGTTGAAGTTGAGTGGAAACTCGTGGGAAACCTGTCATCAGAAATGTCATCAGAAACCTCTCAGAAATAGTCATAAAAACGGTCATACCTGCCATGTTGGGGGGATCTGAGCCCCAAAGCCAAATGCTGGAAACTTCTTGTCACTACGCAGCAGAGACAAACAATAAACACATTGTTTCTGTTAAATCTAATTAACCTTGGGTGTTTGGGTGTGTGCGTGGGGGGGGGGGGGGGGGGGGGTAGCTTTCATATGTATCTCACAAACCTATCATAGTCCTGGATGACGTTGCCCACTGACCAAATAGCAGAGAGGTATTCGTTTACTCCCTGTGGACTGATGTAATGCAAAGACTGAGGTGACCTTGGATCCCCATTGGAACCAGTGAAGTCTATTGCTACCTGCCAGGAAGATAAGGGAATAGTTGAGAGCAGTGGAAATAAGCCCTTACTTCTATTATTTTTTATTATTTTTTTTTTTTTTACATTTATTTTAAGGGCACTCACAGTGAAATAAGCCCTTACTTCAATTTTTTTTATATATTTTATTTCGGGGGCACTCACAGTGAAGTTGAGTTGACAGCCCCCCATAACATAATCCAGGAATGTGTATTCTTTGACCACCTGAAATGAAAATCAGTGTTTAATGATTAACAACCACATTATCGCAGAAAAACACAAACATAATCGACAGTCATTTTTATACCTGACAATGCTTCACGCTCACAACACCAGAGTTCTTGTAGCCTTTCTTCTTTTGTTTCTTTTTACTGTTGATGCACTCAAATTCCGCCTGAGGAGAAAATGGCCGCTTAGTTATCACTCCGCATGCGGAAGTCACCATTTCTCGCTGCATATTCTCAAATGGCTAACCAGGTTTTAGAAATAGAACCCTCATAATGAGAAAATCAACACGCTACTCACTACTTTGAGATTGTTGTTAAACTAAGGTTTATTCTTTTAATTGGGCTGTTCAACGACTGTTATAATATGCTCGTACCGGAGAAGTCCGCGATGCTTCTTCAAGGCGCTTCATTGTGGTCTCAAAAGTACCGATGAGATCGTGCGAGCCATCGTTGTCATAATCAAAGCAGTCAACCTGGAAGAGATGAGAGGAACCCCAATAATGTGGAAGTCTACAGGAGTAAATATCAACAATGCACGCAGGATAAACAAAAGCAGCATTTTAAAGGATTGCTCCACCCAAATTGCTCAAACTTAAATTCCTTCAGTTTTCATTTTAGGTCATGATGGTAGCACACCCAAATAATTGAATGTCATTTGAGTGAAACGATACTTTAAAAGACACCCAAGTAGAAAAAGACATGCAAACATGAGTGACTGCAATACACAAGTTGAGATCACGTGGATATGTCTGCTATCAGACAAATGTTTCGATGAGCTGGATGAAAGAAATTGAGAGGAAAAGAGTGCATTTCCCATCTAATCTACTCACACTTCACCCATATCGTTAAAGTCGTGTTAAGATGAACAAAAACAAACATGGTGATCAATCTGGATGACTCACTTGTCCTTTATCCTTGAAAACCGCTTCCTTCCTGACATGTTCGCTTAGAAGTTAAGAGAATACGTGTCATCCATCAAGCCTGCGCTAAATACACTAATCAGGTCATCGTGTCTGCCGTGTGATTGTGTAAGGCCAGCAAAATGTGGAAGATTGTGATTGTATGATGGCACCATAGACCTGAGGAGTTAGTTGATTTTTTTTTTCTTTGTGGTTGTTATTTAACTCATTCACTGCTATTGACGGCTATAGACGTCAAAAATTCATTTGAACTATTTCTATTAGTTTAAATTTTGTTCCCACTTTTGTTTACAAAAGTATGAAAACCTAGAATTGTTTTTGCATTAGAACAGATATTAAATTTGTGATTAATCGTGGTTAACTAGTAAAAAAAAGTTTTAATCGTCCGACACCCCCAATTTTTTCTAATTTTTTCCACACAAAAAAACATTAAAAATGAAAAATAAATAAATGTTTTTTTTGTTTTTTTTAAGAAAAGATTATTAAAAATTTGAAAAGAATTGTAATGTAATTAATCGCATGATTTCACTAGTTTTTTATATCAGTTCTAAATGTACAAAAACAATTCTAGGTTTTCATACTCTTGTTAACAAAAATGGAAAAAAAAATGTTAAACTCGCAACTATAGTTCAAATGAATTTTTGACGTCTAAAGCTGTCAATGGCAGTGAATGAGTTAAAAAAATGACTCAAATATATTTAGTTACTTTTATAGGTTTCTCCATGTCGCCTCCACAGAGAGATTGCAGGGGGATTCGGAAGGGTCTCCATGTAGGATTCAAGTTGTTCTTCACCACCTAAGCGCGGGACAAATGGGAGGGGGAAAAATCATTGCATCATACAAGATCAAAGACATTTGAGAGATGTCAGGAAATATCTTGTTTCTATGTTTCTCACTAGAAGAAAAAAAAGGAAGTATTGCATCCATTAACGTCCTTCATTGCACACACACATTACATGGCAGTGTCACTTCTACCTCCGTCCTGTGAGCCAGTTGCCATCCAGTTTCTGTCTGTTTGTAGAATTCCAGATACGGGTCAGACTTGCCAAAAAAATCCTAGCAATTTTCAAAAGAAGCACTTTTAAATTCATAACATGAGAATATTTTCAAATGAATCGCTGATCTCCTTAATACCTTGTTGTCCAGCTTTCTTGCCTCCACCTCAAAATTTGCCACCCTGTTATCTTTAATTTCTTCAGCGCTGATCTACAGAAGGAAGGGTAAAATAATTGAGCAGTGTGGAGGGGCGAAAGTCTACAATGCAGCACGCTTGCTCTCTCGTTTACTCACTGTGATGGTCCCTTTTCCAGCAGGTGACTTGTTCTTCAAGACCAGCGGCCTGGTCAGTTTTCTACTAGACACAACCTGATTGTTGTTGTTTTTTCAGGGAAACCCCCCCACCCACCACAAATGACACAAATTATAATTTCATTTTGCCAGAAAACACATGCTAATTCATCCCCGCCCCCAAAAAAATTACAGGATGTGATTTTGTGTATGCTGAGCAAAAAAAAAAACCTTACCTGGCCCAAGTTACACTCCAGTTCTCCTAAGAAGTCATCATCGCTCAGGTCAATGGTCTTATTGTCAATGTCATAAATCCCAAATTTCAATTTTTGCACCATCTCAAAGTAGTAGTCGATAATGAACTTTTTGGCAAACTTTGGGCAGAGGCAATTTTGGACTTTTTCAGAGCGTCCCACCTGTAGAGAAATTAAGTTGTGAAATTAAGACCAAGTATATTTCATTCTTTTTAATTGTCATTCAGTTGATTAGGTTTCTGATGGTAAAAGAAACTTCCTGAAACAGGATTTTTTTTTTTAAGGAAATACATTTTCATTACGGATTAGCAAAACCCGTATTGCTATCTGAAGGTTAATGATTACTAGTGCTCTGAGACAACCCTGACATTAGTTTATTATTACAATTAGTACACTAGCTGCTTTGTAACCATTTCTCAGTGAGCACGAGCAGTTTAGCTTCGCTACACTTTTATTGGTGTAAACTCATATGCTAGTGTGAAATGAATGTAAAATTAAAATTAAAATTAAAATGTGTGTGCACACTGACATATCTTATTTGCAATCAATAGTGTACATTTGTTTTTCGAACTACAGATGGTCGTTCCTTACCCATCTCTCCATTTATCCATCTAGTAGCTATTGATTTTCTGTTGGGTGTACACATATTACGTTTATCATTGTATGTAATGTATGTTTCCCACATTTACATATAGTACATTATCTGCAGAGAAGAAACATGTATCAAGTAACTAACTATCCCAACTCTCCTCCATTCTTGCTGGTCTTAAACCCACCTTCAGCTTTGGCCTGAGCTCGTTTGGTACACAGATTTAATGAATGCAGATTATCTCTACTAACCTCATACCACTGGGAATTCGAGTTCATTAACAGCACGCACAGAGGGTCTGATTTGGATCCAATGTCTTTGTCCAGGAGATTGTCACAGGAAACTGTCAGCTCCACTTTGGTCACACACTGGGCAGCCATGTCTGACAATTAGCAGGCTGGGATTGAGCAAATAGAGAAGGGTCTTAACATTTAAATTGGAGCAATGTGTAGGAGAATTACCCAAACGCATACTTATTTGCACAAAAAATGTGAACACTGTGTGCAATAGACGAATTAATATAGACTGCTTCACTCACGGTATTTTTCAAAGTCCAGCTAGTAAATAAGACTGGTGGGCGTTTATATGACACATGAGCGAGAAGTATGTTTATTTGGCGGAAATTCGACTGACTGGAGAAAGTGACTCGCTGTACTTTCAACACCGTAGTTTTTAGGTTACATAACATACTTGCATTTTGCTTCCGCAGTTTAAAAAAAAACGACGCTGCTTTGGTTACATGTAGTAAACATGTTACAGTGCCTTATAAATGCTCATTTGAAAACATTCCATTACGACCACTTTACGCTAACACCAAGCCGTTAAACTAAGCTAGCCACTAACGAGCCACGGCACTAACGAATTACAACCGCGCTTTGGAGAGAATTCAACATTCGACTTACCGTTAGAAAAGTGACACACGTCGCCAAAATCTAATGAAGGATGTTTAGTTTTTTTTGTTAGGCGTGGCTACAACCCTCTTTCAAGCTTTTCAGCGTCGCCCTGTCAACTACCTCAACGTTTGTGGAGCACGGTGACTTCCAACATCAAAGTTACGCCTACCAACAATAGGACCACGCCCCTTTGGTGTTAAAAAAGAAAAAGAAAAACGAAAGGATGGAAGGAAAACAGATGATAATAATAATAATAAAATAATGTGTATTGTATTTTCATTTTTTCACTAAACAAATATTGTGGAATACAAATTCATGACCGGAAACAAGTGTTCAAGAATGTAGTTCCTCTTTTTGTTGATAGAGGGCGCTAGATAAAAACGTAAGTTTTACACCTCACTTTGCATGGGGGGAAACAAACGCATGTTTTATTTATTGCAATCCATTTCAGTATTGGTGGCTTCAAAAGCGCATCATAGTTTTGTATATTGTTCCAGTATATATTTTTTAATGTACAGTTTTCAATTACTGTACATATAATTCAACAGACACAAAATCAATAGTATAATAAATACAATTCTCTGATATGAGACGTTACAAAAGCGTTGCAACCTAAATAATGAATGCAATGTGTACTGTATTTTGTAGAAACAATCACAAAGAACTTCTTACCTTCCTACCTACTGAGCGTTATGAGAAATGCCAAGGCAGAAAAGTAAAATTATTTCAGTACAAAACGGTGCATAAACGATTCTTACAATGTTAGGGTCAAAGCTGTTGCTCGAGGCACGGTCAGCAAATCAATTTAAACACCAAGAATAAACACGAGTCTTTCATGATATTGAAATGAGGTACATTTGAATCAGAACTGGAATCTTAAATTCCCAAAAATTTAGACATAGAGATGATTGACTGTGGCATATATCAGTGCAAACTGATTGTGTCGTTTTTAGTCATATCAACAAAAGATGAATAATCCAGAAAGTTCTCTCATTTAAACAGCGCTGAGGTCGGCCTGATTTGAAACCTGTCAACCAACCATGTGACATTTGTCTCTGGGAGGAAATGAAAACTATTGTTAGTAATCAGTTGTTGTTTAGACATTTTGTTGCCTTTGTAAATTCAGATATGCATTCTTTTTTTCAACATGGTTTCCATTAAAAAATATATTTTTAGTACACAATTACAATATAAAAAAATTATTTCCCCCCCCCTCTACTTCTGTATGGTTGCTGATATAGTAAAACACAAGGACCCATACTTAACAAAATATAGGAAGTAGATATTTTGAAGTGGGTCTGTAAACATTTCTATATAGGCACGTGGCTATCACGGCATATTGTTCATCACGAAAATCACTTAATTGGCACTTGATATGATAAAGACATTACATTTCTTTTTAACTCATTCACTGCCATTGACGGCTATAAACGTCAAATAATTCATTTGAACTATTTATTTTACTTTAACATTTTTTTCCACTTTTGTTAACAAGAATATGAAAACCTAGATTTTTTTTTAGAAATAGAGATATAAAAGTTAACTATTGAAGTCATGCGATTAATTACAATTAAAAAAAAGGTATCGCCTGACGCGATTTAAAGATTTTAAAAATTCGGGGTGTCAGGCGATCACATTTTTTTATTGTAATTAATCGCATGACTTCAATGGTTAACTCACAATTAATCACACATTTTATATCTGTTCTAAATGTACAATAAAAATATAGGTTTTCATAAATATATATATATAAAACTCATAGAAAATGTTCAAATACATTTTTGACGTCTATAGCCGTCAATGGCAGTGAATGAGTTAAATAAAAGAAATAGTGGTTTAACTTCACTCGCGATTCTAAGAAGGACCGGGGTCAGTGGGGGGCTTCAGGTCAAATAAATTGAAGAAGGAGGCCACTTGGTCAGGCAACTCGGCCAACACGCTTTGGGCGAGGGCGGCGGGTCCTGCCTGAAACGGACGAATCAAACATCTGCAGTCTTACCAAATGGCAGGGACGATAAGTCACACGCAAGTTCAATAAAATACCTTTTGGAACTGTCTGAATGGAACAAACTGGACAATATCTCGCATGGCAGCCTCGCCTGCAGCGGAGCGCAGCAGCCCGTCATCTCCATCCAAGAACTCCATGGCGCCGAAGTCAGCCTTGCCCACTCCCACGATGATAATGGACATGGGCAGACTCGAGGCTTTGACGACGGCGTCGCGAGTCTGATCCATGTCCGTGATCACGCCGTCGGTGATGATGAGCAGCACGAAGTATTGCTGTGAAACAAAAAAAAAAAGTCAAACGTCATTCTCAAGATTAGATTCGTTTATTGAGTATTTGCTGTCAAATGCCAAATGAGTTAGACGTCATGTTTTTTGACACTCACGGACGCAACTTGCTGCTGTAAGGCCTGGCGGGCAAAATGGGCAACGTGGTTGATGACCGGGGAGAAGTTTGTAGGACCGTAGAGCTTCACTTGCGGCAAACACTGCTGGTAGGCTTGGACAACACCGTCAATACCTCCAAAACATAGCAAAATAAAGACTGAAGCAGTGGTTCTTAACACGGGTTCAATTGCTGCAGAGAATTTGGTGCGCTCAGTGTGTCATGTGATTTCTTTATTATTATAATCCTTTCATACTAAAACTATGTCAAGTAAAGTGGTCGGATGAATATGTGCAATTAGGGGTGTCAAAATGAGTGTGTTAATTTTGAGGTCATTTAAAGTTCCTTTAACACCACTCATTTTTTTAACGATTGCTCCTTACTTGGAAAGCCTGTACTGGGGGAATTTCAGTGGCAACGCAGCAAACACGTCCACGTCAAAATTTAGCGGTAATACATTTAATAATAATGCATATATTGGTGGAGACTTGTGTCAAGTTGTATTTTACAATTTTAAAGACATGCAAAATTTCACAAGTTTCTTTATGTTAAAGATTAGATAGCTCTTAATATAAGCTATCACCAACATCTTTCATATGCAATTATGCCATCTAGTGGCAGAATTTTGACCTCAACACAAATCAATAATATCACACTCCTTTTTTACAGTACAGTGCATCAATGTTATGAATTGTTATCAACTTACTGTATCAATGTCTAGTTAGTTAGTTAGTTTAACATTTGTTCTACTTTTATGACAAGAAGAATGTGAAACTTGGAAAAAATTATTTTATTGTACTTTTAGAACAGATCTAAAATTTGTGATTAATCGTGAGTTAATTATTGAAGTCATGTAATTCCAATTATATATATATATATATATATATATATATATATATATATATATATATATATATATATATATATATATATGGTGTTCCACAGGGTTCAATTGTGGGGCACCTGCTGTTTTCACTGTATGTGCTGCCGGCGGGTTCCAGCTCAAGAAAACAAGATTAAAACTGTTTTAAAGTGCTCTTTAATTTATCTTTTGCCATTTAGCCCCTTTTTAGAGCAGCGAGTTGTGTTTCTTTGCTTGTGAGCACACGCACAAGAGCACGATTCTTGCACACCTTCTAGATACAAGATCACTTTGGTGCGTCACCATGCGCTGTGTTGGGAAGCCAACATTGACGTAAGTTGCGGTTTGTACACGCCTTTCATTCCCTTGCGTTTACCAAGTGCATCACACGTGACACACGCAATGCATGTTTGAACGGCTAATTTGTTTCAAGATGGCGGGAATCCAACAATTGCATAATTAGGCTCCATCAATCATGTTTGTGTTACAGTCGGTTGCATTTAAGACATTGGCGATTGTTTGAAGAGCATCTGTGTTGATGAAGGTCTCTGTTCTAAGTTATATATATATTATTAGCTTTAGATTTTCATTACCTTCACAAAATGGATTTGAAGGGTTGAAGTTGACAGCAAACTCATGGCTGACCTGGAAATAAAAAAAACGATTCAATTCATCTGTGATCCAATCCAGTGTAAAATCTCAGCAAATTTAAAAAATAAATAAATAAATAAATCACCTGCCATGTCGGAGGGATCTGAGCTCCAAAGCCCAACACAGGGAACATTTTATCGCTGCCCAAAAACACAACAAAGGATTATATGACCAAATTCCAAATATTATAAATGGTTCGACTACTATGATGGGCCCATTTCTCAAACTGCCTTTACTAAATAGACTTTGTACATTACCTGTCATAGTCTTGGACGACGTCACCCACTGCCATGATGGCCGAAAGGTATTCATTATAGCCATGAGGGTGGATGTAATGAAGGGACTGCGGAGTGTTGGGATCCCCGTTGGAGCCTGTGAAGTCGATGGCGATCTGTTCCGAGTGGATCAATAAACAGACGATCAATTAAATGACAGGGTATTAAAAACGTGTTGTTAACAAGAACGATGCCAATCCGAACTCACGGTGAAGTTAATCTGACAGCCGCCAAAAATGTAATCAAGGAACGTATACTCCTTCGCGATCTGCATATGAATGTAACAGGCAATTATGTATCACAAATGAGTCAACTGTAAATATAAATATGCACTAAATGTAGATCAGAAAACAAAAAGCATTCATGAGTGAGCGAGTACCTTGCATTGTTTGAAGACGATAATACCAGAGTTTTTGTATTTTTTCTTACTCTGCTTCTTCTTCCGATTGATGCATTCAAACTCAGCCTGAGGATGGATCGTAAATACAAAAAGTCAAGTTGAATCCCATCAGTCAAACATGTTAAGAGTGAGTTCGGAGCTTACCGCGTACGTTTGCGTTGCCTGCTGCACTTGGCTCAGCGTGGTCTGAAAGGATCCGATGAAATTATGCGAGCCGCTGCTCCTGTAGTCGTAACAATCCACCTGGAAAAAAAAGAACGCCAGACAGGAAGAGGCGAGTCAAGTCGCTGATTCCAAATATGGGGGAAAAAAAATAAAGTAAGGAGATGAGACATGCGCTCTGGTATGATGTAGCAACATGTAAACGTACATACATGCAAAGTTACCCCCCCCAAAAAAACAACAACAATTACTAGCAGTTAAAACGAAAGTTAAACTCCCCTTAAATGCGGCTCAAAAGAGGCATGACCTCATCCTGCAAATGTCCTTCGTAAACATGGAAACAAGCCTGCTTTTTTTTTTTCCACCAACATTACGCTATTTGGAAACCTGAAATCCTGTGGCGCAGATGTGTTTAGGGCTTTTTTGCATGTCCTACGACAGACAATGGATCCTACGACCACACGTGGCGGCTACAGTAAACTCACTTGCGATGTGGCTGGGAATCACCTCTTCCTGACAAGTGTGCTTAAACAGGGTTAGAGAGTGACAGTAAACACAAAACAAAAATGGAAACTGATGTTACAGTATTTCTGCTTATGGTGAGGATCAAACCCTCAGAAATGTAGCTGAAGCAATCGTTAAGAACGTATGACAAAGTAAAATAAAATAAAACATTTAATTAACTCACTGCCATTGGCAGCAATAGACGTAAAAAAAAAAACATTTGAACTATTTCTATTAGTAAAAAAAATGTTTTAAAAATTTTGTTAACAAGAGTATGAAAGTCTATAATTTTTTTTGTACATTTAGAACAGATATCAAATTTGTGATTAATCGTGAGTTAACTAGTGAAGTCATGCGATTAATTACGATTACAAATTGTAATCGCCTGATGCCCCTAATTTTTAATAATCTTTTTTTTAAAGAATAGATTATTAAAAATTAGGGGCGATTACAATTTCATTCGTAAATTAATTGCATGACTTCACTAGTTAATTTCACAATTAACTCATTCTCTACCATTGACGGCTATAGACGTCAAAAATGTATTGAAACTATTTCTATTAGTTTAACATTTTTTCCCAAGAGTATGAAAACATGGAGAACTTTTTTTGGTACATTTAGAACAGATATACAATTTTTGATGAATTGTGAGTTAACTAGCGAAGTCCCCTAATAATCATTGCTTTTCTTTTTTTAATCTTTTCTTTTTGTTAAAAAATATGTAATGTAATGTCATGTAATTAATCACATGACTTCAATAGTTAACTCACGACTAATCACAAATTTTATATCTGTTCTAAATGTGCAATTAAAAAAAATTCTAGGTTTTCATACTCTTGTTAACAAAAGTGGGAAAAAATGTTAAACTAATAGAAATAGTTCAAATAAATTTTTGACGTCTAAAGCCGTCAATGGCAGTGAATGAGTTAATATGTCTCTGCGAGTGCCAATAATACATTATGAATATATATATAAGAGATTTATCAATACCTTTATAGATTTCTCCACATCACCTCCACAGAGTGCCTGAATTGGGATTTGAGAAGGTCTCCATGCTGGGTTCAGGGTGTATTTGACCACCTGCACAACCACACAAAGTAACAATCATTCAATCCAAAAGTTACTAAAACAACACATTCTAACGAGCAATGCAACATGTACCTCTGTCCTGTGAGCTAACTTCCATCCTGTTTCTGTCTCCTTGTAGAATTCCAAAAATGGATCAGCCTTGCCAAAAAAACTCTGAAATTTTGAAGCAAACACATCGAGGTTGGTTCCAAATATATCCATGATGTGACTATTCCTCAAACTAAAGTTGATACCATCTTGTCCAGTTGTCGACCTGCGATTTCAAATCGCACCACCCTGTTGTCTGTTCTTTCTTCTGCATGGACCTATCAAAAAACATTGTGTTGAATTAAAAAAAATCAAAAATCAAACATGGGGTCTCAGAATTGGAATAATCACAGTAATGATTCCAGTTCCTGCAGGCCTCTTGCTCTTCATGACAAGTGGTTTCGTTAGATTCCTCGAAGACACAACCTGGACAGGATTTTTTTTTTCTCATTTTAATAGAAAAAAAATAGACTTTTAAATCAACGAGCGTGTTACCTGTCCCAATGTGCACTCCAGTTCCCCCAGGAAGTCCGCGTCTCGCAGACTGCAGCCGACATTGTCGTCAATGTCGAACACCTCAAACTTCAACTTCTGCACCGTCTCAAAGTGGTAGTCAATGACAAATGCTTTGGAAAATTTAGGATTGAGGCAGTTCATGATTCTCTCGGTACGTCCAACCTAAAACAAAAAACATCACATTAAAAAATGTTGTTGTTTTTTTAAAGAAAATAAATCAGTGAGCGTAAAGACCGCTAACCTCCACCCAGCTGCTTCCAGATGTGCTCATGTAAAACACACACTGTGGGTCAGATTTTGAAAACACATCCATGTCCATCAGATTCTCACAGGAGATGGTCAGGGCCACCCTGGTCACACAGTCGGGGGCCCCGGGACGGGGGGATACAACTCCTGCCATCCCAGCTAAAGGCTTTACATACACAAGACACAAACAAGGATAAGAGCAACACAATAAAAATGAGCGACAGCGACATACACTGCCTACAAACCGTTCTGGGCTAGCCTGTTAATTTAAGTAATTTTGTAATACCAGATGGTACTGCATGTACTATTTATGAAATGGTTATAGAGTTAATTCACGTTTCATGTCATGCTACTTTTGTAGCCTGCGGCAGGTAACACGCTTAACCGGATTTAAGATTGCAAAGTTATAGAAAGGCAATATATATATTGCCTTTCTATATATTCAATATATAATACGACCGTTAATGGTCTGAGCTCAAAAGTCCAACTCCGTGTTTATGCGTCAAGAAGAAGCAATTTTCAACTCGGATCAAGCTGGGAGAAAAACAACGGTTAAGTAAGCAAAAGAAGCAAATTTGAAGCGAGCCCATTCCCGACAGCCGCTCTTACGCTGTACACCAATAAAACATTTTATAGCACTACGGTACGGTAAAAGCCACACAGTACTATTGCGGCAAACAAATATATACTTTATTGAATATTATTAATGTTTTCCCCATCCGTTTGTAACTCACGTCGTAGTGTAGCGTAGCGACGGGAAAAATCGTATGGTAGTGGGCGGTGCCCGGTACGTTCGTTTTCTCTTCCAGGGTCACCCGTTTGACGCCACACGAGCAAAATCCATTAGAAATTGTTTAAAAATAATCAAAAAAATTACTGTCACTTCTGTTTCTATTAACAGAAGTGAGAGTTGGTCACGTAACCACGGAAGTACATTCCCGACAGTGGGAAGGGGTGGGGGAAATCACGTCAGAAGCTCATTTCCGCTATGTGTGTGTGTGTGTGTGTTCAAACTGTCAGAACAGGAGCCCCCCCCCCCTTATCCTATCATATGTGACAGTCAACGTGCAAGTACCCCAACGTTGTTGTTTTTTTAACTGTCAGACATAAATAGTCAAGTCATAACAGCTCACTACTTTTAAACTATCATGTGTCCACTCCAGTAGATATCAAAACATGTTAAGGTGAAACTGAACTTTGACATCCAACAGAAGTTCACATGAGAGTCAACATCAACACAACTGTCCATCTATTGTCTTTTCTTTTTACATGATATCACAAAAATTCAAAAACTTGGAATTTGAACAGGGTTGTGTACACTTTTATGTATATATCGTAAATAGTGGTTTATTAATCCAACTCTTTATCATTTCAGCCTCCATGTTTAGAAATCTGTCAACTGAGCTGTAAAGTAAGACATTCACAATAAATGTTTTCTTTTTTAAATGAGCACATGAAAAATTTTCATAATTTTGACTCACCTCGTGGAATTATTATAAATCATTTTATTGTAAAATGTAACATTGTTAGACTGTAGATGTTACTGTGCTAATAATGTGTTGTAGCGAGGGTGAGGCCACACACTTCACTTCCCAGCATGCTTTGCAATGCTCCTTGTAAAAACCTGTTGCTCTTTCCTTGGCTGCCTTTGTTGATTATCTCTGTGTGATGTCATACTAAATATTGATTATGAAAGGTTTTCAAACACATTTGTTTAGTTGTTTATGTCGAGGACTGTACCATATCTTGAAATGAAAACACACACACACACACATTAATGTTAACTTTTTATTTATGTGAAAAGATAATACTGTGAATGTCAAAATTAGTTTTGTGAATATGTCAAACAAATAAATTATTTTTGTTGGATTTTTTTTAACTCATTCACTGCCATTGACGGCTATAGACGTCCAAAAAAATATTTTAACCATTTCTATTAGTATAAAAAAATTTCCTCTTTTGTTAACAAAAGTATGAAAACCTAGAAAACATTTTTTTATTGTACATTTAGATCAGATATAAAATGTGTGATTAATCATGAGTTAACTAGTGAAGTCATGCGATTAATTACAATAAAAAATTGTAATCGACTGACGTAATTTTAAAAAATAATAAGAAAAGATTACTAAAAATTAGGGGCGTCAGGCGATTAAAATTTTTAATCGTAACTAATTGCATGACTTCAGTAGTTAACTCACAATTAATCAAAAAATGTATACCTGCTCTAAATGTACAATAACAAAATTATAGGTTTTCATACTCTTAATAACAAAAGTGGGATTTTTTTTTTTAACTAATAGAAATAGTTCAAATTAATTTTTGACGTCTATAGCCGTCAATGGCAGTGAATGAGTTAAATGTTGAAAACAAGACTAAAATGAACAAAATGTTAAGGTAGATGCAGATGAATAATAAATAAAAGGCATTTGGGGGTCATTTTAAGCCAGCTATCTCAGATCACTTATTCACTGTTTACGTTCTGAGGTTTCAACTTGTAAGAATTAAAGAAGGACGACACTTGCTCAGGCAGCTCTGCCAGGACACTGTGCGTAAGCGCCACACTGTTCCCCTGCAATGACAAAAAATAAAAAATAAATTCTACTAAAAAGCTGAAAACATTGTTTTGTGGCTTGCTTACTCACGGAGCAACTTCTGAAAGGCACAAACTGGACGATGTCCCGCGCGGCGGCTTCCCCGCTGGGCGAAAGCAGCAGTTTGTCATCACTGTCAAGGAACTCCATTTCGCTGAAGTCTGCGCCGCCGACGCCCACGATGATGATGGACATGGGCAGGCGAGAAGCCTCTACGATCGCCGCGCGGGTCAAGTCCATGTCTGTGATGACGCCATCGGTGATGATGAGCAGCACAAAGTATTGCTGCAAGCGGAGAGAGGGAGAGGAACATTTTAGAAGACAGAATGTGTGCCTGAATTTTCAGCCTGTTAACTCATTCACTGCCATTGACCGCTATAAACGTCAAAAATTTATTTGAACTGTTCATATTAGTTTAAAACTTTTTTCCACTTTTGGTAACAAGAGTATGAAAACCTAGAAAAACATATATAGTACATTTAGAACAGATATCAAATTTGTGATTAATCGTGAGTTAACTATTGAAGTCATGTGATTAATTACAATTGAAAATCATTTTTTTCTTTAAAAAAAAAGATTATTAAAAAAAAATTCTAACTAATAGAAATAGAAAAAAAATACGTTTATAGGTGTCAATGGCAGTGAATGAGTTAATATTTGGAGACTTTCAAACAACTACTTACCGCAGCTTTATTCTGGTAAAGCCCTTGTCTGGCGAAGTGGGCAACATGGTTGATAATTGGCGAGAAGTTGGTTGGGCCCCAGAGCTTCAATTGGGGCAGACATTGCTGATAGGCACACACCACACCCTCAATGCCTGCAATGATATAAATTCGCCACTAGGAGCAGCACCAAGGTACGTTTTTGGCACTACTGAACTTACCATCACAAAATGGATTTGTTGGATTAAAATTGACGGGAAACTCGTGGGAAACCTGTGTGTATAGGACCATTAGCAAAATACATTCATGAGAGCACATCTAGGTACTCATTCACTGCCATTGACGGCTATAGACGTCAAAAATGTATTTGAACTATTTCTATTAGTTTAACATTTTTCCCACTTTTGTTAACAAGAGTATGAAAACCTAGTGTTTTTTTTATATACTCTATTAGAACAGATATAAAATGTGTGATTAATCGTGAGTTAACTAGTGAAGTCATGCGATTAATTACGATTAAAAATAGTACTCGCCTGACGCCCCTAATTTTTAATAATATTTTCTTAAAAAAAAAAGATTATTAAAAAGAAAAAGAAAAAAAAGAAAAGATTATTAAAAAGAAAAAAGAAAAGATTATTAAAAAATTAGGGGCATCAGGCGATTAAAATTTATAATCCTAATTATTCGCATGGCTTCACTAGTTAACTCACGATTAATCACAAATCTCTTCTAAATGTAAAAAAAAAAAAAAATCTAGGTTTTCATACTCTTGTAAACAAAAATTGAAAAAACTAAACTAATAGAAATAGTTCAAATGAATTGTTGACGTCTATAGCCGTCAATGGCAGTGAATGAGTTAAGATGTCTCTCTCGTAGGTAAAAGTGCAACCATAAACATTTTTTAAAAATCGCCCTCATACCTGCCATGCTGGAGGGATCTGGGCTCCAAACCCAAAAACTGGGAATTTCTTGTTACTAAAGGGAAACGCATACAAAGGGAATACAGTGATTTTTTTCATCCTTTTTTTTTTTTTTTTTGTATAAGGCTATATATACTGGTGTTAAAAATACACTATAGAAGAGAGCTAGAATGTACCTGTCATAGTCCTGGATGACATTGCCCACTGCCCATATTGCTGACAGGTATTCATTATAGCCCTCAGGGTTGATATAGTGCAGGGAATTGGGTGAGTTGGGATCACCATTAGAACCAGTGAAGTCAATGGCAATCTGGCCCAAGTCCGCAAAAAAAAACAATATTTGCAAAATAAAATATACACACTAGTAAAAATGTTTTTTAAAATGAAAAAAAAAAAAAAAAAAAAGTAAATATTTCTGAGCTCACTGTGAAGTGAAGTTGGCAACCTCCCATGATATAATTCAGGAAGGTGTATTCCTTCTCAACCTAGAGGGATTAGCATAACATCTTAATTTTTTGTATAATAATGCAGTTAACTTCATTAACTCATTCACTCCCAGCCATTTTCACTGAAGCAACCCCCTTTGCTCCCGGCTGTTTTACCGTATCTTGACTGATTTTGCAAAGCCCACAGAATAGTGTGTTATATTGCTATAAAAACATGAAACCCACCAAAAGAAAGATTGAGCGTCTCTTCTTTCATCAGGAAAAAAATTATATTTCTATCTGTTTCCATTTGGCAGCAATTAGCATGAGAATATAGCTAAGTGTCATCATTAATAACAAATCTGTTTAAAACCGGGGGAAAAGAGCTTTTTGCAACATGGCCCTGTTTGATCTCTTTTGCTCTGCTGCCACCTGCTGGCCGTTTTTGTAATTGCTTCAAGCGTGCTCTTTAGTTCTGAGGGTGTATCAAAGACTTCTGTATGCTTTAGCATAAAAACAACCCCCCACCCCTCCCAATTATTTTTTAAAACATATAAATACATTTTTGGGACCATGGTAATATTGAAAATAAAACACATTTATACGTTTTGAGTTAATTAAGAAGGGTTAGCAAAGCAACTACCTGACAGCACTTAATGTAAATGACCCCAGAGTTTTTATAGTCTTTCTTCTTTAGCTTCTTTGGGTTTATGCAATCGAACTCAACCTGTCGAGACAGGAAACGAGTCATATTATTAAACACGCAAAAATATGGAACAGAACGGCAAATAACTTGAGGGTAAACATTCTTACAGGCGAGACGTGTGTTGCAGTTTGCATCTGAGCGAGGGTGGTTTTAAAACTTCCAATAAGACTGTGGGAACCATTGACATGATGGTCATAACAGTCAACCTGAGCACAAAAACATTTTGTTGAGACAGTGACCTGTGACGCAGTAAGAGACAATTTCCGATTTGGTTTCAGCTATGTAAGCTAACAAAATTATGTGTTATGACATTTTTTTTTTTTTTATGAAAACCACAGAGATATTTGTTTCTTCAATAAATTTGAAATACCAGAAACAAAAATAATCACAACATATCGTCTTAGTAAATGATCACAATATTAGTCGGGATCTTAGTAAATCAGAGGCAAACTCGTCAAACAGCAGTTAGTCAAACACAAAGTCAGTAAATGCAATACAAACAAATTCAGGGAAGGAAAAATCAAAAAGGCAGACCTTTATGTGATGACGCCATGACATGTGCAAACATACATATATTGCTGATCCAGCTGGGCTGCAAGTGTGGGAGTGTTGAAAGATGAAGAGAAAATGCAATCACTAGACTACATATTAGTAGCATTAGCTCATTCACTGCCATTGACGGCAAAAATTCATTTGAACAATTTCTATTATTTTAACTTTTTTTTCCCACTTTTGTTAACAAGAGTATGAAAACCTAGAAAAAAATTGTTATTGCACATTTAAAACAGATATAAAATGTGTGATTAATCGTGAGTTAATTAGTGAAGTCATGCGATTAATTACGATTAAAAAATGTTATCGCTTGACGCCCCTAATTTTTAATAATCTTTTCTTAAAAAATAAAATAAATATAAAAAATTTGTGGTGAGAAGCGATAATTTTTTTTAATTTTAATTAATTGTATGAATTTTAATTGTAATTAACTCATTCCCTGCTATTGACGACTATAGATGTCAAAAATGTATTTTAAGTATTTCTATTAGTTTAAAATGTTCCCCCATTTTTTACCCGAAAACCTTGATCTTTTTAAAATTGTATTAGAACAGATATAAAATTTGTGATTAATCGTGAGTTAACTAGTGAAGTCATGCGATTAATTATGATAAAAAAATTCACTTGGCGCTCCTAATTTGTAATAATCTTTTCTTAAAAATAACAATTAGAATTTTTTTTTTTTTTTAAGGAAAAAATTCTTAAAAATTTGGTGCGTCAGGTGATTAATTTTTTGTTATCGTAATTAATTGCATGACTTCACTAGTTAACTCACGATTAATCACAAATTTTATATCTATTCTAAATGTACAAAAAAAATTCTAGGTTTCATACTCTTTAAAGTAATAGAAATAGTTCAAATGAATTTTTGACGTCTATAGCCGTCAATGGCAGTGAATGAGTTAATTGCATGACTTCACTAGTTAAAATGAATTTATGGCAGTGATTGAGTTAATAGTTTGCAGTAGCATATTTCAAATGTAAAAAATGTAAGCAAAACAATTCAAACATCTCAGCATTCTGAGCGAGAAAGGGGCGTGGTTAATAATAGACTTCTCTTTAGGCATTCAACAAAGTGAAATGAAAAATAAAAACATTTGACCTTTATAGTTGTCTCAACATTTCCTCCACAAAGAGATCGCAAAGAGATGCGGAAGGGTCTCCATGTAGGGTTGAGGTTGTCACGTATCACCTGCGTCAAACAAATCCAAAATATAACACTTCAAGTGTGTGTGCGTGGTTGGGACATGTGTACCTCTGTCCTGTGAGCCAGCTGCCATCCAGTGTCTGTCTGCTTGTAAAATTCCAGAAAAGGATCGGACCACCACAAAAACTGAGAATCCAGATCACAGAAAAAGCCTGTCATGCTACGCCAACCACTTATAGAGTATTTACGTAATATATGACCTTTTTGTCAAGCCTGCGGGCAGACACCTCAAAATTAGCTACCCTGGTGTCTGAAATTTCCTCAGCAGAGATCTAGAAAAAAAGAAAAAAAAAGCATTCATCAACAACGTCATAATCCTCTGCAAAAAGGGGAGTGGAGTGGTAATGCGCCAAACCGCCAGCAGAGGGTAGCGGTGCGGCATTTTAGATTGAAAATTCCGTACACAAGTCAACAGACTTTTAATCGGACAAACTGGAGCATACGTTAAAACATAGAGTTATAAAATAAGCATATCACAAGATTATTTTATGATAAAATGTGTCTCATAAATGAAAAAAAAAAACACTTACTGTGATAGTGCCACGACCTGCAAGCCTCCCACCTTTCAGCATTAATGGTCGGGTCATCTGTTTGTTGGAAACAATCTGGACACATGATGAGCAGAACCGCATAATGACAACAAGTTGGAAGAATGACTTGACTCATTCGCTGCCATTGACGGCTATAGACATCAAAAATTCATTTGAACTATTTCTAGTTTTTTTTTCCACTTTTGTTAACAAGAGTATGAAAACGTATAATTTTTTTATTGTACGTTTTGAACAGATATAAAATGTATGATTAATCGCGAGTTAACTATTGAAGTCATGCGATTAATTACAATAAAAAAAAATTATCGTCTGACGCCCCTAATTTTTAATGTTTTTTTTTAAATTAGGGGCATCAGGCGATTATTATTTTTTTTATTGCAATTAATCACATGACTTCACTAGTTAACGCATGATTAATCACACATTTTATATCTGTTCTAAATGTACAATTAAAAAAAAAAATTGGTTTTCATACTCTTGTTAACAAAAGTGAAAAAAAAAAGTGAAACTAATAGAAATAGTTGAAATTATGTTTTGACGTCTATAGCCGTCAATGGCAGTGAATGAGTTAATTCTCTAATTGACAAATGCTTACCTGGCCAAGAGTGCATTCAAGCTCCCCGAGGAAATCGTCGTCTCCCAGGTCATAGGTGTCATTGTCTATGTCATACACGCAAAACTTGATCCTCTGCACCGTCTCGAAATAATAGTCGATGACAAACCTCTTTGCGAACTTTGGATTCAAGCAGTTGAGGATCATTTCTGTGCGTTCTAACTGATACACCAAAAAACATTCAATCATTCAAGATTTCCACATTTCAAGATTCAATTAAAAGTAGGCATTTTGTGCTGTTCACATTTCTCGATCATTTCAAACAGAATGTTCGCAAAAACACGTGAAAGAGAGACTAGAAGTTACAGAAGGCACCGAATCAGATATCCTTTGAAATTTTCATGAATCGCACCCGTCGGGAGAACATCAGGTTGTGAAAAATCTATTGAAACACTCAATAGTTGGATAATGAAACTCTTCTGGATGACACTCATGGTTTAAAGATGCAGTGGAAATGTAATCAATTTCCATTGCACTAGAATTTATCTTTGGACCAAGAGCATCTTCTCGATGAGTAAAAAATTATCCCAAGTGCTTAATGAAGCGTCATGAAGCTTCATTTTTCCATCAGTCAGAAATTTCACCCGAGAATCGTAACTTTTTGGTAGTATAGCAGTAGTATAGATTTATGTAGGTACACTTCGCACCTCGTGCCATCTTGAGTCAGACGATTTGATATACAAGGCACACAGAGGGTCGGACTTTGAGAAGACGTCCATGTCCATGAGGTTCTCGCAGGAGATGGTCAGCTCTACTCTGCCGGGCATATAGGAGGTTCCTGACGGGACTCCACCGGAAGCCATGGCAACTGGTTGATCAGCTCTGGAATGCAACACACATAGAGTAAGCAATGGGCAGTGACATTTGGAAGAGAATTTGGAACCCACACTATGTTGACCCAGTGGCCACTAGAGGGACCCCAAAAAAGGGTATGAGGACGAGGGGTCGTCACTGCCTCCTTGGGCCGAATCTAGATTTTAACGTCATATATACACTACTTAGGAAGTTTATAGTATAATTATTTGCAACACAAATACATATAAGCGCATGTCAGCTTTGGGGTAAAATGTAACTTTACAACAACAGTGGGTGTGGCGATCGCCAAAAACGCATAGAAGACATAAAAATAAAAAAAAGATTCTCAAGACGTTTAACTATTATGTACTTACTTAGCTAAAATGACTTTGCCTGGTCTGTTTTTTCCTGAATAACTGTATCCTCTTGTTTGCGTTAGTCCAGCAGCATGTGTGGGCTGAGATAAGCTCAGCAAGCAAACAGTGGGCGGGACCCGTCACAAGCACTTTTGTTTTTGTTTTTAAATCCTCCCGTTAAAACAATAATTATGTCATGTTAATTGGTGTACTATTTTAGCTAAGCAATGCATCAGGAACGTACACAGAATTATTATTCAGCATGAAAGAAGTAACACAATGACGGAAATAATGATACTCTTAGTATGTTTCCTATCGGTTGCATTTCGGGACCGGACAAGTGACCACTGGCCCGTGTGGTGCGTTCACAGACAACACTGACGACACGTATTACGTAAACTAATAATTCACTAAGTACATTTTTAAAATCCTAACAGAAGTTTACGTGGCCCACAGTTTATATATTTTAATCAAGATATTAAGTTCTATTCATCTGTCAGCGCTTATGTCTTCAGTGGTGTATTAGTGGTGTAATTAGCACTACAAATACCTCACAGAAAAAAGAAAAGGTCTAAGGTCAAATTCCAGCTGGGGCCCAAACCCTGTGTGGGGTTTTGGGGGTTATGGTTTTCTCCTTAATCAAAACATGCTATTTAAGTTCCCGTGCCAGTCAATTATCTTCCACAATTAAAGACGGTAAATTACAACTCATGGACACAATTGGGGCCTTTTGTCATTTCAGTCATTGAAAAGGAACATGAAGTGGGCTCACTATGTCGTTTCAGAATTTTATTTCATCAGGGTTGATTCCACCTGTTCATTCGTCGTCAGTGTTACATAGCTGCATAAATGAGTGTACAGTATATACATAGTATACCAAGACAAATATATACAGAAAACGAGTCAAATATACTAAAAAAAACGGCAAAACACACAAGTCGATTCTACATTGCGGCAAGACAAACTGCTGTGCGTTTTGTGGCTACGGTGTTTGACGCACCTGCCACATTGAACGGGGGTGGAAAAACATTTTGTCATCATCGGTTTGCACAATAAACACACGTTAGATACTTTGATACAAAAATACATATTTATGTAATTATATTCATATTACCATAATAATATATCACCAAATGTACGTTTTAAAATGGTTACGCGGATGTCAAGAACGAGTATATATGAGGAAGATGTAGCAATTTACATTGAAATCAAAATAACTCAGTTAGATGCTCGACTTTGACATGGAAATCAATCTCAGCAAAAAAACGGGTCCGTTTTTACTTTCCCAAATGTATTACCAACTTATATCGGAAAGTGGCGTATACCGGAAGAGATGTCCATCTCACCTTCTCACCTCTAAGCCAATGATTCTTGTGCTGACCTTACTGCAAAGCGCGTCCCACTTTGGGCTAACCGACACGCTGCATAGGCTGGGATCCGGACTTGAACTAGAACTGTAGCTCATCGCCAAAACTGAGACACCGGAGGAAATCTCCATCTCTCGAGTGTAACGCGGCGGACAGCGTCTCGACATGCGGAAGTGGTACAGAGAGCTTTCCCTTACTCAGAGACGCAACGGACACTAATTTCTGACTCTGACTTCTGGCGGAGGTCTCAAAGTCCACTGATGGTACTTGGATCTCCGTGTCCTGACTCAGTAGTTTAGAGGACTCGGATTTGTGATGCACAGGGTTGAATACTTGCGTGATTATTTGATTCTGCACGCTAGGCGGCATTTGGGGTTTTTCCGTACCACTGAGTGCAGGAGCGGCGGAGGGCGTCTCAAGAAGTCTCAGCGGCGGTACTTGATTTGGCACGTCTTGATTGATGGCTTCTGCCACCAACGTCTGGCAGTGCGTGATGAGCCGTGGTTGCGTTTCTTCCTTAAGATGCGCTCTCTCGGCGACGGACGACGGCGTGTCAAGATGCTCCAGCACTAACTGGATGGGATTGTTCAGAGTCTTGGACGGGCCTGCTGCCACTGTGTGAGCCTGCGCGGGCAAAATCAGCTGAGGCTCCGCCTTTAGATTCCCTGTCAGCGCAGGACCTTCAAACAACTTGATGATCAGCTGCTGGGATTCCCCCAAACTCAAGGGCTTGGTATACTCCTCGGCCTCCGTAAGCAACGGGAGCCCCTGAGGCTCAAAATGCTCCAGTAACAACTGGAAGCCATCTTCAAAACTCTGAAGCTCAATCTGAGACGCGGGGGAAAGAAGCATGCAATCGAGCAGGTGGTCGTTCTCGACACTCTCTCCCTGAATCTGTCCGTTGGCTGCAATGGAAAGTTCGTTTTTGACACACGGCATCGGCACCAATTTATTTTCCTCAATCAGCGCTTCTACAGACTCTTCGGAATCGAGCGCAGAAGGAGGCTGCGAGTTGTAATGCATCGTTTCGGAAGAGGAGTCCAATTCTTCCGATGCCAGCATGTCCTTCGGGACTGTAGAAAGGCACATGTTATTGGCATGTGGAACTTCAGGATCTGGTGTATCTTCTGCAAAGACAACAAAAGCAGAACAATGATATGACTATATGAAATTGCATATGGTGTTCCACAGGGTTCAATTCTGGGGCCTCTGTTGTTTTAAAGTGCTTTATAAAAATAGAGTCAGTGTCTTAACTGCTTTCGACTAGCTACACGGCGGCCATGTTTGTATTGATACAGTGACGTACTTGAAACACCAGTGTGAATTTTACTCTTCCGCCGCTTCCTGCGTTTCCCCTGAAAAGAAAGATGAAAAATCCCAAAGTGTTCTCATTTCACGTAACCACCGTGCGAGTTGCAAACAAACGAGTGGAGCTCACGTAATTTTCACAGGTGGACCAGCGAGGGTAAAGCTGAGCGTGACGTCGTTTCCGAGCGTCGGCCTCTTCGTAGTATTTGTCCCTGTCCGCCTGTGGTAGCAACTTCCACTGTGAACAAACAATTAGCACAATCAAAGCTTGCTGATTAGCTGATCCATTCGATTCAGCTGTGCTGCAGGAGGGAAACATGGAAAACAGGCCGGACAGATATACAGTGTCTTATTTTGTTTTTTTGTAGTTATATTTTTATTTTTAATAAATGTTCATGTCATTTTTAGAACGGTTTACATTTAGGTATGTTAGAAAAATGTGAAATACTGTATTGTTAATAATATGCACAAATGTATTTTAATTGTGGTCATTATGGTGGTACAGAAAGAGGGTTAGTACTTTGGTGTAAAAGGTTTGGGAACCACCGCCTTACCAGATTTAAATAAAATAATAATGGCCAAAGTCATATTTTGACTACCCCCCCCAACTTAAAACATAACAGATCATTCAATTCTACTCATGAAATGAAATTTGCAATCAAAAGTGCTTTGCTTATTGCCATTTATTGGCTCCTCCCAGTGCATCACCTACCATTTTCCCAAGGGCCACGTGAACAGACGCACTGTCTCTTTTCTCCAATTGCATGGTGACGACTTCTCTGTACTTATTTGCAAACAACATAAAGGCATTAGGCGGCTTCTTTATGTAGGGGCGCTCCCGCACATGTTCCGTCTTCCTTGTATTGCTGAAATGAAGGGCACAAAATGGCGTCTTTAAGAAAACATTTCATCAAAGTTTATGGTATCTTTGCAGAATTTTTATTTGTTTGCAAGTTTCAAAGGAGAAAAGTATCTCGTACTTTTTTTTGTATAGGAATGTTTGCTCAAAGAAAGCTTACATTGTTGTGAAGAGGTTTTGGGGAGGAGCTGCCGACATTAAAGGATGCACCTGCTCAAACAGAATTTCTCCATTCCTACATATGGGCGTGAAATAGAAAGAATGCGATAACATGAATAATAGAGCATTTATTCCGATCGTTTGTAAGGGTTTCACTCACATAAAACCAACTGGTACCATCTGAGGGGCCCCGGGCGTCATCATCATGCCCGATGGCGCCCGCATCTGAAACACAAAGTCAATGGTCGCCATTAACCATAATTCTCAAGTTGCTCAATCTGAAATACATAAATAATACAATAAAAATAACTCAATATTACCATTTGTTGAGGGTGTGGGCCCAAGACATTTTGTACAGGCCATTGATGCGGCAGTTGCTGCTGTTCAAAGGTAAAGGGCAGTTAATATCAGTGCGGAATTCATAATTCTGTGTTCTATGATGGGCTTATATAATATTAGGTCAAAAAACGAAAACTCCCGTCAATGCGTGCTGTACTGATGACTGGTGAAGCTTTAACTATTGGAGCCAAGACTGAAGTAAGACAATTTTTTTAGAAGTCGTAATTAAAGTTTTAAGATATTTTCAAAAAAAAGTCACGAAAACGGAAAACCTTTACTATTCTCAATATTTGTCTTCCGGCAACAAGTAACTTTCAATCCAAAAAGGTTTTAGGGTTGCATTTAGAAAGACATTTGACTTCACAAAAGAATTAGCTACTACTTACCTGACTATGATTATGGAAACCGGCATGACTATTGAGATGTACCGGTGGTCTGATCTGCTGCGGTACATTATACATGTTAGGACCCGCCATCATCGTAGCTGGCTGCGAAAAACGAGGCCCCACGGGGAAAGTGGGCAGCATCGGCCTCGGGTGGCATTCTGGCCTGATCGGGTGCATTTTGATCCAATGGCGGTAACAAATACGGATCTTGATCTGAGGCGCTTGTCATTTAATCAATTAGAAAATAGACTTTTGGGGGTCGAACTCTGCAAAAAATTCTCATTTTTGTTTTTCAATATTTGGTACCATTTTATGAAGCCATTAGCCGTTAGTTTTGCAACTTGTATCCAAGATAGATGGATGGATTATGTAACATCATTTCTGACAGTGGTGATGAATCCTTGTCAACATGATGTATTAGTGACATTTCAAGGGCAACGCAAACAACTTGAGAGCGATTACATATGTCAAAGCCTCCAAAGACTTGTTCCAATTGCACCGCCATTGACCTTTTACCTAAACAAACCTACAGTTGTTAATATCAAAAAAATTAACCAACATGCTCTAAAACCCAAGTCAACCTATTCATTCTTCTTTCACGTTGTCCCTTGAACATAACATCTGCCATAACATCGTGTACCTCAATGTCACTGTTATGAAATCGTGCATCTCCGTCAAGAAAGGCAATCCTTGGCAAAACTGTCATCTTAAAAGGTCTTTCCGCATGAAAACCTGGATGATCATAACTAAATTGCGATAAAAAAATGAACTCCCCTCTACCTGGGACATCTCCCATCCCCCTCGAACCCTCAACCAAAACCCCCAAAACACCCCATCGAATCCATGCCTCAGTACCTCCAGACTGTTTTTGCAGTATCTTTCTATTTATATTCTCTACTGACCTAAAAAAAAATAAAAAATAAAAAATAAAAATCGACATCAATCTACTTACCTTCACCCACTCCATCTGCTCTAAAACTCAAAAATGATCTTGCCTGCTCCTACCTCACCGACTTGCTTCATTCCGCATCACTCCTCCAACCATGCGCTGTAACAACCCCAAGAAATCCCTTCTCACAACGATATTAGAAAGCTCACCTCTCGGATTTCTCATACGATACCAATTTATTACCCAACCCATCAATTCCCTGCACTGATGTTGCAGATGAGCTGTGGAGCCTGTGCCAGCTGATCATTCACACCCACAGTGTGGTCAATTTATACTAAAGCATGGGTGTCAAATGTATCATAGTTCAGGGGCCACATATGTTGTACTTTGAATAAATACGCAGTGCAAGTACGTTATGAACATATTCATCTTTAATGAACTATCCTTCCACAAACAGTTGACAAGAATAACGTGCAAAAAGCTTCATTTTATCATCTACATGTGCGCATTATGACTTATAACGGTGATTGCATAAGTTGTTCTTTTATTTAATCGTTTTTCGCAGGGGATAAAGTTTGCATAAGCACCCGTCAGCTACGAAAACTGTCGACGTTGTTATTTAACGCTCGTGCTACAAGCCGTCAATTGCGTAAACTCGGCCCGTTTATGTTGCTAGCTGTCGTCAGCTTTTTGTCATATGCGTGAGAAGCAAATGACGTCGCGACTTGAGTTGTCGTCTGCTGTTTAATTTACTTTCACTGCCAATGTCGATATTTTACAAAAGAGAACCTCTTGAGTGGCAGCCAATTTGGAGCATCTCAAAGTTCACAGCTTTGTAAATACAGAATCTACCAAATGAAAGATATAAACGAGGGGGAAAAAGTACTTCTTACCTTCCTTATTCCAATTAGTTTTTTTTCGTAATCGATATAACATGGGTTGACCCAACTCTATTTTGGACCCCAAAAACGCATATGACAAGCTATTAGTGAAAATTCATTCTATGTACAACATCGACGTTGATGCTAATCATTTAGCTTAGTGACACGTCTTCTTCACAGCTCGTTTCTTCAATAAAATACCAACAATGAAAATGTCCTTTTGATGGCTACATAATGTATTTTTAAAGTCATGAGTTTATATGTAACAAACTTTACAAAATATTTTTACACGATTGAGTTTACCTTTTTAATTTTCAACGAAACTTTATTTAAACAATGAACAGTATACAAAACATGAAGATAATTTGAATATTGAATCCAACAAAAATTCGCAAAACAAGCCAGGGAGGTTGCAAATAATATGAAAACTAAATAAAATGATAGTTTAAAGTATTTAGTACTGTCTGTGTATGTAAATGATGTTACGGCATCACTTCTTTGTTTTATTTTTTTTATATCCGTCTTTTCTCCTCTCTTTTGTGAAATATTTGTAATAGATTTAACGTGACAAACACTTTGAAACCAACTGCGTTGAACGTTTTTAATTTCCAAAGATGTTCACGAAACACTGCAAACTCATCCAAAGGAGACCCAATGCTCCCATCCTCTGGCCACTGTTTATGGTTTTCGTTTTAAGCGGACGTGACCATCCGTGAAATTGTCCACGATGACGTTCCTCTACCCACCCTCATTTACACAACAAAAACAAAAAGAAAAGAAAGAAAAAGAAAAAAAAACGTTGTCGACGCACTGGTCTAGGATTTGCGTACGCAGTCAGATGCGAAGTAGTTTGTTTCTCTACGACATAAGCAGTCAGCACGATGAAGAAAGGTGCGCGTGCTGGTGTTACGGAATCTACACGTGTGTTTTCGTCTTTTGGTCAAAAAATAGTAATCAATAAAATAAAATTAATTCGGAGCCCTCCTGTCAACTTATCCACAAACAGGTATGAAACAAGATAACAAATAGAATTAACTTACATTATGGTTGACGATAACAATCTCACTTACATGACAATATTAGTTCACACCAAAATGTGTTGAATTTGATGAAATATTTGTCAATTCACGGGTAGAAAATGACATAGCTCTATGGTTACAATGTGTCAAAATAAATATTAATATAGTGGGATGAGCATTAATAAAATGTACTGATCACTTGCCAAAGTTGCCAGGAGGCTATATGCCTGCTAAGATAATAAAAAAACACAATCTTATGCATTTTTAAGAAAATTTTAACTGTTGTGATAGCAAATGTCCAATTGAAAAAAAAGATCGCCGCATCGTCCAATCAGCTCCAAGTATTGTACAGAATGTCCTGGGGTTCAATAAGTCAGGACTTTAGGAAGGTCATCCTAAAACCTCAATTGTAGCTTGATTTAGCTATTCCATTACCACTTTTGATGTGTGTTCAGGTCATGTGTCACAGTGCCCAAAACCCGAACTTTGAGGTGATGATTTTTGAAAGAAAAAAAAAGGAAGTTAATCCTCCTTCTTCATTATTCTGTAAACTTTTGATCACGACTGTATATTGATTGTAACAAGTTGTATGAAAATGTCAAAAAGGTACACTGAGAATTTTTCAGCCACTTACTCACTTTTCGTACTTATCATTGCAAATATGGCAATTGTCAAATCAAATGAAAACTTGACAAACTCCAGGTCTGTCTCCTCACGTTAAAGCTTTAACATACATACAAGAAATAACTGACTCAATAGACAAAAGGAAACTTTCACTAAAAGCAAAAACAAAACAAAACAAAACAAAAAACTTTAAATTGTCTTAAAAGTTACATATTTAAAAGAAAGGTTATTATAGTTTTGGAATTTGTTACTTTAGTTATTTTTTATGTCGTTTATCGAGTTTTTGTTTTTAACTCATTCACTGCCATTGACGGCTATAGACGTCAAAAATTCATTTTAACTACTTCTATTAGTTTAATTTTTTTTCAACTTTTGTTAGCAAGAGTATGAAAACACGGGGGGGGGGGAATATTGTGCATTTAGAACAGATGTAAAATTTGTGATTAATCATGCGTTAACTATTGAAGTCATGCGATTAATTACAATTGAAAAAAATGTAATCGCCTAACGCCCTAATTTTTAAATAATCTTTTCTTTTTTGAAAAAATATTATTTAAAAAAAGAAGATTATTAAAAATTAGGTTGGTTGCCCTTACAAGAAGAAGAAAAACGAAAATTTACAATAATATTTTCGATGCAGCCACACTAGTCCGGTTAATATTGTGTTTGTGGAATTAAGCAGCAAAATCCATCTGTTTTTTTTTTTTAAATCCATCTCAGGGGTGGTGATTTTGTCACTTGTCAACTGAAAATGTCATCACTGTTGCAGGGAGCTTATGCTGCATTCAAGGACGGTCGGAAGTCGGATATATCCGAGTTGGTTTTTCCCAGTCCCGACCTGAAAGCGTTCGAGGCGAAAGTAAACAACCGAAATGGCGGATAGTGATAAATTTGTTTTTTTATTTTGGTCCTCAAAACTCATTTTGACCTCCAGCAAACTATTGTTTTTATCTTATTTCATAAGCATTTCATACAGTTCAGTAGTTCACCGTATAATTTCATGTAGGGAGTTAGCGGTTATGTCGAATATTTATGAAGGAAGAAAGCTATCTAGTTTTATACTCGAGTAAATTGCCGCAATTGTAGAGTGACGTCACTTGTAGTCAGTCGGTGAAGTCGGGGTCCTTTTTCCCCCTCCAACTTCGCAAGTGGAATTTCCGAGTTCAAGGGGGCGTTCCCGTACACACTTCCTGGTTTGAACTCGGAAAAGTCCGACTTCCGACCATCCTCGAATGCAGCATTACGTAGCAACCAATCACGGCTCACCTGCTTTCTGAGTTTGGTCATGTGACGTTTGCAAGGTTTGCTGAGCACTGAGCAAATGTGATGTCATTATCAGTCGACAGCGAATGACAAAATGGCCGCCCCCAGAGATGGATGAAAATAGGTATATACTGTAATACTCATGTACAACAATGTAAACATGAAAAATGAAAACATACTTTACCCTCAATGAAACGATTAGTGGAGTCAGCCTCTGGAAGTCCAACCGTCACATGTCCGAGGCTGCTGACGTGCCTTCATCGCTGTGTGCAGGTTCGAGACGGCAACATGTTTTCTCTGGGTTTCCACGACACTGTGCTCCTTGAAGGTCCTTCATGTGAATGCGGCATTTCGATTAGATCCGAGATTTGCTGAATCAATACTGAATCGTGAGAGCAAGTATTGGCAAAGTACAGTACACACATACGGTATATGCACAAACATATATTGGGATATATACTTACTCTTACAAAAAGATAAACGGAACACTTTTGTTTTTGCTCCCATTCTTTGAGATGAACTCAAAGATCTAAAACTTCTTCCATATACACAATATCACCATTTCTCTCAAATATTGTTCACTGTCTCACAATTCGATTCCGATGTTTGGGTCTGTGATTTTTGATTCAGAACGATTTTTGACTGAAAATGATTTGACTGCCACTGCTTTGTGCTTCAATTTATAGATGTGCAAAGAACAGTCATGATCTACTCCGGTCTGACTCGCTAACGCTAATTAGCGCGCTCCTCGCTGCACTTTTATCACTCAAAAGAACGGCCGGTCATACAAAATTCTTCAGGAATGTATACAGAGAAGCATCTTAACATTACTCACCGGCATATGCTCTTTCTACGCTGCGAAAACAAAACAAAACAAAACCACTTTTGTTGGCATAACTTGATTGTGACTTTTTCCTTCTACTCTCTGATGTGGCTACAAATTAACACAGTGTGTCAGAACGCGTGGAACCACACTGCCCCTAGGTGGCCAAAACGTGTACAGCATTAACAGCGCTCCCAATAAAGGCACACACAAACAAGGGCAAGACAGTATAAAATAATTCAAATAAAATCGATTTTGGGACATTTAAAATCGATTCTGAATCGTACTGAATGGGAATCTATTTTTTGGCACACCCCTAATGATTAGTGCACAGGTGTTCCTTAGACTGCCCACAATCAAAGGCCACTCTGAAAGGTGCAGTATTGTTTTATTTGGGGGTAGTGAAGCAGATAATTAAAAAAAAAAATCACATTGTGATACAAACGTGAAATTTGGTACATATGCTCTTTAAACCCCATTTTTTTTCAAAAATTACATTGAACATTGAGAGAAATTGTGATATTGCGTATGTGGAAGAAGTTTTAGATCCCTGAGTTCATCTCGCAAAAATTTAATATAATAAAAGATCCTACCTTGCATGATGAGAGTTGATCATCCAGGTGATTCAGAAATATTCCACCTTTTTATGGCACATCCCACGTGGTTAAGCCTCCCTGCATCCACTCTTAATGCCATGCTGAACATGAATTGCTTTCAATTGCTGACTTCTCGGCGGAAGTTCATGGATGAAGCTTGCTGTCCTTGCAAATAATCCACTCCTCTGAAGAAAATATTCCACATGGTAAGACTTCTCTACTTCACTGTCATCGCTGGCAAAGGTATTTCCTTGTTGGGAGGTCTGAAGAAAATCCTCATCTCCTTTTATCCTTTTATCCAAAGTCAGGCGGAAGAGGCTCCTGGTCAAACCATGTTGATGTGTGATGAATACAAGGTGCCCTCATTGAGGACATACGCCACCTTGCAGCTCCCTGCAGGACATTCGATTACATGTTTTTAAAGGAAAAAAAACAAAAAAAACTCGTTCTTTGTGTCATTCATGTTCTTTGTGTCATACAGTATTTTTGATTAATAAGGTTTTGGAATATGTATTAAGCAGAAAATCTTGTGTCATGGGGCGGCCATTTTGTCTTGTACTGCCATTTGCTGTCGACTGAAAATGACATCACAAGAGCTCAGGTAACAGGCTCAACTGTTTTCTGGGTTTGGTCATGTGATGTTCACAAACAAAATGGCCTCCCCCCTGAGATCCATATAGATAGGTTGGGTTTTCCTGATTTATTCATATCCCACAAACGCAGTTTTTAATCAGAATACCGTGTTTTGACGAGTGGATGCGCATAGAACATCTTGTTGCAAACACATTTTTTGTTATTACACTACCTTTTAAACACTGCTGTTACTGGAGGTGTATAGGGCCAATATTCTAACATTCACAAATTTAAAACAATGGCATAGGGCAATTGTTGGCCAGTCTACCCCGCCATGCCCAATGTTCAGTGCCGTAGAAAGATGGATGGACACCCTCCGATGCACCAATACAAAGATTATTAGAAAACTATTATTCAATTTAATTACTCTTAATTAAATTATTAAACTAAAGGGCGAAACACTAACCTTGCTCTGCAAGATGAAATCTTGCGGTATCTAGTTCACATACTCCGAAGAATACATCTTGTACCGAGCCCGTTGATTTCCACCGATCCGAACCACTGGTGGTTTTGATTGACAAATGTAAAATGACAAAAAAAACAATACTAAACTACACTTTACCTTTATAAAACTAAAAGTAATTGTAGTGACAATTAGTCTGTGGATTTAATACATGCGCTTTCGGGTCTATTTGAAATGTATTTCGGTACACCGCACAGTATGACCATAAAGAAGCAGGAAGGTCAGTTTGTGCACTCGGCCGCCCTCTTGTGGCAGTTTTCCAAACTAAAGCAAAATGAAAATATAACAATAAAAACTGACAAACCTGCTCTAAAATGTCATTTAAAACCGATTTTAAAAAGCAAGTAAATAAAGTCCAAAACAATTAAACGCCCCGACCCATACAAGCCAATACAAAATATAAAAAGAATGAATAAAATCATGGTTAAAAAAAGAGATGACTCCGCTGATAACACACCTGAATATGACACTGTAATTAAACCTGTTTGTCCATATCAGGCATAATTGTTTTTTGTTCATTATTGTTTTTATTAGATTTTTACCTGCTATTCATGTATTTTGCACCTTTTATAGTAAATGTTAGACTTGAAAGCCTGTGTTGTCAATAAAGACTTGTATAAAAAGATTTTTTTTTTTAAACTTTGTTTAAAATACTTATTGGTCTCCCTGATTTTTGATTTTTTTTTGGATTTGTTGGAATTTAGATGTTTCTTGGGTTGGGGAAGAATTCTGGTGGGTGGCCCGGTGGGTGGTGTCTGGTCGGTGCTGGATTTCACCTTCCTTGGTTTCCTTTGGTCGCCTCGGGTCCCCTCGGGTCTCCTGACGGCGGTGTTCGGTTTAGGTGAACGGTATGGGATTTTTTCTAATAGTTTTTTGGTGAGCTAACAAATACACGCACGCACATACAATTTTTTTTAATATATATATATATAAATATGTATGTATGTATATATATATATATATATATATATATATATATATATATATATATATATATATATATATATATATATATTTAAAAAATAATAATAAAAAATAAAATTAAAATAAATAAATAAAGAGCAATGATGATGACATTTCCGAATGAACAATACTGAGCTCTTTATAAGAAAAAAAAATAAAAGAAAAAAATTAAAATACTTATTGGATTGTGCAGGTCGATGACTTCATTGCCTGCCTTGACTTGCATGTTACCTTCCATTATTAAGCCATACGTTTTAATATAGTGTTGACTATTCCAGAAGTGCATTTATGAAGTTATACACTTATACTGGCTGAAAAGGCCGGACAACATTTTAATTAATTCCAAAAGTGAGTTGAGGTCACGCCAAAATACTACTCGGGCTTTGCTTTGTGTCATTGAGACAAGGAGGAGCCCTTTGGGACAAATTAGAGCGGAAACCGAGCCAGGCTTTCTCATCCAACATCAGCGTGTGACCTCATAAATGTGCTTCAAGAAGAATGGTCCAAAAAAAATTATAAACTCAAGCATGTGCATAGGCCTTTTTTTTTTTAGAGGGACTCATTTAGCCATTTTCAGTAGTGTAAAAACCTAAGAAGTTAATATTTTGTCTATAATTTGATACTTCCATTATTTTAATGTGGAATTAATACCTTTAGAAATACATTCTGCCACTTGCTGTCCACCAAAAATGGCATCTGTTGCTCAGGTACCGACCAAACATGGCTCAGTTTGCGAACGTCACATGACCAAACGCAGAAAACAGGTCAGCAAGTGACAAGTTGTCAAATTAATTCTAGACCCCCAAAAATATTTTTATTGCTAAAATGGCGAAATGAGTCAGTCAAGTATCGTAAATCCGGATATTGGTGGGGTTTTTGTGGCAGTTTTTTTGTTTTTTGTACTGCATGTCCAAGCTTACATCACGGTTGCCATGGGGACACCGGGCAACATCACCTCTGGAGGCTGTATGCCAAACCGTCCAGCAGATGGCACTGTGGTGAAAAATGAGCGTTGTCTTCTTCGCCCTTAAACAGAATGAAAGCGCCCCAAAACTTGACAGATCTTTATAAATTTTATTGTATTTTTTTACTGTCTCTTTTTTTGTTTGTTTACAAGCTAGAAAATGGTATTAAAAACATACAGTACTTAGTTGAAACGTAATTTAATAATAAAAGTACAGTACATACCCCCTTGATCCACCTCACCCCTCCCACTTCTGCTTTGAAACGCGTACGAGTGCTGGTGGAGCAGGCTGTTCCAAGATTGAAAGTGAGTGTAGCCTGTTTTAACCAGAATTTCTGACATTTCATCACTTCTATTCAATACCAACACATATATCGTCACTGCTATGTGAAAAACACTTGTAAGTTTTAGAATTAAACTGAATGCAGACACCTCAAAAACCGGACATAAGTGTTTTTCACATAGCAGCGATGCAATGCACCTACTATTTTGGATTTTCCTCATCTACTAGATTTTTTTCCAAGGAATTCTGTGATGGTCATGTGGGAAGATTTTCAGATTTGGATTAAATGACCAAAAAAATAATTAAAAAAAACATTTAAATGTCAATTACACAAATTTATGTGAAGACCATTTATTATAATTAAGAATTTAAAATGGTAGGAAACAAATATCCAAAGTAAAATTTTCAAAAAATCACTTCAAGCTATTTTCTAGAACAGGCCTGTGGGCTTACTTATGTGGTTCTCTGTGGCTATCTGGTGACCTCTGGTATAGATCAATGTAAAAAAAAAAAAATTAAATAAAAAATAAAAATTAAAAATAAGACCTAAAACGCCTCTCCCTCTTTTCATTAGAGCAAAAATGTCCTTTTTTTCATCAATGTTAATTTCATACATGAGGTTTTGGGATTTATTTTATATGCATTTATTTGGTTACTACTAATAATAATTGTGGTATACTTTGCTTAGTGACATAATAACATTTCTAAACGATCTTAACCCTGGTACAAAACACGTTTGGAGGTCTCGGAGGTCCAAAGGCACAACCATATGTTTGAATATTGAAATGCGGCTTGTGTCAGAAGAAGCAAAAAAAAAAGTACTAAGTAATATAGCAGGAAGCTACTTCACATTTTTTCACGTTTTTTCCTCAACCTTGTGGGTCATACCATACATAAAAATAAACAAATAAATAAAAATAAATACATGTCTCTGTGGTCATATTTTGTCCAATTTAGTGACCATGAGTAAGCTTCAGATATTCAAATTCTGAAATTGTTTTTTTTTTTTGCTTTGGCCTTGCGATTTGATATATATTTGTGAATTCATACAGCATATCACATTTTTGATCCAAATAGTCAGTGGAGAAAGTGGATTTATCATGAATAAACTTCTTTTTTTTTCATATCACAAAACCTGCCATTTAAACAGGGGTGTGTAGACTTTTCGTACATATTGTACCATGGCGCTGCCTATTGTTTTTTTTTTTTTGTAGTAGTAGTATGCATATTACATTCGATTACTAAGTTTGTGAAAACTTACCAGTATTCCTCTCCAAAGTCCAACAAATCCCCAGCATTTATATCTGGTGTACATCTCTCATTAAACAAAAAAAATCAAATGTAACGATTCGATTCAGTTTGTCAAATGAGTTCAGGTACAGACGGGCACTTGCCAACATGCATCCCATCAGTAGTGACATATGCAAGGTCATCTGTTGTTTTTGCAGTGGTCAGACTGAAAGTGTCAGAAAACACAATGACAATAACGACGTTAGCCAAGCAAGGACGGAAAAAACACACTTAACTTCCCCATCTATCCCTAAAAAAAACCTAAAAAACAAGGACTGCAAAACTCACACTTACCTTCCCCATCCATCACTATAAAAACAAACAAGAGCCTTCCCTTCCCCATTAATCACTTAAAAGAAAAAACAAAGACATTAAAGTGCAGTCAGAACATTCTTTAATATCCCGATGTCACAAAAATACATTTTATGACCTCTGATGTCATTTCATGTCACAAATATTTTGTAAGATCTGATGTCATTCTATCAGGTTTGAGGAAAATGATTGAAATTCCACCCATTTTTAAGCTATTCTAGTTGGTCCGAAACACCTGGCAGATCAAACGACTGCGTTTCTGCACTAATTGGATCACTGTCCCTACTTTGAATATGGAAAACAGGCTTGGTAGTAAGCATTGAGGGTAAATGTAGCGCACTTACATATATATATATATAGTACTTTATCTACACAGTTTCCCTCCTCCAACACACCTGATTCAAATGATAGCTCATCAGCAACGATTCTGATCATTTGAATCAGTTGTGTTGGAGGGGAACCTATAAAACATGTCGGATAAGGGCCCTCGAGGACTGGAGTTGCTGACCCCTGATCCACCAACCATCATGTTAGCTTGATTGGAAACATTTAGCATAAAAAAATATTGTTAGCTTTAGTTCCATTCGCTTGAATGATACATCGCTCGCACATTTTGGCGACGGTGCAAATTCTGGTTCTGAAATGCTTAGGGATTCCTCTGGTCAAACTTAAACCGGCTTGGACGACTTATTTTGACCAATGTCATGCATAAGACAGTGGGAAAAAATAGCAAATTTGATTGTCTGGGATCTTTAAAAAAATAGAAGTTGTCTTGAAGAGAATCTTGAATGAGCATGATCTTTATTTATTGACCAAGTTTTGTTGAAAAAAAAAAAAGTCACCATAATGAATTAATAAAGGAATAAATAAATAATTAAATAAATAATGGATCATTTTGTGGACTAATTAGATGGATACTGATGTTTTAATTATGAAAAACAAAATATAAATTTAGGTCATTCCTATTTTCAATACTGCACAGATGAATGCAATAATCATGACGGAGCAGAAATGTCTGAATTTAAGCGTAAACCTTTTCTGAGCGTGACAAAAAGGTGATTTCAAATATATTTGTCAAAGTAAAATATTGTTAAATTTAGCAGTATTCTTTTATGTTACTGGTACTTTCTAGATATTGCATCAGTGGTGACATGGGAAAGAAATCTGATGCACTTTTTGAAATGGTCAGTGCGAGAACGTGTAATGTATCGAAATGTAAACAACTATGCAAACTAAATTTACCTTGTCTTGATTAAAGCGATATTACAGATTGTTCGTTCTTTCCTAGAGCACGTGGTTGTGTTTAAAGTTATGCTATTTTTGAAAGGTGGGACTGTGTGTACAGTACGTACCGTACTACTGATGACAATTAATGTCACAATTCCTATAACGTCAACATAGCGTATTATTTGAGTAATCCAGCTCAACCACCAAAAACACGTTGTGAGATATTTTGTTTCATCATATATTTTGCTGGGTTTGCCACAACCCTGTCAAATACTTCAAAACAGTATATCAAAAAATGCTGCTGAAGTATACAAAGAGACATACATTTGCAATATTGTTGGCTTTTTTATTCTGTTAGGGAAATTTCATATTTACAAAGCTACATTTTTCAAATTTACTCTGTTTAAGGTAATTTGATTTGATATTGACTCTTAGGTTGGTAGACACGAAGAAAGGTAAAACATATTTCTGAGTTTTGACAAATACTAAACAATGTATTTGCAATCTATTAATGTATATTAGTTTAAATGTTTTTGTTGATGTAGGCCCAACTGAACTGGAAAGTCCTTTTGTGTGTTTTCATTAATTTTTGCAAACTTGAATGACATAAAAAAAAAAACAAGCAACGGCAGTTAACCCTGTACCCTCGTAGACAGCACGGTCATGATGTCAAGAGTCGGGTGATTTAGTTCAGAGTGTCGCTTTACGACGCAATTACGTCCGTATGGCGGGATGTAACAAATTTGTCGGTATTTGTACGTAGGTCGGACACGCGTTTGTCAATCACAAACCTACGTTAACGCAGCAGACACGCTGGCTTTGCCAGTTGCTATGTTAACCAGTCAAAAACAAACAGTTTCAGTGTATGTAATAAAAGAAAGAAAGAGACTTGTATTAATTGTCTTTCACAATGACAAAAAGAAAAAGAAAGAAATAAACCATGGTAACTGCCAAACAAATCGAGTGACTCGCTGTGGCGAACCCTGCTGGGATAAAGTGAAAATCGCAACAATTAAGTACGTTATTATTTTTATTTATTCATTTTATTATTAGTATTTTTAACTAGTTTTGCTTAAGTATGTCTACTTTACCAGTGGCACGATTTTTAAAAACATAAGTACTGTTGTGAACTTACAGGACGGAGGACTATTGTCACCTACGGATCGAAAGTCTTTAGTTTCTCATCGACTACATCAAATTGAGGGACATTTGTACGGGGTGCATTCAAGAACGCCACAATGCTTCTGAACGAGTGTGCGAGCCCTTAAAAACAATACTTTTGCTGCGCACAACAACTTGTCTTTTGTGAGATTTAATTAGATAAATATGTAAATGATAAACCTGTTATAATTTCGTAAATACACACGAACTATACACTCGGGCGAAATACTATTTTTAACGAACCGAACCTGTATAGTGCTCTAAATAACTGCTATGAGCTAAGGTTTTGAGTAGATACAAAACAAAACAAAACAATAGAGCAAAATAAATGATTATAAAATGTAAAAACAAAACATGTATCCGGAATGCTGCTTTCAGTTTCGCAACGTTTCCCGTGAGTGTTCTTGAATGGCACCCATAGACAGCCTCTGTTGGTAAATACTGGACAGGTGAGACCTTCTTCACTCCCGGTTTAGACTTTTGACGTGATGGCTGGCCTCTTTTGGACACGGTGTGTTAACAGAACCATCGCGGACGCAACTTGGACGAAAGGCATCCGAATTAGAACGGCTAACCGGTTTTACTGGTCCTCTCCAAGAAGGGTCGCCAATGTTCTCACAGTAAATACCGGTTGCATTTTATTTTCACTTTGATGCTGTTTTACTATGTTGTTCATCGGCTCAAACACCTGCATAGTCGAATGTGAGATCTTAATGGAAGTCAATAATGCTCAGTTTTCAATTGTGTATAAGTAGTTTTGATGCGTGAAGTGTATGTGGATAAAGGGTCCAGAATTGGAGCACAAAAACTACGGTATCCGTTTCTAAGCCGTTAAAAAAAAAGAAGTTATTTTAATTTCTGCTCTTAACATAATGTACATCAAATAGAGAGGGGAAAAAAGGTATAAAATAAAGGAAAACATGTTGAGAAGTCTATCGTTGTACTTCAAGATACTAAATTTTCATGAGTGATTCTAATGAGGACACCATTTGTGATTTATGCCATAGTGATAATAACCAAATTGCAGCCACATATGTAGCACATATCAAAAACTGCTCCGAGACATCTAACAAAATGTACCTTGTCTTCATTGCATGTAGAGTGGAAGAGCTGCCATCCTGCTGGGACTCCCAACACTCTCGTGTCTGACATATGGAGCTTATCGTAAGGTCCAGGACTCAGCGGTGGTCCTTGCTTTAGAAAAAGGTAGTTGACAATTCAGTATGGAATGAATCCATACAGTCAAATGGAATCGGAATCAGCATAAAGGAAATTAGATACTGAACTGTGGTTGATGTGTTTTGCAGAGGAAGTTCTTGAGCAGGCTGACTATCTTTACAGCTGTGCGGAGACACACAAACTTTACCAGCTCCTACTCCAGTACAAAGACAGGTGAGATCTGACCTGCTTACCAGTTTGTGCCCGTCACTGTTTTAGCAAAAATTTTTTGGGGGGGTCCAGCGATAATGCAGAGTTCTTGTGGAGGCTGGCAAGAGTGTCCCGTGACGTGTCCGAGCTGCCCGACACCCAGGAGGGACGGAAGAAGCAGCTGATGTATGAGGCCTTTGAATATGCGAAAAAATCCTTGGAGAAAGATGACAAGTGTTTCGCAGCACACAAAGTAAGACTTGGTCATGTTTGTCATGCTTTTTTTGGTTTGTTTTTGCTTTATTATGAAAGCCACACCACCACTGTACGATACACAATGTTATGGACAACCTGTGCTCTGTAATTGTTTATACACTAAGTTCAAATATGTTTTTTCTTTTTTTAAAACCACTGTACGATACACAATGTTATGGACAACCTGTGCTCTGTAATTGTTTATACACTAAGTTCAAATATGTTTTTTCTTTTTTTAAAACCACTGTACGATACACAATGTTATGGACAAACCTGTGCTCTGTAATTGTTTATACACTAAGTTCAAAGATGTTCTTTTTTTAAAACCACAGTGGTATGCAATATGTCTGAGTGATGTAGGGGAGTACGAGGGAGTCAAGGTTAAAATTGGTAATTCTTACGCAATCCGGGAACATCTGGAGGTGAGTTTGCCCACTGCCATACTGCCACGATTTTATATAAAATGTCATTCAGGGAATGTCAATTTCCTCCTAGAGAGCCCTCGAGCTCAATCCCAAAGATGCAACATCCTTGCACATTTTGGGTTACTGGTGAGTCTTGATCTTCGTTTCTTACTGTAACATATCATACAGTCTTGAGTTTATTGTGGACATTGCTTTAGTTTTGCAAAACATATTAAAATCAGCATATTGGTTGATGATGAGATCAGTCGGAACTTTTCTAAAGACAAAAAATACTTAGTTTGAGTAAAATAAAAAAATAAAAATATTATATAAACTATTAACATAGCATTGCTTTCTATTAAAAAAAATATTTGCAACAATTTAATGTCAATGTTTGGTTTCATAAAATGTAAGGCCTGAATTTACTAGCACAGTAATATTAGCTTGGCAGACTTATTTTTAGAAGTGAACAATTGACATGTAGGTCAAACTTGGAGGTGCCAAGTACAGTACCATGCTCTATGTCAGTGTCAAATTTGAAATCCCTTTGAACCCTTTCTTTCTCGTTAGGTGTTTCACTTTTTCTGAGCTGCCGTGGTATCAACGCAAGGTGGCGGCGGTTATTTTTGCATCACCTCCCACATCCACTTATGACGAGGTAAGATTTGTAGTTTTTTTTTTTTTTACTGTTGCAAGTTTAATTGACTGTCATTTCATTCAAGGCTTTGCAGTTCTTCCTGAAAGCTGAACAAGGTAAAAGAACATCGTTTGTTCGATATCCATCTTATGGTTTATGTACTAGTAGTACATAGACCTTGCTGGATATCAACGATATTCTTTCAATCGGCCGCTGCTGCAAATTGGCCGCCCCTTACTGTCATTTTCCTTTCCAAGTCGATCCCAACTTCTACAGTAAAAACCTCCTCATGCTGGGGAAGACCTACACGGCCATGAAGGATGATCAGAAAGCTCTGCTGTGGCTAAACAAAGCGAAAGATTACCCCCCGCGCACGCACGAAGACAAAGAGGTATTAAAAGATCTGGAGTTACTGTGTTACACACGAGGAAGACGCTTTGCGCCTGTGAACTCTTCTGTTCCGTTGTGTTCAGGTCCATAAAGAAGCCGTTGACCTGTTAAAGAAGTTCAGATGAACCTGGCATCATTTTGAGAATGTTCTGTAATTGTTAACATAGTTTTATGATTGGCCCTGGACGGAGAAATCACTCATCTCCTCGGGGGACCGCCCTCACCACTTGAAATAAAAGCAGAGTCATGGCAGGGAAGGGAGTCATTCACGTATTTATTTGTTTCTCATAAATCCATTTCTCTTCATTTCAAACGGCTGAAAGCTTGATTTAAAAATGAATCCTCTATACACCGGTAAAGGGCCATTCTGTACAGTGTAGTAGGTGTTTACAGTGTGTATCTACACGCGATATGTTACATGTCGGGATGACTTTCAGGTGGCCTGCGCTGCAGCTGGCTTGCCGCGAAGGCCGCCTGAAACACTCCCAAGTCTATTTCTGATATGAAACAAAAGGCATCGCAGATTTCCAAACACTGGAACTGCGGCTCTGCAATTTATTATAATATCTAAGTATGCTATCTGTCATTATCTTTGTACAATGAGTATTCACATACACAGTTTCGGATTCGCTTCGATTACAGGTTTGCGATCGAGAAAGGAAGCACAGTTTTCAAAGTCGGCTCCTTTTGCTACAATACGATACGTTTTCCTCCGTCATTTCATCCGTCCTGGGAAAAACAAATAATAAAAAAACAACAACCTAAAAACATCTTGATCCAACAAAAATTTCAGTCTGAATTTAAACCACCGACAAAAACGACCCCCCCCCCCCCCCCCAAAAAAAAGCACCGGCGTTGTTGGAGGTGAAGTGAGGATAAACGGTGGAATTCTGGGAAGCGAGGGGATGCTGGGCGAGCCCGCTGAAAAGTTGCAAAGTTCGCATGTCACTTTGGAGCCAACTGGACCGTTTGATTGCATCTCGGCATACCAAATGAGACATAAAATGTATGCAGGTGAAGGATTAACGGCTTGAAGGCCGGCCAAAAACAAAAACGCAGCGTTTAGATTCGCCAAAACAATCTTAACATCTACCCACTTAATACTTTTCGGTATTAAAAGGTCTGTGCTGCATGCATGCATAAAATGTTGACATGAAATGTTATTTTATTATTTTAGCGCTGCGTCTTTAGTTCTATAATTGAAAACACATTGTTGCTGGAATCGCAGAGCAAAAAATTTGACACCTCGGTTCTGTTCTAAACTATTAATGACTGTGTGGCGTGTCATCCCGCCCCGCTGCAGCTGAGGTGGAACATGTCACCGTGGACTTGCACACACACGACGACACTTTCAATAAGTCACCAGAAAGTCAGTGGGTACTTTCTACTGAGTTAATCAAGCATAAAAAATAAAAATAAAAATCACTCCCCTGTAAAATATTTAGTTAGCATATCAAAATAAAACATCCTGTACAATTCAGATGAACGATTTCAAGGGTGCAACCAATTTACTTTTAATTTATCCCGCCAACACAATTTCAGTTTGTTCACTGAACTGTACAGGTCATTCATTTATTGTATTTTTTTTTTTTTAAGCACACAAACATTTTACAGGCGATAGTGGCTTTTTCAATCCACTGCTTGATGAAAGCTGAATGAGAGGTTGTTGGTTTGAGGGATTTCAGGCACCAGAATCCAAACAACTACTACTTAAAAGCTCTATAGAACTAGAGCTTCAAAAAGAAAAAGAAAAGAAAAAAATAGATTGCGTTACACAATAAATCATGTCACGAAAGCCGCCAGGAGTCGGGCGAGTTCATTTACAAAAATAATAATCAAGTTTTCTGTATTTTTTTTTTTTTAAAGATAAGGAGGCTTGCATATTTCTTGATGGGGGCTCCATATATTAAAGGTCTGCTGAAATAAGATTGCGGCAAGAATGATGCTGCAAATTAAGATTTGGTTAAAACTGATAAAATAGCTTATATACATTTGGTGGTTATCTTGTGCAATTATTTGATTGATTTCGGTCGAACAATCAGTGATGAGGAGGAGGAAAAAACGTGGGAGGAGCGCTTCGTCTATTCTTGTCCGAATCCTTCCGTTTCCTCGATGGCGAAGAGGAGTTTCTCTTTGAGCTGATCAAAGCTTTTGTAAGGGGGCAAGTCCAGACGGTTGAAGCTGCAGGTAGACGAGAAGGGACCCGACGTTAAGTAGATGTACAATAATGTTGAATCCATTCATGAGCCAGTGGAATCAATAAAGTTGAAGACCGCAAATGATTAATTATTCGCTACAAATGTATCTCTGTTCATGAATGTATGCTAGTGACAATTTTTTGGGGTATATAGTCTCTATATCACTAAGACTATGTTCAGACTAGTGATGCACCGAATTAAAAAAAATAATAATAATAATCAAGCCGAAAGAGGATGTTGTGGTGATGCAAGCAAAACAACTAAACAAAACCAAAAAACGCTGCAAGCAAGTGTCTGTTTCAATTCAACACCAACCGGCGGGCATGCAAACTACTGTACATTGACTATTAAGTGCAATTGCACCGCCAGAAAATGCTCAGTTGCTTACCCCGCGTTTGGTGTTTAGTGTACCAATCGCCAACATGTGTCTGATGTCTGTGGTGTGGACGCATTTCAATTTATATTGTGCTTTGGTAAAATGCCCATGCTAAATAGTTTATAATATTATAATTGTAATTAATTATAATAGATGCAATGAAAAAAAAAAAAAGGTAATATTTTTTCGGTTTTCGGCCAAGCATTCCTCATTTTCGGTTTTCGGTTTCAGCCAAAAATTTTCATTTCGGTACATCCCTAGTTCAGACTGCAAGCAAATGCGACCCGAATCAGATTTTCAGTACTTGCGACAGCGGCCTCTTGTGGCCGTTTTATAATCAGGAACTAGAACTCGGAAGAACAGAAAATTGCCATTGATTTGATGCAATTTTAAGGGAAAATTATTATTTTTTAATTATCTGTCATTGTTTTTCTTTGACATTGATATTGGTACTTTGTATCATTTTCTGTGACTACTTGTACTGGTATTGGCCTGAAGAAAAAAAAAAGTGGTATCAAACATCCACTACATATGAGGTTGTAATATACCCTCAACAACAAAAAATGACAAGAGCCTTGCACTCACCACGTGTGGCTCCTGGGAAGCCATGTTTCCTTACCAACCTTCTCAATGCAGAATTTCTGAGGCCCGTTACTTCCTGTAGTGAAAAACAAGGTCAAGCGTGCAAGGGGGCAGAAAAGTAATAACAGAACAAGATGTTTGAAGTCTTTGCGTGGCCCGGCTAACCCATGAGCTCAGCGAAGCCGCCCAGAGGAAGCCTGCAGGTTCCGGTGACGAACTGCATGAGGCGCAGACGCACTTCGTTGTCCACTTCTTTCACGAGCTGCAAGGGAGGAAGGAAGGGATGACATCATGACACATACCCAACATTTGTTCACATTCCCCAAGTTAGTGACTCCTGGAATTTGGGGGGGGGGGGGGGGGGTTTAAAGCCCATTCTAAATTAAAAAAACAAAAAACAAACAAAAAACAATACATTGTTTCAATTTGTACTCTAAGAAAAAGGAGTGCAACTCCGACTACTAAATTTTATTCACATGCTATCCATGTGATAAATAGAAGTACAGTAAAGCAATAGCTTTTTAGGGACTTTTTTGGGTGCCTGAAGAAGAGGTGTAGAAATACTTCTGGACAAACAAGCGAAGACATTTGCTTGAGGTGGAATGATATTGTGTATCCAGCTTAGGTTTTATAGCCCGCCATATATTTCGTATTAGAAAAATATGCTTCTCCGCATCTGGATGGCATATGTGGGAGTACTGGTATACACAACAGTACCTGCCAGAACCAGATGATTTGTTTACTGTTCCTGGTATAGTGGCGATACACTGTGTTCCTCTGCCAGTCCTGTAAGTCCACCTCTTGCATGCCACACAGCATGACCTGGACAACACACACATTGACAAAATTGTTGGTATCCCAGTTAATGAAAGGAAACCCCATAAAATGATCACAAAAATGACTTGAAACTGAGGTAAGGTAATAAATCAAAATTTACTGAAAATGAACCCACCAAAATCTGTTTTTGTTTTAATTTGATGGGCTACTGAATTGCCATTAAAAACTAACTAATGATGCCAGTCTCGAGATTTGCAGGCAACTAAATAGAGCAAACGACACACCACAGTCAGCAATCGTAATTCTGCTTACCTCCAACTCCTTTTCATCGAAATATTGGAGCCACTGCAGTGGAACCACCTCATTAAAACCATCCAAGAAAGCTTTGGTCTGACCTTCAACTCCACGGGAGAACCTCCACTCTGCCATTAAACTGCAAGCCACATTTAAATATGTCATGTATGCAAAATGATATCAAGAAGGTGCATTTCTGCTCAAAAAGCTGCCAGTGACAGAACCTGATGTACTCCTCCTTGTTCTCCTCAGTGACAAGGACGTTGGTGCCGTCGGGTTTGAGGTCATGGGATGTGATTTTGCCTAAGATCTCCATGTCCACTGAGAAATACATCTCCAGACCACACTCCTCAATGTTGTTGTCCCTAAGAAGACATTGTTGTATGTACAAATAAATAAAATACAGTAACAACTAACATGTAGAGTAATAGCACACTATCTTTGCTCCTGTGGTGACAAAATATTCACCTGATCCATATAAGTGAATTATAGAACTCTGGGTCGATGGACTCCAAATCTTTGAGGATGAGCTTCTTATTGAGCATACGTTTGTAGAAAGGCAGGGAGAAGCCTGTGTCGATGAACTTTCCATGAAAAAGTGCCTAAAGGACGAGAGACAAAATAGATTCAATAGAACAGACTGTGCCTGTATTAGCCTAAACGCTTAGCTTAATTGCATTCTGAGTGTCGCTTGTCTGTAGGTGCCCTGCAACCGACTATTGTTTTTGACAAATTCAGAGCATGGCTTGTCATTGCTACAATCTGGTCTAACCAGCCTGAACACATCTTGTTCTGTGTTAGCACTAGTTGACTGCGCAGTACAGTAGCATAATGTGGATTGCTTGCACATACTGGAATGAGTGGTCCATAAATACTCTTCACAACGAGAGATTTAAGACCCTTCTGTCAACAGACCGCTAAAATGAGTGATGTGCAAAGCCAATGGCAATGACGTGATCAGTACTCCCCAGTAAAACAAATACATAAATTCATAGCTGCTTAAATGATGGCACAGTAGAGACAGAAAAATAAAATATTCATTGGTTGTACTCCATATCCTCATTACAAAAAAGCAGACGAGTTCCGCATGAAAACTGGTGTCCATAAATCCTCTCGATATGAAGTTATTTTAAACTCTGGCTGCCATAAACAAATTCGATTTTTGTCTGCTGGCAATGTTTTTAGTTATTTACAAATGATTAGCAAAAAAAGATATACTTTTTATTTTTATTTGAATTGTACATTTCAAGGGGAATAATTTCAGTTTGATGTTTGTTAAATAAAGTGGACTATTTCCAACTTGCCACAAGCTTCAACACAAATATAATCAGCGTGCTTTCATGGAAAACTACACTAATGTGAGAACATTTACTGCTGTGAGGCTGAAATTCTGAAGATTGATTATCAAAAATAATTATGGATTTGATAAAAGATTAGTTGTCAATTAATCATTGCGCCTCTACATTACAGTAAAATGATACAAAACAAAAGTAAATATGTATACTATCAAAACACTTGTCAACTCTGTATTGTAAGCCATTAATATTGCAGTAAGAGGGATTCTGCGAGCATACCATTGCAATAAATCTGCCTATGAAGCAGAAATATGAGAGGTGGTCTGGGTTGATAGCAGAAGCTGGGTTGATCTGCAGGCAGTAGTTGCTCTTGCCAGCGTACTCAAACAGACAGTACATGGGGTTCAGCACCTCATGCGACAACAAGAAGAACCACTCCCTGATGAGAAAGAAAAGGACCAGACGGGAAATTAGGGAAGAGACACAAGTTTCAATAATGGAGCTGTGCATTTTCATGTACTACCGAGCTAAGCCTCCATAATCAAGACCCTCCTCGCCCCGGAAGATGACGTAAAGTCTCCGCCTCAGGTCGTAAGGTTTTAGAGCCATAATCTAAAACGCATACAGAAACAAAAACACACCATGAACAACTAGTAATGGTAATAGTCTGGGTATGTTATGACTGTGTATGCGCCGACGACAACACTGGAGAAGTACGTAGTACAACAATTCAATTACCTGCTGGAATGAGTCTTCAAACAACGTCTGTCTGGAGACGGTGATCTTCACATGGCTAGGGAGGGCATTCGACTGGGTACAAATAAAATAGGAACCGAAACCGCCATGAAGTTTTAAAAAGACCAGTTGAAAAATGAAGCACAAAAGAGACAAACCTGGCACAAGTAGCGAAAATGGGCTAGTTTCCACCGGAAGCTGCGCTCGTATGCAATTTGTGGACCTTTGGTGCTGAAAACACAAAAAGTCCAAAAGTGAAGCTGAGTAGCAGATTTGACTTTTTCAAAGACTAAAGGGACTGAACATGTGCCCAAGAGTTTCCTGGCTTTCCGTGTCTAGAGTCACTAAAAATGTATTCAGTGCAAATCACTGTCATGATGAACCTACAAATAAGATGTCGCTAACAAACATAGTCCATTAAACATTGACATTTTAGACTACAGTACATTTGCAACACATGCACAAGTAGTTTAATTAATTTTGTTATCGTACACAGAGGACTTTCCAGTGCGGGGGTCGCTAAATGTCGTCGTCCGGGTGTTATGATCTACGAAGTATCGAACACCTTCCCTTGTGTAGCGGATCTCCCAACCCTCAGGTAGAGGATCCTCATTCTGTAACCTGAAACACACACAAAAATGGTTTATACTTTATGTGTGAATCTATTAAATAATTTCAATTGCAATGTTTTGTTGTGCCTCTTAAGATGAACCAAACAATGTTTTAACAATTTGCTAATTGTAATTTCGTCACAGCTCACCCTTGGGTACGGGGGTCCTCCCACTGTGTTGTTTTTGTGTTGTGGTTGACGAAGTATACTCTGTCGTTGGAGTCCACACGCCTCTCTAGAGTGTTTAAAAAAAAAAAGAAAGAAGAAGAAGAAGAAGAAGTGAATAGTAACTTAAAAACAAGGGACACAAATGCATCTTGGTTTAGTAAACTGACACAAAAGATAAATGAAATAAATGTTACTGTTTCCTGTGACCTGTAAACGATAGCAATAACAGAGTGGAGAGAGAAGACTGCGACGGCAACAAATCACTGATATGAACTGCAAAATATTTTTAAGCTACATCTGTAACCATCAATAAAAGCCTCAACACATGCAATATGTCCAGCCTTTGAGTCAAACAGAATGTGAACTCACCCCAACCAGGAGGTAGCGGGCCGAGTGGATCGTTCTCAGCAGACATCATGGATGCCTAAAAACGAGGACCACCACTTTTAAACACTGAATCTCATGAAATAACATTTTTAAAAAAATGGCACAAAGTACAAAAAAAACCATTGAAGAAATAAATGTACTTTATGATGATGCTGTAAAGAAACCCATTGCTGGCACTTCTTAATACGTCCCTGCTTTGGCTGTCTTTTGATTAGTTTGCAAGATATCATTACAGGGATGAAAGAATTAGAAGTAGAAACTTTCCAAAAGCTAACCTGATAACGGCGAAAAGATTTGCTTTAACATTTCTTGAGTATATTTTGATTGGCTCAAGCAAGTAATGGGGTGCTAATATTCTTACAGAGTAGAGGTATCTCTGGTTAAACTGGTGCATAGCTCCCTGCAGCTGGCTGCGCTGACTCTGCCACTGCTCAAAATTCCGGACCGACTCCATTGTGGGACGCTGCCATGTGGTGGTGCGGGTATTATGGTCCACGTAATAGATCCTGCCCCGGTCATCGACGCGGCGCTCCCATCTAATAGACACACAAAAGGGGAAGAGAGTCATTTAAGAGATTTGTTTTCTATTGATTGAACCTTTTATGTCAAACATGCAGCACAAAAAACAAAAAAAAACGTGCCTTTATTAAGTTTTACTGACGCGTTTCATGCTGCCAACATAAATACCAATAGTCTTGTCACATCTGACCAAAGAAATTACAGACCACGTCACAGTGGACCAATGAGACTGCCCCAGTCAGCCCTCATACTGAATATTCATATCGGCCATGTGTGTAGTTCAGGGGTAAGCTTGGATGATAAAATATTTGACCTAAACTGGCCACATGTAAAGAGTGAAGCTTAAGAGCAAATATTGCTGAGGTTTGCCAGTGAATCCTGACAACGTGGAGCTGTGGCAAAAATCTATTCAACCTATAAGAGTTTGCCAACTGCCAAGGAAAATAAATGGCAAAATTATTGTTATATGCAAATGCACAGGAGTAACCTTGATGCTCATAATAACCATTATTCATGTCAAGTTGTCAACTTAAAAAAAAATGTGAATGTGAAGCCTGAGGCCACAAGAACTGGAATTTGAGGCAATTAAAGTACACGGGAAATTTTGAAATTATGATGAAGAGCAAAGAAATTCAAGCTCACCCTGGTGGTAGTGGCTGTGGTCTTTCCCAGGTAGTAGTTCTGGTGTTGTGGTCTACGTAATATGTTCTCCCATGTGGGTCTTTTCTCTGCTCCCACCTGTGAGACAATAATGTAATTAATGATAAAAGACCAGACTTGCCAAGTTTGGAAGAATTTTTCCTAAAAAGATTCTGAAAATAAAATAAATGGGATTATAATAATGTGACAATGGTATTTTTTTTATTTATTTTTTTACCCTGGTGGAAGAGGATCTGAGGTGCCAGCAGCTGCAGGGGCCTGCTGTCTGGGTTTGGGTCCATCTGCAGATGCTGCTGCAGCGCTGCTACTGCTTCCACTGTCAGCTGACATATTTGTTTCTCCCGGTGCTGGGGAGGTGGACACTGACGACAAGGCCTCGATGGCGGTGGCGCCCTGTGCTGTGGAAGTGCACGTGGATGAGGCGGCAGTCGCGGAGGCCTCAGCGGCAGTCGAGGTGGCTTCAGCGGCAACAGCGCCATCATTCGGCTTGGCAGCAGAAGACGAGGTTGAAGCCTGAGTAGGCGGCGGCTGAGATGTGCCATTTGGAGTCGTGTCGGAATCTGGCAGAAGGGCATCCGGAGTACAGTCCTCGTGGTTTTCTTCTTGAGGCAACACGTCACCTGTTGTATCAGATGACGACCCAATTTGTCAAAAACATTGAGGTTCCTATCATAATCTGCATTTTCTAATGCGATATGTCATTGGACAAACTCAAAAATGTATTTTTGCTTAAACAGATTGCCATTCTTCAATGGTTACACACTAAGGAATGCGTAACAAAGCTAAAATCCTATTTAAAATTTGAATTCACAAGAAATCAACTGTGGCTATTGCAAACTGTTAAGAAAATCTTATACTCACGAGTCCTACTCTCGGCATCACTGTCTGAGGGTTGGTGGCTTGGTGTGGAGTTGGGCGTGACGTCGCCATTGACGACGTGACCTAGGGCTGGGCTACAGGAACTGGAAGGCACCTGACTATTCAATCCATTAGAGGTTGAACAGGAAGCTGACCGCAGGCTTAAGTCTGTCCCATTGACTGTGCTACAAGTGGAAGCAAAATGACATTATCTGGTGAGGGCACTTATAAGCACCTTACACGTTTGTACCACAGATCATGAAAATCAATTGATATGAGAAAGACAGCTTTGACAAGATGGCAAGCTCTTTCATGAGCTTGCACCATTCTGTCACTACCAGCAATGCGCTCACAGCAAGACGGCACAAAACGTGCAATACCACTACCGGCTGAATTTGAACTTCTGCCATTTTAGAAGCATCACGTGTATGGGGTTGGGAATGTCAAATGTGAAAGATTTTATTGAAAAGCTTTTACCTGTTGGCAGCCCTTGAGGAAGAGGAAGAAGATTCTGCATTTTCATGGATGGCGTCACCATTCTGCTGGACTTCTGAAGAGGAGTGGAGGATGTTAACAGTAATTTGAAAGTAATACATTTGTGGCTGAAGTGTGCTGATGTGTTGACCCCAAAAAGATTTATGAGGGTTTTATCAGAACTGGAATAAACATGACATTAAAATGTGAGCTTATCTTGTTGGAAAGGATGCTTTCCCCCACTGGCCATGCCAAGAAACACTGGGATGCTTGTCACAATAAACGATATGTAATTATATCTTTATCAGACTATAATAAATGTGACAGTGTTTTTTTTTTTGCTTGCCCTTTCAGAAATATTTCACTACTGGGTCATGAAATCAGAATAGGCACCAAAAAGAAGCTGATCTTACTAGTTCCATTTTCTGTATTCCCATTGGTTAGTGGTGGCAGTTCCTCCTGATCACCGACAGTAAGCCCATCCAGGTAGACTGTCAGCTCCCCCGCAGGCACCAGGACGCCCTTGTGCTCCACACTCAGCTTCAGCACCTCCTTCACATTCTCCACTGTGGAGCAAACAACAAAATGAATGGGTTAAAAACAAAACAAGACAAGACGGAATAAACTCCTGTATGGTAAAAAAGAAGTGAACTTCTCATAGCGGTATTTGCTTCACATAACATGTTCAAGTGTTTGAAGGATTGTTTTTTTTTAATCTTACATTTGCTTTCATGCTGCTCCAAGGTTTCTATCAGGTCCAGTGAGGCTTTGCCCAGCAGAGCGTCGGCTTTCAGGGTGTGGTGACTCCATACTTTGAAGTCCACCTGGCTGTGCGGTGTTACATTCCTAACGGTTAAGAAACACGCCAGACGTATAGTTACACTTAAGCAGCAAACACCCCCCCCCCCAAGGGCTGAGTTATATAAGAAAAACACAAAGACTCCAAAAACGGTATGAGGGAGCAGAGACTGTAAATGTCTCTACAAACATTAAAAATAAAAAAATAAATCATGTGACATACTGTGTGGGAATATATGTAAATAAACAATATATGTTGCACATAAAATTGTAACACATATGTCTTATTAGTCACACGAGAAAATAAAAATGTGTTGTCTCTTACAGAGTAAGCCTTTCATCCCATTTCGGACTGGATGAGCTGTGAGACTTTGCTGTGCGACGCGACTCGCCCTCTGCTGTCACCTCCACGTAAATGGCAACTCCAAACAAGCTTTTCTTCCTCTTGATTTTGGCACAGGAAACTGAAGACACAGAAAATATTGAGTTTAGCAATTACACAGCACATTGTCCACGTTTTAAGCATCAGCCACTAGTATTAAAAAAAAAAAAATGCTGCAAATAAAATACTGTACTCCTGTAGTATTGGCAGTTTCAGGGTGAGCAGATAATGTTTTAAGATAAAAGGAATACAATGTCAGATATCAATTCACTACAGCTACATTTGGACATTCCAATTTACAAAGGGCACTGCTCGTTTTCCGAGAAATTGACTCGTCTTGACTGATCCAACTATTCTTGTGATTAGCCAAACGTCATCAAATAATATTTATCCAGTATTCTCACGTCCATCGTGTGATGTGTAATGCCAGCCAAGACATTGACACACCAATTATTCTTGTGACTTTCCACAATATTTTGGATCATTTCAACCCCATCAATCCCAATGTTACAAAATAAACCATCAACAGCCAGGCTTAGAGGAGAACAGTACATTGGAGCCACACGTCAGGAAAGAAGGGTGCAAATATACCCTTGGGTTTGGTGCCATCAAATCTTATGTAATGCCGTTTTTAATGCAACTTAAAACTAATATAATCTCGTACTACATATACCCTCATTTTATTAGGGCTGTCAGTTGATTACAATTTTTAATCAGAATTAATCAGATGATTTTCATAATTAACTCGTAATCAATTGCAAATTAATCGCACTATTCTAAATGTACAATATATTTTTCACGTTTTTCATACTCTCGTTAATTGACATAAAAGTGGACAAATATTGCTACCAAATACAAATGTGGTTGTATCTTCCAGTTCATTGATACAGTAATTTGATAGTTAACGGTTACGTTTAAAAGGAGTGTGAAACACTGGGTCATGGATTTGTGCTGAGGCAATTATCTGCCACTAGGTGGCATTAGTGTTACATGTTGGACGTTGGTGACAGGAACAGTACATTTTTATTTTCAAATGCAGGGAAAAATGGTACTCACAAGTCCCCACAAATACATATATTTTAGCACATTTATTATTGCTAAATTGAGTTATAATGACGTGTTTGCGCATTCAGTGAGTTTTAATGCTTTTTAATGACCCGCGGAAACCCTGATAGATACCGATAATCAGGCAGAATTGAGCATTTCCCCCTTTCGATTATAGTAAGCAAACGCCTATTTATTGGATGTCTGTAAAATATTATCCCGGCAGATTATCCAGTGGTGCTAATACAGTGGCATTAAGATAGTGTTTTCCTTCCAGACCTAAATAAAAAAAAAAACAGTAAGGGACAAAGGTTAAACCTGTTTAATATTTATAACCGCAAACCCTTATGTGTGTTGTCAGCAGCTAGTTTGGTTGAGTCAAGGACTCTGGTTGTTCCCTAATTGTTCTGTTTAATGTCACAATCACAAAGGCTCACACTATTACCGGACACAAATAGGGGAAACTGGTTGACTTGAGTGTAGTCTCCCAAGTCATTCACCACAATAAAAAAATATATCATTTTTTTCCACTGCAATGTATTATTGTTACCAAATAAGCTTACAGTTAAGCCTTGCTCCTTTAATTTCTCCAGCTACTATAAAACTTTCTTATTTGTGTGTTTCATCACTTGAGATTCAATATCTTATCATACTGCCTCTCACAGGTTATTCTTAGAACTACAGGAGGAGACAGCCGACTACATAGAATAAAGGTGAGTCAACTTTTACTAACCAGCCAGTATCTGCAGTGCAAGCAGATAAAATTGCCTTCAAAGGTTACTGAAAGTACCGGTGTCTATTTCATAACGTGATTTTTGAAACTGTTTTCACAGCGTATCCCGCCATATCTTCCTGAACAACAAGCAACTGTGTTTAGCAGAGTGAACGGTCCGACAGTTATTTGAACTTGAATGCATCATTTATTCGGATTCATGTTCATCGCTGTGAAATGTTGATTAGTGTTCGACTTGGGAGTAAACCAACACCGTAAAAGTCTTCGTCATTTGCATTCCAATGCCGCTGACATATTTGTACTCGACAGTCATGATAAATTTAGGCATTTGTGTTATCGCCACTAACTGAGTGTGCATTGTACTGTACATAATGTGGACTCACCAACTGCATGGAGCTGTGACGTTCCTCTGTAGTTATGGCTTGACTCTGCTCTGAGCGAGGCTGTGGCCATGTCCTCCACCACAGTGGGAAACCTTGAACCGACACACAGGTTTAGCATACTTTATAGAACTCGCACAATTACATCTTAAAATATATTGGAAATATTAGGAATTCGCTTTTTCTTTTATCTGCATTCACTTAAACCCAGGGTTGGGGAATCCAGGTCCAGAAAGTAAAAATCCTGTAACAGTTTGGCTTTAACCACAGGTGCTTCTATTCAACAGGTGGAGATGAGCTCTTTTACCTGCCAGTTGAGTCGAAGCACCTGAAGCTAAAGCCAATCTATACAGTAAAAATATCAAACTATTCTGCAAAGACAACATTCATTTACTGAAACAGTGGCGCCTTCAAAGTCGAACAAACAAACTGCGGTCACCGTAAAACATGTATTAAATGCACAGTAAGCAAAATGATCAAAAGTGTAATTGTCATACGATTATAAAAATATTCATCTTGTTTACGCAAACTAAATGAAAAATTATTCTCCTCTGGTTTTAAAATAGGAAAAAATATTTGTTGACAAACTCCTATTATTTCAAAATTCTGCTTGATCAAATACCAATACTGTTCTGAGCAGTGAGACAAGTTCCTACATCGCAATTTCCAGTTCTATTTCATAACACTTTTTGCTATTATTGGTACGAACCTATTCTTGCTTCAGAAAAAACAACAACACAAATAGAGGAAAAAAACTAACTAAATCGAATAAATTTATTGAGATGCTCACATTTTCCATGACAAAATGCAAGATGACTGTTCAACCAAAAGTTTTTGACTCTTGGAAGGTTCCACTGTAAAACACATTGGGGGATGTGGATATCAATAACATTTAATCAGGTCGGCATTGCAAATGAGAATCAGTACTTGATTGCTTTACCTGGATAAATACAATTTAACTAAATAAAATGTATTTGTCCTACATTCCTTAACCTCTATACTGTTGGGATAGGATACATTGATAAACTTACAGATCGCCTGTGTTACTCTATACTCCAGTTTAGCCCACTCCGTGTCCCATGGTCTGAAAGAAAAAAAAAAAAAGTATTTTAAATTACAACATCCAACGTAGAACAAAATGGCTCAAGTCTGCTCTGTGAATAATATATTTTTTTTTTTACGTATGCCTCACAGACTGGTACACCTACCTACGATGGACCGCTTTAGCTACTTGAGAGAAAATTCAAGCCCGTTGATATATATTTGTAATTTTGTATTATGTTAGCAAAATGTATTTTATATTATCCATCTTTATCGGTGTCGGACGCGTAAATAATCTATTTATTCCACTTTGGGGAAAAAATGAACTGTGAATACTTACCGGATGCACTGTACAATGAAGCTAGGGTGATTACTTATCAGCTTTTTTTCCCCTGCATGTTTAAGAATTTAAGTGGTAGAACAATGAGCCTGTACATTGTGTACAAGTCAGTGCATCATTAAAAAGCTGTAAATGACGGTTACGTAAACGTGTTGGACAGCTGATCAGCTGATAGTATATTTCCATGGGTTAGGCTTTCAGTTGCATTGCTAATTAAATGTGTCTTGCAGAATTTGAGGCAAATGGAATCATTTTACTTAACTACACCCAGTGAAGAAGAAGAAGAAGAAAAATATGATGACAGCTATTGGCGCTACAGACACATAGACATCTGCTGGGGCAACACCAGCAGACAGGATTATTCTAATTCTACCATAAATTTCTTACTATTAACTGCAACTTTTTCCCCCAGCAGATTTCCCTGATACTAGGAGGATCATATTCTCATCTAGTCTTAGCTCCTCTTTAACTCACCAAATTCACTTTTATTGTTATTGTTGGTCGTTACCTGCTGCTGAGCACAGATGATGTCACCTTTAGTCGACAACAAGTAGCAACATTAGTTTTTAAAAGGTATTCATTTTGTTCATGAAAAATAATTAAGTTGTCACATTAATTATAGACCAAATATTATCTTCTTACTGTTAAAAATGGCTGAATGAGCCAAGTATCCCTTTAAGTAAATTACAGAGCATAAGGTTTACAAAGTAAGAGGTTGTTAAATCTGTACTTGTATATCAGTCTTTTTTTAAATACACAAGTACTGTATCTTCATTTTTTTCTGAAGTAGAGTGTGCCACATCTCTATGTCAGTACCATTGCCATAAAATGGAATTAAAGCAAGACAAAACAAAAACAGGTTGTTTCAATCTAACCAACTGGATTGCTACTCAAACAGCATGTCTGCCCTTGTGTTCATTTGTTGTGTCATTACTCAGCTAGAAAAAAGGCCGATTTAAACCATCGGCCCCTCTTATTATCTGGTCTTGCTCAGAAACAGAATCCCAATGTTGGTTTTAGAAGTGTAACAGCTTGGTGAGATATCAAAACAATGACGTTAACATCACTTGCTATCTTTGGACAATCGACTGTCTTTGCTTGTGTTATCTCAAGTTTACCGCAAAAAAAAGCTCATTTTACAAGACGTGGTGTGGTTCACTGCGAATCTTAAACCAATGTTTGAACTACAACGGTCACATTTGTATCTGTCAGATGAGGCTTGCTAACGATATGATCATGTTCGGCAGCCAAAAGCTAAAGTCACCTAGCCTAGCTAGCCCGCTAACTGTCAGGTTAGCTACAAAGCTAGGTAGCGTTGCAAGAAAACACTTTCATTACGGTTCTATCCGTCTGAACGACTGCCCCACTCGGTTGTATCAAAACATATGTACCCGACTTACATACCGGCTAGCACACAAGGCTTCCAACATTACTCACAGAGCCGAGTCAGCTAGCCGGCTCTGATAGCAAACTTTAGCAGCATTTGCTAATCGTCCGCCATCGTAGACAACTGTTTTTAGGAGGTGTGAGAAATATTTGACCCAACGTCATTTAGTCATGACGATTCCATCGTGTGCTGTAGCGTTTGTCAATACCTTATCCGTTCGCCTCTCCTTTCCCACGGGCTGTGACGGCGTCAGTGGGTCGGTCAGTCCTGTTAAGGGTAAAGGCCTCCAATCTTGTACGGTTCTTTCGCCATCCCCGTACACAAACCACTAAGCAGGACGGGAGAGAGAGGAAAAAAAACCGCACACACACTCAGCGGCGACGGGCGCCCCCCCCCCCCCCCCCAAAAAAACAAAATTGCTGCGTAATAAAGGGACAGACGAAGAACTCGGAACCGGTACCTTTACGGTATGTTTATGCACGAGATTGCATAAACTCAAGGATTTCCCCCGTGCTCGTCATAAGTGAACCGTGTGCTTGTTGTGTGTGCGGGGTGTTAAGAGTGCATAACCCAAACAACCTTGCAACTATTTATCATTGTAAACATTGGCATTTTGAGCTTTTATTCCTTACCTATGCTATCCAGCCTGAATAAATGCACTCCTTATTATGATGCTCTTTGTCTCAGGCAAAACTGCACTAGTGGACTTCTTGTTTTACTTACGGGTAGCTCAGGGGTCAGCAACCTGTAGAGTCAAAAAAAAGAAAAGAAAAGAAGAAGCCATTTTAGACCAAATAAATAACAAAATATCTGGAGCCGCAAAACCTTTGAACATTGTGTTGAACGAAACAGTGTGTTATTGTTAGTCTAATGTACTGAGGGTCCGAGATCCAATTAGAGCTGCACCATACCAGATAATATGCAGCATACAATAATTTGATATTCTTTTCCGTCAACCTCCCGTCTACCGTTTTGGGATTATTTATTTATTTTACAATTTTTAAGACATATTTTGGCCTACATTTTTTGACTTTTCTGCCTTTCTGTCAAATTTCTGACATTTTTTAGTTTTCTTCTTTCTTCTTCCATTTGTGGACATTTTATGGCTAATTTTTTTCAGCTTTTTTTTTTTGCTATAAATTTTCTGATATGTTTGGCAATTTTGTACACATTTAGTGGTAATTTTTGAGATTTCTTCTTTTGTTTTTGGACATTTTATAGTTACTTTTTAAACGTTTTCTTTTCTGACTTTTTTGGTTGGCAATTTTTGGATACATTATATGGTAATTTTCGGGATTTCTTTCTTTTGTTTTTGGACATTTCATAGTTACTCTTTGAATGTTTTCTTTTCTGTCTTCTTTTTTTTCCAATTCCAAAAACATTTATGGTAAGTTTCTGCTTTTCTCCTTTGTTTTTTGTGTGTGGACATTTTATGGTTAGCTTTGAACATTTTCTTCTGTTTAAAACAACAAACAAAACAACAACAACAACAATTGTGTACATAATATGGTCACTTCACTGAAGTCACTTTTTTTCTACTACTACTGACTAGAGTTATCTTACTAGGACTAAGCAATAGAATGACAAGGGCGTACTAGTAAAAAACAAAACAAAATACTGTGTCTCCCTTGTAATGTCCCCCCCACCACTATTACTGTCACTCGTCCCACTAGTATGCAGTTAAGCCTTACTAGTTAACTACTGTGCTGCATTAGTAAAGTTGCATCTGTGCGCTACTAGTACTACGAGTAAAGTTCTAAATGTTAACTAGTAGAGTTTTACAATGTTACGAGTCATCTTCAGTTGTCAACTACTACCGTTTTTCTTTCACTAGTAATATGTTGACACCCTACTAGTTCTCCAGATTGTGTGACCTTAACCTGAACACAAAAGATATTGAATAAACACTCAAACGTCTTCATGGAATGCCTGCCTAATAAGGGGACAGAAGAGTATGTTTATGCACCATGCACTAGACTGCATAAACTAATGGATTTTTCCCGTGCTCACGACAAGTAAACAGTGTGTGTGCGTGCGTGCACGTGTCAGTGCACTACCCAGACCCACTTGCAGCTACTTGTCAGTGTAAACATCAAAGCATATGGGTACATTTTGTTTCCCCAGTTTTCGATTTGTGAATACAACCACAATCATTGGATAAATATTTTCAGGTTTTCCAAAATGCTGTTTCTGTTATTGAGCTATGAAAGAGAAAATAAATCTGGAGGTCATCAGTATATGAGTGATAGAAGAAAAGCTGGCATCGCTAAAAGGAAGCAGTTTCAGTTGACTTGAAAAAAGTAGCACGAATAGCCATTCCAAATGTGAATGTTTGGTTGTGCAAGAATTTGAATGATCACCTTCCTGGAACCGTGTACGGATCCTTTCAAAAACGCGACTGTTCATTATTATTTTTGTATTATTTGGAGATGGTGGCAGGTGAAATGTACGACACCTCGCCAAAAGATTTGTTTTCGCACTTAAACTCGCACCTCCAAAACATTCGCCTGTGTTTATGGTGTCAAGTATTTGACACTCAGTATATTCGTGTCACATATGTTTATGTTTCCAGAGATCCACATATGGGAATAACCACATATGTTTAGCTTCAGACATATTTGGATGATGAGTTTTTCAGATTTTGCGTATGTAAATCCCAAGAAGATGCAACCGTCATAAGCGATATGTTTATAAAATGTAGAGGGCGTAGAAAATTAAGATCCATTAGAGTGTTAAATGTGGACCCAATTCTTGATATGCAATGAAAATAAATGCCATAAAACTGACTTGAGGTGGAATATCTGTTGCTAGGCAACAAAAAATAAATAAATCAAGATGGGCTCATTAATTGGTCCTGCCAAAAATAATTTTTCATTTATTTGGAGTCAGGGCCTAAAGAAATATTGAAACAATAGAAGCATGCAATTTAGCAAATGACCAAGTACATTAAGTATAACTTCACGGTAAAATGTTTATATATTGTGAGCTGCCTGATGACCTCAGCCGTGATTATGATTCATGAGTGGGTTCACATACTGTCAAGTTTTCAGACAACCTCGCATGAAAGGCGAGGGACTGAATAATAAATGACCTCGTTTCTCATGATCTGCACAAAATCTGCTTGATACATTGGGGTCACGTCTTGGTATTGCGTGACTTGGCTGAAATCATTGTTATGCAAAAGAATGCATACTATTTTATTGTGTATTTTGCTTTCTGTAGCACTAAAAAAAGAGGACCAGCCTCAACAACGGATGTTTAGAGAAGAAAGAAGAAAAGTACTTGGGGAATGAACTCTGTTGTAAATAGCGATTCCACTAGATGGCGACAAAGCTATACTTTTATTGCCGTAGCGCGAGCACAACACAGCAAATGTTTTAAGTGCATAAAAGCGGATAGTTTCCCCCAAAAAATATGCAAATTCACATGTGCTGAATAACAAATATGAGGCGGGTCACTGTATACATTTTGGATTGTTTTGTTCAGTTCATCCTTCCATCCATTTTCTATTTTGCTTTTCCACCCCGAACCTTAAAAGCGGCAGGCACGCTAACCACCTGCCTGGCAAGTTATTAGTTTCTGCTCAGTTCAATTCACTTCAAGAAAAATGTTAAATTAGTTTGGCGCGCATGATTATGTATTCTGCCAGCTTGTTTCGTGTTCCTTTCTAAAATGTTTTGTTCCTTGGTTGCCTTCATGTGTTTCCCACCTGTTCTTTGTTATTCTGCTTGTTGTAATGCATTTTCTCTCCATCACCTGTCAAATACAGTAAATCTTTTCCAGTTGTTGCCACGAGTGATATTCACGGGTGACACCATTGCAGAATGTTATCCAATTTCACTTAATTTGTCCCAAAAATGTATGAATATAATATACCTTGCTTTAATCCTGTGCATCCACCTGTTGCCATACATACAACAGATGAAGTCATGGCTTCCGTCAAGTATAAGCGAAGTGCGCATCTCGACTGCACGTTGCATTATGGGTAGCGGCGTGGTGCATTGTGGGTAGGCTAAACTACCATACGGTCATTGAAAATAAATTGGAATTTCAACCGCTGGAAAGTTGCTGTTTTTTTTATTTAATGTATTTTAAACATGCATAGCATGTGGTTTACTGACTTCGGGGGTTGACTCACCACTCACTCTAATCTCCGCCATTCAAATGACGGTTAGTTGGTAGCCTCGCTTTTTTTCTTTGTTTTTTTCTTCACGCATGCGCAAACGTAACGCGCAATTCGCTTATATTGTATCAACTTATTGTTCAATTAAACAGACCCAAATTTCACGCTGGTTTCGGCCCGATGCCAGAAATACATTTCATTACATTTTGTTCTACAACAACAGAGAGAGAAAAAAACCACAATATAGTACCTTTTTTTCATAGCTGTATTTAAATCGCTTACATAACCATACAATCTCAGCAGTTTCATTCATAGACGCTACGGAAAGTACAGCATTTTTGGGTGTCCTAGTACTTTGTAAGCCCCCTGTAGTCTGCAATATAATACTGTGCATGTGTGTGTGTATACATACACAAACATAAAAGCTGCAGTGACAGTGTATTCGCGGTGTCACAAACTGATAATACATTTAAGACTGATAGAAAGGAAACAATCAAATTACATAATGAATCTGAAAACACTAAGGTAGCAGACTGATATCTACATTAGCAAGATAGCATACAAACAGTTGTCCACTTAAATGCTGCATTGGAAATTATATTTTATCTGGCCCCCCCTCAGTCAAAGGCCTTTTAGAATCGCCATTACTTTTCTCCCCTTTATGGCGCCGCTGTATACAATATCGGAAAATAATCAATTTTAACAAAAGCACGCAAACACACACACAAATACTGATGATAGTATTGAAAATCCATCGAATGCTGTGCAAACTTTTGACTTTCAAAAAAGGTTATGTAAAGTCCTCCATCGAATCAACTCCAAGTTGTGTCTGCATATGTCCGATTTTGGTCAATCTATATACAGCATGCATACATTATTTTATGTATTTTTACAGTGCGTATTTATCCTTCTGCAGAAGCAGATGGCTTTGAAGAAGTGGCAGTGGCACGCGGAACACGGCTCACAGCAGCCCTGATGGGGCAGACAGCTTTGTCCCAGCTGGGAACATGCGGTGGAAGCAGGTTTCGGTGCCGCCTTGGTTGGGGATTCCTTCAAAGCAGGAATGCTTTTAGGCCTCTGAAAAGAAAAAGAAAAAACAAACATTGGTGAAAAGTAGGCATAAACAATTATCTTTTAGAAAGTCAAAAATAGGATCTCTCCGTATAGCACGGGTGTCAAACTTAAGGCCCTGGGGCCAAATTTGGCCCACCACATCATTTTACGAGGCCCACTACAGTGCGGTTTTCCTTTTTATGAGCTTATATTTTGTTTTCAAACCTTTAAAAAAATTAATTGAACAACAACAGGATTTGACTTTTGCATTTTAAAAGTATTTATCTGTCATTTAGAGTCAAGTCATCTTTATTTATATAATTTATTTATATTATACTATATTCTACTAATATAGATTTTTCTAAATATGAACAAGATGGACGTCAACCGGCAACAACGAATGGATAACAATGAAAATAAAATAATGGTGATAATATAATAATAACAATAATCCATCCATCCATTTCCTGAACCGCTTATAACGATAATAATAATAATAATAATAATAATAATAATGAATCCCAACTTGCCATCATGAGAAGCTTCTGCTGTTCATACTGCTCTCTTCTTGCAAACAGTGTTCTATATCTGTTTGGGATGTTGCCTAGTGAGAGAAAACACAACATGGTTAATCGATCTAATCCTTGGATATGCTGTATCTAGAAATACACTTTCATCAAAATGCAATTTTTACCCTACGGGCATGTGAATTTATGAGCACAACATATATATATATATATATATATATATACAGGTTAATTATGCAACATGCGTCATCCCCTTTAATTAAGAGCATTGCATTGTTCAGCCTGCCACTAAACATTGCTGGCGAGAAGGGATGAACACTTCACTTCAGTCAATTCCTTCTGCGGTCACTAGAGGGCCTCGTTGGGATTACAGTATAAACGCTCGCTCCCTTGGAAGGGTCGAACAGACACAAAAGGTTCACTCTAACGACCATGTCAGTCAAAACAAGAGCAACCAGATGGTGCAGACCTGCGCCAGTGCAAAACTGTTAACATTTGCGGCAGGTGTGTTCAGACACGAATCACTGGCCACGTCCATGTGCGCGCGCGCGCGCGCGCACGTGTTTGTATTACCGATTTCCAGAAAACTTTGTGGGAATAAACCAAAGCACACGGTGAAAGCATTCAAACTCAACATGGGCAGGCTGGATTCGAACCCTCATCCTCACAACTGTGAATTAAACAATACACCAATTGCAATCTAATAAAATATCTTCATAGGAATAATTAAAATCACCTTTCGGAATGGAAGTTGGCAAAATAAGCCTCATTTTAATCCATACCAGCTGTACGGCGCCCTGCTTTATAACCTTCCATTAAAAATCATCACTGAAAAGCTCCAGTGCAACGTTTATTGCGGAAGGCTGCATTAGTTTAATGATGGCGAATCCAATAAAATTGTTGCGTTAACGCCAAACCACACGCATGCAAGTCCGTTTGTACCCATAAAATGCTAAAGAAACGTACAACAGTCTGACATTGGACAGGTCATCCAAAGCAAATGTGAAAATCTGCGCTACAGCCAACATGAAGCCTATATGGATGGACGATAATCCTTTGCCGTGTCAGGTAAAGATTTTACACATGTGCAAATAATCACAAGTGCATTGACGTGCAGGCATGCATAATGAACTCCTCTGCAATCAGTTACGTTGCTGGAGCAGAAAAACGGTTCTGGAATGAAAATGCATACAGATCCACTAATCTTTGTGCCCAAGCAACTCAACAGGAGAAATCATGAAATCTGTCCTGTACAGTGATTACATTAGATTTCCCTTGTTAAAGATTATTTTATATAAAAGCAAAATGCAGATATTATTAAGGAGTAGACTTTAAACCGATCTGAATGGCTGGATCGGGCGATATTTTGCATGTTATGCAAAATTGGTGATTGGCTAAAATGGCTTAACTCATTCACTGCCATAAATCCCCGCCCCCCCCAAATTTTTTTTTTAGAGGAAACAGGCAATTAATTTTTTTATTGTAATTAATCGTATGGCTTCACTAGTTAACTCACGATTAATTTAAAAATGTTATATCTGTTCTAAATGTACAATGAAAAAAAAAATCTAGGTTTTTCATACTCTTGTTAACAAAAGTGATTTTTTTTTTTTTAACTAATAGAAATAAGTTCAAAATAATTTTCGACGTTTATAGCCGTCAATGGCAGCGAATGAATTAAAAAATAAAAGAAGAAAAGATTATAAAAAATTTGGGGCGTAAATTAATCACATGACTTTACTAGTTAACTCACGATTAATCACAAATTGACAGTGAATGAGTTCATTTGCATGATGGATCAATGCCTTTGATCAGCTTCGCGAAATAAGACATTATATCGCCGCTGCTACGTGAAAAACACTTACACGTACGTTTTTGGGATGTCTGCATTCAGTTTCATCCCCAAAACATAAAAAAAAAAAAGTTAAAAATTACAAGGTGGTTCAAACGTACAAATATGAGATTTGGTTCCATGAATAAAATGCTCACAAATAGTGAAGACCCACGTATAATTGATGCCAATCGAAATGTATGGGGAGAAAATATGTAAAAAAGGCCGATATGTTTTTTTTTAAATATAACATATCGTCACTGCAATGTGAAAAACATTTATGTACACTACCCCCACCCCTTGTTTTTCTTATTTATAGATTTTTACGTTTTTGGGACGTCAGCATTCAGTTTCATCCCCAAAACATAAAAAATTAAATAAAAATAAAAACGACACAAGTGTCTTTCACATAGCAGCAACGATATGTTTAACAGCCTTTTTCTAAAAAAAAATAAAAACATCTTTTTCCCTCCATACATTTAAACCGGCCTCAATTGTTGGGTTTTCACAATTTGTGAGCATTTTATTCATGTAACCAAATCTCATATTTCTACGTTTGAACTATTAACTATACCTTTAACACTTTTGTTACTTAATATTTCAGCTACTTTTATCGTCTAATTGATTTCAGCTGCTTATCCAGCTACATCACCAAAAATATGAGAATGTGCTCTCAGTATGATGCAGTGCAGTTGCCTGCCTTTGCAAGTCAAAACCACAATCGTAAACACATTGTAAAATTGACTTTTATACCGCATGTTATTTTGGTTTCAATGTAAATTCGATCTTGTTTTCATTAGTGGCTTCTCCAGATCATTAGTGGGTTAACTTTCCTGTCCGACACCCATTATTGTTTTACAAAATAACTTCAAGGGCCACATTAAAGATAAATGTTATATTTCAAGAGAAATGATGGGTTACATCGTTTTGAGGCTTTTAATAACAACTCCTCCGAGGTTTTGATTCTAGAATTGCAGGGTGACCAGTTAACTCATTCACTGCCATTGACGGCTATAGACGTCAAAAATTCATTTGAACTATTTCTTTTTTTTTTCATTTGAACTATTTCTATTTGCTTAACATTTTTCCCCCCACTTTTGTTAACAAGAGCATGAAAAGCTAGAAAAAAAGATTTAGAGCAGATATAAAATTTGTGATTAATCGTGAGTTAACTATTGAAGTCATGCGATTAATTACAATAAAAAAAATGTAATAATAATAATTAATTAATAATCTTTCCTTGTCTAGGTTTTCATACTCTCGATAACAAAAGTGGGGAAAAAATGTTAAACTAATAGAAATAGTTCAAATGAATTTTTGATGTTTATAGGCGTTAGTCAATGGCAGTGAATGAGTTAAATGTTTTTTAAGGCCATATTTGGCTGCTTAAGAAAACACAATATTTAATTCTCAGCTACACTTCATTTACTTGTATTAATAACACTTCACTCTATCAAATCAAACAAAACTAAACATCCGGCTTGTGGCGCCGTCTCACCTGCCCTCCTGGAGATCTTTGTGAAATCGTTGCTGCCGCTTTGGAGATCGTTGCTGGTGAGAAATCCTCCGCTGACAAAGGCCAGATGAAGAACACATAAACACAACACTGACAGCTTCATCCTGACTGCAACCAGCTTCCTTGGCTTTGTTGTCACAAGGTACCACTTGAGAGGATTAAAATAAATAAATAAAATAAAAGCCAAAAAAGGGTATCCTGGCCTGCTTGCCAGAGGTTCAGTCTCGCTTTGTCTGTGTGTCTCCCTGCACTCGGACTTATTTAAGAAGCAGGCAAACGCATGCAGTGTACCCGCCCCCCTTTTGTCTTCACGCCTCTTAGCCGCTTTAGTATCATCGACCTATTAGATTTTCCGTTTTGACCCTCCAATACTTTCAACTTTTAACTCTGCACATGACAAAAATTGTTGGTTGGTTGAAAGAAAACTCCCCCAAGGTCAATAAATCATTTGAAATTGACGACATTAAAAAGATTGAAAATAATGACGTTCCAGTGACAATAGCTGCATGATAACAAACTGACGAGACAGCTGATACAAATGACCTCCAAAGAGTAATTAAAGGTGAACTCCAAGTTCAATGCACGGCAGTGTTAGATTGCACTATCATATTTTCTGCCAAAGTCGAAATCATGGGAGATGACCAACTGGGACAGCACGGTTGAAAGCAAGTAATTAAAAACGAGTTAAGACCGGAATTTTCTGCAGTGCGTATTTCCAAGCCCCAAAGCTTTGGGGAAATTTGGACAAATGAGACTTTTTTTGGCAAGACGCATCAAGTCTACGCCAAAACGAAGCAAATCAAGGAAAGAACATTGTCCTTCCTGTGAAACATGGAGGAGGCTCGGTTCTGTCCGGGGGCTGCTTTGCTACGTCTCGCGTCTTCAATCTGCGTAAGGCAAAATGAAATCAAGACTATCAATTAGGGGTGTGCAAAAAAATCCGATTCAAAATCGATTTTAAATGTCCCAAAATCGATTTAAAAAAATTATTTTATACAGTCTTGCCTTTGTGCTTTTATTTGCAGTGCTGTTCATGTTGTACCCGGTTTGGCCACTGAGGGGCAGTGTGGTTCCACGCGGTCCAATACACTGTTAAGTTGTAGCCACGTTAGAGAGTAGAAGGAAAATGTCACGATCAAGTTATTCCAATAAAAGTTGTTTTTTTTGCAGTGTGGAGCCGTTCTTTTGAGTGACAAAAGTGCCGTGAATAGCGTGCTAATTAGCATTAGCGAGTCAAACTGGAGTAGATCATTACAATTCCTTGCACATTTAAAGATTGAAGCAAAAATCCTTGTCAATCAAATCATTTTGACTCAAAAAATCGGTCTTAATCGAAAATTGACAGACCCAAAAATCGAAATCGAATCAAATCGTGAGACATTCAAAGATTCCCACCCTTACTATCAGCAATAGGCTGCGCCCAGTGTTGGAAAGTGTGGTCATGGGTCGTCCAACATAATATTGACCCCGCAAAATGGTCCAAGAACAAAATATCGGACTATTCTGAAGTGGCTTTCCATGAGCCATGGTTCAAACTCTATTACGGGAGCTGAAACGTGCCATCTTGAGAAGATACCCGTCAAACCTGAGACAACTACTGGGCCAGAATACATGATGACAGGAGCTGAAGTTTTAGTGGCGGCTACAGAAATGGTTTGATTGCAGTGATTGCCTGAAAGGGTTGTGCTACAAAAATATTGAGTAATGGATATCATTTTTTTCCAGGCCTGTTTCATTATTATTATTTTTTTTACATCAGATTTTTATTGGTTAATTTTGAGTCATTGTGTAATATTGATGAATACTTTTGTCTGCTTCGAGTCATTTAAATGGCAATAGTGGGTTTTCCTTTCATTAACAGAGGGTAGCAACAACTTGCTCGAACAGATTCCAAGCTTCTAGAAAAGGAGAAAAATGATTTCAGACTTTTTCGTTCCTCTTTGATGTGTTTGTGTGTTGTGGTTGTATACTAGATTGCATCATGCATCTTCTTGTAAGGCCCTTTCTGTGGTTGGCCCTATGCTGTGGAACAATCTGCCTCTCCACGTTCCAACTGCTCCGACAGTGGAGTGTTTTAAGTCTCGTCTTAAAACCCCATATTTATTCCTTGGCATTTAGTTCAGAGTGAATTGTGTGGTCCTCGGGGGTCTTTTCATATTTGTATTTATTTATTTAAATTGATCTGTTTTTAAATTATTTTTTAAAGTATTTATTTTACTTATTGCATTTTAGTATTTTATTGACTGTTTTTTATTTATTTAAATGTATTTGTTTTTAAATTATTTTTATGTATTTATTTTACTTATTGCATTTGAGTATTTTATTGACTGTGTTTTTTATTTATTTAAATGTATTTGTTTTTAAATAATTGTTTACGCATTTATTTTACTTTTTGCATTTTAGTATTTAATTGTCTGTTTTTTAAGTTATTTAAATTTATGTTTTTAAATTATTTTTTAATGCATTTATTTTACTTATTGCATTTCAGTATTTTATTGACTGTTTTATTATTTATTTAAATTGATTTGTTTTTAAATAATTTTTTACGCATTTATTTTACTTACTGCATTTTAGTATTTAATTGTCTGTTTTTTAAGTTATTTAAATTTATGTTTTTAAATTATTTTTTATGTATTTATTTTACTTATTGCATTTTAGTATTTTATTGACTGTTTTTAAAAATTTTGAGTGAATTTGGCTTAGAGGAGACATTTTACATGGTCGTGTGAGCACGTTTAAAAGAAACGGATAGTTTTGGCCCGGGGCCGAAACATAGAGAACTATGTCTGAAAGGAGACATTTTGTGTATTTTTTTTCAATTACAACTTCCAGGTGCTCTTCGACGTGATCATTAATCATCAACGAATCTTTTTGTGGCCAGGCAGCGGTTTGTCTCCCTCTGCGTCTCTTGTCTTGCGGATTCCAATTTGGTGGTTGTCTGCTGACGCCGTTCGCCGATATTGCCAAACGTGTGGCTAATCCAAACCCATTTGCGGTGTAACATTTGAACCGCCTACACTCTTATGTCCTGCCCTTTCCCACGGTTTTTCCTTTGTTGGTGTTGAGTATCAATGGCAAAAAAAATTGTTGAGGAAAAAGCAACGTTCCACTTCCAAGTCTCGTCGCACCTGCTGCATAGATTGACGCGGTACTGCTCTGTTGCAACAATTTTATACTTCAGTCGTAAATCTCGTGAGTTTAAACTTGAGTTTTCCGATAAGAAGCCAGTGGTTTTGTTGCGACATCTGCCAATGGCGGGTATGGATTCCACCGTTTACCGTTTGCGCCCCGCATCTAAAAATTATTATTATTATTTTTGTCATTATTTGATTTTATTTATTATTATACCGCCACCCACAAAAATGCCGCCACCCTCACCATGTAACCGAGTATGCGCTAAGTATGTGCTGTTAAGCTAATGCTAATCCGCGCATCCAACATAACTCAATATATCTCAGTTTAGACTTAATTTCACACTCGTATACGATTCGCTAACAGCGCCATAGATCATATAAATTCGCCCTGATGTAAATGAGGTTTAAGATGCTTCCCAGCCCTCACATCAAAAAAGTACTCATTATTAGATTGATATGTTTAATGACTTTATGGTTAGCAAGCCTTCCTTCATACAGTAATAATAATAATAACTAATGCTTTTACGACTGTAAAAAGCCATCAACCACTGAGTATAAAAAAAAATAATTATTGTTCTTATGTATTTAGTTCAGGGCTTTTTTTTTTCTTTTTCTTTTTTAATTATGCAACACAATGGAACCTTTAAAGTTCAATTCACTTGGTAATTCAAATGCCAGGAACTTATGCCCCTAAAGTCACATGAAATGTCAGCAAAACTCACAAGATCTCAGTGCAGTCAAATGGCCAAATGAATTTTGGCCATGTGTTTGACTTTTTGTAGATTCCAAAAAAAGAAAAAAAGAAAGCCACGTTGCGCAACATAAGCGGACAAACATCAACAATGGAGACGAACAAGGTATATTTCCTTCTCGGCATGCGGCCTTGGCTGCAAGTCAATCTTATTGACTCAGACTGATTGTGTTTATTTCCGTCATTTGTTGTACGGAATCAGCTCGGCACACTTGAGAACTCGGTTCACTACAACGGTTAGCTCGATTTTGACGGAATTTATATATAGCATTGCCCCCCACCCCACGAAGAGTTTCTCTAACCATGCGATGGCAGCGGCTGGACAAAGATCTGCCATTTTCAAGTGACAGTTTGACTTTGAATGAAATCTGTTTTAAATTGTGAACTTAATGTTCATGTCTTTTCAAAAGAGTTGATAGGATAACTTGTTGGTTATTTGCGTAAACATTTTTTATGTAATGTTTATTTTATGTGTCAAAGACTATTTTTTTTTTTTGGTCTTACCAAATAATATTAGCTCTGGTTAAATTGTATACTTGTTCGACGGTTCAGAATGTTAAAAAATTCATTAACTCATTCACTGCCATTGACGGCTATAGACGTCAAAAATTCATTTGAACTATTTCTATTAGTTTAACATTTTTTTCTACTTTTGTTAACAAGAGTATGAAAACCTAGACTTTTTTTTTTAAATATAGATATAAAATGTGATTAATTAAAAATTGTAATTGCTTGACGCGACTTAAAGATTATAAAAAATTCAGTCGATTACAATTTTTAATCGTAATTAATTCCATGACTTCACTAGTTAACTCACAATTAATCACACATTTTATATCTGTTCTAAATGTACAATAAAAATTCTGATTAATATCACATTTGTGGAATAAGAGTTATGAAGCAAAATCCAGCCGTTTTGATTCATCTTAGGGGGGCGGCCATTTTGCCCCTTGCTGTCGCCTGAAGATGACATCACAGAGGCTCAGACAACGACCAATCACAGCTCACCTGTTTTCTGAAGCTGCGCTGTGATTGGTTGTTACCTGAGACCTGAGCAACACTGATGTCAACTTCAGTCGACAGCAAGTGGCAAAATGGCCGCCCCCCGGAGATGGATTTTGTTTCATAACTCTTATTCCACAAATGTAATATTAATCAGAATGAAATATTTAGACTAGTGGGGCTGCATAGAACAAACTAAAATTAACTTTTTAAAGGGATGCCCAATTCTTTATTTCTGCCGATGAGACATTTTTCAATTGATTTACACAGTTGACAAGTCAAATGAAAAATTAGTTAGAAAATGAATGTGGCTTCAGACATGAGAAAAAAATGGCCTTAAAAGGATTATAGGGCTGTAAAAAAATAAATAAAAATCATCATCATCGCAATTATTGCAAATATTACACAAGCAGCACAGCAAAGTATGTTGAAAAGCTACTTTTCATATTGACCTTTTCTGCCTGAGTACACACAGATACACATTATGATTTACTACTTAAATGTTCACTGAGTGCGAGCCAATAAATTCCCCTAATCTGACGATTTAAAAATGAATCGCATTCCCATACAGGTTAAGACCCCCTTTTTTTGGGGCCGGGAACACATACCATCCATCTGTTGGAGAGGTTACTAAACTTTTTGTGATGTAGCTTTACGCTTCATATAACGCAGATGTCAGATCTTCAAATATTTCATCTTTTTTTTTATTTATAAAGTGCTCTCATTAATTGTCTGCATAAACCTGCACTGTAATTCTTTAATAATGAAGGAATGCCAGCTAAACCGGAGTTGTCATCCTCTTTCAGTAGGCACATATGACTGCCGTTGATGTTATTATATTATTATGACCACCATTTCAGAGATTCACATATGTAATGCAATTAAATAGTCCAAAATAAAATGGAGACAATCCAAATAGCCTTACATACAGTAATTGCACAATAAGGCACTGACAAGATACAGATGACACAAAAGTGGACACAAATTAAAAACAGGAAGCCATTTAAATTCTAAACACAAAACAACCCAAAACACACTTTTTGTTTGAACTTTTTTTTTCTTCTCTTCGTCTTCCGACTATCATCAGTTTCATCTGCTTTCTGTTTACTTTTCACACCCGTTACTGATTCACACGCGTCTACTAAATCTGCATCAGCCCGGCTCCTTTTGTAAATCGACCCCATGCCAGGTGGGGAACATGCAAAGTGATTTTTTTTTTAACATCTTAACAAATTTGTTTTAAAAATACGAGAGACCCTGCCCGGCAACAAATAGGCAAGTGTGCGCTTATTGCTCTCAGCATGCTTGAATAAAGATTTGTGCAAGCTAAAAAGGGTGTAAACAGAAACTGATCGACTAATTGTATCTGCCAAATTGGAAAATAAATTAATTGTGTGCGTTTTAACTTTACAATTGCTTGTTTCTGCCCACTGGGGGTTCTCCGGTTTTGTTTGTTACACCTCTAACCCATCCATTCACCCATTTTCTGAACCGCCAACCGTAACACCCACATCTGAATTCAGTGTAGACGTTTGGTGCTATTTATGGCTTGAATAATCAATACGATAGCACCCCCCCCTTAAGCAAGTCATATATTTTGTGAATATCAGATGAAGATGTATAACATATACATTATGGTGCATCAAATTTGAATGGGAATTTTTAATGCGAAAATATGAATTTGGCTGGCATTGCATTTTGTTCCAATTATCAAAAAATGAAATTTTGACAAAATCTTTTGAAATTTAGGTGAGCCACCAAGCACACAAACTTCTGGATTAAAAATTTGATATTTTTAGTGTCACACAAGGAACAATATCTCTTTAGTGGCCAACTAATACAAAAATAAAAGGGTATATTAGATGACCTAAACCAGGGTTCACCGGTCCAGAGTCCTGCAGGTTTTTACATGTTTTTGCCTAGCAACACACCTGATACAAAAGATCGGGATCGTTATCAGGCGTGCTGATGAGCTGGTTACGTGAATCAGCTAGTGGGCGGAAACATGTAAAATAGGGGTGTGCCCAAAAAAAATCGATTCTCATTTAGTGCGATTCATAATTGATTTTAAATGTCCCAAAATCGATTTTATTTAAATTATTTTATATTGCCTTGGCTTTGTCTGTGTGTGCCTTTATTTGGAGCGCTCTTCATGTTGTACCCGGTTTGGCCACTGAGGGGCAGTGTGGTTCCACGTGGTCTAATACAATGTCAAGCCACATTAGAGAGTAGAAGGAAAAAGTCACGATCAAGTTATTGAAGTAAAAGGTTGGTTTTTTTTCAGCGTGGAGTCGTTCTTTTGAGTGATAAAAGTGCCACGAGTAGCGCGCTAATGACTGGAGTAGATCATTACAGCTCTTTGCACATCTATAGATTGAAGCAAAAATCACTGTCAATCAAATCATTTTGAATCGAAAATCGTTCCCAATCGAAAATTGATTCCAAATCGAATCGCAGGCCCAAAAATCGGAAATCGAATCGCGAGACATTCAAAGATTCCCACCCCTAATCTAAAACCTGCAGAACTCCGTACACCTTGAGGGGCGGAATTGGTGAACCCTGAACTAAACCCTCAACTTAATTGCTCAGTCAATGACAGAGTCCACTCCACTTTACCATTGCATCATCCACTCACCCACTGGATTTGTGTCCCTAAGAGTAGGTCGGCATGTTGGCTGCGCTCAAGTTTAATTACCTGCAGCACATTCTGCAGATGCTGCTCCTTCCTGGCCACTCGCATTGACCACTATTTACTGATGGTGAAAAATTTTTTTTAGTGGATGGCTCATCATTTCGTAAGTCTTTCACTATAAATATAGGTAGCCGTGGAAAGTAAAACATTTTTAGCAGCAGCTTTAGCAGGGCTTCCCTGCTAAAGCTGCTGCCCCCGCGACCCGACCCCGGATAAGCGGAATTGAAGACGGAACGGAAAAAAAAAACGGAACGGAAAAAAAAAAGAAAATAATAATAATAATAAAAATAAAATTAAAAATAAATATATATATGGTGGTGGCACCTCTAAACTATCATATATTGGAGAATTATTTTGCATGTGTAATTTCTAGATATATTATTTATATATATATATATATATATATTATAACACCTTTGGTTCGCAGCCATACACAAAATCAAAAATGTTGTTTTTTGATGCACCCTAATATGCATGGAAATAAAAGCTGGAATGTTTAGGCTTGTCTCATATTGCATCATTTGATGTAAAACCAGCAAAATAAAGGAATTGGCCTTACGGTTCCAATGCCTTTGAAATGGAGCATAATGTAAACTATAAAAGACCACTTTAATGGAAAGATGAAAGGCCATGACTAAACTGTTTTGGAAATTTAAGTTCCATGTGAACATATGGACATAAAGACGGGACATCTTTTCCATAATTCTGGTCTTACATATAGTCATGATTGAATTATACCATAACCTTATTAATTCTTTCACTTTAAACGTCAAATGCACACAATAAGGCTGGATAAACTGTTGCAAGAAATTGATTGCATTTGATTTATTTTACATAAAAGAGGACATAAAAGAAAACATGATCATCAAATTCCCCGGCATGAGTCTGAGCCAAAAGACATTTTGAGTACAATTATAAAATTACATTTGAGAAATCCCCTTTCGTGAGACAGACGAGAAATTTGAACCACAAATTAAGAGCATAACAACTGTTAATTCTGTGGATGATTTGTTGTTTACTTTCCAAACTGGCTTTCAAGTGCAGCTTTGAGTGTTTGTTATATTGTACTTTAAAAAAAATATTTTTTTTAAACTTAACTTTAGAATTGGCCGCCATTTCTTGCCTTTTAGAGGTCATATTTGAACAAACTCCTCCTACATAATTTAGCCGATCGTCTTCAAGCGTTGAGTGATGTTCTTTTGGGGGGGAAGTTGAACGTGTTTGTTCAGGAGAGCGACGTCTTTGATTTGTGAAAGGAAATATATTTTTAGTACCGCAAACCTGTAGAGTTGTGCTACGGAGCACACATTTTCTGTTTGTTTCAGTTCCACACAAAGTATTAACGTTATTGTAAACAATGACCCAGATCGAAAGAACATCCTAACCAATTTGTGGTGTCAAAATTCAGCAACAAAATGCGTATAATGTTTTTAGGATTCAAATCCCGAATGAGTTTGGGCCCATTGTTTCAAAAAAGAATGATCTCTTTTAAACTGCATAATCCAAAATGTCTGCGGTTTGAAATGAGCAGCAGACATTACAAGTCAATGCATTCTCTATTGTTGGAAATGATGGGATCCATTTTGTCAAGGACTAGAAAGGATGGAAACATTTCTAAATTATCAGCCATTTACATAAAAATGTTGTGGGTGTACCCCACCAAGAGTCCTGCCAATTTTATTTCAACGTTTGTCTCAATGTACAGTACCTTGCAAAAAAAAACAACTCCGAGGTCTTGTTGAGGATACTATACTATATAGTATTATAGTGTAGGGACGGGAGACCTGCCCCCAGACCTCAGCCTAAAGGGGGGGCATATGAAATGTGTGGAGGGGCCCAATTAACAAAAATAGCTAAAAGTTCTCAACACCTTAATACGGGGAAAATGGCAAAACAACAAACTAAGTTTCAGGCAAACAGGCCTGCCCGTGGTTGCTCGACACATAAAAATACCCGAAAGTAATTGGAACCAACGTCTGTTGAAACCAGTCCAAAGTGGAACAGATCTTCCGATCTCAATCTAGCTGTATCCAATGCACTTTTTTACTGCTTTACATTAAAGTGGTTTTAGTTACATTTCACAAAAAACAACATTAAAGTCTATGTGGATGTACCGATGCTGGAAGAGCAACAAAAAAGGGACAAGAGAAAGGAACCCCTCCCCCCCCCCCAAAAAAAAATAATAAAAAAAAGAAAGGAAACCCCTGTTGTGTGCCTGCTGCGAGACTGATGCTCACAATACGAGTCTACGGATCTTGGCTGAATTGCGTTTGCATTACGTCTATGTGAAATGGCACGGAGCGATTTGAACGCGTGAATCAACAGGCAGATGTTTACATGAGTTGTTTTTTATTTTTTTAATTTTTTTTATTGCATGTGAATGACCTCACAAACAGATGTGTACATCAAAAGGGAATGCTTTCAAGTCCCTGTAATTGAAGTAGCCTGTTCCATTAGCGGTAGCTGCTTGCTTAAAAAAACTGCAACGTTGAGGACCGGAGGCGAGAGACGCTGTTTGTTGTCATGTTACCGATAGAAATCTGCCTTAAGCGAGTGGCACCAGATAAATCTCCGCAAACAAACGCGAGTCTGCCAATTGGTTTTGAGGCGGTCGTAACAATTTTCCACGCACACACACAAAAAAAAAGCAAGACATTACTTAATGTTATTACCCGTGACATAATAACGCTGATTGCATTCAAGTAAGTAAGTAAGTCTGGACTTCAATTCGGTAGGGGTCAACGTTCCCTAAGGCCTTAAAAAAAAAAAAAACGCTAAAAATGTCTGGAAAGGCACAACTTACGTTCTTGGTTGCCTGTTGTGTTTATTTTTAGCTCATTTGACGTATACAGGAAAGGCGAAAATGTCCAAACATAACTTCCTCTTACAGAGTAAGACGTCACCACATCTCAAATGCGGTAAAAAAAGTACATGAGCACAAATTCATAAATAAATAAATAGTCCAAAAAAAACCAACACTTTATGGCATGTTCTTTTTATCTATCTACTTTCAAATGTAATAAATTGATAAGAGTTTAACCGCCTTAAAATAATGTATAAAGCCCATCATGAAATGTTACCAGTCGATAAACAAATCCAATTTAAAAAAGGGAAAGTGAGTACAAATTAAAAGGAAGCAGACATTTTTTTCCAAACCTAAATATAGAACAACTCAAGGTGTCAGTTTGTGGAACAATCTCAGTCTATCTGTATTTGTATTTTTATTTTTATAAAAAGCACAATTACCGGAAATAAACATATAGCACAAGGACATGCTGTTAAATTATTTTACAAAATCGTTACATTGAAAACGTCTTGACCGCTCGCTGTCATTCATTTTGTGTTGATTTTTTTTTTGTGTGTGTGTGTGTGCTGATCAGGGGCAGATAGAACAAGTTTTTACTTCGTTCTGTCCCCTTTCATATATTTTATTTAAAAAAATTGAATGGGCATATGTCTTAAAAACAACAAAGAATCCCAATACAGTATAGAATTGTTCCTTAAAATTGCTTGAAATGAATGCCAATTTTCTAATTCCTAATCTAAAAGGGCCACAAGAGGGCCAGGGGTCGGTACTACTCACTCGTTCCTAATATCAACAACAGTTTTCAAAATATTTTCCCCACATCCCGTTGTCGACAATTTTTTTTTTATTTTTAGGCGGCACCATAATCTGCGCTCACACCAGGCATCCACCGTCGGCGCTCATTTGCAAAGAACTGCGAGTTTTTTTTTAGTTTGTTTTTTTAGATGAAGACATCACTCTTAAATTCGTTCAAGCTTTAGGCGGGTAAAATTTACGAGTTTTCTTGTGTCACGGGTGGGAAATCATATGCCAACCGATCTGCTCCGCTATAATCAGCCAGCTTTTTTTGCTACTTTCTTAAAAGAACATATTATGGACCACAGTTTGACGTTAAATGAACCTTTAAAATGGCAGAATCTAATTTTATGGACTAATTTCATACACTTGCATATGATGTGAGCCACAAAATGTATTTACAGCAGTTTTATAGCCTCCAAAAGTATAATCAAAATTAATTTTCAATTTTACTCCTGAACATTAAAATAAATAAATAAATAAATAAAAAGAGTTATATGAACAAGCTGACCTTCTGCTGAATGCTCTTTGGCAGCAAGCCTCGACAAATACAGAAGAAAGCTGGACTGCGTTTAATATAAAGTCAATATAAAGTCTAGAGTTGTCAAAGCAGTCAAATAAAGGTTTTGGGCCGGATTTTTGTGAAAGAAGATGAAGTTCAAATGTGTGGATTATTATTATATGCGTAGATATTGGCTGCAAAACACTGCCTAAATCCCAATTTGATGATATATAGATACTGCATGGCACCAATTTTGTTGATCTTATTTGTGATAAACATTGGGCTAAATTTGGAAAACACTGCTATGTATTATTTGGAAACACACAAGTCCTATTATGCACTCTCGTGTGGTTTAACAGGGGTACTCCAACTGTGATCCCTTCTCAAGGCTTTACAAATTGGGTTTTCTGGATGTTTTTCCTTGTCCAGGCGGTGGGGGGGGGTTATCGTTGATCTCTGAAAAACGTGGCCTTGTGAATCCATTTGAGACTCTATTCTGATTAAAGCCTATATAAACTTTACCCGACTTGTCTTAGAGACATAGCTCCGGCCACCGATTATTGGCGGCCATGATCTTTGGAGATAACTTGTACAAACCGCAGTCCTGCTGGGAAAATGTTCTGTAGATTAATTTTTTTTTGACACACCAGTGTTTTGTCTACAGCCATGAAATGAAGCCTATCAGGGGGAAAATATCTATAGTTAAGCATATTGTACTGTTAGTTTGATTCCTCAAGTTGCGGAGGCGGAAATAACCATGGGATTTTAGAACGAAACCTGTAGAACAGAATTATGCAACCAAAGTACACAAAAAGGGTCACGAGCTCAAGCCCATAAAACGTTGTTGGAAAGGATTCAATTTGTCATGGGTGAAATAGTTAGGCAAGCATTCAAGACCTAAAATAAATAGAGAAGAATAAATGGGGAAAACCATCGCCTCACTGTTCAAAGAAACTTAAGATGAGCTAGAGCAGGTATCAGTCAAGTATGTGACAGACTCTTGTTGTGATCATGTGACCACAATGAGCCAATCAAACTGTTAGTTTACCCAAAGAGATTTGCTGGATGGAACTTAGCTAGTTCAAAAGTTCAGAAAGTTGGCTTAGAAAACAGAATAGACAGTCCATATGTTATGAGACCATGGCTTTCATAAAAAGCAGGAACATTAACCAACACTTCCAAACTAAACACGCTTTGACCTTACATTCACTGAACTCGGAAAGCAGAATCCGCAAGGTAGTGAATCGAGGGGCCCAAGACAGCAGAAACACAAAATACATTTTGGCTTCGGATATCGTTGGATAATGAATATAGTTGGCATTGACTGCAAGAATTTAATTATATATATTTTTTCTTTTTTTTTTCTCATTTATATTTATTTTTGTGGATTTTTTTTTTTATATCAGTTTTTATTTTCACTTTTGGACATATTTATTTATTTTGAATTTCAGCAGTTTCGGTCCTCTATACAATAAAAAGTGAGAAAAGTGAGATTAGTTCAAGACAGCTCGTTGATTTGACTATTATGTGTCCTCTAGTCCTACCACAGGATTGAAGGATTTAAAAAAAAAATCCACTGTAAAAGATTTACCAGATAAGATAACTACAGTCATACCCTAGTTTGGCTCTGGATTGTCAGACGATATTGTTCCTGCATAATCGCAAATTAGTTTATTTGCTATTCACTAAAAAAAAATCACATGTAGCATTTATAGTTTATTTATATATATATATATATATATATATATATATACACACATATACACACACACACTGAACAGACTATTGAAGGCCAGTCTCTTGAGGTAAAATGGAAGAAAATAATAATAGCACCGTATTCAGACCCAAAAGATGCCAGCCTAGCGGGCACCTACCCTGTAGTCAGATGGCCTGTCCAGCCCAAAAACATTTGACATTTGCAACTACCCGTTCTGATTTACAAGGTTAGAATTGAGATGCCTGTACTGCTTTTCCCTCAAATCCTTTGTCAGCCGTTCTGTTTTGAGTTACAGGCATCAAATGACTTTTATTTTATTTTATTGAAATGCAGGTCTAATGTGCGTCTTTAGTGGATATTTAAGTTATTGCTGTTCTTCGCATTTAAACGTGAACTGTTTCACGGGTTTAGATCTGTGTCTAAAAATCATTTTGTGTTTCTGCTTTTTGGGGAATACACTTAATCATGTTCATACGGACCTTGCAACCTAACCACTCTGAATTTTATTGTAGCTCTCTTGAGCTAGTGCAGCCAGCCAGCTTTTCCTTCCTTCCTTTTTCTACTGATTTTTATTTTGTATTATATACTGGTTTTAAGACCCTTTTGAGGATTTACAAAGGGGAAAGTGACTAACACTGAAATAACTCAAGGTAAAAATGGGTGGACAAAGCAGTTGACTTGACAAAACAACCAAAACACAATGCCATACAATCAGTCACCAAGACATTGTAAATAAGCTCCATAACAAAAGGTGTACCGCAAGTCAGCCTTTGAGTCCGCTTACAAAGAAAACACAATCTCGTGGCCTACAAATATCACTTGCCAAAAATGCCAACGTGCACCCACAGTACTGGGAACGAGGCCCGCGTCTGATTAGCACAGCTTTCAAGCAGGTGCATAGGGATAGACACGATTTTGCTGATATAATTATGTTGAGGCCAACGCATGAATGGTTTTATAGGTCATTAGAAGAAGTCTGATGACTGGAGAAAACTTAATTGGGAGCCAGCAAAAGTTGTAAGAGAGTGTGTGGGGGGGCATGTGCCGTCAGGGCAATGAGCAAGTGAGATCTCCTTTGGGGCAGCAAAGTTCTGGTAAAAGTTAAAGAAGAATGACTTCATGAAGGATGTGGGATTGGAAAGGATGGTGACAAACTGAACAAGTGTTCAATTGCCTATAAATGCTACAAGATGGAGCACACATCCAGTGAATGTGTGTTTTGTTTTAGTGAATAGCAAATAAACTAATTTGCGAGTATGCAGGAACGATATCGTCTGACAATCCAGAGTCCCGAGCCAAACTTGGGAAGGACAGTAGTTATCTTATCTGGTAAATATTTTACAGTGGATTTTTAAAAAAAAATCCTTCAATCCTGTGGTAGGACTAGAGGACACATAATAGTCAAATCAACAAGCTGTCTATAGAGGACCGAAACTGCCAAAATTCAAAATAAAAAAAATGACTAAATAAATAAAATGTCCAAAAGTGAAAACAAAAACAGATATAAAAAAATTCAAAAAACTCCCCAAAAATAAATATAAATGTAAAACGATATATATATATATATATATATATGCATTTAATTTTGTAATTATATATCCGTTTTTATTTTAACTTTTAGTCATTTATTTAGTCCTTTTTAAATTTGGGCAGTTTTGGTCCATACTGCCACGACGAAATGTTATTCAAATGAGGGGGCGGTCCTAAGCGTGTCTTGGACGACTATCTTGTCCACTGTCACCACAACTTACGACTTGAGTTGCTCGACAAGTCGATGTGACAGTGGACAAGATAGTCGTCCATTGTTGGAGCTCTCCAATGCAAGCCGGCGAGACTTCCTTGTTCGCTGAGCCGCTCACTCGACCAATGGCGGAGTCCAACCCAAGGACCGCCCCCTCATTTGAGTAACATTTCGACTTGCAGTATGGACCAAAACAAAAAATTGATAAATGACTAAAAGTGAAAATAAAAACGAATATAAAAAATATAATTCAAAAATGTAATACAAATGTATTTATTTATTTGTGTGTGTGTGTGTGTATGTATATATATATATATATATATATATATATATATATATATATATATATTTAAATATATATATATATATATATATTTAAATATATATTTAAATAATATAATAGATATGTAATATATATATAAATAAATTTATTTCCATTTATATAATTTTTTTTAATTAAATTTTCAAAATATTTTTTTCGATCCGTTTTTATTTTCACTTTTTTTTTTCTTCCTTTTTTAGTCAGTGAACACAATAACATTCATCCTCATCCTGAGATATAGTACCGGTAAATCGACTTTGGTCTGAAGGGATCAATCAGGCTCAAAACCTGCATTTCATAACATAACATAATGGACAAATAACAATACACAGCTATACAATTTGTGCTCACTATCGTTACAGGAGTGTATTTATTTACCGGTATCTTTTCGAAGTCTGGACTCAGGAATACGAAATAGCACAGCTGGTCATCCTTCGTCATTCTCTGAGTACCAGACGTTATTATTGAGTTAGCCTATTGCGATCCTGGTCTTGTCTGTCTGTCAAAACACACCAAAAGGCCATTTATTGCCATCTCCTGCCTTGTTGAGAGTGTGACATCAGAAGGAAAGTATGGAAAAGGAAAATATGGTTAACCACGATCTCAAGACAACATAGAAAAAAAACATCTCTGAAAAGTGAATAGGTACGGTCAATAAAATGTCAGACCGGGAAGATGCACCTGTCCTGTTTAATAGGGAGATGAACCATAAAACCAGAGTTTACTTTCCCCGGAGGTCTTAATTGCAGACTAGAGCGGCACAATTATTTTGATAATCGATGAATATGCCAAATACTAAATGAATCGATGAACCAGATATAAAAAATGTTTTCATCCCTTTATTTAAAAAACAGGATTGTTTTTCAAAACAGTGCAGAAAACACAAAAACATAAATTATGATTCAGTTATTTGATTGGTCCATAACATGTCGGAAAAGTGGCAGAAACCCAAAGTACAAGCAGATGTTTGCAAATGTTTTATTTTGATCCAACACAAGATAATCCGTCTGCTTGCATAGAGGAATACAGAAATCGGACAATATTTACTCGTGAGAAGCTGAAATCAAACATAGGTCTTTAATTAATTATGAAAACATCAAGTAATTAGGCCTACTGTAAATGTTGACCCACAAACAAGTGCTATACTAAAAAAAAAACAATATCTATTTTTTTTTATTAAGATAGCCATATCCAGTTTTACGATTGGATTTTAGAGTGTTTTTATACCCACCGTAAACAATACACATTAAATATAGAAAGGTGGGATCAGGCTCTCAATTAGCATACATACTATTATAAAAAACAACTCGATCCAGTCTATTTGAAGCAGCGGCTTATAGGTGTGTCCTTTAAAACATGATTTCCTTTAATAGCACATGGCGGTGAGATGTACAGCAACACATTTTATACACAAAGCTACAATAACCCACTCAATGAAAATGTGAAATATGTTCAAGGCACTTAACAAAAACACAAGTAAGCAAGTAAAACCACAATTGATATTCAACTAGAATTCAGAATAAAGACAGATTGTGTCAACGGAAAGGCATTTCTCTCTCAAATCAACACAATAGAACAAAAGCAAATCAAAGCAATGTTATTATCATCGTTATTAAGTGTTATTGTTTATATCCATAAAGTGCTTCACAGTGAGTCACTTACCACAAAACAAAACCTAGTCAACACATGTTCATCTCAAAAATCAATTCTGTTTTAAAAAAAAAATATGGCTTTAAGGAAGCAACAATCTTAGTATTAATAAAGGGTCAACAAACAAGGCTGAAAACTGTTTTTTTGTGTTACAGTTTTGCAGCTAATGTCAACAACCAAGAATCAATACAACTAAGCATACACCCATCACAGTATGCTAGTGGACATTGTCAACTTCTGTTGGTAAGCACATTGCCAGGGGAGGTAAAGTGTTGTAAACATTTTTTTTTTGTTGCACTTTATCTGGCATTGCCTTCAGGCTGCCATAACATACGAGTGTGTGAAATCGTGGAATGTGACAAAACGTGAAAAGAGCAAACGTGCAATTATTTGCAAAAGATGAAATATTGTTGGATTCCATACCGGCACATCCAGACAAACAAAAATAATGCAGTCTTCAATGAATCTGACAAACAGAAAAATTGTGAGGTTGTAACCAATAGCAGACCGAGGTGCTCAAAATGGTATTTTGCTGATCATCAAGATCGTTCGAGTGGTCCAGAATCTCCCATGTGACTGTGAACTCAATAAAAATGACTTAAGTGATATTGTACATCATAGAGGTGCTTCCCGGATTGGGAGGTCCGTCTAGCGAGCACTACCCGAACAGAAATGTTGACCAGTTGTCGGCCTTAAAAGGAAAGTCAACCAAAAAGCTTTCTTTACAATACTGTAAAGTGTTCTATGCACACACACCCCCCCCCCCACCCCGCTAATTTAAACACACTATTCTGATTCATGTTGCATTTGTGCAATATAAGTTAAGCAGCAAAATCCACCCATATTTATCCATCTCAGGGGGCAGACATTTTCGCCACCTAAAATATGGCCGCCTCCTGAAAACACTGACTTGTATACTGTATGAATGGACTAAGTCTGAATGGTCGATGCAAACATTGAATTTCACTCTTTGAGAGGCTCTCATTACTCACAAACAGAGATCCTAGTGTAAAACAGTGTTTTCAGAAAGAAAAAAAATATATATATACAAAATAAAAGGCGTTATCAGTAAACGTGGCAACGTAAGATGGCCGCCCTCTGGGTTCAGCCGCGAGTCTGTGCCTGAAAATGGCTAACCTGTTTAGCGGGGACGTGATTGGTGGTTATGTGAGCCCTGAGCAACTATGATGTCATTTTCAGTCGACACCAAGTGGCAAAATGGACGCGCCCTGAGATGGATAAAAATGTGTGGATTTTGCGGCTTAACTCATATTCCACAAATAATAATTACAATGCCGTTGTGGCAAAAGAACATTTTTGTGTTGACTTCCACTTTAAGGAGCTTCTTAACAGAAGTTAGCTTAAACTGATGAGATGATTCAAGTTTATTTATAAAGTGACAATTGCTATTAATGTCCTCAACTTTTCTTTTCTTTTTTGGATCAAGAAGCCAAACTCGGCTTTGAGTCAGCAGGATGGCTAAATTATAACGCAGACAGCCTAAAAGGCGTTTAAGTCACGTGAAACTCTTAAGTGATTCCAGATATTAATGTTATAGCATGTTATAAAGACTTCCGAATATTTCATCTCAACATCAGGTACAAGTTCCCATGACCCATCATATGGAAACCATATAAAAATGGAAACACGCTGTGGCCGAACCAGGAAGCTCTCTTTTAAATATCATATAATAGTAACATAATCCGAGCCACAAAACTTTCCAACAAAATCCAAACCCTGCCACTCATAAAGGAATTCAGGAACATCTGACAGAAGAAAAGGAAATGCACAGCTTTGTGAAACACAAAAAGGGAGAAGCTGATGGACATGGTGTGAGAAGAAGAAGAAGAAGAAGAAAGACCAGGGTTTTTAATAGTTCATCTTGTGTTGATCAAGATGGATGACCTGGATGATTGGTGGAGAGGCGCCGAGTGACGGCCCGCACCAGCAGGCCGAGGATCGCCCCAGATGGACTTTGCATGTGCCACTGGAGAGGAAAAGCACAGATGATCCGTTGGATATGACAATAACTGGGGGGACATTTTCACGTGTGGACAGCCACAAAAAGAGCAAATGACATTCTGCCAACAATAGCGCCAATAAATTCCATAAGTAAGAAGACACATTAGCGCCGCCGGCAAACATCTGCGTTCTATAGGGGCGCTGCGGTTCCCTAATCTTCAAGACATCGAATAGCGTGAAAAAGCAGAAAAAGGGGGAATGCCAAGGCTAGCGGCCCTCACATCAGGCCACCATGTGAAGATGGTCATGTGTTAGTGACGGAAGGGAGGAGTGCGCAACAGCCAAAACAACACAAAGTGTACACTTGGGGTCAAGTCATTTTCCGACTAGTCAGTTGACTGCAGATGTGAAAAACAAAGCAAAAATTGAAAAAGACACAATCGGCGCAGTGAAACCTATAAGGTCAAAGCCCCATCCAGCACTTCAAACGACATCTCAGCACGTCATGCAAGACCTCGGCGTACCTCATGAGAGCATGTTCGATGCATTTTAATTTGCTTATCATCACAGCAAAAAGAGCCTCAACAATGGGTCTTAAGAGAAGAACATCAAAGGGGTTAGGAGAATAACTAGGTGTAAAAAATAAAAAAATAATAAAAAAATAAAAAAAGTTAAGGCGCTCCCCCTTCTTAGATTAAAAAGTTGTATTAGTCAATCCAGGATTTTTTTAAATGCTAAATTGCTAGTGTTAGATTGACACTGAGTAGTGTTAAATTTAACACTAGAAAAGTGTTTATATGTGTCCACACCAAGAAGTGTAAATCTGACACTTTTCAAAGTGTTACTTTTTGACACTTAACCAGTGTTACTCCAACACTGCATAATGTTACAAATCTACACTGGTAGTGTTAAATGTATTTTTTTTTTTTTTATGTACTTCATTTATGTAGCGTTTTTCCTCCTTACAATGCCCTCAAAGCTCTTTTGACAACTGATGACACGGCATCAGGAGCAACTTTGGGGTTCAGTATGTTGCTCAAGGATATTTTGACATAGTTACTCCAGCCTGGGATCGAACCCGCCCACACTCTCAGGGTCGGGGAGACGGCCATTCTACCACTGAGCCATGCTGCCCCAACAACATCGGGATGTATCGCTATTGAAATGCTGACAGCAGGCTGGAAATTGGAGAGTTTGTCCTTCACAGGAAATGTGGGTGTGGTCAATTTAACACTCAAGGTAGTGCTATTCAGGTTACACTTAGCTTCCGCTCCAACACTTGAGGAAATGTACAAAAAAGTGTCAGAATAACACTGTTTACAGTTCTTCCAAATGATGTCCGTTCAGTTTGCTTTTATGCGGGAGTTTATATAAAATTGCAAACATTTACATTTATGACTGATACAATCACAAGAATAGATTAATTGCTACGACGGCTAATGTTAGCCCTGAGGGGGATTTTTTTTATTTGCATCCGGCACTTTGAGCAGATGTTACACACATTCCGCCCCCTCAAAAAAATCTTGATGATGATGATGATGTCGCCGAGGGTGCTGAAGATGATGAATAGGCGCGCACGTGCACCCATCCGAGCATTGACTTGGTCATCTGACCAGTCATAGTCAAAACATTTTGTAAATGTTGTCCTATTTTGAAATAATGGTGAACAATCTGACACAGATTACAATTAAGGGTGCTTAAACCCTTGTAGTCCACTTTCTTCGGTACGAATCAGGTGAAGGATTTGTAAACTTTATTTAAATGGTTACCAAAATTGAACAGGGCCAATTTGTTTGGAAACACACTACCTCTTCTAGATTGTCTGTCCGAAGTGTTTTTGTATTCTAAATCTCTATGCATCTTAAAAGGGGAAGTCAACATTAAACATTTCTTGACAATAATATGTGACCTCACTAGTGTAAACATGACATTCTGATTTCACGAGTTATGCAGCAAAATCTAACCATTTTTATCCATCTCAGGCGGCGGCCATTTTGCCACTTGCCGCCGACTGAAAAATGACATCACAGTTACTCAGGGCTCAACGACCAATCCCAGCTCACCCGTTTTCTGAAGCTGCGCTGTGATTGGCTGTTACCTGAGCAACTGTGATGTCATTTTCAAAATGTCCGCCTTCTGATATTGATAAAAAATGGCTGGATTTAGCTGCTTAACTCAATATTAACTCATTCACCGCCATCTGACGGCTATAAACGTCAAAAACTTCTATTAGTTTAACTTTTTTCCCCCACTTTTGTTAACAAAAGTATGAAAACCTAGAAAAAAAATGTTTATTGTGCATTTAGAACAGATATAAAATGTGTCAAGTCATGCAATTAATTACAAAATAAAAAATTTCATCGCCTGACGAGATGGTTATTAAAAATTAGGGGTGTCAGGCGATTACAATTTTTTATTGTAATTAATCGTATGACTTCACCAGTTAACTCACGATTAATCACACATTTTATATCTGTTCTGTACAATAAAAAAAAAAAGAAATCTAGGTTTTCATACTCTTGTAAACAAAAGTAGAAAAAAATGTGAAATTGATAGAAATAGTTTAAAAAAAAAATTTGGAACGTTTATAACCGTCATTGGCAGTGAATGAGTTAACCAAAATACCATATTTAGACAAGTGGGGCTGCATAGAACATATTACTGTCAAGAATTGTTTGGAGGGTTTGGCTTCCCCTTTAAGGAAGTGTTCCTTTAGTTTTGCTAGATAGCTACTTGTGCTGGACTAAAATTGCTCAACTTGGTATTTGCAAATCATGCAATTCGGACGCTGACTCGCATCACTCAACTCAACTATATTTATACAGCACTTAAAAACAACCACCGCTGGTTTCTTAAAATGGAACAGCAGATACAATGAAAACAGCACAGGCCCCAGAATTGAACCCTGTGGAATATCATACGTTCCAATTTATATCACACATATTTGTCCAACCATTTTTTTTTTTTTTGCTCGGCACAATATGAATGGGTTAAAATAATTAATAAATCGCATGGCGCTGATAAGCACAGTCCAATGTAGCACTGCTCGATGAACTGCTGAACTGAAAATGATTTGACCCCAACCAACAAAAATATCATCCTAAATATCAGTATCACTATTTCCCGCCCTGAATGCACAAAAGAGTGACAGCAGCAAAAATATGGGATGCATGTTAATGTAGAGGAGGAAAAAAGAGGGAAGCCCACAGGGCGAGCCTGCAGGACAGCTATATTTAGTACCTCACATGTTCTGGACTCGCTTCTCAGATAGGGACCACATGACTGTAGAATGTGATTGTAAAGAGCAGATAGGATTGTAAAGAAAACAATCTTTTATACCCAGAAAATAAGTACAATAAAAAAATCTATAAAAAAATAAAGCGTGAAGTGGGTGACTAATTCAGATTTTGCACTCTGTTGTACAGATTCCCCTTTTTGTCATGAATTACAACTGAGACAGATTGGTAATGCAGTTTGTTTTCTTGTTTTAACTTGTGAGGAGAATGATATCAGACATCTGTGCAACAGGCAAAATAGATTCGTTAAAACAACAAATTGATTCATATCTTCAGCCAACTGGTTGCATCTGGTTTGAAACAAAAATACATTCTTCATTTCATATAACAGGAGACTGATGATTAATGATGTCTGGAATTAGTACACATGACAGACATGGTGTGATTAACTACAGTAAATTATACCACCTGCTGGTGGTCGTTTAGTTTTTTTCAAATCATATCTTTTGATGATGTATAAAGACAGCATGTTGAACACATCATAAATCAAAATGATGTCCCACAATCCCAGCAGTGAATGCAGCGAAATTATAAAGCTGTTGATTTTTTGTTAAAAATACATAAAAATATAAATGAAACACCCGTGTTTCTGCACCTATTTTTCATGAGCTGAACTCGCCTCCAGATCAAGATGCTGATTAGACAGCATGGTTATTGCCGCTCTTAAATGTGACGTTTTATGGGGGCGCTTTTTAGAGCAAAAATGGGACCAAAGTTCCCGAGTCTGATGTTAACAGAAAATGTCCCATTAGCTTTTAAAGCCAGACTAAAATAGTATGCAATGTGTCCCGATTTGAACTTACCTATAAAGACAGGTGGCATCACTTTGGGTTTTATTTTTGATAGAAAGCCAAAAAACAAAACAAACCATATTGCTTTGTTGTGAATAACAGAAGACTGTTGGAAGTAGGGCTGGGTATCGATTCAGTTTTCCAAAATCGATTCGATTCGATTCAGAAAGCCTTGATTCGATTCACGATTCACATGGATTTTTGATTCAATTAAGGATTTAATTCAGTACCAATTTTATATGGAAGACATTCAAGTACCAATGCTGTAAATAGTAGAAACTTCTTGCTCTTACTTGGTGCATTAGTATGAAAAAAATACATGAATATTTACACTTAAAATTTAATCCAACATAGTAACATGAATCATGTTTTTTTTAATTGAACATGACCTGGTCAAAACAAATAATTGAAATCGAAATTGAAAAAAACTAATTGAAAGATTCGGAAAAAATAAATAAATGAAAAAATAAAATATAAATAATAAAAAAATTATTTAAAATAAAAAATAAATACAAATAATTAAAATAATACAATACAAAACAAATAAATAATTTGAAATATGAATATTTACATTTAAAATTGAATCCAATGCAGTTACATTAATCATGTATGTTTTATTGAACATGACCGGATCAAAACAATAAATAATAATTAAAATCGATTACAACCACAGCACTATGTAAATAAAGTGGCAAAAACACTGGGGGGGGGGGGGGGGGGTTGTAGAATAGTTTTCCCTGTGACGCGAGAAGGCACATTAATTTATGTTGAGGGGCATATTAAAAGTATCGATATTGGGCTATGAAAAGGAATATCGATTCGATATATCGATTTTTTTTTTTAAACCCAGCCCTAGTAAAGACGTACATGAGCTGATGCTATTTGGCTAATTAAAATATTGTAAAAACAAATAAATAATACCTTTTTATGCATATATTTGCATTTATTATGCTTGTGATGGCTTTTATCTGGTGTTTACATGCGTTTTGTTTCTTTACCCAGGGTCGTTTGGCATGTCCTGATCAGCCTCTGCAGCAGATGATGATTCCACATCTGCATCCGCGCTGCTCTCACTGCCCTGCGCTGACAGGCCGCAAGGAGACTGCAAAGTCACACACTCACCACTGACACGCACACACAAACCCCAGACAGTTGTAATACGGTATATGAGCAAGTGTAATCTAGAGAAAACTTTTCTTTCCCTTTTTTTTTTTTTTTAAGTGTTGATTTTTCCTTGTTCAACAATTTAAACTAGCATTTGCAATAAGGTTACATTGTGTAGCAATGCCTCAATGGAGGCAATACTGCAACTGGGTGACTAACGACGGCACATTCTGAAAGGCATCAAACCCAAGTACGATTTTGAATCATATTTCCGAATAATTACAATTCATACATCACTTGTGTGTAATGTGCGTATGCACTTTCCTACTGACTTGATATTCTTCTCCATAAGCAGAATGGCCTGCTCTTTCTCCCGCAGGCTCCTCTTGAGCGAGGCAATCTCTTTTTGCTTCTCCAGCAGTTCTTTCTGAAGACGGTAGTTGCTTTCTTCTAGAGTCTCACAGAAAGCCTTCGAAGTGGATGCAACAATGGAGAAAATTAGCGTACTTGCTAAATGAAATGAAAGGTTCTTTGTAAAAGGAATGTTGTCATGTATTTCTATCATCTTGGGGGGGTGGCAATATCATTTGTGAAATCTGTCTCTAATTCTGTTGCGGTTTAGTGTTTTCTTCTGTTCAGCCTTGACATATTATGGTTTTGTGTTGATAAATGCTAAATTGGACTTTATTGCTACACCCGGTGATAAAAATAAAGCAAAGGCTTCCGTTATGTTAATAGTGTTGCCTGACTCTAAACTTTATTTCCCCATTGAAACCCTAAAGCAGGAAAGTAATACCAGTTTTTAATTCAGAAGCTAGGAAAATGGGAATGGGAATAATGTACAAGTGCAAATTGTCTGATGAATATTTGTTTCAAATAATATAAAGTAATAGTAGAGTATATCAGTGCAAGTCATGAGATCTTCCTGGCATGCTCTAGTTTAATTTGATCCCACTTGAAACATAAAGTCGGTCACAGTCTCGAAGTCTGAGAATGTCAACGATCACTTGTTATTGTAATCGTTGGCTCTGAGAGTGTTGTTTAAAAGCACTAAATGTGCTCGGCGGTTACAGAATTCGCATACAACATGTGGTTCTAACGGAACATCAGCGGATCTTAAGCTACTTTTACAATGAACTATGTTCCCAGTAGACACGCCATGATTGAGCGATGAACTGGCTTACGCGCGCCCTAGCTTGCTTTCATACCATTGAAGAACGCTTCCAGGTTTTGATATGCTGTCAGATTTAGTTGAATTCACTGTTATACTATGGCAGTGGTCATTGTCACTATAACATTTTCACCGGGCATCCACGGCAATCACGGCCAGTCACATTTGGAAAGGAATGGAACGGAATTGGGATGTTATTGCCATTGCCCCAAATGCAAAGCAGCAAAATTGATTTTACAGTTTACAGTACTGCCTCCCGGTGGACAAAGCGGGCAAACAAGAAGGAGCGGCACACTGAATTGGAATGCGGCATTAAATGATGCTCAATCTGTTTAATGCTTTACATTCAATTTAATTATGTTATTACTCCACATTTTTTATTATGTACAATATAATTAAGTGCTATTTATTTCCTTATTAAAAAAATTTGAGTGACATGCTGGAACAAATTAATGGCACTTCCATTCATTTCAATGAGGAACAACAATTTGAGATATGAGTGCTTTGAGTTACGTTTAAATGTACAGTCCTGCTCACTGTTATTGGCACCCCTTCATTTTTTGCATGATTTCGACAATATCTTCAGAAATCAATGGAAATGTACTAATTTCGTATCATCAGGGCCTTTTAATTGGATGTCCAATAAATAATTCAACAAAGGAAATAGTTTTTCGACTCACAATGTAATTCCAAAGAACAAATTGAAAACAGCACGTGCAGCAGTAATGTCTTCGATATTTGGCTGCACGCCCTTTGGAAGTGAGAACAGCTTCCAAATGTTTCGTGTAGTGGCTTTTAAAAATGTCAAAGTCATCATTCATCGGTTGATTCCTGTCAATTGGGCAGACGATTTAAAACGGGGAATTCTCATTTGTGATTTACCAAATGTGAGTCACAATGCGTTCCCATACTGATTTACAGGAAGAAGGGAGGGAAAAAAAGCACATTTTAAGATTTTTATTTTTTCCGCCCATTGTTTATTGTTTTTTAAGCATTCGGTCTTTAGGATAAAACACAATTTCTCTGTAAAAAAAAAAAGAAAAAAGAAGGATTTACTTGTTTCTTTTTTTTTTCCAGAAAATATTCCACATGATGTACTTTACGTCCATGGGTGCCAATAATGGTGAGCAGGACTGTAGTAAAAGTATAGACACAACTCATATCTCAAGACTGAAGACACCACTGTATAATCTTTGGTTAATAGTAGGATTCGTAAAAACATTTCTAGTGCTTGCATGTAGAGTTGGTTCTTTTCACAAATGTGGAAATAATAATAAAAAGTCATTCAAATGCATACTTTTATATAAAAACAGTATCAAAATGTTCAAACAGACCTATGAGATTTCATTTCATGGGGCCCAAAATCCCTGGCAAGGTCCTCTGGCAGTGGCCACCAAGAACATAGTGTAAAAGCAGCCTGGGCACTGTTCACACCCAAGACCGAAACTCTCGTCAGTTTGCTCGGAATACAAACCATCACGTATCAGGATTCGCAAGAATATCGAGCTAACCTTACCTGACAGAGTCTTGAGGAAATTAAATCGCACACACTTTAAGACTCAGTCATATACAGTCAGCAGTTAAAAATGTCTTTATAATATAAAATTGCATTTTGATATCACAGAAAACCACACCACACAAAGCACTGCGGGCCCATGCTAAGGCTTACCCTGCTCTCCTCCAAACTGTCGAAAGGCCCCGGCGGCTCGTCCAGACATAAAAACTCTCTCACCGATTGGCTGTCGAGCAGAGAGAAGGCATGATGTGAGAATACATCTTTATTCAGCGTAGAAAAGATCACGTTGAAACAAAAAGATGTTTCTGCAGCACGGTTGTGTCACATACCAGTTAGCAATGTCCTTGTGTGCAACCAAGTTTTGCAAAAAGGCCTGCAGTCCCAACTGTCTGTCTTCCAGGAAGTCGCTGTCGTAGTTGTCTTTAAACCACCTTTTGGGAGGCAGTGCAAGCCGAAAGCCTGGAAATGTCTCTTTCAACTAGAATACAAACAAGCACAGACATACTTTGATGTCTCAATCCACGTGATTTGATTTGATTTTTTCAATAAACAAGACGGGTCATTCGTAAATGAAGTTAACTCATTCACTGCCATTGATGGCTATAGACGTCAAAAATTAATTTGAACTATTTCTATTAGATTGACAATTTTTCCCACTTTTGTTTACAAGAGTATGAAAACCTAGAAAAAAAATGTAGTGCACATTTAGAACAGATATAATTTTTTTAATTAATCGTGAGTTAACTATTGAAGTCATGCAATGAATTAAAAAAAATTTAATTAATCGCTGACGCCCCTAATTTTTAATAATCTTTTTTTTTTTCAACAAAAAAGTTTATTTAAAAAATGTCTAGGTTTTCATACTCTTGTTAACAAAAGTGGGAAACAAATGTTAAGCTAATAGAAATAGTTCAAATGATTTTTTTTTTAAGTTTATAGACGTCAATGGCAGTGAATGAGTTAAAAAGATAAATAAAAACAAATAAAGGCTAAAATGTCAGCCCACAAAAAAGAGACTAATTTAGAACTTTTTCCATCATTAATGTGACCCATGTACAGCTCAACTGGAAAATGAAATAATGTGACTGCATAAGTGCGCACACCCTCATGGGATAAAGGCAGTGTTCAGAATGAGCCGATCACATTCAAACTGGGACTCGGCACACAAAGTGGAGACAACTTTTAAACATTTTTAAACTACCTCTGATTAACCCCTAATAAAGTTAATTTGTTCTAGCAAAGATTGCTGTCATGTAAACAGCCGGTAATTGCCAGAAATTCCTGCACATCCTTTACAGTTTGTGTCGGCATGATCGCAGCCTCCCTGACCACTTTTTCTTTTTGTCTGACCTGACATTTAAACAGGGGTGTGTAGACTTTTATATCCAATGCACAGTATGTACAGGAGTATGCTGGACTTTGTTTGCGGGTCAATGTGCATTCACTTAAGATGACAGCCGTGAGCGTAGTGTGAGCTGGCGCCAGCCAAACAGCAGGAGGGTGCTATGCTAATGAGAAACTGCCCGCGATTTGTTTCAGTGACAATTTTCACAGAAAGCATGAAAATCGCAGAGATGAGACTTTAACTCAATAGTGTGGGCAAATGCCTTTGTTGAAAAAAAGGGTGAGAATTTAGTTTTATCCTCCATCAAAAGAAAATTGCCATCTATGTTGTATCCATGTGATCATGAAATGTTGGTTTATGGTTTTATTGAACATATAAACATAAAGAAAATACATTACAAGTTTAAAATGTAAATTAAAGTAAAAAATAAAAACAATAGGAAGAAGAAAAAAAAGAGTTGATATGTTCAAAGGGGGCAGGAGCAAGTTAAAAACTCATCTAGTCCTACCCCTTATTCGATTTATGTTGATAAAATGATAAGGTAATGTATTTCAACAAAAGGAAACGTATAAACCTCGTCACATATACAAGTGCACTTTTAACATACGCACATTTGCCATTTCATTTGCATATAGCAGACTTTCAAAATGGCCACTTCCTATCCTGATTTCAGTGTAATAGTAAAAGGAGTTAAGTGAACAGATTAAGATATTTTAACATTTACCACCTAAATTGTGTTATTTCGGGCAATACAAATAAACCCAAAGAATATTTCCTCACATCCTACCGCCCCCATTGTTGTCGTGAATGGAGGCCGAATTTGTCAGCGCACACACAAAAAGTTCGGGACCACTGCACTTTATGGTGGTAATTAGCAATCATGCGACAACAACAAAACTTTCCTGAATACCCGTACTTCAAGCTATAAAATTGTCCCAATTACGGGAAGAATCACGACTTTTGGCGATTAAGAGTTTGTACACAGATACATTTGACATCTTGTTGTACATTTCTACCATATGTGGAAAACCAGAGAGAATTCCATTCGTTGCAGACTGCCTATTTGTGAACAAACCGTTCTGCTCGCCTAGTTAGTTCAGGGTGGTTGACTGTTTGGGAATAGTGGTCTTCTTTGTTTAGTTGTAAACACTTCCCAGTGTGTAATCCGAAACAAAACAAACCGGACTGAGAAAACAAAAGGCTTAATTGCAGTCATATCCCTTAGGAGGATGCAGCATTGCAAACTTGAGCATCACAAGGCTGTTATTTCCCCACAATGTATAAACAATTATGCACTGGCAAACGCACCTTGTCGTTGAGTCTGGAAAAGTCTGCGTACCTCCTGAAAACAACCCAACTTTCATCTGTGGTTTTCCTGACCAGGACTTTGTATACCTACAAACACATTGCAGATAGAACACACCTGGTTAAAAACATTGGGTGGGGTTACAATATTTAAAACAGACTTGCTTGAAATTAACTGGGGTATTTTAAGACTGAAACTATAAAACTAATGTTCTTTTTGTTTTTATCCCATTACTAAGGATGTCAACTTTTTGTCATGGTCTGTGTTTTGTTTTGTTTTGTTTTATTGGTCATGTTTTCCTAGTGCGTCTCCCTTTGTCAATGTCTCGTCAAGTTTGATCATGTCTTCCTGTGCTTGTCATCCCGGTCCCAGGTGTTACCCAATCAGTTCCCCAAGCCACGCGTGTCTTGTCCAGGTGTCTCTCGTTACTGTGTGTATTTAGTTCCCTGCTTTCTTTCATTCCTGGTTGAGCCCTAGTCGCTGTCACGCCCATGCCATGTCGTCATCATTTCCTTGTTTGGTTTGTTACTTTGACTTGTGTTTTTGGATCTCGTTGATTTTGTTATTTTCGCCAAGTACCTTGTTTGCCTTTTTCTTAACTCATTCACTGCCATTGACGGTTATAAACGTCAAAAATTAATTTGAACTATTTCTATTAGTTGAACATTTGTTTCCACTTTTGTTAACAAGAGTATGAAAACCTAGAATTTTTTTAATTGTACATTTAGAACCAATATCAAATTTGTGACTAATCGTGAGTTAACTAGTGAAGTCATGCGATTAATTACAATTTTAAAAAAAATTGCCTCTTGCCCCTAATTTTTTAATTACAATTATTTATTTTTTTTATATAACATGGCAGTGAATGAGTTAATTAAATCCCCTTTTTGACTGCATCCTTGCCTGGCTGCTTTTGAGTCCTCCACCAAACTACACCCTCCTGACACTTATTTTCAGACAGATACCAGTATCGGTACTCAACTGTTGAGTAGTCACCTATACTGATACGAAGTGATGACACCACTAGTAGTTTTGATGCATAGAATTTCCAAACATAAATAACTGATACATGATCTTAAAGAAAGCCCTATATATCCCAATATAGCATTTTCCTTTAAATTGCATGAAATTAACAGCAATTTCTATAATCTCATCCATTTGTTTATAAAAATACATATTTTGTAAAGATCACACAATAAAATGAATTTAAATAAATGCATAATTCTTAACGAGCATCTGTCAGACTTTTGCTTTATGTTCCTGATCATTAAACGGCCACCAATAACTTTGTATGAGTACTCACCCATCCCCACCCATTATTATTACATATGTAGAATGTTTTGTATACAGTATACATTATTAATGGCAAATTTTGGTATGTGTACATTTATAATGCGTTTTAATGAGTTTGTTCTGTGACCCTTATGAGGAATAAGCGGTTCGGAAACTGGATGGATGGATGTGTTTGAAGTGCGTGGTTGTTTATTTATTTATTTTTTACTGCTTTTTAACTATTAGAAAAATCCCCATGGTCTCTCTTTGTCTGTGTCTATTGACATTAATCTTTTTTTGTTTGTTTTGGTTTTACTGCTTAAAAAAAATCCTTATAGTCTCCCTTTGTCTGTGGGTATTGATTTTAACCTAGTGGGTGGGTCCGGAACCCAACTCCCATGAAAAGAGGTTGCTGTACACACTCAGGTTGCATCAAATGTATCCATCCAATGCTTTAAGACTGCATCCAGATTTATGCTGATACTTCTTTTGACATATTAATGTTAAATGAAGGCCCGTTTCGTGCTTTAATTCAGCCCACCCGCCAAGAATTTAAATGATCAAGAGTTTTGTAGTATTTGCGACAACTTAGTCATTGCTTCCTGTAGTAGTTTAATTAAAATTTATGAAGTCATTTTGTATTTAGATTTTTACATTTTTATGATGAAATAATGTAATTAATTTATTATAAATGGTTTCAAAAATTTGAAAAATAAATAATTGTACATTCGCATTATTATTTGGTTAAAGTGTTGGTTAATTAAAATGTAATTGACTATAAATAAAAAATGTAAAATAGAGTGAATTACTTTATTAATTTATTTTTTATTTTTTTTACTGTATGTCTAGGCTAGTCTGTTTAACACTTTAGCGTTTTGTTGTACAACATTTAACTTTCTTTTGTTTTATGTGTCAGTTTTGCAGTAAACTTCAACCTGAAGTGACAGTAAGGATGTTGTTACCCTTGTCTATTGCAATAATATTATGGTAACTTGTATTTAAAAAAAATAAAAACAGTTATATCCCAGACAACACATATAATTCTCTGCTTCTGTACCGTAAACTTTGCCCTCTCCTCCATGACTTCATAGCCAAGAACTGTTGGGGTGATTGGCCTCTCCTCTCCTCCTTGCTGGCTCCCGATAGGAGCCGAAATAGAGCGAGGGCAACTTGAATACTCCACTGAGTGCTCAAGAGTCCCATTTTCTCTTGTCTGCATTAGAGGGCTCCGGTGAGGCGGTGGCGTTTGGCTTCGACTGCTTCTTCCCGTGCAACGAGACTGACGCTGGGAACTTCTTCCATGCGCCTCCACAGCTGAAATGATTATTGGGGATGAAGACGCTGAGCTGCTGGAGACGCTTCCCAGCGAGGAAGCTCGCGGTGGCCTTCTCAGCTTGTTACTACCACTTGATGAGACTCTGTCCAAGGGCACTGGGACAGGCACAAAAGGCGAAGCCATCCTCCCTGCTCCTGACCGTCACCGCTGTCCCAACGTGATGACTTGCTTTCAGGTGGCACAGACGGATACAGAAGCCTGACAACAACGCTCAGTCAGAGGGGCTGGCGAAGACGTTCAACAACCTGGAGAAAATGTTACAAAATATTTTATATGTACATCACCATATCTGCAATCTGAATTACCACTCGGGCACTGATTGTGTTTGTTTTTACAACTGCGAGGCTTGGTCTCAAATGTTGCGCTTTAGGTTCCCCACCTATGGAACACATTTTAGTTACCGTTGGTGGACAGCACAAAAATAGCAACATGACGACACCGCAACTACAAGAGCTGAGTCAAATGAAGAGTGAAACTTACCTACCCTCATTTCTTAAAAACACCTTACAAGAGACTATTCATGTAAAGCATTTATTCAATGTCGTTGATTTCCAGCTTGAGGTCAGTGTGCTAGAACGCTCTTTGTACATACTAGTAAAATAATAATACTAATAAAAAGCCAATGAACTAGTATAATGGTTCTTACACAACTGCATGACGTTTTCTGCACACTATTAGGACAACTGGGCATATTAGTTGGGCAGGCAAAACCAATTGTGGGCATATTGATGCTGCTAGTTGAGTACAGGCTACTAGTGTGTGGCACATGCCTATACATTGCGCCTGGATGTTACTAGTGCAGCCCAGGTGTTTACTAGTGACGACAAATTGTGTACTTGTAGATCAAAAGTGGAAATACTTAGAAGAAACATGATAACCCCCGCCCAAACGTTACACAGTAGTGCTTATCTGCTGCCTTTTATACTTAAATCAAATGTAAGCGAAACAGTTGCTGATAAATAGTTGACATCTGTTACCTTTTGCAAGCTAGCAAGTTCAATCAATCAAGTTCGGCTGAAATAAAATTAAATACAATAAAAAGTGGAGGATAAAACTAACTTTATACAACCCAATCAACAAACAACTCTTGCCGTTATCACCAAGGAGTGTTTTAAAGATGAATTAAGAGCTGTAGGTCACATTACCATGCCATGTTAGCTAGTAAGCTAGCATGTGATGTGTGGATAGTGGACACAGTTCAAATAACGAAAACTAAAACGCATAACATACCGCAAGGCAGGTAGCGTCCCCCTTCTGAAGAACTCTTAATTATAACTCAGACCGCCAGGCGTGTGGTCGTCTTGTTGCTGTTTGTCCATTTCACATCGCAGTCATCTGCTCTTCTGTATCATGTTAGCATGCTTGAATATCAGCCCACAACTGCAGTGACGTATTCCAGCCGCACGAGGGGGCTATAAGCACGTAAATGACTCATTGTAACCTTTGTCACACCTCGAGTTGCGTGTCTTTCAAAACATTTGGATGAATTATTTCCAGATTCTATTATATCTGTATAATCTAATATTTACTGTAAATTAATGTTTTGAATAACACTATTTTAGGTCCACACTTGAATACAGAAGCCATTATGTAACGATCAATATACATTTAGAGATCAACATTATTCTGATGTGGCCTGTGATGGAAAGGACTTCAATACCCCTTGACTAGATAATAAGCTGTATTATTTTTATTTTTTTGCTATATTAACTGGCTAGTAACTCGGCAGGAGAATGAAATCAAAAATTTAGCTTGAAAGATTTGATCATTTAGCCTACCAGGGAAGGGAATAGACAGACATGTCACCCATTTCTTTGAGCACTCCAGATCTATTGCAGTGAAAACCTGTTCAAAGTTGGCAACAAGGCATATACCACAAAATTAATTTGACAAACTAGGTGTGTCAGGGAAATGAAAATCTGTAAGTCATGAACTGGGTTTAATTTTAAAAAATACTGTGACTTGACTTAACGTTTTTGTTTTGTTGTTGTTGTTGTTGTTGTTGTTGTTTTATTGCTTTGACTTCCGAGCAAAAGAGGAGCGCTGACATCACGACAAGCCGCATGTTGGCAAATAGATGAGAGACGCTTCAAACAAGAGCCTCCGAGCTGTTTATTGCCACATCTGTCAAACTAAAAACAGAACAAACAGATTACAAGCTCAATGCTAACACACAATGCAAAACACCATTGACAGGCTAACAATATCATGAATGTTGCTTGAAGCATCAGATTTGAACACAAACCTAGGCATAAAATACAACACTCACTCACTCACATGCATTCGTCATCATCATATGTATAGCTCTATTATACCGCCCCCTAGTGGCCAAGACGTAAACCACAATAAGCACAAGGTGGGGTTAGAAAGGAACATTGATACCAAAAGTTATATGTTAAGCGTTTTGTTTTTTTACCATTTGGAGAAAGTATACATTTCTCAACTAATAGCTATGCCCACCGCCCAATTTTTTTTAAAAATCACTTAAGAGCACAGGCAGAAAAATATAAATTGATTAATTTTTTCGATAGGCTTAATACTAAAAAGGGAAGTTTAACTGCATCATTTAAAGGTTCCAATTCAAACACAAATCAAACAGCTTTAAATAAATATTGCTTTATACCGAATCTGTTCAGAATTGATTCAATTGCCACCTTTAAGGTGACAGGGTCATAGGAATTGACTGATCATACACGTCACACTTTCTTTCTTTTTTTTTCAACAGTAGGTTCATGTATAACCGGAGGAGCACTTGTTGGCAAAAATATTGTTGACATGAGAATTGGATTGTTCTGTGCAGATTTTCACATAATCGCACTTTCCAGTGCTTCCTTGCGGAAACCAGGAAGTACTACCAAGCTGAATAGGAGTTTGTGGATTTAAAAAATAAATAAAAATGCAGAGGTGGCCAAGGTCAACATTAACAGCTGGGTGGAAGAAAAAACACAAGGTTCGGTGCTCTCATTTTAAGAGTGTTTGAATTATTTTACACGCCATCTAAGAATGTTGACATTTTGGCTAAATGGTTTCTTCTGCATAAACGTTTGTCTTGGCCTAGAGAACTAAGCACCTGCCCCTTAATTTAGGCATCGTGTATGCTATTTGAGTTATTTATTTGTTATTGTCATTATTATTTTAACCTCATTTCTGGCCTACAGTACATTAATTTCTCTTACTCTTTAAGTGATATTTGTTCATCAATTCAACAACGATAAGCTTTTCCTCTGGTAAAAAATAATGTGTATAATACATAAAATTAAATAAACAGATGGTTCCAAATGTATGTGTAGATATTTTTTTATAATAAGTAAGGAACATTTGACAATTAAGCTGACACTTCTCCTCGTCTTAAGCACTTCTTGTCTCTTAATTAAAATTTGTGTTGATTTATGTATTTGAATGTGCTCATTTTCTATGACAATGAAGACATAAGATGAACAGTTGCCAAAAGTTGCTTTGTAAACTTTATTGAAGATTTAGCTTATCCAGCACTATGTGTTTCTTTTATTTGTTTAGTTTGTGCACTTTATAATTTCTATACCTGACTTATTTCTACTTTTCCTGCTTAAGGTTTTTGGATAAACAGGACCAGCCATGGGTTTGACTGTGGAACAGACCAAACCCATTCCACTGCTGGGTGTGAATTAATGTTCTTGGGAAATAACTCAACTCATTTGGGCGTGGCAGTTGCGTATAATAGCAGCAAATAGTGTCAGTCACAAGTTTTGCTTGATGACTTGTTGTCTTGAGGCAGACTCTCTGTAAGTACAGCATTTCGTCTTTTAAAATATAAAATTGTCAATAATTTACCAGTCAAATGTAATACAACATATTTGGATTGAGCAACTGATACGAGTTTAGTCTTTAGTTTTCATTCATTCGAAGAAATTCAGAACCAGTTAATAGAATTTAAATCATTCAAACCTTGCAATGTTTTCACGTCATTATCCCTTCAATATACATTGCGATCAGTTGTAGTCGCCTTACATCAAGTGCAAGAATACATTTAAATCCAGTTATTAATATTTATTAGTAATTAATATTCCAATACTGAATACTTTGATTTGGTTATTTTTAGTCATCTCCTTTAATGACTTTTTAAACTTCCACAAAAGCCAAACTTTGTGTTTTTATTTGCATTCCACCATTAACTCATTCACTGCCATTGACGGCTATAAACGTCAACATTTCATTTGAACTATTTCTACTAGTTTAACATTTTTTTCCCCCACTTTTGTTAACAAGAGGATGAAAACCTAGAAAAAAATGATTGTACATTTAGAACAGATACAATTTGTGATTAATCGTGAGTTAACTAGTGAAGTCATGCGATTACATAAGATTAAAATGTTTTATCGCCTGACGCCCCTAATTTTTATTAATCTTTTCCTTAATTTTTTTTAATTTAAATTATTTAAAAATATATATCATTTTAATATTATTATTATTATTTTTTTTTTAAAATAATTTTTACCCGTGTGACTTCTCCAGTTAACTCACAATAAAATTTTATATCTGTTCTAAATGTAAAAAAAAATAAATGTTTTTTTAGTTTTCATACTCTTGTTGACAAAAGTAGAATTTTTTTTTTAATTGATAGAAATTGTTCAAATGAAATTTTTAACGTCTATAGCCGTCAATGGCAGTGAATGAGTTAAGTGGAATACTGACTGATGTGAGGAATCGTCTATCATGGTCCTTAATGATAATCATATTTTATGCATGAGGTGGGTACCAGTGACCTTAGACAGAATTTTAAAGCATTGGCTCTGTGTCATTCTATGAAATGGTGCTCTTTCTAGTCTTTCCATCAGACGCAATGGCAACAGCAAACCCTCCCGACGAAGCCAACACGATGTTCTTCTTGGCTTTGTTTAAAAAGCTCAGTGAGGAGAACACGGCGGCAAACATCTTCTTCTCCCCCTTTAGCATCTCCTCAGCCCTGGCTATGGTGATGCTGGGGGCCAAGGCAAACACAGCCACGCAAATGTCAGAGGTAATAGCTTCGCAATGCAGCACTCCATATCAGAGAACATGTTGATGCAGGCAACTATTTTCATTCTGCCTACAGGTCCTCCGCTTCACTAAGGCAAAGCAACCCACGGAGGAAAAACAAGAACAGACGCATTTGATGCAGTCTCCAATGCAAATGCAAATTAAGACGCGGGAACAGATGCGGTGGCAGCTACAACAGTCCAGCAAGCTGCCACAATATCTAAAAAAGGTGCAAAAGCTAACAACTACAGCATTGGTTATCTGACACACAATTTGCAAAGTGGGGTTATTATTATTATTATTATTATTATTATTTTTTTTTTTTACAAATTACACTTTGTGTATTTAAAGCAACCACATAACTTTGCTTTAGAGAAGCCCACTAGCTCAATGCTAACACCACGGACAAGCTAAAGAATCAATGTTGATTGAAAAAGTGGATTTGAACACAAACTTTCTCAGCATAAAATATAACAAATACCCATGTATATATTCATCATCTGTGGGGGGAAAAAAACACTAACAGGACAATTACTGCGCCATTACTAAGCAGACGTGAAACTATCAGTATCTGCATTATACTGACCCCCGGTGGCCAAGACGTATACAACACTATGTGGGGTTGAAACACGGACATGGGTTGGAACTTCAGTTGGAACAGATTGCAAAGGTTATACAGAGTTTTACACTATGTCAGATATTTAATTTTCCTCTTATTTGTCCACAGGTTCTGAACCGCTCCGAAGGTGAGGATGACGTCCACGCCCACTTTCAGCAACTTTTGGCCGAATTCAACAAGACAGGGGCTGGGTATGCCCTCAGCCTTGCCAACAGGCTGTATGGCGAGCAAACCTTCACGTTTGATGAGGTGCGTGTTCTGGTTATAAGCATTTGGAGAAAGAATTAGTTTAACAATGATTAATTAATAATTTAAGTCATTCACTGCCATTGACAGCTATAGATGTCAAAAAAATCATTTAAACTTTTTTTTATTAGTTTAACATTTTTTTCCATTTTTGTTAACAAGAGTATGAAAACCTAGATTTTTTTTTGTACATTTAGAACAATTACGATTACAAATTTTAATTGAGTGATGCCCCTAATTTTTAATAACCTTTTCTTAAAAAAATAAAAACTTTTTAATTTTTAATTTAAAAAAAATTGTTGAAAAAACTATACAAAATTAGGGGCGTTTTTAGACGTAATTAATCGCACGACTTCACTAGTTAACTCATGATTAATCACAAATTTTATATCTGTTCTAATACCGAAAAAAATCTCATTTTTTAAAAACTTTTGTTAACAAAGTGGGATTTTATTTTTAAACTAGAAGTAGTTCAAATGAATTGGCAGTGAATGAGTTAATAACAACTACTGGTGAGATGCCCCCCAATGCAAATTACTTATGATAGCAACACGTTCACTCTCTTATTGAAACACTAAGCAAACAGACTCAAACAAATAAATATTGATTGCGAAAACAATACCAAATCAGTTCAGAATCGCTGCTTTTGATCCAATTCATCATTAACTCTGCTTCAATTGCAACCTTTCACGTATTTCTACTTTCCAGGGCTTCCTTGCAGAAACCAGGAAGTACTACGAAGCTGAACTGGAGACTGTGGATTTCAAGTTTAATGCAGATGTAGTCAAGGGCAAGATTAACAGCTGGGTGGAAGAGAAAACACAAGGTGCGCTGCTCTCATTTTAACTTGCATGTTATCGATTGTCAAGGCAGGCACGCATATTGATATATTTTTTTCTTTCTTTGGTAATGTGAATAACCATTTGTTGGGCCGTACGATTCCAAGGGAGCTATTTTAAAACTCTTAGTTAGCACCCTTGGACTTAACGACCCATGGTCTACGTTAAAACTTTAAATTATAATAATATGATAATAATATAATTTATAATACTTAAAAGATCATCATCCTTCATTTGTCACATTGTTCATATAGTTATTTTATTTATTTATTACTTATGTTTCTTTGACATTACATATTGGATATGTATCAAGATCGCATATCTAAAACCTACTGATAAATGCCAATAACATTCACCAGGTAAAATCAAGAACCTGATCAAAAAGCTAAAAAGCAGCACCAGGATGGTACTGGTCAACGCCATCTATTTCAAAGGCAAATGGAATCAAGAGTTTGATGAAAAGTTGACTCTTGAAGCTCCATTTCGAATCAATAAGGTAATTTTTGAGGAACGTGAATTTGCTTGCTGAACTGTACAACTCTCGCATCTCCCCATGTTGATATGTTTACTGTACTTATTATTTTTGACTTTAGAATGACACCAAGCGAGTGATGATGATGAAGCAGAAGAGTAAATTCAACTTCATCGCCATCCCAGAGTTAAACTGCCAGGTAAGAAAACAACTTTGAATGCTTTGTTATTTGAATATCCATTGCGTCCACAACAATATTGATGAAACCAATTAAAATCAAATACTCATCAAGTTTGAGAACAAGAATGATGTAGGAGGGAATGTCAATGTGTTTTTGTTGTGTTTTTTATTTATTTATGAAAATGTAAGCAATTTTGGACAGGGTCTAGAGATGCCTTATGAAGGGAAAGATGTCAGCATGTTCATCTTCCTGCCCAATGAAATAGAGGACAACACAACCGGCTTGGAGAAGGTAAAACCCATGACATAATTATTTTTTTTTTTTTTTAAACAACATGCACAATATTAAAAAAAAAGTTTTTTTTTGATAATGGTCACCTTGATAGTTGGAGCGGGAACTCACCCATCATCAAATTATGAAGTGGACAAATCCAAAGAATATGGAGCGCGGCGTGGAGGTTGACGTGGGCCTGCCTCGATTCAAGATGGAGGTCCGTTACGAATTAGAGGATGTCCTGATCGGCATGGGCATGGTGGATGCTTTTGACGGCGATAGAAGTGACTTCTCTGGTATGTCCGTGAAGGATTCCTGATGCATCTTTTCCGGAAGTTATATTGATAACGTCCTTTTTGCATCTACAGTATGTAATAAGTAAGAAATAAATACAAAAAAAAAAACTTAATGCTGCTGTAGCACAAACACAAATAATCATTATTGAATACCATATATAGACATATTTTTGGGCTTTTGTTTTAGGCATGTCTCCTTCCAATGACCTGGCGTTGTCAGAAGTCATCCATAAGGCTTTTATCGAGGTGAACGAGGAAGGGACGGAGGCTGCTGCAGCCACTGCTGCCATTTTTGTGGAAATCACCTCACTGCGTCCACCTAAAGTCCCCAAGGTCTTCATCGCTGACCATCCCTTCCTCTTCTTCATCCGACATAACCCGTCCACTACAATCTTGTTTGCTGGTCAATACACCTCCCCCGAATGAGCTTGTACTGTGTATTTTCTGCAATGAATTCATTTAACAGAACTTTAGCTCTCTTATTTCAACACTTAATTCCCCTCACAGGATGACGAAAGTGTCTATTTTACTATCTATTTGGAAAAGAAGCAACTACCGGTATGTTCTCCAAATTGTAATGCATCATTGTAATTGCGTCATTCATTCATCAATAATTAGTAAGTTTATTTGGGATAGTTTTTTTCTGACGGTTTTATGTTTATGCTCTCGTAAAGGTGTGGTAGCATGGCAAATTGAATAAATATTTACAGTCACTTGTGTCTGTTGAGTTATTGTATGTACTAAAATATTGTTTGGGACATCTCACAAGCAATTCAATCATTTCAAATCAGTACGGAACTTGGCATGCATTCTACATTTGATGTTTGTACATTTCGCCGATCCAAAATGTACTTAATGTATACTGTTCACACTTCTTTCACATCGTTTTACTACAAATTAATAATAAATGGCTCCTTGTAACCTTTGTCACACCTCGAGTTGCGTGTCTTTCAAAACATTTGGATGAATTATTTCCAGATTCTATTATACCTGTATAATCTAATATTTACTGTAAATTAATGTTTTGAATAACACTATTTTAGGTCCACACTTGAATACAGAAGCCATTATGTAACGATCAATATACATTTAGAGATCAACATTATTCTGATGTGGCCAGTGATGGAAAGGACTTCAATACCCCTTGACTAGATAATAAGCTGTATTATTTTATTTTTTTGCTATATTAACTGGCTAGTAACTCGGCAGGAGAATGAAATCAAAAATTTAGCTTGAAAGATTTGATCATTTAGCCTACCAGGGAAGGGAATAGACAGACATTTCACCCAGTTCTTTGAGCACTCCAGATCTATTCCAGTGAAAACCTGTTCAAAGTTGGCAACAAGGCATATACCACAAAATTAATTTGACAAACTAGGTGTGCCAGGGAAGTGCAAATCTGTAAGTCATGAACTGGGTTTAATTTTAAAAAATACTGTGACTTGACTTAACGTTTTTGTTTTGTTGTTGTTGTTTTATTGCTTTGACTTCCGAGCAAAAGAGGAGCGCTGACATCACGACAAGCCGCATGTTGGCAAATAGATGAGAGACGCTTCAAACAAGAGCCTCCGAGCTGTTTATTGCCACATCTGTCAAACTAAAAACAGAACAAACAGATTACAAGCTCAATGCTAACACACAATGCAAAACACCATTGACAGGCTAACAATACCATGAATGTTGCTTGAAGCATTTTTGTTAACAAGAGTATGAAAACCTAGATTTTTTTTTTGTACATTTAGAACAATTACGATTACAAATTTTAATTGAGTGATGCCCCTAATTTTTAATAACCTTTTCTTAAAAAAATAAAAACTTTTTAATTTTTAATTGAAAAAAAATTGTTGAAAAAACTATACAAAATTAGGGGCGTTTTTAGACGTAATTAATCGCACGACTTCACTAGTTAACTCATGATTAATCACAAATTTTATATCTGTTCTAATACCGAAAAAAATCTCATTTTTTTAAAAACTTTTGTTAACAAAGTGGGATTTTATTTTTAAACTAGAAGTAGTTCAAATGAATTGGCAGTGAATGAGTTAATAACAACTACTGGTGAGATGCCCCCAATGCAAATTACTTATGATAGCAACACGTTCACTCTCTTATTGAAACACAAAGCAAACAGACTCAAACAAATAAATATTGATTGCGAAAACAATACCAAATCAGTTCAGAATCGCTGCTTTTGATCCAATTCATCATTAACTCTGCTTCAATTGCAACCTTTCACGTATTTCTACTTTCCAGGGCTTCCTTGCAGAAACCAGGAAGTACAAATTAATTGGAAATATATTCATAGGACTATATTCAAACATTTTGAAAAGGTGTCTAACAACAACAGCAACATTAAATAATAATGAATGTAGTCTTGAAATTTCACAAATGCATGAAAATGTTTAAAAACAAGTTTAATTCCGTGTAATTCCTGCATTAGTTTACGGTCAACAGCCATGTGGATTATTTGCTTTCGGCTTCCGTGGAATGACGTCATCAACACGGAAGCTGCTACTCGGTGACAAGTTTCTGGGCGTGTCAAAATACGTTTAAAACAGACTTTTGACAGCCTTGAGCCTGTCTTTGCGTTTTCTGACTACCTGAGCAAACGCGTCTGTCAGTACCGGTAAGTAATTCACTTTTGAACGAATTTGTACTTTACTGGCAGCAACAGTTCTATTATTTATATACAGTGCCGTGATGTAGATTGAATCCAGGAAGTATTGGTAATGGTTGATTTTCAACACATCAAAAATCAGATACGGTGGTGCAGGTGAGGGGAAAATATTACGAGACCACTGCAAAATTACCATGTCAATAAATCTGAGGGATGCTAAGAAAAAAAAAAAACCTTTCCTTACATTACTGTAAGCCTTTGAATGATTGCGCAACAAGCAGCATTTGGCCCGAAGTTCCCCCACTTCCCCATTTCCCGCCTTTCTTTTCAATGTTGTTCAATTGTTCACATTTTTCAGTGATCTCCTACCTTTCCCCCCCCTACACATCTCAGGTGAACATCTAGACTGAGTCTATAGAGTGTTTGACGCAAAGTTTCAATTGTATAACAAAAATATTTTCAATAATGGTCTATTTTCTGCACTTGTGTTTTTTTTTTTCAGACACGATGGCATCATCTACCCCTCTCTCCGAGGCCAACACCAAATTCTTTCTGAATTTACTGAACAAATTGAGCGACAATGACCAGACTGCGAATGTCTTCTTTTCCCCTTTTAGCATCTCTTCAGCCCTTGCCATGGTGATGCTGGGGACGGGGGGCAACACAGCCACACAGATGTCAGAGGTAGTGGGCACGTGCGCACACAAAAGCATGCACACGCTATAATTTAGGAATAATTACTTTATTCTTCGCAGTCCTGTCCCCTCTTTTTTTTTTTTTTTACTTTATGATTATATTATTAAAGGAAATATGGTGGTTTGCAAATGTGCAAAGTCATTACAATATATCACAGAATTGGAAAAAATAGTTGAGAAAAGTTTTTTTATGCCAAATATTTGTACAAAATTCACAGTAAAAAAAAAAAAAGTCCCTCATTTCCTGATGTAATGTAGCCCTGCCCTTAAAACAACAGACTGAGCTATTCTTTTGGATGAAGTTGGAATGTAGGTGAAACTTGATTCTGAAAACACCAAGTGTCATTTTACATATAAGGATCGCCAAAGTAAAGGCACACCCTAACATGACTGCAAAACATTTGGCATTCAGCGCGATGATAAGTTGCTGACAGTGCAAGGGCAGAGGTCAGTGAACATTTTGAAATGCACTCGGTCGCTGATAAACATGCCTTGCCAGACAAATATATTTTATACTGTCTTCCCTTTGTTTGTGTGTGCCTTTATTGGGAGCGCTGTTCATGTTGTACCCGATTTGGCCACTTAGGGGCAGTGTGGTTCCACGCGGTCTGATACACTGTTAAGTTGTAGCCACAGTAGAGTTGAAGGAAAAAGTCACGATCAAGTTATTCCAATAAAAGTAGTTTTTTTTGCAGTGTGGAGCTATTTTTTTTGAGTGATAAAAGTGCCGCGAGTAGTGCGCTAATTAGCATTAGCGAGTCAGACTGGAGTAGATCATTACGATTCCTTGAACATCTATAAATTTAAGCAAAAATCATTGTCAATCAAATCATTTTGAATCAAAAATCTTTTTTAACCGAAAATCGATTCTGAATCGAATCGCACACCCACAAATCGTAATCGAATCGTGAGACATTCAAAGATTCCCACGCCTAGTGTAAACATTTTATCCTTTTCTTTATACCTTTTAAAAAATAATAATAATAATTCTAAACTTGTGCGTAAAGAAATGCACTGTTACATATTATAAGGTTTTAAAAATGACATTTCCCCAAAGAACGTAAAGGTAAATATTCATATTTTTGTGTTGTGTTGTAATACTGTGTGAATGTCTCCTTGTCTAAGGATATTAAAGTCGCCTGTAGTAATTTCACACCATGCACTTCTCTGCGGAAGGATCAGATTGTCATATCCTGCACGCATCTTGATGTCTAACCAACTTGACCCCCCCCCCCCCGCCAGGTTCTCCGTTTCACTGAGCCAAAGCCAAAGCAACAATATTCAATGATGCAAATGCAGCAACAAGTCCAGACCATATCGCTGCCAAAGGTGGTAACATCCATAACAACTAAACTATTGCAAGCATGAGGAACACGTGACTAACTGCTGCTTTGGGTGGTGTTGGTTGAAGTTGGGCAAGTCTGCAAAAAAAAAAAAAAAAAAAAAAAAAAAAAGAGAGAGAGAGAGAGAGAGAGAGACACGCGACCAAAGTGCAACTTCAGATGTTATGTTTTGAAACTTTGGCTTGGAAGGGGCTCCACACCCAATGGTGTTGCATAATGTAAAGGAGTGAGGTGCTATCTTTTTCTTTTATGGTTTCTTCCTGGCGTGGCTGCTCAGAACCACATTTTGATAAAGACAAATATTTCTGGAATAACAATGCACTACATTCAACAAATTCATGATAAGATCGTTTTGTTGTGTGCTAATATGAGGGGTTCATGCATTCTTTAGGTGTACCGTGACACCGGCATGGAAACATTAAAAACAATTGCCTCCTTTAAAAAAAAAAAATACTAAAATAGCTAGGGCTGGATTTAAAATAATAATAATCAAATAATCAATGTTGAATCAATTTTACTTTTCAAGCCTGATATCAATTCATAAAACCATGAATTGATTATTTTAATATCTCTTACGGTTTACTGCAATTATTGAATTACAATTAAGAACATTTTTTCATCTCATCCTTGCTGATGTCAATGTTTGTGTAATCATCGCACTAAACCATTTAACCAGTTACTTCCTCCTCAAAATAATGTTTGTGGAGTTTTTATCATGTCCTTGACATTTAAGAAGAATTGATGTTCCATTATTAACGAATATCGGATTGGCGTGAAGTGAATGGAATTGAACTGAACTCAAAATTAAATCGATTGGGGAAATTACAATAAATAACATTAAATTATTTAATTGAAGCTTCCCCCATAGTTGATCAGGGGGGGGGGGGGATGTCCATTTCTTCTTAGGTCTAACTCACACAAATAATACTTTCTAAAACTTTGTACATGAGGGCTGACTTGGTGGCGGCATTGCATGTGCTTTGTGTCAAGGTTTTTCCGTCTTTCCATCTATAACCATTGATGTTAATTGTATTTGCAGGTCAACTTCGGTACATAGTTATTCTGTGATGTCGTCAACAATGAAGTCTCATTACCTTCTTTGGTTCACAGTGTCTGCAAACCAAAGGCCAGGGGGATCAGGTTCACGCCGACTTTGCCAAACTCTTGTCTGAGCTGAACAAGCCGGACTCGTCGTATGCCCTCAGTGTTGCCAACAGGCTGTACGGGGAGCAGTCATACCAGTTTGTTGAGGTTTGTGTCGCAGCATGCAGCGCCTTACACAAGAAGGATGAGTGAAAGGGAGTGAGAGTCACAGATGCCAATCATAAAAGCTTTTGTGTGAGTGAGTGAATGAAGAATGAGGAAAGTGAAGTCGACACGGTCTGCATCCAAAATGAAAAGTTTGCCTTGACAAAGATAATGAGCCTTAATTTTGATTAACACTGCCAACTTTGGTTAATTAAATGTGCTATGGTAGCTGGTGCCCAAACTGTGGCCCGGGGGCCATTTGTGGCCCACCTTCCATTCTTAAGCGGTCCGCGGCATATACAAAAAAAATTGTGTTACAAATACATTTGTTTTATTTTCTGTAGAACTTTTCTGAATATGCAAAGATGCAAATTAACTATATACAATTAAAAACAATTAACATTTCTCTTCATAACACTATGGTGATGAGTGAATTATTTAAAAAAATAAAATAAAATTTCAAGCAAAAATGGTTTCCTCCAGGATATGCTTTATGTCAAGGTCCAAATTGTAAAAATGTCACAAATGATTCCCAAGTAGCTGCTTTGAAAACGGTCAACTTAGGACAGATTGCTCCCGTTTTGCTTTGGAATGTAGAGGTTGGATTCAGGGGCTGATTTGGTTGGTTACAGGTTCTCGACCACCCCAAAATCTTGCAAAATCTTAAAAGTATTTGCCTTATAAAAACCTGTTTTGCAAAATATATTAGTGTTTTTTTTCTCCCAATTTATAGTTTATATATTATTATTATTACTAGGGCTGTGCAATTAATCGAAATTCCATTTAAATTTCAATTACTACACTCCACAATTACAAAATCTGCATAATTGTCAAAAAAAGTATTATTAATACTAATTTTAACTTGTTTGAGTTGTTTAAATTTATACATTAACACCCTTTTTTAAATATTAAAATAACTAATTTAATAAATTGTGTTTCATCTAAAAGGAACTTTTATATTTAGTGTTTCAAATAATTGTATTTATCTTAATGATTATTACGTTTAAACATTTTCTTGTTTTGCACCCCCCCAAAAAATGATCGTCCTAATTGTGCTAAATTATTACCAAAAATAATCGTGATTAATATTTTCTTCATAAATCGAGCAGCCCTAATTACTACTACATATTATTTAAATTTATAGTTTGCATTTACAAACAAAATGCAATTGCTTGATTGACTGATGTTGGTGTATTTGACAACATTAAAGTAAAAAATTAAAAATCAAAGGAGCCCTTGCATCATTCGATTCTTCTGCACGTGACCATTGGAGGAAAAAGTTAGGACGCCCCTGCTCTCCAGTATATAAAACAAATGTATATGTAGGAGGTAGTATTTCTAGTATATGCCGCGGTCCGCTCAAAAATGGATGGCGGGCCACAAATGCCCCCCGAGCCATAGTTTGGACACCACTGCAGGCTACCCTCACAATAATAAACACATTTGTTAAACATAAGCTTTGTGATGGTTTCAGGACTTTCTAAAAGACACAACGAAGCACTACAAAGCAGCTCTGGAGCCTGTGGATTTTATCCGAAACTTTGAGGCGGCCAGGCTCAACATCAACAAATGGGTTGAGAACGAGACGCAAGGTGGACTTACCACACATACGCAGAAGACACACTTTTCTACTCTTCCCTTCAAACCTCCACAATGTCCAACACTTGTTTCTCATTGTGCCTTTGTTGCTTGCCAGGTAAAATTAGGGATGTGCTGGCGAGCGGTGTTTTGGACAGCATGACCAGGCTAGTGCTGGTCAACGCCATCTACTTCAAAGGCAACTGGGACAAAAAATTTAAGGACAGCGCCACGCGCGATGCCCAGTTTAGGCTCAACAAGGTAACACGGCACCGACATATTCCGCAGAACAATGGAAACTTTGAATATTGGTTTCCTTCCTGGTTTCCTGTTCATGATACACACCTCCGCCCATTTGTTAAAAAATCTTTTTTTTGGGAATGGTTTGGCTCATATACAAGGACGTGAACAGGATGTTCCCGTTATCAAGTTGCGACTGAAATGTGGCAGAGTTTGGCTCAAACTTCTAAAAGTTCACACTGCTTAATTGCAGACACGCCTATGTGGACAAACCGACTGATTTAGCATGTCGTAACTTAGAAAAGATTCACAGATGGAAAAAAATGAGAGCGAACTTTGTTCCGAGTTGTTTAGACTTGTCGCCAGCAGGGCGTTGACTCATTAGCGAATACGGGGCTAATGCGGCAAAAGGGCACTGATATTTAGTTGCAGTATTTCAAAGGGAAGTCAACCTTCAACATTTCTTGTCAATAATATGTTATATGTGACCTCACTAGTCTAAACAAGACATTATGATTATTATTACATTTGTGGTATGAGTCAAGTCCAGCCATTTTTATCCATCTCAGGGGGCGGCCATTTTGCCACTTGCTGTCGACTGAAGATGACATTGCATTTGCTCGGGGCTCAGGCAACGACCAATCACAGCGCACCTGTTTTCTGAAGCTGAGTTGTGATTGCCATTTTCCGGCAACTATGAAGTAATTTTCCCTCGACAAGAATAGGCAAAATGGCCGCCTTCTGATATTGATAAAAACTGCTGTATTTTGTTGCTTAACTCATATTCTACTAACACAATATCAACCGGAATGCTATATTTAGATTAGTGGAGGAGCATAGAACATATTATTGCCAAGAATTTTTGGGGGGGTTAACTTACTCATTTATAGAAATACTTGACTCAATGAGCCATTTTCAGCAGTAAAGAGTTAATATTTTGTTCAGAATTAATTTAATTGATTTATTTGTACAATTAACATCTTTAAAAACACATTTTTCCACTTGCCGTCGACTGAAGATGACATCACCTGCGATGAGGAAGTAGGTAACGACCAATCATGGCTCAGTTTGCTGACCAAACCCATGAAACAGGTGCACCATGACAGGTGATGTCATCTTCAGTCGACAGAAAGTAGAACATTTTGTTTTTAAAGATGTTAATTGTACAAATAATGTAGTTATTGGACAAAATATTAACTTTTTACTGCTGAAAAATGTGTAAAATACTCTACTTTCAATAAGCTTCGACATATTGACGTCATTCATGGTCTTCATTGTTGTTATTTTTAGAACGCAAGCAAACCAGTGAAGATGATGCACCAGAAAACCAAATTCCCTCTCGCCTTCATTCCTGAAATCAACTGCCAGGTACTGCGATCCTTTTGACCTAAAAAAAACCAAACAACGCAGACATTTCATACGTCATAAAAAACGTAACCAAAACTTCTGATGAGCAGGTCTTGGAGATGCCTTACATAGGGAAGGAGCTCAGCATGCTCATCTTTCTACCCAATGACATAGAAGACAATTCAACTGGTCTGAGTAAGGTAAGAGGCACAAAGATAATACACAATTGCTTAGTGGCACTGGAAATTTTCAATTGAAATGTCAAATTCATCACAGATGGAGAAGAATCTGAACTATAAGAACTTTGTGGAGTGGACCCGTCCCGACATGATGGATGAACTCGAGGTCCAGGTGGGCCTGCCTCGGTTCAAGATGGAAGAGAGCTATGATATGAAGAATGTTTTGCTCAGCATGGGAATGATGGACGCATTCGACATATCAAAGAGTGATTTTTCCGGTAGGAATTTTGCCCGGCGAATGTCCCATAATTAGAATCCCCGATCGACAGTTCACATAGTCCAAATCGAATCCGTTATGTTTTCAGGCATGTCTCCCGCCAACGACCTGGTATTGTCAAAAGTCATCCACAAGGCTTTCATCGAGGTGAACGAGGAGGGAACCGAGGCTGCCGCAGCTACTGCTGCCGTCATGATGTTGCGCTGTGCTCTGAGAACACCCACATTCGTCGCCGACCACCCCTTCCTCTTCTTCATCCGGCATAACCCGTCCATGAGTGTCCTTTTTGCCGGCCGATACTGCTCCCCTGAGTGAGCGTTTTAGTGCGTCACTGCAGTGTTTTTCATTACCAGCATGTTTACGCTTTTTATTGGGCTACTTACTTAGTCTGAACCGCTGCGGTAATCTCCGACTAAGCCTCCTATGCAATTCCGGGATGCTTTTAAAATGATTGCTCACTGCCACTTTCTGCGGGGACATTCCCTTGTACATGGGTGAACCTCATTTGTTGGTTCTTCCAGTACTGTACTGTACTGTACTTTGTATACTTTGCACCTGTTCTAAATTCAACCTTCCTACAACTGTTGGGAAAACACATTTCATGGTTTAATCCTCATCGCTCCATTTATTGTATTGCAACCAAAGAGAATCATGATATAAAGATACATTATGCAGATTACAATTAGGAATATACAGTTTACAATACAGTACAGTATGCAAAAATTAACCAAAGTCAACATAGAAATAGCAACAGCGCAGCTATTATGCATTATCTATACACATTATTGTATGTATGCAATAAAAGTGTGCATAAACACAAATTACCTACTGTTGTCATTTACTTAATTTCTACTTTTAAAACAGTATTTTTCTTAAATATCTGTACTTGTAGTAAAGTACAGCCATGAACCATCAACTCAAAAAAGCGTCTCCCTCCCTCCTGAACACATGGGGGCGCTAGAGAGCCAATGTATTCTTGGCATTTCCGGGATTGAATGTTTTCGAGAATCAAAACATGCAAACATGACAGCAACAGTAAGACACCATACAGAAGCGGATTTAAGATGATCGTAGCTAGCATATGCTAATGTAGAAGTACGTATTTTCTTTTTCGAAGCGATGGAGAGGCTAATATCCAAAGTGACAGAGAAGCATGTTCTCTTCACGGCTTCTCTCGCTATACGACTCGCCTTGGTCGCATATGGAGATTTCCACGACAGGACGATGGTAGTGAAGTACACCGACATTGACTATCACGTCTTTACGGATGCTGCGAGATTCACTACTAAGGTAGCCTTAGCTTCACTCATTTTAGCTGGGAATGTTACGTCAGTCCAACTATAATAATAGTTGTGTCTTAGCATTGGATTTGTGTAAATCTGTCCCATTCATCCCTTTCTCAAACTTTATAAGGGTTAGTTTAGAAGCGTTTTACTGCCGTCATCATTCTAATACATGATAAATATGTTCACAGGGCGAGTCGCCATACAACAGATCAACCTATCGATACACGCCTCTACTAGCATGGCTGCTCACTCCTAACATTTATATCCACATGGTGTTTGGCAAGCTCGTTTTCATCCTGTGTGACGTGCTGTCCGGATTGCTGATCTACAGAATCCTTTGCCTGCAAGGTCTTGGATCTGAGGTGTGTATACTGATAGTTTTCATGCGGAAGATGATTATGAACATAATATCATGCTAAGTGACGACACCTATGGTCAAAATGGAGTCAAATCAAACCATTTATCACAGAAGATGTGTTTCAGGCCCATACACGACAGATGAAAAAGCCTCGATAAAGAGAGACCAAATAGTTTAAACACATTTCAAGTAATGACAACACACTTTTTAAAGTTTTCCTTACTGCCCGTCTTGAATGTGTTTATTTTGTCTGATTATTATTATTATTATTATTTTTTAAATCAGACAGCACGTCGGGTTTGTTCGCTGTGGCTCCTCAACCCCCTGCCAATTGGCGTTTCCAGCCGAGGGAATGCCGAGTCCATACTGGCCACTTTAGTGCTGGGGACCCTTCTTTGTATAGAGGGTAAGTTTATAGATCGATTAGATGCGATAGAAAATGGGTAGTAGTAAAGTTGACTTGAAGTCCCCCCCCCCCCCCCCCGTACCAGAATCAAGTGTAATTGCACATCCATTACAGTAGGTGGCAGTGGCGTTCCTTGCAAGTGCAAGAAGTATTAGCTCCTCACACTCTAACATTTATATAGACAAATGATACTATTTATAGCCATCGCAGAGAGTTGAGGGAAGCAAAATATTTTTGTCTCCTTGGTTGGGGTTAACAAAAGTCATTGAGAAGCACAGCCTTAACTAATACTTCTGCCTTCTGTGTCATAGGTCGACGCATGACATGGGCAGCGCTGCTCTACGGCCTCGCTGTTCATATGAAGATCTACCCCATCACCTACGCGCTACCTATCATTCTGACTCTTCGCACACCACACATTAGAAGAGAGGAAGACCGAAAAAAGTGGGGGAGCGTCATTAGCTTCTTGAGAAGCTTCCTCAACAGGGAATTGTTGAGTTTCGCAAGTGTGGCCGGAGGTCTTTTTTGCGCTCTCACAGCACTTTTCTATTACATGTAAGAGCGATCATCAAATTGATGCACAGTTGTGGTCGAGAGGTCTTTTGACAAATCTTCAATATGTTGTAGTGTGATTCTACAGAGGTTTATAAATAATTGTAATTTAAGTACAGATTATCATTTTTTATTCCAGGTATGGTTGGACATTCCTTCACGAGACATACTTGTATCATTTAACCAGACGAGATATTCGACATAACTTCTCTCCATACTTCTATATGCTCTACCTTACTGCAGGCAAGTACAGAACAAATAATGTTCACCTATAAGGTTCATCCTTTAAAAAAAAAAAAAAATGCTGGCAGTGGCATGACGCTGTCGTTTTGTTTTGCAGACAGCAGGTGGAGCCAGTGGCTTGGGCTGGCAGCTTTCCTTCCACAGTTGATCCTCCTGTTGGTAACGTCATGGGCTTTTCACCGTGACCTGACCTTCTGCTGTTTCCTACATACGGCTATATTTGTCACTTTCAACAAAGTCTGCACATCACAGGTATAGAGGTCCAAGTCAAAACTATACTGAAGGTCTCTTGCTATTTTATTTATTTTTTATTCTATGAGTAGTAAATACACCATAATATTTATAAACTTGCCCTTTGTGGCTTTTTTTTGTAGTACTTCCTGTGGTACCTGAGTTTACTTCCTCTGGTAATCCCTCATTTGAGTCTTTCACTGAAACAAGGAGTGGGACTGCTGCTCCTCTGGTTTGCTGGACAGGTGACAATCGTAAATTTTTTAAATACCATAATTTGAGGGAGTTAATTTACTCAACTCCAGAGACTACCAGTGCAATGGCTTAAATGTATGTTTAATATCTCCTGATCAACAGGGTTTCTGGTTGCTCCCGGCTTACTTCCTGGAGTTTGAGGGCTACAACACGTTTCTGTTCATCTGGCTGGCCGGACTGCTCTTTCTGAGTGTTAACTGCTTCGTCTTGGTGCAGCTCATCGTACATTACAAGCCGAAAGTGAACGTGAAGAGACTCAAGTCGGAATAACCTCGCAGGAATGTGCAAGAACTTCTCACCCTGATTGGAGCTTCACCATGAAGACTGACAACATTTTTTTTTTTAAATGCTTGTTTTCTCAAATAAATTATGCTGTTTCAGAAAATCACAGGAATGATATGTGCACCCATTTGCAAAGACAGCAATTTACATCCTCAGCTTTTAGTAGTATAGCAGTGATAGTCATGTGCAGTACTAGACTCAATTGAGCTGGGTCTGTCTTGTAAACTCCTAAAAAGCACATGAAAAATGATTGCAAAGTTATATTGATAAGATTCCGCTAAATGTTTAAACACATACACATGAATTTATTACATATTCTGTCAGACGCACTCCATTTAATGTAATTCTAGGATCAATGACACTTAACATATATGGCACAAAAGTTAATAATTAACATTTTGTTTTGTCATGGTCATACTGGAATATGCAATTTTGTGTGGGTTTAATATAATAAAAGACATAGAACCCAGTCGCCACGGTCATTCTGCTACTTTGGAACTGGGAAATTCCAGGAGATCCCTGCAATGTTCGGCCCTGTCCAGTAGGCGGCAGCTGGTGTTTGAGGATGGCCGTCTGTCCTGACGTAACCTCACTGATCACGCCTTCAGGTATACAATTCTCACCAAAACACCAATTAATTGCTGTGGCTCCTTCATGCAAAAGCTTTTGTGTGATGCATACACCCCACACCATTTAGCACACATGCACCATGATAAGAAATTTGGGGCCCTTGCGAATAAGACAGATACATATATTTTAAATAGGGATGTTCAATACTGTTTTTTTCCCCCTTCTGATTGAGACCGATACTCAACCGTTGAGTAGTCACAGATACTGATACCAGATACCACTACATAAACATTCCCTCCTAAAAAAAAGACAGATCATTTTAAAGGCAGACCTATAAATCCCAAATATAGTACTTTTCCTTAAAATTGCATGACATAATTTTGGAACTCTGACAGCACATTCCTGTCTCATTCTGAAACAAACACGCAGAACACAGTAGAAGGCCTCTTATTCAGTGGTATTGTCAAAATCTAATGTAGATATTGGAGGACTTTGTCTATCGCTGAGGCAAATACTACACTCTCTACTCCACTATTGTACAGTGCACAGCATAAATGAGTAGTCTACACCCCTTTTGAAAAATAACCCTTTTAAACAATATGTCAATGAACACAAAAACAATTTCCAAAATGATGACAAGACTCAATTTATATAACATCTGTTTAACTTATAACATGAAAGTAAGGTTAATAATATGAGTTACAGATCAACATGTTCAGTTTTACTCAAATAAGGGTGTTGCAAAAATGAGTACACCCCACAGAACGTCTCTGGAGCAAAGCCCAAATTTGAGACTTCAAGCGTCTACAGGTGAATCTCATTATTCATTACACAGGTGTCAAGCAGACAGTTGATTATAAATGGGTGTTACTTAAAGAAAACACGTTCCCACTTGTTTTTGTATTCATTGAGATATTGTTTAAAATGTTACTTTTCAAAAGGGGGTGTACTCTTTTACGCTGAGCACTGTTAATTATGTTGCTGGTTACATATTTCAAACCCTTCCTGCTCAGCAAAAAACATATACCCCCAAAATGATGAATTCATACTTAAAGTGAAAGAATATTCCTTTGCGAGGTGACTTCGTAAGACAAAACTTAAAAAAAACAAAAACGAAATCACTCTGGGCCAATTCGGAAAATGCATCATAACAAGCCTAAAAACAGGCTAACTGCAACTCACAGGAGTAACAAGTGATGCTACAAATATTGTTTAAAATGTCCAACAGCACATGAATTCATTTAAAATTTGCTTTAAAATGGCACGTGGCCAGGGTAGTGACGTACATTTCCTAAATGTTCTAAAAATAGCAACGATAACGGGCCCTCCCAAGTTCAATGAGATGAAGAAATATTTACCAATACAGGGAAAATGTCACCAGCTGCACAATTTTGGGTCCCCAACAGGCGTCGATCTTGTTGCCACTGCAGGCTGTCAGTGAAAATATTTGTCATTTTTGGTAACTTGGCAATAAACTTTTTAATTGTTTACGTTCTCCTTTCTGGTCTTGCTCACTGTCGTCACTTCGCGCCCTTCCGCGCTGTTCTTTGGGCGCATGCACATGCGCAGTAAGATGGACTGATCCATTAGTGGAAACTGAGGGGGGCAAGAGACATACGATACAAGAAGCCTTCTGCTGGCGTTTTAGCGAAATGATTTGGATCAAAAACATAATTATTGTGCGTAAACAAGTAAAAACTATATTGGCCATAGTGTATGGGGAATTTTATGGGGCCCTCTATTAACGTGAGGCCCTAGGCAACTGCCTAGGTTTGCCTAATGGTAACCCCCCCTGGCTGTAGTGATAATAACTCGTAAATATTATTTAGAACACCACATAGCTCTTGAGCACCCCCTAAAATCGCTTTTCACTTTTGTCCCTCCCACTTGATGACAACCATACATATGAAATAGAACAGACGAAATATTTTAATCATCTTGTTTTGGTGGAGGTGTTGTTATGTCTTCCTTGTAATTGTTAAAACATTTTTGTTTTATCACAGACATTTGAAGTTATGTCTCAACACACACATGGCCCAGTTACAAAAAGCTTTTAGTCATTGAGGGGAAATTATGTCACGCTAGTTTCGTGTCAAGTTAGCATAGCAGCTAACGCACCTAGCATATTCTTAAACTAACATTTACAAACCTGTAACTGTTATTAAAACAATACTATTATCAAATTAGTATTCAAATAAATGTAACTATAACGAACCGTTTATTTAACAAAAATGAACATCACCTGTATATTGTATTTTATTAGCTCTACTTTTGTTGCAAATATTGCCATCGAGTTCAAAACGACACTGACGTGACCGAATAAAGTGCGTCGTCGAGACAAAGCAATGCGGTCCGTCTTCATTAGTAAAATGTAGGTTTGTTTGGGGGTTGGTGGATTGCGTGACGGTCCCCCATATGTTTAGTAGGCTGTGTGTATATGTGCATGTTAATATGCATATGCATACATGTCATGTCTGTGACATACCCTCAAGGATTCTCCTCATTGTCATCAGGGAGATAGGGGGATGTTGTTGTGTCTGTGTGTGTGTGTGTGTGTGTGTGTGTGTGTGTGTATGCGTTGCTACATCTGCCTATATGCATGCGTGTGTGCACGCACGCACACGAACACAGGAAGTGGGTGTGACCAATTAGGACAAATGGTGTGCAGAGTGGCAAAGAGTGGGGTATGAACAGTCACGCAACCTTGCATGGTATAGGATTATAGGTCTTGGACGACACGCACACACATACAAGCACCACACCCTTTTGCATTTACGCTCCTTGCTCCTCTGCGTTGATTGGTCAATGTAGTTGTTTCGCCACTCCTCTCACATGCTAACCCCCCCCCCCCCCCCCCGCCTGTTTCAAACAAGTGTCATTAAGTTGGCGTGATGTATGGATGGTTGCGTGCTCGAATATAAAACATTTAAAGTCCGCCTTTTAAAGCAACCCCCTCCCCACCCCCGCGCCCTTTTCGTTATCACATCAGTAAATTAATCAAACAAAAACCTGCACGGGACATTTGCATACTTGTTTCTCCTTCATAAAGGCGACTGTGTTTGCAAATGTATAGTTGATGTTATACATACAGAGGCGTGTGTTCGGTACCGTGTCAAAAAAAGGGCTCATTCATACTAAAGGGTGTCTTCAGGAATGCTGTGGATAATTATCTGTCAGAATGAGTTACGTATCATATAAATGTGACTATTCCACTTCTGTTTCTTCATGCCAAGCGACATGTAATAAAAGCTACTGATTCGAGAATGTTTTCCCCTTGCTGAGCATGACCAGCCTTTTCAGTATTACCTACAAGGGAACCCTGAAAGACTTTTTGTTTCGTTGGACCGTAAGTTACATATTAGTAAAGGAGTGTCCAAACATTTTTTACTTGAAAGGCCACGTAAGGAAAAATGGATGGATGGAAAGGACACTTGAAAAGTCTCACTATTTTTTTGTTTCAAATGTTTTAGTATATGCAAAAAAAAAAGAAGAAAAAAAGACAGTGGGCTTCAAATGGCTTGTAATGGAATTTAAAATCATTTCCATGTGGAACACTGATTTGACATACAAGTAAATGACAAAAACAAAATAATACCTAAGTAACAAAGAAACAAAAACACACAATGATGGAAGGAACACTCTAAAAACAGTTGGGTCAAAAGTAAGCCAATTATGGATAAAAAAAATGGACCAATCCACTTTATGGGTCAATTTGACCCAACTTTTTGGGTTGTTTTATACAAAATGATGCACTTTTTTGACCCAAGTAAAGGATCTGACCAATATTTATGAGTTGTTTTACACTAAAAGATCCATTTCTTGACTCAAAGTTGGGTCAAATTGCCCCAAGTAGAGGATTGGACCATTTTTGACCCAACTGTTTTAGAGTGTGGTAATGGATTTGCATAGTTGAGGAAAGAAGTGGAGCTGTGTGCAGGAATGCAAACAAGGCCCAGGAAAAATCGAAATAAAAATGGCTCCAGTCAAAAATAATAACAATACGAAAGTAACAAAGAAACAAAAACACACAATAATGGAAGAAAGAAAGATGGTAGGAAAGAAGGGAAGAAATAAAGAGAAATCAGGCACCGAAATACAAGCAAACTGACAAGACAAGATGATCCATAAGAATAACATGACACAACTAAATAGAATGAATTCCGTTTTGTCTCACGATTAACAACAATTAATCACAATCTAAATCATTATTAACGATCACCTGAACAGGTGTATAAAAACTGCGAGCATGCTTGTGACATTTTGAACACAATTTGTTGCTATATTGCATTAATGCGTAGTAACTACAACATTTCTGAATTGACTTTTTCATTTCCAGGCAATACAAATCCAGTACAGGAGCTGTAGATAACCAAAATATTCATATTAATAATTAATATTATTAACTCTTTGACTGCCAGACGTTTTCAGAAAAGGGATGCCGCCAGTGCCAGCCGATTTAAGCATTTTGACTGATTTTCAAGGTCCACAGAAAATGTTCTGTTTGGACTATGGAAACACACGTACTACCAAATGAAAGATTGGACTTTCATCTTTCATCAGAAAAAAAGAGTTTGTTTCTACCTTATTCCGTTCTTTAGTAATCAACAATAGAAAATGGTTAGTTTGATCCAATTTCGCCTGTGTTGGACCAAAATACGGAGAAATCAAGCTTTTAGTGAAACGATATTATTTCATGCATTCTAGTGAATTTGACACTTCTTTTTGTCCATGAATGATGCCACAAACACCTAAATAGTGCTTTACTTCTATAAAACACTACCACCAAGAATGAAAAAGTGTTTTTTGATAGCAAAATACGTTTATTTACATTCAACAGTGTAACAATTTGACAACAATTTGGCAAACTATTTACAAATGTGTGCAACTGTGGTGCTATTTACAAATATGTGGATGTTTCAACGACAGTTTTTCTTTTTGTAACACTCTCCTGCGTGCAAGGAGACGCAACAGCATTTGCACAAGATTGCCTCTTCGCGTGCGCCACTTTCTTGCCGGCCGTTTTTTTCCGGGGAATAGCAAGTATTTACCGCAGTGTGTCATCAAGTCTAATATCAGGATCATGCTACGGTTACGTTACGGTGGTGTTACGTCTCGCTTCCCCGTGTCCTTCAGTTGCTATACCGGGTGGTAGGAGATCCATTTTATCCACTCCATTCATGGTGGCATCGTAGTCCAGAAACAGTGTCTTCTCCGTGATCAGACTGTACCCGCTCCTCCGATGAATATGCATTGGACTCGGGGTACTCTTCATTGTCCGATCGAATGTCCGCTTGTGCAGCTCCGCGTTTTCCGGCCTTAGCAGCGCTAGCCGCGCTAGCCGCGCTTTGCCGGTGGGGCTTACTACGTGTTCATAACAGTCACGTTGGCGTAGAGCTTCATCTTCATCATCATCATCAATCTGCATTGGTCGATGCCAACTCTCCATCGCCCGATCGAATGTCCGATTGTGTAGAAGTACCCGGCCGGCTATTGTGCGCGTTTTCCGGCCTTAGCAGCGCTAGCCGCGCTAGCCGCGCTTAGCCGTGAGGCTTACTACGTGTTCATAACAGTCACGCCAAAGCTTCCAACTTTGGCGTAGAGCTCGTTGTCATCATCATCGTTGACATCAATGCGCTTTTTAGTATTGATTGATGCTTTCCGTCTTTGAAAAAAATGCTCAAGCTGAGCTGCTTGTAACCGGTTGCTTGGTCAAGCCATTGTGGCTTGGATCAGCCATTGTCTCCTCAACACTCTAGCTCCGCCTCACGTCTTCTACTGACGCCCACGGTGGGCGGCCCATCCAACCTTGTGCAAAGAGAGTCATCGCTGCCCTCTAGGGGCCAAAACGAGTCTTTGACTAATCAGATCAGCCTGATTCTTTCAGCACAGCTGCCCAAGGCTTTCCTGCACCCGTTTTTGAAAAAAAAACAAAAAAACATAGGGGACGTCTTTTAACGTCCTCGGCGCCCTTCCCTAGGTTTATGCTAAACGTTTTATAACGTTTATGGCAGTCAAAGAGTTAATTTGCCCAATTTGTTTTACTGCAGTTTTCTTAAGCAGATTGTGATTGGCTGTTACCTGAGTAACTGTGATGTCCTTTTCAGTCGATAACAAGTGACAAAATGGCCTCCCCTTCTTAGATGCATAAAAACGAGTAGCTTTTTGCTGTGTTAGACAGACGAGAATGATGGGCCAAGTCATCTGCCGTGCAACATATTTAAATTCCTTATTCGTCCACTGTAGCCTGTCAAAGCACAATAACAAACATATTAAACGACGTTTGTCTTGCGTCGTCATCTATTGACTCGTCTTCTTCGACCGCCGTCAGTCATACACTGCTCTCTGATACGCAGGCTTTTAAGCACCATCTACTGGTAAAAACGTATATTGCACTTTGATATCAAATCGAAGTTCTCACTTCCCAAACTCACTTCTCAACTTTCCTGAATGAACGAATGACTCTTTAATGGTGAATATGAATGAAACACATAAACCCTCATTTTCTTCCTCCCGATACAACATGTTTGGGAAAATACATTTACAAAAACACTTTTCAACAATGGGTGAAAACGTTTTTTTTTTTGGTCCTGTTATCACGCTCTCTTTACCCCCTCACTCCCACCTACCGCCACAGTTGGCATCACTCCCTCGGCTCGAGCCCCTCGTCTCAAATGGCGGCCCGACTCTGGTTGTGAAGTTCCTTCATCGTGTAAAGGGGAAGGAGCTGTCATGCCAACTTTACTGCACGTTTATCATACACGCACGTGGCTACAGATACTCTGTATTGTCTTCCGGCCACTATTCATTATTAATAGAGGCACAAATGTGAAGGATGAGACCACATTTCATAGACTTGAAAAATTCAAAAGCCACTAAATAGACAAAGGCTGTAACTAGAGTTTCTTTCATAAAAGGACATGAGTGAATTAGTACAATTGGCATTAATGCATCGATGCAAGACTAGGTTTGATGTGTATTGCATGTAAAATTGAGTGCATTTAATGTAGTTGTATGAAAAATTAATTTGAAAACATATAGTTCATCATTTTAAACTCGACTCGTGTGATTGAGTAGAATTCTCCAAGCTGGAAATGCTCCACGCGAATTAACTGTACATTTGCATGCATGAATCCTGAGCCAATCTGAACTATGTTGCTAACCAAAACAGCAGCACTTATTAACAATTTTTTTTTTGGGGGGGGGGAGCTTTTACCAACTTTTTACATGCAACACTCTGTTCACTTGACTTGTATTGTCTGTCTAACCATTTTCTAGAATGTGTGTCCTCATTGTTACAAGTCGCAAATGTCTATAAGAACAAGACGGCGGCCATGTTTTCCATATAAAGAAAATACTTTTAATAGATAAGTCTCATTTGCAAAAACACGTAGAAACATTGGAAGACACTGCATATTTATTTACACCGTGTTCACTACTTTGCAGCTACCTACTCAATGACACAAGTAGGGCGTTTTTTGTTTTGTTTTTGTTTTTTTACACAATTATCAAAATGGTAGCAAGAAAAAGCCACATGGATTTTACCTTAGACAAAGAGAAAAGCCTTCAAACTGCAGCTTTTAAATTATACACGTTTGCCTTACAATAAATACGAATCATCAAACATTTATTGAAATGAACACACACACATCGAGCAAGACAAATTCAATACAGTGACACAATGTACACGTGTGCGTTGACTAAATAAAATTGAAAAAAATTAAATCAACTGAACTACTCTCAGTAGTGCAATTTTCAAAAACTACCACAGTAGCGCCACCGAACTGAGGCTGTGACATTGAAGTAATTTGGTGCTTTTTGTTTAAATTGTGCAAAAACACGGATTGTGAAGACCTCCGACTGAAGCACATCATGAACAGAAAAAAAAAAAGTGTCATACCTGCAATGAAATGCTGGTCTCATAGTGAACACTAAACTGTACAACATAAGCCGTGGCGTTAAAATATTTAACAATAATATTATTTCTAAGGTCAAGATGCTATTGTGCGCTTTGACTGAAGACTAAAATGTCAACAACAGACGGTCTTCTCCTTCAGTTTCAACTAAAATGAGTTAAAAAAAAACTAAAAAAAACTTCCGCTTACAATGTGCTCGTTTTAACCCTTCGTCGTCTTTTTTGACGCTCACAATGGCCATTTTGTGTTACATGAGTTTTTAAATAGTGCCGCTTTGCATTCATAAACCCAAATAACAGTTTTGTGTTTGTGGATTTGTTTTATTTGTTAACCAAGTGTCGTTAATAATACTTAAAAGTATGCAACAGAATCACCACTTTTACATGTTTTGGTCAATTAACTGAAGTTTAAAATATCAATTATTGACATTTTTTGAGGATATGGATACTTTGAGTCCTTATTGCTGCTAAACAAAAACAAAAACATCTTTGATATTTTTCTTTTCTTGTACAGAGCATATCGGCACCCTCTTAAAATAATTGCCTAAGTCATTTTTTGCAAAAATGATTATTTTTGCCTAAGTTATCAATCATCATGATACAATTGGTTACATTTTTTGTGTTTTCTGCAAAATCTGAAAAAATGACTTTGGCGATTATTTTAATTAAGGAGTCTATATGGAAAACGTTAAGGTCACGTGATATACAAGGTCAAATTATAGGTCAAAAGGTCACATTACTAAAATATGCACCAATTCCGAGATTTGGAATCCTTGTTGAATTCCCTTTCCAACGATATCTGTTTTGTGAAGCTTGAGCTAGTAGATCCTGAGAAATAAGAGTTCAAAGTAAGGTGGCCACGCCCCTTTTTGCAAAAAAATAAGTCAAAACTTGGCGGGCCATATCTCTCAAACCCCTGCTCCGATTGACCTAAAGTTTGAGATTTTGTGTTGCGCCATCATTATCAACAAGTACACCAAGTTTCATTAAAATCAAAATCTTCCCACTTGATGATTTGTCTGAATTATTTGGACCTATCACATTGAAGATTACATTTGGGGCGTGGTGAAGCTGGTCAATATTTGGTACTCAATTTAAAGTGGAAGCCAACCCAAAAAACATTTATTTAGAGAAATATGTTCTATGCAGCCCCACTAGTTTAAATATGTTATTCTGGTTAATATTACGTTAGTAGAATATGAGTTCAGCAGCAAAATCCAGCAGTTTTTATCAATGTCAGAAGGCGGCCATTTTGCCACTTGCTGTCGAGTGAAAATGACATCACAGTTGCTAGCAGCTTCAGAAAACAAGTGAGCTATGATTGGTCGTTGATTTTCTGATGGCTACAGTGACACTGGAATGGATGAATTACATTTTCACTTCTTTTCCATGGGAAGATGATCTAAATTTAAACAAGTTGACCAGCATCTCAGATAGAATATTTTTGACCTATTCTCAAATGATCCAACGCGTATTAACGCCTGACGCTGATGTTATTTTGTTGCATAGAAACAATCCCAGTGTTCTACATTTGTGGGCGATTTTGTAGTTAAAGTGCTAAAACGTACAAAACTACCACTAAGGTCCAACGATCTTCAAGCGCTTTCGGACATAAAACAGAAGTGAGCAGTGGCAGAGGCGAGTCGTCCGCTGAAAATTCAAATTGGTTGACAATATCACAGAGAAACACGTGAGAAAAAAAAAATGGCGACACGTTGTCACTAAATCCAAAAAGTGCTTGGAACTACAAAGGACAAAATTCATACATTTGATTCCGTTTTTGATTGTCACAACATTAACACTTCGAACCTGAGCCTCGCTTGTTGTCCTCTTCGTCAAATGGAAGAATGTTGCCGTTCTGCATTTGATGCTGGTAAATGTGTCGGACAACACGAATACTACACTCCATTTTGTGTGAATGTGGTCCATGTGAGCGGGTGAAGCGCATTTCACTTTTTTTTTTTTTTTTTTTTTAGGGCATATAAACGTACGGGCTGGATTTGTGGTGCCCCGTGCTGACACATGGCATAACGTTCCTTGGCCCCACCATCATGGGGTGGCTTATGTCATGGCCGCCCTCGGACCAGGGCGGCGAGTCCATGGGCTCCCGTTTGATGGAATGGATCAGCCCGTGACCTTTGAACTCGTAAGTGCCGTGCTTGTTGAAGTCCTGGTGCATGTAGGGCTTTTGAGGCTCCTGCTGGTAGACGTGAGAGTCGATGAGGTTAACCGATTGATTACTGCATTGGGAGTGAGAGAGTCTCTGAGGGCTGAACTGACTGTTGTCGTTGTTGTTGTTGCCGCTCAAGTCTTTGTCACATTTTAACAAACGTCCGCTGTTGTTCACTGCATAGTTCTGATAGTTGTTGTACGGCGGGCTGATCCCCGCTTTGCTGCGTTGACAGGGCGAGTACTGCAGATCGTAGTAATCCGCCTCGGATTTGAGCTGGACGCCAGAGCTCTGTTCGTATAACTCGTCACCATAGCGACGGTCCATGGTGTCCGGATCCCGGTGCGGCCAGGGTCGGCCGAAGGGATCGCAGCCGTTCTCCGAGTCGGAATCGTGCTCTACTTTAATGGGCGGCATCAAGTGGCCGTCGTAGCATTCGCCGTAGCCGTTCTCGTTCTTGACTAAATCCACGCAGTAAGCGTCCGGGTCCGCCGGAATCTGCAGGCTGCCGTAGAGTTTTGAGACAAACACCTCGCCGTTCCTGCCGCTGTGGCAGCTCGGGGAAAGGCGGTACGGCTTCCCGTATTGGCCGGTCTTGCTTAAGCGGTTAGTTGGGATGTAGCCGACCCCTTGGCCCGTTCTGAGGTGCGCCGAGTTCGGTCGCAGGGGCCAACCGCTCCCCAGGCCCGGACCGAGGCCCTTATGGGAAGATATTGACGACTTGCAGAAATTGAGGGGCTCTTCCTGGTTGTAGTAGCCGTCGGGGCGGAACTTGTGGTTATCTTTGGTGAGTGGGGTCCAGGGAGTGTGGTGGCCCCTCTGGGTGCCACCAGGGGTTGGACAGGAGAGGAGGAGAGGGTCCGCTACGTCGTCCATTCCACCACTGAAGGAGTGCCTTCGGAAGTGTTCCCCTCGTTCTCTGAAAGACACAACAGCGTGAAAAATGAGATGAGGGGAGAATCCAAGTTTATTTTTCTACAGAAGAGGATTAGTGCCAGTGAAGAGGAAAAAAAGGGTTGGCAGGATTCTCACTTTATTCTGAGAATTCTGACTTTATAGTGAGAATTCTGACTTTAATCTCAGAATTCTGACTTTATCACTTTAATCTCAGAATTCTGACTTTAAAGTTGAGAATTCTGACTTTATCACTTTAATCTCAGAATTCTGACTTTATCACTTTAATCTCAGAATTCTGACTTTAAGGTTGAGAATTCTGACTTTGTGACGTAGAACTATGAATTGTGGGGGGAAGTTAGAAAGTCAGAATTCTGACTTTGTGACGTAGAACTATGAATTGTGGGGGGAAGTTAGAAAGTCAGAATTCTGACTTTGAAGTGAGAATTCTGAGTTAAATCAGAATCCGGCCAGCCAACCTTTTTTTTCCCCCTCTTCACTGGTCCTAATCCATATTTTTCTGTTCTTGGAACCCAAAAAAAATCGGTACGTCAAGATAATACAAATATCTCGTGTGGCCTCCGAAAATGTGATTTAGTGAGACTCTCAACTAATACATGAATGACTCAAAGGACAAATATTGAGATTTTAGTTCACATAAGTTCAAGAGAGAGTCACTCAAAACGTGACTCATCTTTTCCAAGATTCGTGTCTGAAAATTGAAAACAGAATAAACATCCACAACCACAAGATCAATGACGGCCAGACGTGAATGTTCATGGACTAATGCAGCACAATCTCAAGAAGCAATGAATGGACGCATGATGCGAAACTGGAGAAATGGCATCAAGTTAGCATTGAAAGCTTGACTTTTAATTACAGCATCCTCATTAAGATAATCATTGGTCACGTTAAGGATTCACAGCGTAAAGAGAAACAAATGTACACTCGGGTCACTCTTACCCGTGCTCCATTGCCGACATAATCCCCCCTCCGCTCTTGTTCTTTCCTCGCATTAACATGTTCTTCATTTTCATCTCGGTAATGGAGGGCAGTAAAAGGGGTACGGCTACGCAGAAGAGAGCCAGCTGGGGAGGAAGCATGGCCCCGGAGGCTGACTTCTTTTTCTGGCCTTGGAGAAACTTCAGCCGACCCTGAAACTGCATTGTCTGGCGACAGGAGACAGGAAGGATTTAGTGGTTTGAACATCAGAGAGCATCAAAAGGCGATACTTTTAGGCAGGTCTATGATTATGTGCTTCTTTCGCATTGATCGTCATTATGAGGGCAGCAGTGTCTCGGTTGGTAAGGACTTGAGGTTCAAAATAAAATGGAAATTGGGATGATTGCTTTCCAGGTTCAAATTAATGGCAGCACAGACCTTTCAAGTTTTTTTTTTTTTTTTTTTTGCTATTAAAGGAATGCTCCTTTTCTGTTATTGGATCCAGTAAGTTTGTTTGTTGACTGGTTGAAGTCTTCTTCTATGTAGGCCAGGCCAAAGAAAAATGGGAAGAATCCATTCAAAGTTGGTGTAAATCCAGAAATGGTTCAGTCCAAATAATTTGTACGCCTTTTGGCGGCATTCTCCATGTACCAGAAAGGAGCCTACTTACAAACGGAGTGACTACAATAAATAAGAGTGACAAACACATCCTCATCATAGGGGACTCAATCATCAAAAGGGACATAGCAACTGACAACGTCATCATCACAAGGAACATAGCAATGCATAGCAATTGACAACATCATCATAAGGGACATTGCAAATGCATAGCGACTATATAAGTGACTAGACAAAGTAAGAGTCACAAATATCATCAAACGGGACATAGCAACTGACAACTTCATCAACACAAGGAACATAACACTACATAGCAACTGACAATGTCATCACCATAAGGGACATTGCAACCGCATAGCAACTACATAAGAGTGACAAAGATAAAACTAAAGTGGCAAAATCATCAAAAGGGACATAGCAACTGCATAGCAACTGACAACTCCATCACAATGAACATAGCAAATGCTTAGCAACCACATCAGAGTGACTAGACAAAATGAGAGTCGCAAACATCATCATAAGGGACATTGCAACTGCATAGCAACTGACATTGTCATTATCACAAGGAACAAAGCAAACACATAGCAACTGACAACTTCATCGTCATAAAGGTCATAGCAACTACATAAGAGAGACGAGACTAAATAAGAGTGACAAAGACAAAACAAAAGTGACAAACATCCTCATCATAGGGCACATAATCATAAGGGACATAGCAACTGCATAGCAACTGACAACTTCATCATTACAAGGAAAATAGCAAATGCATAGCAACTACATAAGACTGACTACATAAAATAAGAATCACAAACATCATCATAAAGGACATAGCAACTGCATAGCAACTACACAATAAGAGTGACAAACACATGCTAATCATAATATGATACAAGACCATAACACAATGACACCACGACCCTACTTACAAACTGACACGCGGACAAAATTGCTAAATCCCATCCCAGAATAAAAATAAATAAATAAATAGTTTGTTTATTTTTAAATCACAAGGGACAAATTTACCCTCGCTCCCAAACTCCATGAGTCACAACTCAGACTTTGAGCTGCGGTCCAATCCTTTTTTCTTTTCTTTTTTCAATCCAGATCAATCAATTTCCAACTTTCCAGTTTTCTGGAATTCATTTTGAGATGTACCAGTCTGTATCAACATGGCGGATCAGTCAACCAGTCAGACTGGATGGACCATCCGCAGAGATATACCACCACCGCGGATCTCGTCAACCGCCGCTGGGAATACAATTCATTCTCAAGTCTTGCGATGATTGATCACGCTTGACTCTTTTGTGTCCTTGCTGCAATTATTTGGACTGATGAGGAAAACATTCATAAACATTGGCTCACCATTGGGCTTCCAGTACAGAAAATTGCCATATAGAGTTTCCGTTGTGTGCCAATGTCAGCCAGAACGGACTTAGTAAACTCTGCTGACCCTGATAAAATGGTCTTAAGCCATATTCCGCTCGGCCTGTCATCAGACCTCCATTTCAAGCCTGTGAGATATGAACCGGCATCTTTAAGACGCCATCGCATCGGTGTTTACTCAATTATGTTTGAAATACTTAGCGCTCCGATTATACATATTATTTTTATTGACCTGAATCTCCTCCGAGATCATTTTCACGACTCGGTTTGCAAGTTACCGTTCAGTTTAGCGGGCGCGGTGTTTCGTGTCACTCACCAGGAATCCAGATGTGCTGTCCAACAGACACCGGACCCTTGCTATGAAACATCTGTTGAGAAAGCAGGAGAGCTCGGGAGGAATGCACCCCCCCTCTGGGGAGTGGAACAGGCTGCTCACCACAAACTCGTCACCTTTAACAGTCAAAAAAACCAGAGCGTGCGTTTTTTATTTGTAAAGGTACAAAAATGAGAACATCAAGTATAACGGAAATGGATTTGAATTTTATTGCATTACAATGGGCAACAATTTGAAAAGTACGACGGGCCATGTATAAATATATTTTCTTAGAGGGTGGTTGAGAGAAAAACTATTTTCTAAAGTCGCAAATTTGCGAGAAAAAAACGTGTAAATTTGCGAATTTACAAAGTGTCAAAGTTGCGACTTTATAAAGATTTGCAAGAAAAAAACTCAAGAAATACACGTAGCGTAGCTAATTTGAGGATTCCTTGGTGGCTAATGTGACACTATTTTTAAAATGAAAAGGCAGGATGGAGACAGATTTATTCTTGATTTAAACTTTACCCGTCATACACGGACGGCAGCTAGAGCGACAACACTTCCTGGTCCCCTATCAGCTGACTAACACCATCCAATCAGAAGCTAGCATAGTTTAGGTAAATGCAAGTTGAATGACAGAGAGCAGCAGATTCGACACATCAACTTAGCTACTTGCACAAGAAAAACAAACAAACGTATGAATATGTAAATAATAATTTGGTAGTAAATATTTAACAAATTAACTTAAATGCTTGATCCTCAGGTTGTGGACCTTCTTTGTCGCTGGCCGTATCCAACGCTTCAAGGTGCGAATGCTTAAATTAAATTTTCCACTTTATAAAGTGTCACGTTTTTTTCCCGGAATATTGCCCCCACCCTCTAAAAAAACCATATTTATACATGGCCCTAATACAAAAACAAATTCTGTTGAGTCACTTTTTAAATGACCCACCGGTCGCTGCAGCGATCTGGGCGTCCTGATGCGCTGATGCCCCCTGGTGTTGTGGAGGGCACATTGCCCAATGGAGCTGGTTTCGGAACTCCTGACGGTCATCTATGTGGATGTAGTCGAACACGTTCTGGTGCATCACGTCAGTCTAGAGGGAACAAAAGATGGACGCTTTAATTATTTAATTCAAAGTACAATACTTAGATGTCAATGTGATGATGAAATTGCTTATATGCGGATGGTATATATGATATGATATATATATTTAACTTGCACATCTTTTTTTTTTTTTTGGTACAGTAAGAGTTGAGGGCAGCCGCAGGGCCAGCGAGGGGCAGATGTGTTTGTCAAACATCGCGTGACACCAGCTCCCGAACAGCAGTCCGGTCCAGCTTACACACACACACAGATGACCGCTCTCGTCATCTTTTTTTTTTTTTCTTCTTCTTTTCCAGCAACTGCTTTGCTTTCTGTCATTCCCTGACAGATTCCTCACTAGCATGTTCAACCTTCTCCTCTTCCCTCTCCGCCTCCTCCCCGCGCTCCCCCCTCCATGATTTCCACACTGGTGGCACGCGAGGCCTTTTGATCGTCTGCCTCTGAAAATACAATCTGTTCCCAGCGTCCTCGGCGCGCGCCTCGTCCCTGCGGTTCGGCGCTCTACCGGCAGTCCGGTAGACAACAGATGGATCGAGTGACTTTTGTTTATGTTAAAAAAAAAAAACAGCGAGGAAAAGGAAGAGGAACGAAAAGGAAAAGAAGTGATAATTTCGCAGCCCTTCAAAGGATAACTGCGGCTGTAACAAATACCATCAAAGGCCGTCGGGGGTTTCCTTGTCTTCTTTTGTGGTGCTACCATGTCTGTTTCGTCCCTGTGGTATATTAGGGATAAGTGTCCCCTCTGACTACAATTGTGGGCGCCGGATGACATGACATGTTGTCAAGGCACAACGATGGAACTTGAAAAGGAAAAAAAATTGTTGTGAGAGAGTCTGTGGGAATGTTTTTTGTTGACAGTGTCTGAAATACAACGCGATGGTCTGCGGGTACTTGAAAAGACTCATTGGATTTGTTGCAAGGAATAAACTGTTCACTGTCAACCACACATACGTCTCTCAATGGGGGGACCTGTTTGGGGGCTTCAACAACACTTGACAACTGGATTCAAGTCAACCCATAAGCAGTGATTTCCTGCCTCTGATGATTATAAAAGCTAACCGCACAATTCTTTTTGCTACCACTTCACAACAAGGGTACATTAGAGAGGAATTATAAACTGTCCATTACTGCTTGTGTCCATTAGGGTTGTGGGTGAGCTGTAGTCTATCCCAGCTGACTTTGGGCAAAGGCCCGGGGTACACCCGAGACGAGGGATGGGCAAGGGTGCAAATGGGTCTCTTGCATAAAAAATGTCATTCAAGGATAACTGTTGAACAGCAAAACTCATTTTGTAAATTTTTTCAGAAAAATCATCACACATAATTTTAATGTTGAGGTACAATATTATGTTAGTCCTACATATCATTCCAAATCCACAATTATTATTATTTTTTTAATTATTAGATTTTACAAAAATTATTATTATATATTAAAATATGAAAACAAAATATGAGAGTATATAGTCCATTTTGTGGAAAAACACTTATGTCCACTTTTTACATTTTTGTTAATTGGATGAAATTGAATGCAGACGTTCCAAAAACATTTTTAAAAAAAAGTGTTTTTCACAGGACAGCGAGGATTTACTATCAGCACAAATACAACATGTCTGCCATCTAGTGGTGATTGGTGATATTACAACTTAAAACTACACTTGACGGTTGAGATCGTGGATTTTGTTTTTCAAGATTTTTTCAATGAAAGCATTTTGAGTATTCATCTGCGTTTTTTGGAGAATTTTTTGGGGTTTGTTAAAAATTATATTTATTTAAATGAAAGAATTAGGCACATAAATACAAACAATCCACTCACATTCACTCCTATAGACAGTTTAAAGTCTTCTACTCACCGAAGATGAATTATTTTAGAGAATTTGTGAGGAGAAAAAACAGTCGAGCCGAGAACCGAACCACGAGTCCACCATACTGTCCAATTATGAATCATGACGATTTTGTAAATTAACATATAGGTATGCTATGTATAATGCGCACAAAAAAAAATGCTTCTTTTAGTAATCAAGCTGCAGTTAATTCCACTTTAACTGTTCCACCCTTAAAACTTCTGAGCTAAAAAAAAAAAAAATCCCATATTCTCTCATATTGGGTTATCATTAACCCATATTGGGTTACTTTTTAACCCAGCAGTTTTAATGCTATACCTGATGGCTTCACTTTGTTATGGCACACACATTTTGTCAAAGTAAAAGTTGAATGTAATTGAAATGTTTAACCTCTGTGATGGTCGCCGCCCACAGAAGCAGGAGGCTTGATTATTTATTTTAGACCGATCTAGTTTTTATGTCTATTCCATGGCAGCGGATTATTGCCCATGTCTACTTGTAATCCACGTGGAAGCATTGTTGCACACGAATTCCTATTGCAATGTGTCAATCTGTTACATTGTGTGTAAAAGTGTGTGTACGTGGGAGCAAAATGGGGGATTTAAAACAGTGAAAAGCACTTTATTTGTGGTTAAAAAGAGAGGCGGGATTTTAGCATTGCGGGGCAGGCGAGGCCATGTTGATATCATCCATAATTAATGACCAGGCTTGATATGGCCACTGGAGAGGAAGGAAGCGAAACCATTGGTGGTGACTTATCAACACACTCACATAGACATTCACACTCACACACACACACACACACACAACACACACATGGCATTTCAGGGTGAAACTGAGGTCTTCACCTTTCTGTGGCCTCTTAGCCAAGAGTTGGCGCGTTCACTCTGCCCTCAAGATAGTTATCAGTATTTACGCTGGCTCATTAAGCAAGAGATGAAAAAGAGCAAAAGGGGATGGAGGGGGAAAAGACTGACAAAAGAAAAAAAAGGGGAAGGATGAATTTGCTGAGTCAGGTCGAGGAGCTGACCTCTGTCTGACACTTGAGTCAGATGAGAGTAAATCAGATGAACTTTATGCCCCGTGGTCTGCGTACAATACAGCAGTAAAAAGTTGAACGCACCTGATGGAATCCCAGATAGTCCACAATAGTTGACGAGGCATAAAAGACCATTCCATCGCTGCTCACCACCAGGGCAAATCCTGTTAGAGACTACACACACAAACAGTGTATTAGAATTCAGCTGTACAGTGCTCATACTCCATGAATTTTTCAATAATCCATCCACAAAATATATTAACATGCACTTGACAAAGTCGAAGTGTCGCTAAAGTAAAAGTGATTCATGAATATGATTTTTTCAATGCCAGATATCCCTTGAGCACCCCTAAAATGTTCTTCTCCTTTGACGACCATCTTACATATCATATATAACAAATACAATAATTGTTAAATCAGTCTTTTCAATTTTATGTAATTTAATTTTAAATGAATGTTTTATCACATGCATATTTTGAGTTTTAGTAGTTATCCTGTGTGTCTTTCAACATACAGTAAGTGTTTCTTTTTCTATTATATAGATAGCAAGTTAGTACTTGACCAGTTAGCATAGCTGCTAACACAGCTAACTTGTACTCTAGAAGAGAAGCTCTCAACTGTATTACAGTGAAATAGTGAATTAATATGTATATTTATGCCCTTCTTGTAATCGTTCAAACATTGTTTTATCACAGATGTATTTATTTTTGAGTAGGAGTCGTCTATAGTCTGAAGTTGTGTCTCTCAACATTGTAAATTACACGCAACCCTGTTACCAAAACCTTCTTAGCCACCCAGAGGCTACATGACTCAGCCGAAATTATATTAAGCTAACTGCTCTGATTTGGATGAATTCTCTCTTCTGTTTTATTATTATTATTTTAATTTAAATTAGAATTTTTATGAAGGCAAAAATAATATCAGTTTTTCTTTAGTTTTTATCATATAGCCAAGTATATTTCTTGACCAGTTAGCATAGCCGCTAATACAGCTAGAATGTACTCTTGAAGAGGAACTGTCAACTGTAAGAAGTGAATTAGGATTCAAATTAAATTTAACTGTATGTTATGTAAAGGATATCGTCAGCACATTTTTTTTAGATACAGTACATGTTTTTTTGCTGGCTGAGTATCTGTATGATGACAAATAATAAATGTCTCATCCAAAGTGTAGCGTTACTTTTTGATCAAATAATATGACAAACTGTTTTTGTTGAAAACTTGACAAAACAATCATAAATAAAAACTAAAATGACCAATTATTATTAGCTTACTCAATGCTATTCTATACATTGTTGCGGATAATATATGTTTGAAACACATTTAGATTGTGTGTGATAGTTTAATGGTGACTTTGTCACAGCATTATAAAACAGACTAATTATCCCTCCATTAAAAAGTGATGTAATTAGTTGGCCTAATTTAAACGTTCAAAGCCTGCCAAACATGTTGTTATGCTTAGTGGTAAACAAGCTACCGGCGCGCTTTGTGGTCGTAAAGTGCTTTGCAAACATGATCATCAATTAATTAAACATCATTTACAAAAAGGAAAGCTTCAGTCAATGCACGGCCAGATGGGCAGCAAGGCGAGAGCTGAGGAAAACAAGCAGAAGAGGAAGAAGAAAGCGCAGGAAGGAGATGTGTCACCGAGTGTGCGTGTGCGCGTGCGCGTGTGCAGCTGTGATAGCGTGACAACGGCAAGGCTACTTGAGTTGCGTGACTGCTGCTGCCAGAGTCTGTCGCCTCTATTTTACTGCGAGACTACGCAGGTCTTCCCTGGTGTGTGTATGAACTCGCTATTCGATGTCAGCCTCTCTGCCAGTGATGTGATTGCCTCAGCGAGCAGCTTCTTCCACACTACGATGTGAGAGTCATGCTTTACATGAGGTCCCTCTCAATGAACATTTCCTCAATTAGCATCCCCAGTCATAGGTTTCAATGAGAAAAATGAACACAAATGTATAAGCAAAAATAACATTTACCTCTCTCACACACACAAAAATCTCACACTCACCTAAACGACAACAAAGATTTCTCATGCAACTAAAAATCTCACACAGACCAAATAACCTGTCTCTCTCACACAAAAGAAATTATTGCATTCATTAAAAACTCTCTCACACAACACGCTGACCAATTACTCTCACACAAAAAAAACTCTCTCACACGCCGAAAAAAATCTCACACCTAAAAGATCTCTCACACTAACTCAAAACTGTTTCAAACAACAAAACTTTCTCACAGACAAAAAATCTCACAGCCCAAAAAAAGCTGTCTCTCTCACACGCCAAATAAATCATTCCAGTCATTAAAAACTCTCACATAACACGCTGACCAATTGCTCACTCTTTCTCTCCCTCTAGCTCACACTCCTACACACCAACAAGTCCTATTTTTAACTCTTACAAAACCACTCATACTTAACCCCCAAAAAATCTCTGACAATAAAAACTCTCTCACTCCCAAAAAACTCACAACACACACAACCACAAACTTCACACTGACCAAAAACATACACACACCCCAAAAGTTGATCACTGACACCCCAAACTCACACTTGCAATGAAAAACTCTCACACACTACCACAAACCTCACTTTCACCAAAAAGTCACCCCCCCAAAAAGTCATATACCAAAAAAGTAACAAAAAAATCTCAGCCAAATATACCACAAAAACTCTCGAAAAAAAAATCACACATTCACAACCAGAAACCTCACACTGACCAAATAAACCTATATACACACAAACAACTCTCACTCCATAAAACCTGACACCCAAAAATATCTCACACACAATGAAAAACTCTCACCCGCAGCTCAAACTCACCAATAAGTCCCCCCCCCCCGGAAAAAGTAAATCGTATCAATCTCTCACACCTTACAATCACTCTCTCTGTCCAAAAACTCACACATACACAACCACAAACCTCACACAAACCTAGTAAACTTACATTCACACAAAAAACTCACTCAACCCCTGACAACACCCAAAATGTTCTCACATTAAAAAAAAAAACCCTCACATATACACAACCACAAACCTCATACTCCCGAAATAAACTTACATACACCTAAAAAAAAACATACTGTTTACTGTTACAATGTAAACATGTAAAATGACATAACTTCTCCTTTACTGGAGAACATTTGGAAAAAGTATATACAATTGAATATTTGGATTCCCTATCAATACTGTTCTTCTGGTATTAGTGTGTTTTCTCTCGTCACATTGCATAAGCGAGGCGCGTAAGAAATGGAAACAAGCACCTGCTGCTTGGCTTGTCTGCAACATATCTTCAATTTGCGGCGCCGCCGCCGGCTCCCATAACTGCCCTTGGGAGACTAAAAGCTTTGACTCGAAAATCTTTATAAGGCCTTCGCACGCAGAGCCCAAATTTAGATGCGCTGCGCTGGATTTGGAGGCAAGAGGGGCCAACGAGGAGAGGCAACAGAGTCTCGTCCCATTTGATTTTGCCAGATGAAGACGGCGTGGGTGGGTCCGGGATTAAAATAGAGAGCTTCTGCCAGTTGGGAACACACACATTCGTCACGGTCAGAGTGCAGTTGGCCAGTGTCGTTCAGATGAAAAGTACTGGAATGGACACATGGTGCGATTGGTGCTAATTGTTAGCAGTGATATTCTTGCCATGTTTTGATAGCAATTAGCCCTTTCATCAAGCCACTACACGCCAGCCACTTCATTAGGTACACCTTCACGTGTACATTCTGGTATGTATTTATGATATTTTGGTCATTTTTAGCTACAAGAATTTGGAAATGATACAGGACTATTATATATATTGATATATATTTTAGGCCGATGCCGATTACCAATTACTTTCTAAAATATATATATAATGCTTAAAATAGCACCCCCCCCCAATTCAATTTATACGCAGATTTTCATTCATTGTGTGGCGCAACACATTTAATTAATGAACTTATAACGACATTAATCGTTCGTTCTCATATGTGTGTTTGTAGTAATAATATTTTATTTTACTCTGCTTTATAGTTTTTAGACAAACTGTGACGCTAGGTTGTGTAAAATAATAATAATAATAATAATAATAATAATAATTGATTAATTTATATAGCACCTTTTAAGCAATGCAGCACAAAGTTCTTTACAAACTAGACAAAGTGGGAATGCTTGAAAAGTTGAATGCTAAGATTTGAATTAGAGCTGTCAAACTATTACATTTTTAATCAGATTAATCAGAATTTTGATGAATCACGATTAATCGCTTAATTGAAAAGGCTTTTTTAATCAAACATTTTTGCCTAATTATGAGTTGATTTTTTCCGACATTTAATGTTATGAGGACGTCTTCAAAAACATTTTCTGAATTCTGTGATGAATCTGCGTTAATACAGGATAAATGCGATCATTTTTTTGTCATTAATTAATTAGTTAACGCTTGAACTTTGACAGCACTAATTTGAATACATGTGCCTGAATGAAGTTAATTGACAGATAAATGATGTGAAAATTACACATTTTTTATTGTAGTTAAATGGCAAATGAATAAAAGAAAACTTGAACTGCAATCTGTCTAAGGTGGGATTTAATTATTTCAGAGAAATTATAATCAATTTCCTGATATGATAGTCAATTGATATCGAACCATCGAATGTACTAAAATGATTTTATTGACAATTGAGTGTCCAATATACTTGAATAAAAGCACACTGCAATAAATGGCTGTAATTCCTCAATGGCAGAGATGGAAGAGTGGAGTCAGCAATTTTAGGACTTACTTAGCAACTTGACAAATCAACACTAGCTTTGTTTTTTGGTGGTCAATATGACTAATAGAAGATGAACTAATAGAGAGCACGTTTACACAAATTCATGTAAAAGAAAAAAAGAAATAGCGCAACAGTGCAGTATAGTTTATATACGGAATAGGATTAGGGCCAGTGGAGAGAAAAAAAAAAGTTGTTAAGATTCTGACTTTATCCTCACAATTCTGATTTTAAAGTGAGAATTCTGACTTTATTCTGAGAATTTTAACTTTAAAGTGAGAATTCTCGCTTTATTCTCAGAATTCTGAAATTAAAGTCAGAATACTCACTTTAAAGTAACTTTAGATAATAAAGTCGGAATTCTCACTTTAAAGTCAGAACTCTGTGTCAGAATTCAGATTTTATTCTGAGAATTCTCACTTCAAAGTCAGAATGAGAATAAGGTGGGGATTTTGAGAATCAAATTAGAATTCTTCTGACTTTATTCTCAGAATTCTCACTTTATTCTTTACTTTAAGTTAATTCTAACTTTAAAGTCACTTTATTCTCAGAATTCTGAAAATTAAAGTCAGAATTCTCACTTTAAAGTAACTTTAGATAATAAAGTCGGAATTCTCACTTTAAAGTCAGAACTCTGTGTCAGAATTCAGATTTTATTCTGAGAATTCTCACTTCAAAGTCAGAATGAGAATAAAGTGGGGATTTTGAGAATCAAATTAGAATTCTTCTGACTTTATTCTCAGAATTCTCACTTTATTCTTTACTTTAAGTTAATTCTAACTTTAAAGTCACTTTATTCTCAGAATTCTGAAAATTAAAGTCAGAATTCTCACTTTAAAGTCAGAACTCTGTGTCAGAATTCTGACTTTATTCTGAGAATTTTCACTTCAAAGTCAGAATTTAGAATAAAGTCAGAATTCTCACTTTAATGGTCACTGTTTTTTATATGAACTTTTATAGGCGTAAAAAGACTTTTTGTGTTTTGATCTGTGAGAAGACATTTTATTATCACTCCAGTATATGTCGTGACTTAGGAAGATTGCATGACTTGTAAAAAACAAATTCTTCAGGACCTCACATACCTTGAAATGAAATCAAACCCGAACACGAATAGTGACACACGGGATCCCAACAGCGCAACAATTAATGCACAGTTTGCGCCGAGGCCCTCGTGCCGGTTCGAGTCACGCAACGGGAGGCGGCGCATCACTATGGTCAATCTAGTCTTTTGTTCGCCGTCCTATTGAGACAACCTAACGCGTTAACAGAAGCATCAGTGGCTCAGCTCGCCTCCGCGTTTGTGTGTGCGTGGGCGTTCATAGCTGTTGGGCTGTGAGATCGGTGTCATCATTAGGATATCGCACGTGAAACGGCCATCCGATGCATCGGCCGTGGCTTCGCCTTACGAATAGTTGCGTGCGGGTCGTGGACATATGGAGGTATGCGTGCAGATTTGAATTAATGATGAGCTACGTAAATATATGCATTATTCTGATTTGGAAGGTCAAGTGATGAAAAGACATCTTGGATCTGCGCTGATTAGTGTTGGCAGGCTGGGTGTTGCCCTTTCACTTGTCTTTTGCTCATTTTCACACACACACACACACACAATCATACACGCACACACTTCGTCGGCAGCTCAAGCCGCCAAAATGTACGAGACCCCACCTCCTTCTTTAGCGTCTCATCCATAAGTCACGCAAGGCAGCAACCAGGCAAAAGAGGTCGGGGCAAAGGCCGGAGGTCACACACGCATGCAAACACACACACGCACGCACGAGAGGCTCCCTCAATTTACTCGTACTTGCACACATTCAGTCGTTTGACCACATAGCAGAAAGAATATATATGCAGTACATGCTCTGTTTGTACAGTATCTCACAAAAGTGAGCACACCCCCCACATTTCTGGCAGTGTTGTAAAAATAATGGTGGCCACACCAAATATTGACATTTTAGGCATTTTCCTGTAGGGGTTTACTCACTTTTGTTAGGAATTGGTAGAAAAAAAGTAAAGAAAAGAAAATGGCTGCATTTTGAGTTATTTTAAGGGACAATATTTTTTGTTAGATATATTATATCTATCAATATATATCAATATATTTTGACAGATTTTGGCATTTTTATATGGTTTAGTTGAACATTCTAGTGTTAAATTATAGTGTTGCACTAGGCAGTGTTATATTATAGTGTTTAAATATGCAGTATTCAACTTTAGTTGAAATAGGCAGTGTTAAATTCTAGTGATGAAATAGTCAGTGTTAAATTATGCAGTGTTAAATTCCAGTGTTGAAATAGGCAGTGTTAAATTCTAGTGATGAAATAGTCAGTGTTAAATTCCAGTGTTGAAATATCCTGTGTTAAAAAATAGGCAGTGTTTAATTCCAGTGTTGAAATATGCAGTGTTAAATTCTAGTGTTGAAATAGTCTGTGTTAATTCCAGTGTTGAAATATGCAGTGTTAAAATAGGCTGTGTTAAATTCCAGTGTTGAAATTATGGCAATGTTAAATTCTAGTGTTGAAATAGGCAGTGTTAAATACTATATATAATTTCGTGCTGCAAATGTCAAAGCTTTAAAGCTTTAACTACACTTCAGTAATATATTTAAAATTGTAAAATTTATTCTGGTCCAATTTATGATATACAGATCTATTCAATGTGAAATGATCTCCGACATAGCTTCTTACCTCCAAGAGGAGGCCGCTTTCATTGGCACCCGTGCACATCGGGGCGCTCTCTTTCCTGCCGGGTTCAGGGTTAGAGGATGCGGCGTTGATGTGTTTCCTGGGCGCCTTGTCTTGATTTGCTATGAGAAAGAACCAAAAGAAAACATGAACTTGTGTTTTGCAAGATACTTTGGGGGGAGTGGATTTAATTCTGACTATATAATAAAGGAAACCTCATATCTGTTACAATGACGCCAACGATTTTGTTTTCCATTTCTGCTAACTTTGAGTGACAATTGTCCAATATCCTCTCAAAGTCAGACAGACAGCACATATGGAATACATATGAAGAGTTATGAGATAAAAGTCTTTCTTTGCTGTGCTAATGCCAGGTATTAGGCCCCAGTGAGCCTCTCATCTAACAAGACATAATAGTGGAGGATTTTGTCGGATTTCTCTCACATGATACGTCAACATGAACGTGCAACCCTTCCAGACCCAGAAATGTGGCATGCCACTAATTGGTCTGCATTTTTTAATTAAATGAAGTAACACATTGTTTTATTAAGATGCCCCTGTGTCTTGAAAGTGGGCCCTTGTGTCAGGACCCCAAGGGCTTAATTGATTTATTTTTTCAAATTTTGTTCTAATGTTTTAAGACGTCTACTATTTAACGCAACATAAAATGATTTTCCAATATAACAACCGCTGTGCCCTCTTCTGCGCTACCTATCAGCGAGTGTGCAATTAGCCCGCGGAGGGGTGGCGTGCAGGACGGTCACATGTGCATCGGTGACGTGTGTGTTGCGTGTTCGATACATGTTTGCGTGTTTCTCTTATGGGCGTGCTGTCAGGGGGCATGTGGCTCACTCTAAGAGATCAGCCCTTTGCTCCGTCACTCATTGTAGCAGGCACAGATTAGTCACGCAACACAACACAACATACACACACACACGCACACACCGAGGGCTCATTATTAAAAAAATATATATAAATGTATGTAGTTTCCTGCGCTTTACATAGCATCCACCCTACTCAAAACCCGCATTATGCCCCGTTACCATCTTCTCCTGTCCTTAGCCTTCCATACATCCCAAATTCAAAATATCACTGCAGATAATTAATTAACCAATTCATTAATCATTATCATAATTTAAGATTTAAAAAAAACATATGAAAAGGTACTGGGTTTTACACAGGAAAAAATTAGGGCCAGTGAAGAGGGGGGGGGGGGGGTAAAGGTTGGCAGGATTCTGACTTTATTCTCAGCATTCTGACTTTTTAAATCAGACTTTAAAGTGAAAATTCTCACTTTATTCTCAGAATTCTGACTTTTTGACTTCCTCCCACAATTCACAGCTCTGCGTCATAAAGTCAGAATTCTCACATTAAAGTCAGAATTCTGAGATTAAAGTTAGAATTCTCACTTTAAAGTCAGAATTCTGTGATTAAAGTCAGAATTCTCACTTTAAAGTCAGAATTCTGCCAACCCTTTTTTTCGCTCTTTACTGGCCCTAATTCTCTTCCGTAGTTTTACAATAATTCATTTTTAAGTATTTTAATAAATGCCCTACTCTGTAAGACATCTGTTTATTAGCTATTTATTCCGAGTTTAACATCATTATTAACCTATTTATTTATGTTATTATTCACAAACCTGCAATAACTGTACTCTGACTGTAAAGTGGCACTCATACATGAATGGTTTATTTACTCTCGTTACGACGGGTTTATTACAATGTAATTGCACTAATTGCTGGTGAGCGAATTGCCCGGCAGCCTCATTAACTCATAATTGCCAGCTAATAAAGTATTTTGTCACCACCTCGTAAGAGGCGCAAACATGTACAAACAAACACAGTCAGACACACACACACAATTCTCCTCAACCCTCAACATCATCCAACTAGTGGAAATCATTGCACGGGGAAATGAACCAATTAAAGATCTTTATTTTCCTCCGTCAACGCCTTGTGTGTTTTTGTTTTCCCTCTTACGGCAGCTTTTGGAGAGGATGCGGCGTCAGGAAAGACAAACATGCGGGATGATTAATTATCGGCACAGCCACTTCCTCTGCCAACAATGCGGCCTTCATCCATCGCTACTCGTGTCTTGAGGTTTGCTTTTCTTGCCTCCATTTTCCCCCCCGCTCTGGACCGAGAAGGAAAACAGAGTGTGTAATGGTCGAAGCGTTTATGTGTGAGGAAAGAGTGAAAAAAAAAAAAGTGACAAGCAGCGGGATGTTGCTGCTGCCAAGGGGCGAGGCCGAACGCGTCCAGTTTCTTTTAACTTTGCCAGATCTGTCTTTCCACTTCCACTTGTGAATACACTAAAAATTAGGACCACCTGCCAAATATTAAGATGTCTCAATTTAGCAAACGCTTCAGCTCGCCCAGGACTTCAAAAACAGTCATTTGAAAGAGAATTACCAGCTAAACTAAACACATGTTAATTAGCCACCTGTTGGTAGGAAAAGGAAAAGGGATGGGAGCTGATATTGTGAAATGATTTGACTTGACCACACACACACACGAGGAAGGGGGCGATATTGTATATTTGATTTTCGAGGCTGCTTCCTACCAGTTTCAGCTCATTTCTCAAACAAAAATCAACCAATCAAAAAAAAAAAGTTATTTTTTTCTTCAAGGGGATTTTATTTGACAAACAAATGAACATGATAGCTCGTCCCTAAAATCCCCGTTCCGTCATCGAGGGTGCGTTCACAAATATTCTTCGCTATTCTGACTATGGGCAATGTTCACATAATAATGTGACCGCTTAATAACTACATTCAAGTTTTTCTTTATAGTTTAAAGTGGCTTATTTTAACCAGAATACAGCGCCGCATTATAGCGAAAGGTGCAATCCTGGTGGGTTAATGTGCCTTTTGTCCAGAGTTGGCAAATCCAAGTCCAGAAAGTAAAAACCCTGCCACAGTTTGGCTTTAGCCACAGGTGCTAGCTAGCAAACTCCCTAGCTAGCTCCCCGGAAGCTCATTTACCTGTTAGGGAGCTAGCTAGTTATCACAAGCAGAGGTGCTAGCTCAGGTGGCAAATCCAAATCCAGAAAGTAAAACCCCTACCAAAGTTTGGCTTTAGCCTCAGGTGCTAGCTAGCGAGCTCCTTAGCTAGCTCCCCGGGATCTCGTTTACCTGCTAGGGAGCTAGCTAGCTAGCACAAGGGGCTAAAACCAAATTGTGGCAGGGTTTTTACTTTCTGGGCCTGGATTTGCCACCTCTGCTTTTGTCGCAGTTAATCCTTGTTTAAATGGAAGACATGTTCATAAAAGTCATAAATTAGTATGTCCACCCAAAAATTGTCTTTACATTATAATATGTTCTATGCAGCCCTGCTAGTCTAAACACGGTATTCTGATTAATATTGTGTTTGCGAAATTATAATTAAGCAACAAAATCCAACAGTTTTTATCCACTTCATGGGGCGGCCATTTTGCTCCTTGCTATCGACTGAAGATGACATCGCAGTTGCTCAGGAGTCAGATAATGAGTCCACCAATCATGGCTCAACTTGTGAATGTCACATGACCTAAACAGCTGAGCCGTGATTGGTCGACTGGCTACCTGAGCCTTTGATGTCATATTCAGTCGTCAGCAAGATGCAAAATGGCCGCCCCGTGAGATGGATTTACACTAATGGCGGCGCATATGACATAAACTTCCTTTTAAGCTTTAATTGAAACTAAAATTGACGTTTCAATCAATCATTCGACAAAAAAAAAAAAACCTCTCTAATGGTCCAAACTCTTCTAAAATGGTGTCACTGGCATGCAACTGTGGAGCTAACGGGGATAAAACATACAAAAAAATGTCTTGCGAAATGATGAAAAACGCACTGATGAATAATTCAACGTGACGTTTGTACATTAAAGGGCTGGCATGACATTACGATGAGAAGTTGTTGTCGCATTCCTCGCTCGGACTTGTGGCGCCAATGTTTTAGAAGTAGCGAGTACGAAGGGAGGCACGCATCACATGTCGCTAATACTACAGGTCCGCTCTTCGGGGTTCATGCAGCTCTCTGGAGTGATGTGCAGTGAGGAGCGAAGAAGAAGTGTTCATACATGGCTGCTCAGAGACACAACACCAGCTGCTGCACGCTTTTAACCTTGACCTTTCCGTTATGCGTACGAGCCACAACAAGCTAACAGGTACCGTTAGCTTTGAAACCAAAATAAATAAGACACACTTGAGAGTGCGTCAGCGTGCTGCGAAAAAATGATGCCGTTTCTATTAATTGGTCTAAAAATATTTTGGGGGGGATTTATTACAAATAATATATCGTTGTTTATTTGCCTATGCTAGCGATAGATAGATTCCACAATTCCATGTTCTTCCAATGGATGGCAGAAGGTACAATTAACCTGTGTACCCACCTGTTGCTATTCATATAACACAATAATGGATTTGTGTTTACCTAAAATATTATTCAAGTGTGCGAGTAAATTGAGATGAGATCATTATTATTTCAGGACAGTGCAATTTGTGGGCATAGTGAAAATATTAATTATTGACCCCCCCCTAAAATGGTTTCAAATTATCTGCAGATGGCGCAAGAGTGGTAGCAAAGCACTACATGTGTATGAAGGAAGCACTTCAACATAGTTCCCTGACACCAAGAGACCACAATATGGTGCCAAAGCACTATGTTTGTCAAAATAAAGCACCTCAACTCATTTCAACATAGTTTCTCGCTGCCAAGTTGCCAGAAGCTGATGCCAAATCACTACATTTGTCTAAATGAAGCTCCACAAATCACTCCAAAATTGTCAAAATGAAACCAAAGCACTATTTTGGTCCTAAACGAAGCACCTCAACTCACTTCAACATAATTCCCTGACACCAAGATACCACAAGATGGTGCCAAATCACACATTTTGTCAAATTGAAAACATCAACTCCCTTTAACATTGCACTAAGATGGTGCCAAAGCACTATTTTTGCTTAAATGAGGCTCCTCAGCTCACTTCAAACCAGTTTCTTGGCACCAAGATGCCACAAGCTTGCACCAAATCACTACATTTATCAAAATGAAGCTCCACAATTCATTCCAAAATGTTTCCTTGGCAGCAAGATGCCACAAGATGGTGCCAGAACAATAATGATATTGTGAATACACCGCACGGGGGTTCACTGTATGAAAAATGGATGGGTGTACCTTATCAAGCTCCTCACCCTTGATTGTGTGGGGAATCTGCTTTGTTTTGTACAATATTGTCCTACTATTCGGTGCAAATGACTGCCGCCTTTTGCACAGCAGCGCACACGTCCGGCCTCTCTCTTCATTTCAGCAGCATGGTGCCATCTCTTGGCAGCTGATGCTCAGCTGTGTGCGCTTGGCTGGTAAAGAAGAGCCTTGAACATGCGAGCGCGCCGCAGCAGTCCCTCCCCTGGACGAGCCTTGCGTGAGGAGAAAAAACAGTGTGTGTGCGAGTGCATATGTGTGTGTTGGGCCCGAGTTGGCTGACAGCCACCTCCTTTGCTTAGTCCCGCCCCTTTCACTCTCTTGTGTGTGTGTGTGTGTGGAGGCAGGAAATCCACAACACAGAGAGAGAGAGAGAATTTGGTCGATCAAGGGCTGGCTGTCACGCGAGCGAGCCGTCTGTCAATCCCCCCCACTCCTTCCTCCTGACAGGGCGCTGGCGGGCGGCCAAGGCCTTGCGTGCAAGCCGGCGAGCCACATTAGCCCATAAAGAATTTCATAATAGCAACAGCTGTTAAATATTGATGACTGCTGGCAAGCGCTCAATGCTGCTCTGTAAAAAGGTTAAGCTTGCACTGTAATGGAAGCTAATACTTCATTATAGCGCAGCTCAAATGTCCGCATCTCGCCGCGTTCAAATCCCAGCCTGACTAGTTTGACGTTTTCTTGTTTGTGTCACGAGTGGTAGCGCAAATTTCTCTCAGAGAACTAAATAGAACTTTTTATTCCACCCCCCCCCCCCCCCTTCAACATTTCAACCTAAATATTAGTGACCTGATTCATACGAAGGAACTTAACCAAACTAAATGTAATTTATCTCGTCACAAGCAGGTGTTTGAAGTAATATAAACATAATAAGTGAATTAGTTACAAAAAAAAAGGGCAAATAGAGCTGCTGGAAAACTTTCAATTAAGTCCACAAAACAAAAAGAAAAGAATACAAAGAAACGCAAGCAATAAACTCAACACAAACAAAAACATGACTAGCTTAGCATGCTAACAACAGCAACAACAACTGCCAGACTGAACGAAAGCAGGGAACTAAATAACAACAAATTAACGAGCCACACCTGGACAGGGCGTGGCTGGAGGGAGTGGATTGGTTGACACAAGGCACAGGGCTGACAAGAACAGGTGGAGATGAAAACCAAACGAGCAGACAAGACATGAACAAGGCACAGAAGGGAATTAACGCTGCATTTGAGGAAGTTGGGAAGTCGGACTTTTCCACTTCATACCAGGAAGTATGCACGGGAACGCCCCCTTTGAACTTGGAAATCCCAGTTGCAAAGTCGGGGGGGGGGGAAAGGACCCCGATTTCACCGACCAGTTTAAATCTGAGACCGTGAATGGCAAAACTTAATTTACACGATTATAAACATATTTATCTTTTTTTATTTTTTATTATAACATTAGTTTTTCAAAATAAATAACTTTACAAAACCCAACGTGATTTCGACTGACTGTTGTTTGTTGTTTACATTCGCTTCAGATGCTTTGAGGTTGGATATTCCGGTTTCTCACCTTCCTCGAATGCAGCATAAATACAAACAAATTAACAAGCCACACCTGGGCAAGACGTAGCTGGAGGGAGCGGATTGGTTGACACAAGGCTGATAATAATCAACAAAACTTTAAAAAAGAAAAAAAGTCCACAAACCAGGACATATTTAACAACTTTTTCCAACCTCTCGAACAACTATAAAAATAAAAATAAAACAATCCACTGTGGAACGCAAAAGATCTTGTTTGTGTGTTTACATGACCAAAACGAAAGGGAAGTAATATTATGACAAAGCGAGTGGGATCTCCTAAAAATGGAAGTACACACGATTGTTTCAACTTCTCTTTTGTGGTCGGTGAGCAGACAAGTCACGCTGCTGTACAAGGAATAAAGCGGCTTTCATTCAGTAGCCACAATATTAGGTACACACGAACAACCAAATCAAATCTCGTACAGGAGCCCAATCTTAGATTATACAGTTCCACTGTCAGGAAAGTAGTAAAGATGACATTTAATGTGGTTGTATTTTGCATTTTACTCCCTCCATACACACACAGACACACTTAAGGTTTAGCAGTCAGCATGAAAGTCATCTAATTACATCTGAAATAGAGAGCATGACTTATGCCGCGCATGATTTATGCGAGCACGAAGTCCGTCCACCGTGAAAATTGGTCGTCGGATGAACTCACTGAAAGAGTATCGCGCGGGCAGAACCAGCTAAGGGTTTGTCAAAACACTGGTAAATTCAGCTTGTCAAGCTTTGGGGAAAATTAACCAGGCCAGCATGGTGCAATATTTATACGGGCAATTAAGAAAAGCAACCGAACGCGGCCGGACGGCGGCTTCAGGAGAATGCGTGGCGCCGCGAAACGTTGTACCGGCTGCATTGGAGCATGTGTTGCGTGACATGAGCCTGTTGTGCAGGAAAGCTTTTCGTTTTGACTATACCCAAATGAACGCAACGGCGTATTTCTAATTGGAGACAAGAAGACGCTCCGCTGTTTGCTTCCTTCCACCGGCAGTCCAACGTCCTACAACCCGGCCTCTCGGCCTGCGCGGTGGGGGTGAAGTGAGGATACAACCCCCCCTCCCCGATGAGTCATTTTGATCCCAGATATGGTTGCGCCCAGAGGAAAAATGACAATGCACATGCACACACACTTAGACGGCGATGTACACAGAGGATAGACGAAGGGAAACGCCATTGTTGGGATAGTATTTATGTCAAATTTCCTTCCTTGCGTTCAAATATATAACGGAACCTCGAGGTTGTGGTTCTGGAGCTTAAGGCCTGAAACTCAAGATAATGTTACGGGACAGACCATCAAATTAAATGCTTTTGTATGGTACCAATTAGGGCTGAAAAAAATGTATCAAAGGCTGCTATTTAAGAAAAAATGTATTGCGGTTATATATATATATGTATATTTTATTTATTTAGATATTATATATATATATATATTGCTAAAATATATTCATTGCTTACACAGTAAGCTGAAGTGCTAAAGCTGATTTACTGATTTATGTTTACGTCATGCTTGTTTGGTAAATTGTAGTGAAATCTAAAAAGACTAAAGAAGTTTTTTTTTAGTAAGGTTCAAGCAACTCTAATAAATGTAGATACACGAACTGTCTTTCATATTAATTAATGGTTTATTTGTCTTTATTTTAGCATTAGCTGTTATTTTAGCTTTAGTTAGCCAAGCCTACGAGACTCAAAATCTCTATGTATAATCGATTGTATATTATTTATTGCTTGTCTTTGTTTAAAAAATAAATAAATAACAGTACACGGGGAGTGGAAAAATAATTGTAATATTAAATCACAATCACAGTATTGAGGAAAAATAGTCGCAATTCGCAAGTTAAGTTTTGTAGATAGATAGATTTTTTTTTTTTTTGCTGATTCAGAATCTGCCCTTGTTTTTTTTTATATAGCACATCAGGTTTTAATTATAATCATAATGATATAATACGCCATATAGTAATATATTTCATAATATTTACGAATTAACGGTTAGCTTTAGCAACAGGTGGAATTGATTTCTGAAACGTCATAGGTGTAAATTACAACGCATGGTACATTTCGTAGCTTTTGTAGGTAAATTTTAATAATAATAATAATAATAATAATAATAATAATACATTTTATTCATAGGTGCCTCGGCACTCAACAGTTAAAAACATACAAATACAATGTTCAGAAAAACATAAGATAAAATAAGATAAGATCAAATACAATAAAAAAAAAATAAGAACAAATTATCCAGTTATGGTCAGAGTGAGTAGGCTTGTCTAAACAGATGAGTTTTGAGAAAATAAAAATCTTAAAAATCTAATTTGCTAGAAAAAAAAAAGTGGGGATATTTTTTTAAATCAACGTCAAAAATACATTTAGCCACCTATGATTAAAATGTGTTATTTTGCACAATAGTTCATCCCTAGTACCAATCTGCAAAAAAAAGTGAAGCACCTGTCTGGAAACATCTCGTCTGTTCATTGAGCTAAGTGACAGCTCCAGTAAAAACTTTGTCAATGGAAGTTGGTGTTGGTGAGCGAGGGCAGACTCCACATAGTCCCGTTTATTCGTGTTTGCATTGTACGGCTATAAATAGCATTCTCACAGAGTCCTGTTTTCATGTGAATGCTTGTGGTTTGTTGCTCTCTGAAGGAGTCCTGCGCTCAATAAATGCTGCATTCAGGAACCCCACCTGGCCACAATAAAGTTCCCGCTTCCTATTTCTTTACTAACACAATCGCTACTTTTACAAGCAATATGAGAGCTTTAAATCTCTTGAGTCTTTCTGCATGTTTGCTTGTTTTTGTGAATCTGGATCAAAAATAGCATACATTTGGAGTAAAAGAACATGATGTTTAAAAATAGGACAGCTTAGTTACTGCTAACCAGTCGGGTCCAATTTTGAAATCAAAAGTAAGTGATACAAAATAAAAGAGAAATGTATGATAAAAAAATCTGATAAATAATCAAATAGGTTACATTTTAAGTGCTTAAACATGAGTCCTTGTGTTTTAAGACCTCTCCTAGCAAGCAATTAGCACTCACTTGGTGGTCACAGTAAATAGCATTCAACAAGTTTTCATGAAAAAAAAAAAGAAGAAGAAGTTGAAGTTCACTAATGAACGCCATCCTATTGTAATCTGTTGAAAAGATTACAGTGTCATCTTGGCCCATGCAGGGAAATTATGGGCAGATGGTCCCTTGGGCAGAATCCATATGGGGAGTGGAAACGTTAGCAGGCAATGCTATGGAAGCGCTAGCTGCGCTACTGTACATTTTACAACGTCTGTTTGTAGCATTTTGGCTAGCAAACCGTACTAGTATGCTCTTCGGCCTCACTCATCAGATAATTCAGTACACTACTACCGCAGAACGATTACACTAGTGACATTTTTTCCGCAAACTGTGTAAGACTAGCGCAAGGACCTTAAACTAGCACACAAACGCGCACACACAGGGTGAGCCTTGCCAATGTGTAATTAAATGGGTGCGAGGTGGTTAATGCGTCAGGGGATCAAGTGATCGCCGGTGATGCTGATCATGCTTTATGTATGAATGCCATTAACTTGTCAGTAGATGCTATCAGAGGTGTTGTGTATCCGCCGTACTGTTTGTGTGCAGAGTCAATCTGTGAAGCAGGTAATCTAGGGCAGCAGTGTGATGTTGTAAAAGGTCAAAGAGTTCGGCCATTTCTGACCCATCCCCCTCACAGCTCTGTCAACAGCATCCAAGTTAACCCCCCCACCCCCTTCCCCCAAATAACAAAAAATATATAACGAGATTTGATCAATAATTACTGTTTTATGTGGCTACTGTATGATATATTACACAGACTGTGCTTTTGACAGCTAAAGGCCATCGACCATATTTGGCATCGACCTGTCAGCTGCTCTTAAGCATCAAGCCGCTGACCTCCCGCGGCTCACACCAACAATATCACACAACAATTTGGCCTCTGAGAGAGCTAATTCATTAAGTGACACGCTAACCCAACAGTAATCTGATTATCCTTCTCCTAACACCTCATCACGTACACACAAGAGGAGCTCAGTAACGGAGCTGATATCAAAACGAATGTCTTATGTGATGTTGCTCGACAATCGAATATAGATGGCGTTTTTTTTTTTCCTCATTAAACTTTTAATGTGAATAGAAGTAGTAGAAACATTTGATTTTTCCAGTCCAGTGGTTCTCATACTTTTAACACCGAATAAAACAGACACGTTTTATTCTCAAAAATGTCATATTACAGAACTGTAAACGGCTGTAACGTTATATACAGTTTCAACATTAACATTGAGCTTAAACATAGGAATAAAAAAATAATTAAAAAAACTCAATAATTGTGTTAAAATGTATTGCACATACTGCTTAACAAACGGACAAACATTAAACACAAATGTTTTTCTTAAAGTTAACTAGCATTAAAATTTCGTATACCGCTAAAGCTAGCTAGCTAGCTAGCTATTAGCTAGTTAGCAACCTGCATTCCACACTTTTAGAATCATTGCTCTAATAAAATAGTGACTCAACATGAAAAAATACAAACACTATAATGAGATGTACAATAATATACAGCTGCAGTGATGACATTTTCAAAATAATAATTTAGTGCTTATTTATTTATTTAACGTACATACAGTAGTTTCAATGCTTTTGTTGGTTGTCATAATTATATTTCATTCTAATGATGCAACATCATGTCAACTCAGGGAAATAATTTTGGGCTAAAACAGTCATTTAGGTTGAAACTATTTTAACATGTTAATCATTGACATTTATGGCAACAATGTTAGCACAACACAGCAAGCAAGTTGTTTGCTCCAAAACAATTAGCAGTTGTTTTTTTTTACTTTTATCTGTAAATTGGGGGACAATACAAGAGGCAATAAGTTCTGTAAACTCTTCTTTTTTTTTTTATTGTGAAATGCATGAAAACAAATTTTCACAACCGCAAAAACTCGAAATATTTTGTTGACTTGCCCGACAAACTTTGCTGCCTTCAAAATGTGAACTTTTGCTTTTACTTTCAAGACTTGTTTCATTGTTTTTGTGCGTTGTTATGATTACATTTCATTCAAATGAGGTTTGCAGGTTTGTCAACATCGTGACTGTCCACTTGACATTCTCCCATCTGCGCCCCCTTGCATGTCATCTCAACGATCTAATCCCGGACCCGTTTTGTACTAACAGTCCGATCACTACATTTGGCACAGGGAGGAAGAACATCCACCGCTTGTTCTACCAACCCATCAGTGTGTATGTAAATGTGTGTAAATGTGTTTGTGTTGAAGGATATTGGGGGGGGGGGGAGGTTGATGGGAAGTGATCGTAGGATCACGCGAGCATGCTAAAAGAGGCAAAGTCAGCGGAGTCACGCATGGTGAGGCTTTGCTGTACCGGAGATGCCACTTCACTTCCTGGCATCTGTTGTTAGCGTGTTGCGGACAACATACAGTGCGCATACAGTACATGCACATTTGTGTGCGCTACGTTTGAGAGCAAACCAACCCATGCATTTTGTAAACATCGAAGTGTCTGCCAAAAAGTCTGCCGATGTGAGGAGATAACTTTCAAATATGCGTATGTGTGTTTTATGAGCATATGGCTATTATTACTTGTGTTTCGCTTTAAGGTCAGGGAGGTTCTTTTTCTTTAGCCTCGCGCGTGACTAGAAATCAGCGTGCTGATATTTGTCGACGGTACCACGGAATAAAAAAATTGCAATAGGCGTCTTTGCCCGACGTGTGGCCGTACCCGGGCTGTTTACACGTGAACCAAAAGCTCGTCATTTCAAATGATTAGAAAGCCTCGACTCGGTCGCTGTGTGCTTGCGAAGGAGCTTTGCCGAGCTAACAATGACCCAGATGACGACATTGCGTGTCGCGCAGCATTTAGGGATGGATTTAGGAATTGATTAAAGTCTCATCAACTGATGAGTGGGTTTGTTTACATTTGACGTGTAAAATATATATGAGCTTGCTCTCACACGAAAAACGTATCATTTATATTGCGTCTTTTTCTTACTGGTGAACAACCTTACGTTTGATTTGAGTCGTGTGAAACATGTTGAATGTGCCTTGTTCTTCTGATTGATAGTCATCTTCTTACGTTGTTCTGCTATTAACACTTGCAGTGTTAAGATATTTTTTAAACTCATTTTTCCCCAAAACGTATAAACACATTCTATTTAAATATTGCCATGGTCCCAAAAATGTATTTATACGTTTTTTATGCTAGAGCAAGAAGAGGTCGCGAAGGGGGTTGCTTCAGTGAAAATGGCTGGGAGTGAATGAGTTAATGACTTCATACCAACTGCATACACTGTAAGTGTGGTCTCGCAGACAGCAAAGCATGCTAATGAATAAGAAGTTAGGAACGCATCATGATATCATTCGAGAAAATGTCATGTAAAAAAACAATAAGCTCCAACCCTCTAACCCTAACCACTTTGAATATTGTAAAATATAGTGTTTACGGCAACATATAACATTGCAATATGCAGGTCTTTAAATAAATGCTTTTAAAGGCCCTTTTTGAAGGCATCAAAGGCTTCTTCCCAATATAAACAAAGGATGCAATTTCCACGCCGTGAAGCCGCAGATGTCTGAGGGATGAGAAGAACACATGTTTCCAAAACAGTTCTTTCTGGAGCCGCAGCTCTTCCTTTACAGTACGTCACTATACGGGCAAGCAATTTCTGCTTTCAGCTGATTTATGAGCAGGGCCGCTGGAATGCCTGAGCAATAGATTCAGGATGTTTCCTGGAGAAGAGACTTTTCTTGCTTTTCTACATCGGCAGAGTGATTGAGATCAAGTCTCGTCGTGTGATTTATAGCTCAATATCTGTTATTTGACTCGTCAGAACGGTTGTAAAAATGTGACCGCGGAGGAAATTAGTGAGCTGTAATAAATGTACTGGAGTGAGATCACGGATTCTTACAAATGATGGGGGTGAATTAAAATAAAGCTTAAAGCTCTGAGAATGAATATGAGGATGAGCTGATGTTAAAAGCAGCAACGAAAAAAAGATGACTCAAAGAAACAGAAGTTTTTGGGCTGGATTTTGAAGGCAGCGCGGTCATCAAGGGTCACTAGGCAGATGTGCATCCATCATTTCAAGTTCTTTTTCTTAAATTGGGGTGCAGATGTCCATTGCTGCCCTAAAGGTAATTTTTTACAACTTCTAAGAGACATTATTGCGATTATTCATATTGGTTGTATTTAATTAAAGACCCCCTAAATCTAATATATCAATGGAAACCCATTTATTTGCGAATAATTTACTGTTTGTCCACAATATTCAATCCGATTAGTCTGTTATAGTTTTGCCCTCGAAAGAAAAAAGAAAAAGAAAAAAATTGACATTCCAGATGTGACATCATTCTTTTGGGGTGAACTAAAAAGAGCAAAGTCTGACTTTTTTTCTGACCAAGTTTTACAATCTTAACCCATATGTTCCTCTTTTAAATTTAAAATTCCACCTGTTATTTATATATATTAGGGGTGTAACAAAACCACTTTAAAAAAATAAAAAAAAAAAAAGATGTGAGCGCATCGAATGAAACTGAAACCCTTTTATCTTAAACTATAAGCCGATACACATCAAATCGTCTTGTATTGAGGAGATATAGCTTGAAATAAAACGGCAAATGTACAGTAGGCCTACTGACAAGTCCATTAAAATGTATGTAAAATGACAACAACAAAATTCAGTGCATCATACCTCCTCGAACTGAGCCGTACCATATCAAATCATTTTGGGTGTTGGTGCATTTACTCATTCACAACATCTTTCCACACACAAACCACACTCCAGTATACTGCCGAGGCGGTGTGGAGGATAGCGTGAGAGGCCCTAATGCGATGTGTCAAGCCCAGCAGTAGCTGGCCATCAAGTAATGTGCGCCCTGCCAAGTTAAACCCTTTAAAAAGTCAAAAGGGATTGGCACAGAGAAGGACAGACACCTGTAGAGAAGAGAAAGACATAACAGCATTTCACGGAAAATTAGACGGAAGAAGTTAACAGTCGAGTCACGAAAACACCCCAAACTCCCGCCAACTCCATTGATTTCGTGTTTTACTGAGGCAGGAAGTGGCACTGAAGCTCTGCGGTCAGCCTATCCATTTCCTCAGTGACAACAGTGATTATTACCGGCACCACAAAGCCATTTAGTGCTGACAAAACACCTTTGTATCTGCCCACGGTGGTTAGTGTGAGCTAAGAGGACACCCGATGTGTAACTGTAGACACAGCGCTTCCTTCCTATTGTGTTTAAATGTTTAAGTCACACTGATAAAAAAAATAAAATAAAATGTTGAAGCCAACAAACTTTGAATCACACAAACTACATTAAGAAACCATCCACATTGTGTGTACAATTAAATCAGTCAAAGCATGCCATGCTAACATTGTACAATTGCCGGTGCGGGAGCGCAACGACCATAACAATCAACTACAGTGAACTCCCATTTATCTCCATCTATCGCAAAACCCACCCGTGATACAAAAGACAATTAAACGTTGTATGTAAACACCAAAACGTTCAACCATGCCTTGTAATTTCATCAAATGAAACTCAATTAGCTAACATATGATGTGACCACCATAGACCAGATACAAATAGCTAGCTAGTTAGCTAGCTAGCTAGCTAGATAGATAGATAGATAGATAGATAGATAGATAGATAGATAGATAGATAGATAGATAGATAGATAGAGTATACACAATGTGAATACAACACTAATAATCTCAACAACACCAATGATTTAAGCAAACTCCCACATTACACATTAGGGGCGCAAACATCTTTCCCACAGTGGTGTGTGGTCTCGTCATTCTGACTCGAGTTCTACCGTGGCCTCTGAGTTTTAAATAGCGAGCTATATAATCTGTCCATTCTAGTGGAGCACATCTTGTTTGAGAACAAATTTTATGGAACACCATGCAGTTAAAAACTCACTTTTCCGATATGTTTTTTTTTCCAGGGCTTGCAGCTGGTGGTAGAACTTTACTATCAATGGGAAAATGGATAGAACATATACAGTTTTTTTTTACTCTTTTTTTTTTTTTTTTAACTGTAAGCTAATCACAAAACATGTTTCTTTTATTTATTTGCACGGTAGTAAATGAAAATGTTATAGTGCATTTGTTTACTTTAATGTACTGTGCGATAATTAATAGATATCGTTCCACTCGTCAAATTTTGGGGTAAAAAGCAGGATTTCCTATCTATCATCCATTGTTCAAGAAAGTTAAAATTGGTGTACTGTCATTCTTACGCTACCAACCAAAACTTAAAGAAAGAAAAGGCAAAAGCTGATTTTCTTTCTTTTTTTGTTGTTGCAAGATAAGGCAGAAAGAGAGAAAAAGATAAAGAGAAACCAAGGAGAGAGCTGCCACAAAAAGAACTGAGAGTCTTGTTCCCACTGGACAATAAAACATGAAGGAAGAAGAAGTCCTTTATGGGTTCCACTGTTTTGTGGAAGACCGTCAGTGGGTGCACCAGATGTGAATCAAACATGCTTCGAGTTTCATTGTTTTCCTCTTCTTAGTGGATCTTAGTGAAGTGGTCTAGCCTTGCATACATGACACACTGTAGATGACATCTTGAATTTTGAAACTGTGTATTTTGGAAAAGATAAAGTGACCAGGACGTCCAACTATACAATGCCACAGCATATAAATTAGCATGTACTCACATGAAAAACATCGCAAAAAATCCAAGAGCCCAGAAAAGTCAATGTGAACAAGCGCCTACTAAGAGTAAATACCATTCAATCATGTTTGGAACCTACAGCAGATGCTGTGTAACCATACGTATGATCTTTTACTTGCTGTAAAGTCGCCTCTAATTTATTATCGCATCTTGGTTTTATTCATCGAGACCAAACATTTCAATAGGATGTGGGAGTACAAAATGCAATACGCTTCAGATTACAATATTCATATCTCTGAATCGTTCTAAATTTCTCCAATTAAGTAGTTCTTCACCTTGTGCAACTTGCCATTGCAAATCATGCAGTTGGGACGCTGGCTGTATTTATAGAGAACTTTAAAACAACCACCCCTTGATGACTTAAGATGGAACCCAGAGGCAGCATATAAAATTAAATCAGCAGAGGCCCCGGAATTGAACCCTGCGGAACACCATATGTTCCGTTATACATGTGAATCCATGTAGCACATATTATAAACATATCCGCTCTCATTCCCAGCCCCAGAATTTTGTTGCATTATTCTGCGGAATCTACTTTTTTATGAGCGCTGATTACCAGCGGGAAAAAAGATCAGCTCAGTTGCTATTAAGTTCTCAACGAAAAATCAATGCCGGTTATGAATGTTATTTCCCAGTTGCTAGAATGTCTTTGTTGCAATAAAATCAGTGTTTAATGTTTTGTTATTTCACTTAAAAGCAGACTAACGCTATGATGTCACACTGTTTGCCAAGCCGATGCATTTCTGCGAGCCGAACTGAACTTGGTGGAAACTTTCGTCTCACTTCAACCCGAGGCTGTTTTATATAAACTGTCGAGCTTTTCTTTCATTCTTTCTGTTGTCTCGACCGTTGGCTTTAAAGAACTTGACAGACGCATGAAATATTGCTTGTTACGACGCTGCGGTTGCCTTCCTGTTGCTTCAGTTCATGTCTCTTGTCTTTAATCCAAACAAGCTGCTTGATATTGTGCCAGCAAACATTACATTAACTTCTTCTTTCTGCTTCATTGGATGCTTTTTTTCTTTTCTTTCTAGTTTTACTTTATAAAACAGTGTGGCATGTTTTTTTTGTATTTTCATGACGGGCGACTTCAGAAAAAGCGGAATTGTTACTTCCACATCCTGAAGGTGTGTTCATGGTGAATCTTCCCATGTTTTTGTATGATGTGAATTTGTGTGTGTGTGTGTGTGTGTGTGTGTGTGTGTGTGTGTGTGTGTGTGTGTGTGTGTGTGTGTGTGTGTGTGTGTGTGTGTGTGTGTGTGTGTGTGTGTGTGTAGGGGGGGTGCTATGTGGGAGGCAGAGTGCAGGGATTCCCTAAAGCAAGTTCAGTAAATCCTCACCAGGCACGGATTCCCAGGCATCGCGTGCAGCAGGGTGGGACTGCTGGACTAAACCACGCCCCTATACACACACACACACACACACACGCACGCTCGTAACTCAGCCCAGTGTAATGGTTAGGTGCAACGCTTATCCTTGTGTTATGGGAGGATTAGCGGATTCCCACCATATACTCACCTGTCATCCCCGTTAAATCCATAGCTGTTGTTTGTGCGGCCGAACGAGACGTCTTATCGCAAGAGCGGCCCTCGTCTGCTTAACCTCAAAGCGTACTCTGCCTCCGTGTTGCACATGAGTGGGAACGCATATCCCCGGGAAGGCTCCCAGTAGCACTTTTGAGAGAACACCAAATGATACTTAGCTCATACGCAAATCAAATCATACTCTCGTTTGTCTAACTCGCGTGTGATTTAGTCGCAGTTGAAATACGTCCTATGCTATTAATGTGTTAAGTCTGCCTTGGAAATCGACAAATAACATGAGAAAAGCACCATATTAGCATGTGCACGAGCACGATGCACAAACCTGACACCATCACAACGTAGGATGCACAGCACCTGTGTAAACAGGGCGACAAAGGCGTGTGTGTTTTCGCAGCGGTGGACCTTTAATTAGCCTTTAATTAGGATTATAGCTCCCACATTTCACACACTGAGACACAGTTGTGATGAGAGAAATTAATCATTGCTTCATCAAAATGCCAACTAATCAAACTGATCATTTTCTATTTTATTCCATTTCTTTATTTAATTGTTATATTATTCCGATTCTTTATTATTTTTCATCTCCTCACTTTTTTGTCCTCTTTCTACTGCCACATACGACAGACGATTTACACCGTTCCAATTTCGAGACCCTCCAAATATTCACACCAACCGTGCTTATATTTTTCTCATTCCACTTACTTACAGTTTTCGCACAATTTCATGTTTTATATTTAAAAAAAATCCCCATTCATTTTCAATGGGACTTTTTCATTTCCTGACTGTTTTGTCCTCTTTCTACTCCCACATACTACAGACGATTTACACCGTTCCAATTTCAACATGCTCCAAAAATTCACACTAACCGTGCTCATATTTTTCTCATTCCACTTACTTACAGTTTTCGCACAATTTAATGTTTTATATTTAAAAAAATCCCCATTCATTTTCAATGGGACAGACATTCAACTTTCTAAGTCAGCATTCTACTCCCCTAAAAAACACTCAGTTGGTCCCATGCCCAAGTGGTTGGCGGTTTGAATCCGACTGTCCATTGTAAATGTGCCCGTTTAACAAGGCACTAAATGATATGCATGTTAAAGGACGTATGTTTTTATAACTGTGAGAAACTAAAATCAAAACCACAATAATTTTTGGGTTAATTGCCCAGCCCTAATCCTGTGACAAACATCAAATCATATCTGATTAAAAAAAAAAAAAAAACACTATAACTACTCTTGCACACAAACGGATGTATACGGGATATTGAAATTTTCATTCAAAATTGGATGAGTCGCACACACACAGTGTACACGGCTACACGCATACCCCGACATCCCTAAATACTCCATGATTTACACACCACAACTGAGGAGTTATGTAATGGTCAAACATGTGGCCAGAATTGCAAACAAACGGTCGCACGCAACGACAGAGAGGTCATTTTCTGTAGAGTCATGCCACTGCACTCTCGCTAGCCCGCATCTCACTCTCTCTTGTTCCCAAAGGAGCACTTGTGCGGCTCGCTGGGAAAGCGGTCAAACATTATTAGCTCAGCAACATGCCGCTGAGTTTTTCCTCGCATAAGTCGAGGCCCTAAATAGATTTAACACTGCGGCAGGAGCACGCGATGTCCTCTGTCTCCGGAGCCATTGATGAGCAATGTCAAGCGGGACTGCGCTGAATAGGCAGAGGCGAAAGAAACCCATTATGTGTGTAACCTAATTAAACAGCACCAGTATGGTAACGGATCGGAGACGGTGCGAGGCAGCTCAACTCAACTAAAGCAGAAAATCAATAGCTGATAAAGAGCATGTGACTGCTTCTTTTGAGTCTTTGAAGCATTGCATGCTGGGTTAGATTTCAGATCGCATAGCAAGTTGACGTCTTGGAATGTATTACAAACACACCCATATTTTTTTTTTTCGATTTTTGGCAAATCTAACCAAAATCGGATGAAAAACTTTGTGGGTAATATATTTAACCCGAAAAAGTAATAAACCACAAAACAATACAATTTTGGGGGGTTGCTTTATAGAAAACAACCAATTTGGTTATTTATTTATTTTTGTACACCTTCACTTTAAAATCAGTTGGGTCAAAAATAAACCAAATTGGGTCAAAAAGGGGAAGACAACTTTTTGGGTTATTCATTTTCACCCTACATTTTGGATTAAAGGACCCCAAAAAATGTGCTGGGCCCTTATTGACCAATTGATTTATTTATTTATTCATTACCCAACTGTCTTTAAGGTCTAGGTTCACAAGTAAATTAAATAACCCCCCCAAAGAACCCCACCAAAATTGGGCTGTTCATTGTGGACGGGTTATTCATTTAGACCAAAAACTAAAAAGTTGTGTTAACAATTTTTGGAGACAACATTTGGATTATTTTTGACCCAACTGATTTTAGAATGAAGGTACACAAAACCCCACAAAACAACCGAAAAATAAAATTTGGCAGGTTAGTGTATTATTGATTTTGACCCAACTTTTAGGTTAAATGCAAAAAAAACTAAATTTGTGTTGGTCCCACTTTGAACCAACAGTTTTTAGAGTGTGGGTTGTTTTCCTAACCAACTAGCTATACACTTTAGAAACAGTTGTGTCAAAAGTAACCCAATTATGGATTTTAAAAAATGGACCAATCCACTTTATGGGTCAATTTGACCCAACTTTCTGGGTTGCTTTATACAAAATGACCCAATTTATTCGGTCAAATTGACCCAAGTAGAGGAACGGTCCATTTTTTTTTACCCATAATTCGTTTATTTTTGACCCAACTGTTTTTAGAGTGTAGATTTTGAGCAGATTGGGTTAAGATTGGGTTAATTATTTTGATCCAGCAGATTCAGTTGAAGATGAAGAAATGAAGCTTGTCGCCATTTTGGTTGTGTACTGAAGTTAAAACGGCTGGGTCAAAAATTGGTCTCTCTAATGGGGTCAATTTGACCCAACTTTCTCAGTTTTTCTACAACCAAACAACCCAAGAGTTGGGTCAAGTTGACCCAAGTAGTAGGTTGGTTAAATTTTTTGAATTGGATTAAGGTGAGGAGTGAGGACAGTGGTGTAAGAAGAAAAAAAATCTGTCTTTATCCATTTTGTGGAAGATTACCAGCTTTGTGTTCCACTAAACATGCTCAGATTTCACACCAAGTTCTGAAAGTAGATTTGTGAGTAAAGCGATACAAGATATTTCAGTAAATGTACTTTTTGTGATCTGTGTAGTTTTTGTGATGCCCTGAGATGTCGCGTCCTGTTAGCGGAGGAGTAGCTAGCGTTGGCCATCTGCTGATAGCTGGCCGGCTTGACAGTGAACAGCAGCGTGATGGGAGATTTCAGAAGAGGTCAGACGGACATGCGAGGCTCCGTGTGGGTTTGACGCCGGTGGTAAACATCTCAAAGAGATGCAGAGAAAGTTTGGATCACTAATTTGCAGTGGTGGTGGTTAACAGCTGTAGCACAGTTTTTGACCGTGAGCGAGGACGGGATACACCCTGGACCGGTTGCCAGCCAATGGAGGTTTATTTAAATATTCTGGCTGTCACTTGCAGAAAATGTAATTGTTTTTAAATGTCTGATTTAACTAGCCTGAATCACGAGATATCTCTGAATATGGTGTAGAACACAAGAACCCTCTTTGGATGAACATAAATGACTTTTCGAACATCCTCTAAATCCGCCATATGCATTGTAAATGTCCCATCGTTAAATTCACATTTACCCGCATTCCAACACTTGTGTGGAGAACGAAGCGCGACATGTAGCACCAGCGTGAGAGATGGTACACATATGGAGGATGGAGGAATGGATTGGCACGAGCTGCCGGTAATGTATCGCTTCCAACGGGACGAGTCGCACGCTCAAAACAAGCCATAATTGGCTGCGATCACGCTCAGCTATGGAGACGTACAGTAGAAGTGACAGCGAGGAAGATGAGGGCAGAAGAAGAGCAAGGGGGAGGTCTGATGGTGTGACGCAGCAATTTTTTATCTGTAAATAATGTTCCTGTTACACTGACATACACAATTCATTATTTTTTTTAATGATAGAATTCACTGATTTAATATGTGCTTCGACACGGAGTTGCTTCTATCGGTGGCGAGTCAAGCAGGCTTCGTTATCGGCACACTCGTCATTCTCGCTGATATGTGATGAGAATGAGTTTCGCTGACTTGCATTGAGTTCAATTCAACTTCTTGTCATTTAAATGCAATTCAACATCCCTGTGCAGTGGAGTCAATTCAAATTCAAATTCTTGAATTGACTTCAGAAATGTTGAAAAAATACCAGAACAAAGTCGAGCCCGCCCCTGTGCGGATTAAGACTGCGCCTCACGCCAGACTTGTGTTGATCTCGAAAATAGCAATGTGTTTATACTGCTGTCTGGTGAAGAAAGTGGTGTTTGCACCTTTGGATGTTTTTTGACCCTCCAGTGCTACCGTAGCGCATTGTACTCCAAGCAATGCTCCTACGCGGCTACACAGCTAATCCAGAGTGTTGAAGCCTAAAGAGTTTAATTTTGGCTCCAGAAATATCTGTCTGTAAGTATATTATTTACAGGAGTGTTGGCTTGCACTAGGTGATTGAATTCAATGTTTAAATTGTGTTTTAAGTTCCAATGTGACGTAAGCTACTAAGCGCTAGTTAGCGTAGCATTTTTATGGTAGCTCCCATGTAAACTAGCTTTATGCTAACGGCTAAAAACGATCCCGTTTTTTGTAGGGTTTGCAACAAATTTTAGTAAATGATGCAAATCTATATTATTTTAAACTTTAAATAACATGATTGAAATGTACCCTTATGTTTTGCATATTATAGTTTCATCCAGTAAATTGCCAAAACAGCAAGAGTGTTTATGGTCTTTATTGGAGAAGCTGTTATACATATATCTGTACGGCTAGTTCCTAAACACTAGTGAAGACAGCTAGTTAGCGTAGCATTAGGCGCTAGTTAGCATAGCATTTTGATGGTAGCGCCCATGTAAACTACCTTTATGCTAACGGCTAAAAACGACCCCGTTTTTGTCGGGTTTGCAACAAATTTTAGTAAATGATGCAAATCTATATTATTTTAAACTTTAAATAACATGATTGTGATGTCCTCTTATGTTTTGTATATTATTGTTTCATCCAGTAAATTGCCAAAACAGCAAGGGGCTTCATGGTGATTATTGGAGAAGCTGTTATAGATATATATATACGGCTAGTTCCTAAACACTAGTGAAGACAGCTAGTTAGCGTAGCATTAGGCGCTAGTTAGCGTTTCATTTAGATGGTAGCGCCCATGTAAACTAGCTTTATGCTAACGGCTAAAAACGACCCCGTTTTTGTAGGGTTTGCAACTAATTTTAGTAAATGATGCAAATCTATATTATTTTAAACTTTAAATAACATGATTGAAATGTACCCTTGTGTTTTGCATATTATTGTTTCATCCAGTAAATTGCCAAAATAGCAAGAGGCTTCCTGGTCTTTATTGGAGAAGTTGTCAGCTATATGTACGGCTAGTTCCTAAACACCGGAGAAGACAGAATAAAAGCAAGAAAGAAAAGATTTCAAATGAATTCCAGTCTTCTATAGGATGCGGCTCGATTGTGCACGTGTACCTAATGAAGTGTCCGTCGAGTGTGGGAGCGAGCGAAAACATGCGGCGCTCCCACTTAAAAAAGCGTGCGATCCGCCCGCCGTCTCGGTAACAAAGATGCCGTTTGTCATGAGACAGAGCCGTGGAGGCTTCTCCTCTCTCCTCCCCGCTCGTCCCGCATCTCGCTCTCAGCCCTTGTCCTGGTATGCCCGCCCTCCCTCCCTCCATCATGCCGCCGTCCCCGTTGAGCGACTCATGCATGGATACAATGTGCTCCACTGTGCTCTTTGAAGGCTAGCATTACTGCTCACACGCAATCTGCGCGGAACGCTGATATGTTCCTCCCTCTCATTTATCTTGACTTTATTTCTGTTTTTTCCCCCTTCTTTAATCCGGTTTTCAGCGTTAACCCTTTTCGAGACGAGGCTGTCCTTCAGTGTGTATTTACGCGGCAAAAATAAAATAAAAGGAAGTCGTTCGCAATGACACCGGCCTTTGATTCATTTCCCTTTTAAGTTCTTAAAATTGCTTTTTGTGGCGACAGAAGACGACGAAACGTCGCGCATCCAAATGTTTTACTCAACATTTTCATTTTCTTCCGCGTTTTCATTTGTGTGGCAAGTTGAGCTTGCAAATGAATAGCTTGCACCTTTCTTTAATTACAAGACTCTTGACCGCATTGGCTCAACAGCAACGGAATCCTGTTAATCACGTCGAGTGGAAAATGAGGAGCTTTTCTATTATTTGGTAAATAATAGATTTGTTATACTTGATATGTACAAGGTTGGGGATAACAATGTAACAAGGCCAAGGTCGTAAGGAAAAAAAAAAAAGTTTGATTTGAACTTTTTGGAGGGGACTTCTAATCAGGGCACAATATGATTGGCCGCTTGCAGGGTTGAGTAATTAACTATTCATTTTTATTTATTTTTTCATTCTTGGTGCGTTATGGACCAGGAGAGGGAGCAAGATGAAACAGTTAACACATATGCAATTTTTTTGTTTTTTCTCTGATTATTGTTCCATATAAATGATAAATGAACAAAAAAGGACCAGTGGGTACTAGTTAGCCCCAAGGGCAATGTGAGTAGCCCACGGGCCTGTTCTAAGATGATCTCATCAGTGATGGGACACTAAGGAGAATTATTTATTTATTTAAGTTTTCTTTTTTTTATGTTTCTCCTGTATTAAATATATGTATTTTGTTTAAAAATATACAATAATAATAATAATAAAATAATTTATTTACCCATATATATATTCTTTAAAAAATAATTTTAGTAAGTAATTTTAGAGGTCTAATTTTAAAATTGATACTGATAAAAGTGATATTTTTACTCACGGTTATCATGAATCAGAATCTAATATCGGCCCATGCCTAATCGTTGTAAAACTGAAATAAAATCAAATGTAAAGAAATATGATGGTTTTATAAAGTATGATTTAATCAAAAAATCACACACCAACTGTTAGACTGTGCCTCATGTGTGACTGTATACGCTTATGCTCATAATTTTCCATCTTAATCTTGTAAATGCATGTTTTTTTCCACGTAACATTACGTCATTATTGCAAAACAAATTTAAATTACAACTTATGCGTTGTAAAAAGTTATAAAGGTTTTCGTATTTCACTGTCGTTTTCTTAATCCTTAATCTCTTAATTCTATGATCTTATTCTGGTAGCGTGGTTTTCTTTTCAAACGGCGTCATAAATTTAAAAAAGGGGCCGTAAAAATACATCCAGTATGTGCCGTATGTAATATATGCATCGACACCATGTAGTCTTTGACTTCAATTGTTTCCTTGTGGTCGGCCTCCAACAGGGCTGGAGCCGCAGACGCTTCTCCTGGATATTCCGAGCTCGCCGGTGCCACATCAGGAATATGATACTTGACGTTTTCTTTTTTCTCTCCCGCTGACTGAGTGACAAAAATATTCATTTCCTCCTCCCTTTTTTTTTTTTTTTTTTTTTTTTTTTTTTCCATTTCTGGCTTTGTATACTGTTGCTGCACAAGCACGCGATGAGAATGCTCCTGTGTGAACTGCCCTTTGGTGTCACTCCCTTGCGATCTAGCAACTGAGAATTGTATGTGTGTGTTTTGGAGGGGGTTGGATGGCGTTTCCTATCGTGTCATTCGTTTTTGGTGTAGAAAATAGGAAGCAAAATGAACTCTCTTTTCTTTAAGGGCGAAAAGCTATGGTGATTCCAAGGCCCTTAAAAAAAAAAACGATTTTCAAAATGCGGCATTAAAATAATGTGGCCCAAATCCCTTGCGGCACCCCTGGGTCGTTCCCTCCATCTACTCGTCTTTTCGCACTCATTCACAAGCGCACTCGCTCGCTCCATCTCCGCTCGCGTCGACAGATCGTTTTCATAACCGCTTTTGCGAGGTCACAGCCGTGTCTGCAGTAGTCACGCAAGCCCTGCTCCGTCCGCGTTGCGCGTATACGCGCACGCGGACGCACAGAAACGCGGCTACGCGGTGTTCAAGGGACGGCGCGCAGCTTCCCCCCACACGACAGACACTTTTCAGGGGTCAGCATGTCTATTTTTGGCACTGGCCGCTTAAAGCATTCCATAGCGCGCTCGCAACCTGCGGCTGCAGGGTGGGAATGCAACTGGTTTAAAATGAGATTAAGCAGACTGACGGCGGATGATGAAGCAAGCTGTCACTTCAGGTAGCATTCTGCTCCAGGCGGAGGTTAGAAAGCGAAATGCACGGCAAAGTTGGCGGCGTTAATTCAACACCTATGGAGTTAAATTCAACACCTGAAAAGTGTATAAAATGGTCCACACTAAATATAGTTAAAACAACACTTTTGAAAGTGTTTTAAAAAAAAAATTTACACTGGGATGGGGTTAAAACAACTCTGACGGTAGTTAACACTGGTTAGTGTTGATATTACACGAGTGCGAGGCGATTACTCGTCGGCGTTTGTTGACAGGTGTGAAGGCGGTGATTAGTTACATCTCTGCAGAGTTAATCTGACACTTGATTAGTTACATCTCTGCAGAGTTAATCTGACACTTGATAACACCAAGTAACTCTGAAAATGTTGGAAAATTACACTTCAGGATTTCAAATTAACTCCGAAAAAGTTAATTCTGAAATTTGAACACTCCAATCGTTGCTACGTAGGCATAAATGTGGACTGTGAAAGTAATCGATTATCAAATTAATCGACAGCTATTTTAGTAAGTTAGTAATCGTTTAGATCCAATGTTTAAATTAAAATTGTCTTAAATGCGGCAATTTCAGCCTCTCAACAGCAATGTTTTAATTACAACAGCACTTTTATGAATGAAAGGTGCTATATAAATAAAGTTTGATTTGATGTAACATAGGCTTTGAATTTTTTTTAAACCCTTTCATTTCTTTTTCATTTAACACAAATTGGCATAACCACACAAATCATGTTGTTGTTGTTGTCCACTTGGTTCTCCAAACTTGCAATTAAAGCACCATTTTAGTGATCATAAAGTGAGCCTGCTTCTGCTTATATCCGCGGGTAGGTAAGAATAATGTTTACTCTTCAGATTTGTAGGCCTATAACTCATACGCTCATGAACACGCTAACTTGTTGTCTGCTTTGACATATCTTGACACCGACTGTGTCATTTTGTCATTCCAGCTCATCAAATCTCATTTAGTGATGACTTCACCAAAGATTGGCCCGAGCAGAGGCAGCCCCAAAATGGCGTGGAAATTGACAACAGGTTTGCACGAGAAGGAATTCAAGTCGCTGGGGCGAAAAAAGGCTGGCCAAGAGGAAAAAAGGTTGGGCCCTGAAGGTTTTCTGGCAGGTGTTAAGTTTCCGCAACCCGTCCAGCTGCTGACTAAATACATGAGAATCTATTAGCTGAAGAGACAGCTTGTAATATTTTGTTTATGCTGGATGACAGCTTACAAAGCCGCTCTGAGGTGTTCAAGACGCAGCCAAGATGAAATGAAGCTTGCAAAGCAAACATGACAACACTGTGCACGCCCCCCGCCCCCGCCCCCATGCTAGTCCTGAATTGTTTTACATAATATTTAAATTACAATGCAGGCCTACTGATGGATTGGCCTAACAATAATAATAATATCGTGTGCCCGCGCCAAGCAACCCCCCCCCCCCACCCCCCGCTCCACCTATCTCCATCCATTCCAGTTCAACACAGCCCCGCATTAAAGTCACTCATGGTCTAATCTGATTGCGTGACATGTTGACCTCATTGCAGGGGTCCTCTTTTGGCTGCGCTGTGCTGCTCAATTAGAGGGACGTTTAATGTCGTTTCATGTAATGGAATTGCGGAGCGGCGTCGCATGAAGCGGACACACGCAAAAAAAATAAAAAATAAAAATCACAAACACACTTTTAGAGGAGTAACAACAAAGAAGAGAGAGATTGAGGTTGTTCGGGCTTCTGAGGAAAAGGATTAGATGGGAGATTAAAACTACAAAAGGGAAGAATTACATGGCAATAAAATGACAAGGAAGCTAAAAATGACAACAGAAATGTGAATGGGGCACGTGTTGAAAAAAAATAATAATAATGGAAAAAAAAGAGAGAAAAGAAAGCAGAAAAATCGACCTGTTTATCTGTTCCAGGGGGCGGCCATTTTGTCACTTGCTGTCGACTTAAAATTATGTCACAGTTGCTCAGGTAACGACCAATCGGGGCTGAGCTTTTGTCACATGACCAAACTCAGAAAAGAGGTGAGCTGCGATTGGTCGTTACCTGAGCAACTGTGATGTCCTTTTCGGTCGACAGCATGTGGCAGTACAAGACAAAATGGCCGCCCCCGGAGAAGAAATGACTAACATAAATCCTATCATTGTCAATATTAATACCTCACCTAAAATCTTCTTTTCAACTGACACTTCACACTTTCAAATTCTGACAGTAGAAAATTAAGCTAATGCTAATTCAAGCAATTTTTACTCAATTGTCTCAATCAATTAAACAACGTTAAGAGTTTGTTTACTAGTGTTGTCACGTGATGTAATGGTGAAAAAGTCAAAAAGAGAAGTTTGAACAAAAGTGGATACAAACATGTTTTGTCTGTCCTTTTGTTAGTTAGCGAGACTACTTCCTGGTTCACTGTAGCATTTACAATTCTGGTGAAGTGACGACAACAACAACCCCACCCCCACCCCACCCCAAAAAAAATCCCCGAGTTATTTAGTTGTGTTTGTTTGTTTACAAGCTTCCTTATTCACCAAGAATGACTCACTTGGAAGGCGTAATCGCATTATTCGCCACCTCCAGTATGAAAACGGCGCAATTGTGTGTTGCGGCTAGCAATCATAGCTGCGCCGCGACTCAGCCCTGGTGAGCTGTGATGGCTTATTTTTGCTATTAATCACTTGATAGCTTTGTTGCCTAAGCCACAAAATAAAAAGACAACAGAATCAAACACGAACAGATGGTGGAGATGATCTGTTGCTCTTTAGAGACAACCGACTAACGTTCGACAAGAAGTCACATGACGGGCAGGATAGCTTCCGTGCGCGCGCCTATAAATCTGCTGTTGCGTTACTATGACGGACACGTGAGTAACTTTAATTCATTTAGGGACATATTGAGGGCATTTTCTGCGCATTTATACAACATTGCGTGAGAAGGGAAGGGTATCCGGTGGATCCAATTGCCCTGTGCGAGTGCGGCAGCCTGAACATGAATGTGGCCTTTGAGTGGCAAGACGCCAGTAGACAGTCTGCACTTAGACTTTATCTGGGGGGGGGGGGGGGGGGGGGGTGGACTTCAAACTGCTACAATTATGTTATTCTCCTCCCCTTCCTTGCTTTTCGCTCTCTTGCTTTTGTTTACACTCATGCGAGGACTGTGACGTGTCAGGCCATCAATTTGAGTTCTGCTTCTCAAAGGCTAATAAAACGACGTTGCAGTGTGTTGATTACTTTACTGATATGTTTCTTGTTTACTCAGATCCTGATTAGCGGCCACTTTTCTAAGGGGTGTTACGATTTTGATTATTACACACCCACAGTTACAAAATCGATATCATCGTTAAAAAAAAAAGAAAAGATTATTCATACTCATTTTGAGTTGCTTTGAGGCATGTGCAAATGAGTTCCTCTGCCACGCCCCCTTTTCAAAGCTAGCTAGCATCCACCCTACAAAATGATATAACAGTTCTATAAGCGTATAGCAAGTCAACTCCAATGCACTATATTTGTTTATACTAGGAAACTTTGGTTTGGTCCAAAAGGAACTCACATAATTATAGTCTTTTATTTGTCTTAGCATTATCTATATTAGGGGTGTAAGAAAAAAATGTATTCGGCAATATTACAACGCGCAATTCTCGAATCGATTTTTAAACATCAATTTTCTATGGGAATATTCAACAAAACGTCTTACTTAGGGTTAGTATTTACACATTAAGCATGGAAGAATGTTATAATAATGGAACATTAAGCCTTATTTAATTCCAGTGCTGTTCAAACATGAAACAGACTGCAACCTGAATTTTCAGATAAATAAATGTTCATACAAATCTTACAGTGTACATGTACAAGTTTACTGATTAGTATTTTCAAAATTTGAGTAAAAAATTTTTTTTTTCCCAATAATCAATTTATAGATTTGTATCGGGATTAATCGGTATGGAATCGAATCGTGACCTATGAATCGTGATACGAATCGAATCGCCAGGCGATTCACACCCCTAATCTACATGCTAAATAATTTACTCAAAATAATCATGATTTGTTTTTTCTCCCCCATAATCGAGCAGCCCTAAATGTAAAGGCCACTTTGATTTTTGACTTTAATTTATTATAACTTATTTATTCTATTTTTTATTTATTTGTATAATTTACTTATTTATTAATTTAGTTTTAAGCACACCAAAATAAGTCAATAATTGTATATTTTTTATATATTAGTTTTTTGTTTTTAAAGCAAACAGTTTTGTATTTTACACGATTTTGGGGTGGTCGATAGTTTATTTGCATATTTAGAAAAGCTCTAAAGTATATAAAACAGAATTACAGATGTCCCTAGAATAAGTGCAATTTCTGCAGAAATTGTGTGGTGATGCTGAAAGCTAAATGCTAAGCTAAGCATTCAGCTTGAATTAAGTAAATTGAAAGATATATTATGTGAACATTACAAAGTATTAAAAGTATAATAAATTGCGCCAATACTGTAAGAAATGTGGAATCAGACGATATATATATATACCCAAGATGCTGTGAATTTTTGAAGCAATTCATTACGTGGGAGTTTTTGCACATCGAAAAAGTGTAGAGAATAAAATGTGCCTACAATAATGATAAAGAATCAGAATAACATATCAAATAAATAATAAATCATTTGTATGTGCCGCGGACCGCTTAAAAATGGATGGTGGGCCACAAATAGCTCCCGCGCCATAGTTTGGACATCCCTGACTTATGTCCCAACAATTAGAAAGAAAAAAAACGCAAGCTTCTGCTTTTTGTTTTTTGGGGGGAGTTCAGCGAGGGCAGGGATAGGTCACCACACTCGCACGCAAAGAAATAAATCCTGTCTGCTCTAAGACCCAAAAATGCATTTCTCTTTCTCTTTTATGGTTTTTCGCAGTCTTGGCATTAAGCATACAGAAAGTTGCAGAGAGAAAAGAGAGAGAAAAAAAAATACAACATGCAGCACCAACAATGAAATGCAGTCTTCTTATAAGCTCTATATACTGTCGACACGCAGACAGAAAGAGATCAAGAAAAATGTAAACATATAAGAACAATATGGCTTTAGTTTGAACTTACTGTATGTCACAGATGGATGGATTTGACGCTTTTGGCAGTTTTACGGACGCGTGGATGTAAGTCGGCTTTGATTTTTGGAGCTATATTTACACCGACGTTCAACAATGATGCAGCCTGTCACATCAACATATTTTTTTTTTGTGTGTGAATGATGTTTCATAGTCAGGAAACTGGGTTAGACTGGCTTTTATCGCTGTTAATTTGTCAAAGGCCGCTGTGAAACTTTCAAGCCATTTATCATTTTGGGTAGCATTCAACAAATAAATATATTTGACAAAATATTATGTCTGTTTATTAATAGACATACTGTATAGAGGCATTATCATATACAGACATCTTTTTTTAATATTTATACGGAAGAGGAAGAGGGAAAAAAAAGTTATCAGGATTCTGACTATTCTCAGCATTGTGACTTTAAAGTGAGAATTCTCACTTTATTTTCAGAATTTAAGCTTTAAAGTCACAATTGACTTTATTCTAAGAATTCGCACTTTCTGACTCCCCCCCACAATTCATAGCTCTATGTCCCAAAGTCAGAATTTTCACTTCCAAATCAGAATTCTGAGATTAAAGTCAGAATTAAAGTCAGAATTCTGAGATTAAAATATGAATTCTGACTTTAAGAATTCTGATTTTAATTCTCACCTTTGTCAGAATTCTGAGAATAAAGTGAGAATCCTGCCAACCTTTTTTTTTTCTCTTCACTGGCCCTAATCCTCTTTTGTATATTTAGGTTTAGTCTTGTGACTATCGAATATTTTTAGAATCGATTAATCTATCGATTATCCAATCGATTAATCTGATTCATTTTAATTTTGCATTAATACAAAACAACAACATTTTTTCCCCCTGATTGCTGTTTATTAACCAATGTTTGGTGGTTATTTTTTTTACTTCATATTCGTATAGTGAATAAAAAAAAGTGGGGATTATTGTACTACGTTATCGGTTTGGTCATTGTTTTCCAAAGTAAATACAAATGTCTTATGTTGATTAAACACCGAAGATAATCGGTCTTCTTTTATGAAGAAGTACAGAAATATTTTTTAAATAAAAAAATGGCTCCAAACGATTACTCGATTACTAAAACAGTTGCCGATTAATTTGATAATCGATTACTTGTCGATTAATCGCTTACATTTTCTTTTTCGTTGACATCACAATGTAGTAAATGCATTTTTTTTGATTGCAAAAGCTTTCATTTGGAATTTTCTTTTGCTCCACGGATGACACTAAATGTTAGACACAATTCCCAGTTTAATTACCTTACATTTCTCCGCGAGCCACAATAATTACAACACGGAAATTATTCAACTCCTCTAATATGTGTGACGCATGGGAAAGGCCCTTTGCATGTGTTCACGTAATCGCACACAGCCAAGCAAAGCATTGAAATGTGTTCGGTCAAGAAACGCGCCACGATCAATCAAGCGTGATTGAGAAATAATAGGAGCGCTGCATGAAAAATAGACAAGTGGCCCGACCACATCCAGCTCAATATTTGCACCCGCGACACTGTACCAAAACAAGGATTTCAACTCGCTGCTCTGACCGTACGCGTGTGCGTGATGCATATTTAAAACATTTGCAATTTGATGATGAAAACAAACCCTGGCACATTAGCATGGAGAATTTCCTCGCTCCGCACGCAAACTTAGAATAAGGGAGGGCTCCGCGGCGAGTGTGTGTGTGTGTGTGTGTGTGCGTGTGTGTGAGTGTGAAGCTGCGGGCGAAAAGCTAGCAGCTGTTTAAATTCAGCGCTCTCCGCAACATGCCAATTTAAACATGATCCTCATGGACGGAGAAAGAATTTGACACACTCGCCACCTCTTTCTGTCACTTTCCATATTCTTTACAATATTTCAAAAAGAAACTACATTGCACTTTAGAAATCTCTGACTTGACTTGAAATCTGAAATGACTTTCTTGGCAGCTCACACACCTGGTATGAAACATTTGATCTGTTGTCATGTGTGTACTTTAAGGGGTCGTGTCATTGCGCCTGAGAATAAATCATCATGTTGGCGCTTGGAGCCCCCGGACGGTGCGCGGGTTTGATGCCTTCGGCGCCGAGTCTAACAAGGTCGCAAACGCTCGGGAGCCTACATTGACTCACATCGGCCAAATAATACTGAAGATGAATTGGATATACAGGATTTGGGACCTCGGGACTTTTTCACACTGTGCTTAGAGTGGAGTTAAAAAGTCTACACACCCCGGTTTAAAAAAACAACAACAGATTTTTGCTCTAAATAAATATTTCCTTCTTTTTTTAACCTCAAAAGGGGAAGTAAAAATAAACAATAAAATGATGTGGTTGCATAAGTGTGCACACCCTCTTATAACTGAGGATTTGTTTTTTTTATAAAGTCACATTCAAACTCATTTTAAATTAAATTCAGCACACACCTGCTATCACTTAAAGTGAACCTGAGTAACCCCAAATAATGTTCAGCTGTTGTTTTGTGTTCATTTGTTGCTTCCTAGCAGAAGCTTGAATGTTTTGAAATCGTTCATATTGGTCTCACTTTTTTTATGTCACAAAAACCTGTCATTTGAACAAGACTTTTTATATCAACTTCAGATAGAAGTTAATGTGTAAATAAAGACTGATAAAATTTGAAGTAATTGATTCGACAGTAAGAATTCAAGAATGAAGAATTTAATGTCAATTATACAATAAGAGATGTTCAATAACAGTTTTTTAGACTAATACCGATATCAAGTACCGATACCACTAGTACTTTTGATACATCATAATCATGTTTTTGCAGATTAAAAATAAAAAATATATGCATACAAAAAAATTCTATGTTTTCCAATTATTTTCCATTGATTTTCGTTTTGAATAGAAAATGTATATTGAATGTTTATCAAAATTTTTGATAAACCAATTCATTGCAATGGGTGCCAATTATGTGCAAATGATCTGTATTTGTGGGCCGGCCCAGTTCCTGTGCCCATTTTGAAAATTTGCACTCCACTACAATAACAACAAAAAATTCTCTGCACTCAATTTAGTTTTGTTAATTTAGGTTAACTCACAAAGTGCTCAAATTGAGAAGTAAAAATAAATAAATACAAATCAAATCACAATACATGTCACATGTTGTTTTCTTACCCCACGAGCTAGTTAGCGTTGGCTCGAATTTGATGCTACCAAAACAATCACTTGTCATTGTTGCCAACGTTGTGACTAACACAAAAAAAATGCGACCAAAAAAATCTCATAAATAAGGCCAAGGGTGAGAAATATCTTGCATCCACCAATCTGCTGCTCCGCTTTCTAATCTGACCCTAAGCTCTCAAGTACTCACAGTATCAAAGTATTTGTACTTTATTACTTCCCGCCACTGAAATCAAGACGAAGTGACTTTGCAAATCGTTTTTCTCGCGCGCATACCCAAATGTAAACATCCTTTAATATCCTCACAAGCATTCGAGCTATGTCACAGCTTTTGTTTACTGTCCAACACTTAAAAATACACCTTCCATTCTCCCGGCGAAGAAATAAAGCCCAGCGGCTTGAAGGGCAGAGCGAAGCGCGAGTCACGCAACCCTCAGCTCCGCCCCCCCCTCCAATTCTTCCTCTCTGCCTCGTTTTCTCTTCCATCTCTCTCTCTCTGTCAACATACTCACTATCCCGACTGACCGCCTGAGACATCCCCCCCCCCCCCCCCCCCCCATTGGTACAATATGCGTCTCAAAGCTGTTTGCTTTGTCCGTCTTTGCTTAGGAAGCGTTCAGTGTGAGATGAGGACAGAGAGCGTCTTTACAATTTCTCCTTCTCGCTCTGCCCTTCTGTAGGCATTATTTTGTCAGGCGCACTCGTTCGATCATAATTCGGCAGGAAGTTCAATGAGAGTTCAGGCCGCTCGGGGTCCCTCGGTGCGAGGCCGCGGCCTGCCATCCAACAACACACACACACACACACACACACTGATTTCAATTGCCTTTTGAATCTCTCTGCTTTCTTAATCATCCCCACCTTTGCAGTGCACGGTGATATCTAAACATCTTAAATGTTCGACCGAACCATGTGACTGAGTCTGAGAAAAGTCCACGTATGCCAGCATGCGACGCAAAAGGCTATAAAAAGATAGCACAGATGTGACAGTAATTCTAAATCTGCATACAAGTGCTACTTTAACACACATGGAGAAGCAACACACAAAAAACAGAGTATGTAACGATACTCACGGGTGGGCATCGTTCTCATGAAGGGATGAGGAGGAAAGACTGGGAAGCCATGCTAATTGCTAAGTTAAGCTAAGCTAAGATAGACACATAACTGTTTACAAAGTCAACCGCTAAATTTTCTTTACAATATGTTTTGTGCGCCCCCACTAGTCCAAACGAGATTTTCTGATTAATATTGTGTTTGTGGAATATAAATTAAGCAGCAGAATTGAGCCATTTTTAGCCATCTAAGGTGGCGGCCATTTTGCTACTTGCTATCGACCGACACGAACATAACAGTTGCTCAGGGCTCAAGTGGATGAAAAGGAATGGATTAATAAACAAGATTAAGAAAACCTAGAATGTTTTTTATTGTACATTTAGAACAGATATAAAATTTGTGATTAATCGTGAGTTAACTAGTGAAGTCGTGATTAATTGCAATAAAAAAAAATTATCACCTGACGCCCCTAATTTTTTATCTTTTTTTATTCCTATAAAAAAAGATTAAAGAAAAGAAAAGATGATTAAAAACTAGGTGACAATATAAACTCTTATAAAATAAATAAACTAATAGAAACAGTTCAAATTTTTTACCTTTTTTTTTTTTTACGTCTATAGCCGTCAATGGCAGCGAATGAGTTAAAGAATAAAATTGTTGAATATATAAAAAATTAAAAACTATGTTCCATTTAATGGTTTAATAAAACATTTGCTTCAGGAGCCTGGGATTAAACTGCAAAAAAAAAAATGCTCTTAAAAATAACTAAATAATTAAGTCATTGACTCTCAAAACTGCTAACGCACACAATCACAAACACAATCTATTATGTTTTATTAGATCAAATGATGAAGACAAGGGGACCTCATCTGGCCGAAGGAAGCTGCTATCAAGCTGCAGCGGCTCGGGTGCCATCTTTCCAAGCGCATGGAAACATATCGATTTACTTTTGAGAACAACAGCGGCAAGCAGTCATGTCGACGGACGCGCAATGAAGCATCCGTCTACAAACATAAAATAAAGTGACAGGCAGCACAAACAGTCGGTTGTACAATTGGGTTCGAGCTGTCAGCGAGAAGATAAAACCCAACAACAAATGCTTGTGCCATGTGAGTACAAACCGTTTTTTTTTATTGCCAATAACATTATGCTTGTGTTCCATTTTGGCCCATCGCAATGCTGCAAATTTGGAGAAGCAGTTCATGTCAAATGAAAGCAAACTGTTTGTCACTGTTGTTATTCTTGTGTTGAAGCATTGTGAAAACCATATCGTGCCAGGCCGCTGTTGAATAGGCTCTGCGTTCGCTCGGTTTAGCCATCAACAGATCGCATTACTGACACCACTGAGCTTTTTATGAGGGTGGCCATGTTCAATTGGTTGTGCCGTAGCTAATAGGCCTCAGGTTTTCACTGGGGGGACAAACCGAGGGCCGTTTGAGGATGGCGGCCAAGGTTTTGGTTCGGCGGAGGGAATCTGTGTCATGACATCAATCACTTTCTTTGTGGTTTGTCTATACTCCATGCAAACCGAATGAGGGAGGGGGGCGTTCAACAAAAACACAATTAACTCATTCACTGCCATTGACGGTTGTAGACGTCAAAAGTTCATCAACTATTTTTATTTAACGTTTTTTTTCCACTTTTGTTAACAAGAGTATGAAAACCTAGAATTTTTTTTATTGCACATTTAGAACAGATATCAAATTTGTGATTAATTGTGAGTTAACTCGTTAAGTCATGCAATTAATTGCAATTTAAAAAATTAATCACCTGACGCTCGTCATTTTTAATAATCCTTTCTTTCTTTTTTTAAATCGCCTCAGGCGATCATTTTTTTTAAATTGTAATTAATCGCATGACTTCAATAGTTAACTCACGATTAATCATAAATGTTATATCTGTTCTAAATGTACAATAAAAAAATCCTAGGTTTTCATACTCTTGTTAACAAAAGTGTTAATTTATTAAAAATAGTCCAAATGAATTTTTGACGTCAATGGAAGTGAATGAGTTAATGATTCTCTGCATGTACTGCAACGCTACAAATCCTAAAAGCTTAAACTTCATGAAAAACATTTTCATTTCGATGTCCCCCGCTTTGCTGTATTAGAGCTCATTTTTTCCCCCATTTGAACAAAAACATCCGATAAATTCACAAATGTGAGATTACAGATAATGGAAAGTGCTCTCATGCACACAACAAAATGAGCGTTCAAAGGCATAACGAGTTAACAAATGGGCTTTTGACATGCGGCTTTGGGAAGTTCTTCCTTCTGCTTGCTGGCATCGAGATCAACCAAGTCTGTTTGTTGTGCGGTTGCTTAAATCTAAACTGTCAGTGAACACAAAACTTTTGAAGTGGGGCAAAGTTTTTATAGGCTGGCTTGTTATAGAAATGGCAGCACAGACACCTGCCTGTTTGACCAATAAAACAGCTTACAAAAACAACTGACCCAGGGTCAGCTGAATTTGGACAATCCTAACATGTCCATGTGTTTGACAAAAAAAATAATTTTGTTCCACTCGAACTCTGCAAATGGGAGCACAGAGAGCTTTTTTTTGCACTGCAGCTCTGCTTCATGCTTTTCAAGCAGACTTTTATTTATCACACTCTAAAAACAGTTGGGTGTAACCCAACTATATAATATAATAACCCAATTTGGGTCAAATTTTCACTAAAAGGCCCATTTCTTGACTCAAAGTTGGGTCAAATGGACCCACAAAATGTATCGGTCCATTTTTGATCCATAATTGGGTTACTTTTGACCGAACTGTTTTTTAGAGTGCGGGATCTACACCAATGTATAAATCAGAATCAGATATATTGATCAAGTACGTCAAAACACTCTCAAAACACACTCAAGTAATTTGTCTGCACAGTCAGAGAAACACGAAAAATAAAAATGACCAACAGAGGTAGACAAAACGGGAAGCCTGGCGGTTCGCTAATCAGCGCCTCGAGTTTCTTTGGGCCATAGTCAAGATGGAGGAAATTAGAAACTTTAGACTTCTGCTTTAAAAAAAAAAAAAGAGCCTCCTAGAATGGTGACAGATACGTGATCACTCCCATTTAAATGAGCTTGAATGCCATTGGCTAATCTGAACACAGCCACATCCCAGTTTTAAGCGGGTGTGCGCACTTATGCAAGCACATTATTTCAGTTTGTACATGTGGTAGGTTAATAGCGGAAAAAGTTTTGCAATGATTTATCTTGGCCTCGTTTTTTACATCACAAAAAAACAGTCATCTGAACAAGGGTGTGTAGACTTTTTATATCCTCACCTCTACAGTGGGATTCAGCAGTGCGTTCATATTGCACGCACTAAGCGCATCCGTGATCTAATCTCCGGCGCGCTTGTTGCTCTCCTGGTCATCCCCGTGCGCTCTTTCTTCGCCCAGGAGGAGCGCGGCGGCGCGCTAGGCGGTAGCTGTGACGCTAATTACACAAGACAGCCTCCAACAATAGTGTTGGGCCAACAAAGGCTTCTGCTCCCTCTGCATGAGTTGTGTTTGTCTATTCACACTCACTCAAACTCAAACACACACTCTACCCGTCTGTTTGCACACACACACACACACCGCAAACGAACACGCCTCCCGTTGCCGCACGGCTGCCACTAGCTGTTACAGTTGGCGTCTAGCGGGGGAGACCCCCTTGGCACTGGTTGGAGTAATTCACTTATGGCCTTTTGTGATCCCGCAGGGCTTTGTTGGCCCCCCCAAGCCAATAGAGTCCAACTTCACTCAAGCGAGTTCAGTGTCTGTGGCACGAGAGGCCAGGCGGGGACAAAGCAAGTGTCATGCCTTTGATTCGGGCAACTAATGAGTTAACTGCGAGGATCCCCGAACGCATACGGCGGCGTCTCTATTCATGGTTCTCGACACATACAAGGGATTAGCATGGCTGGCCTGTTGTGATGGTTAACAGCTATTGTGTGGCTGATTACCGGGGGGAGTGGGCCGACACACATGCACAAGGGCGGGAGAGAGAGCCCGCATGCAACTAGCGTGCAATTTAGCATGAAATCATCGGGCAGATAATAGCTGAATCAGTGATGGGCAACTGGCAGCCGGTGGGCCACCTGTGGTCCCGATCGCACTCGGAGTGGTCCCTTAATTTGTTGAATTTTTTAAACAATGATGTTGTTGTTTTTTTTAGCAACTAGCGTGCAATTTAGCATTGACTTATTAAGCAGATAATAGCTGAATAAGTGGGTGCGCAACTGGTGGCCCATGGGCAGCATGTGTCCCCTGACCACACTCTGAGTGGCCCCTTGATTAATTTCCCCCCGCCTCCAAATTATTTCAAACAAATTATCTTTTTAGATATTTATTTATTTATTTATTTATCTATCACAAAGCCCACCCAAAAATTAACTACCAACTAGCGCGCAATTTAGCATCAAATCATTGTGCAGATAATAGCTGAATCAGCGATGGGCAACTGGTGGCCCGCGGGCGAAATGTGTCCCCTGACCACACTCTGAGTGGCCCCTTGATTAATTCCCCCCGCCTCCAAATGATTTAAAATATATATATTTTTAAATATGTAGTTATCTATTTTTTTATTTTTTTATTTATTTTTTTATTTTTCACAAAGCCCCCCCCAAATTTTTTTATTTAACTACCAACTAGCGCGCAATTTAGCATCAAATCATTGTGCAGATAATAGCGGAATCAGGGGTGGGCAACTGGTGGCCCACGGGTCGCATGTGGCCCCCTACCGCACTCTGAGTGGCCCCTTGATTAATTAAAAAAATATATATGTATATTTTAATCAAATGTGTGTGTTTTTTTAAACATTTATATATATATTTTTAACAAAGCCCAAAAAATCCAACTAGCAACTCTTAAAAAAAATAATTATGAGAAATAACGTTTTTTAAAACGTTTTTTGTTTTTAATTTTTTTTAACAAATCCAAAACAATTATTAAAAAAATAATAATAATAATAATTATTATTATTTTAAAAAATTCTGCAAAAAAGAAAATGTGCGGGTGCCAAACTGCGAATATGCATCGACTCTTGACGTTTGAAGTAATATCACCATTCAGCACGAAATGGCAGACATGGCTTAGCTGCGCTTACACCCGGTCTTTACACTGCCCTATACTACAACTTGAGTAGGCCCAATCATTTCTTTGCAGATTTGGAAAGGTATGCAAGACAAATAGTAGCTCAATAATATAAAACATTTGAGTGAGTTGAATTTTTATGGGGGAAAAAAAATCACAAAATGAGTTATTGCACTTAATGTTGGGTTCAGTTATGTGCCGCAATTTTTTTGCGAAAAAAAGCCCTTTGCACTAGAAAAAAAATCCCTCTAAAGTTATTTTGTTGTTGAGTCAAGATATTTAAACATGCATTGAGAAACGTAACATTAAAAATGAAATTAAGAGAACATATTTTGCCCGTGCAGTATCCAAATTACACTTTTGTCATGCATCTGGTTAGGAAGGCCCTATGTGCCCCCCCCCCCCCCCCTCGAGTAGCACCGGTAAAAAAATTGTGGCCCCCTCCAGCCAGCATATAAATTGCCCATCCCTGTATTGGGTTATTGATAGTATAGTGGTTAACAAACAGACTGCAGTTCACTGACAATAGGCCAATTGTCGCCTCTCAAACCACCTTACGACGACAGATAGTCCACAATTAACAATAAAAGCCTGTTTTTAAAGGCCTGGGGAGCATCCCGAGACCTCGCGTGAGGTTTTGTCAGAACACTTTAACGTTTACAGTGGAAACGTATAAAGCATCCATACAGCTACCTTTGTCTGCCCGACTTGTAGCACGGAATTACAGACATTGCATGCGGAGGAAAGAGGAAGGAGAAAAGCCCGAGTGCTGGCATTTAGCCTGATCACGCACTCTTCATGAAGCCCGTGAAGACAGAGAGGTGATTTTCTTTCACAGAGGTCAAAGAACCCCACCGGGGGGGGGGGGGGGGGGGGGTATAACAAGATGCTGGTCGTGATCAAAGAAATACGGAGAGACGTAAATGATTGGCTCGGCTAGGAATTCCCCAAAACAGTACGTAAGCATTTCTTCACATCTCGCCACATTGACGCTTGAGTTCAACCGATTCCTGGTGATTACTTGCTTGTTGAGCTCTGGGTGACTGGCTCCGGGATCGGGTCAAACAACAGGGGGCAAACGCAAGGGGCAGAGGTTTTGACCTTCGCTAGGTTTGAGTGTTCGCTTCAGAAAAGATGTGGTCAGACGTAACAAACGAGTCAATGAGCTGTGCAGGAACGTCGTCAACATGCACCCGCCCCCGCCACATTAGGACCATTTGCTCAAGCCAATGAGACCCGATACAATAACAATGTTGGGGTGTTTGTATTTGATGAAATAATGTTTAACTTGTTTTAAAAAGTGAGAACATTTATCAACCTGATTATATTCCCTCAAAGGAAAAGTCACACTTTAACTCATTCGCTGCCATTGACGGCTATAGACGTCAAAAAATAATTTTAACTATTTTTATTACTTTTTTTTTTTTTTTACTTTTATTAACAAGAGTATGAAAACCTAGGGAATTTTTTTTTTTACATTTTGAACAGATAGAAAATTTGTGATTAATCCCCTAATTTTTTATCTTTTAAATTAAAAATTAGGGGTGTCAGGTGATTATTATTTATTTTGTTATTAATCACATGACTTCACACGATTAATCACAAATTTTATATCTGTTCTAAATGTACAATAAAAAAAATTATAGGTTGTCTTACTCTTGTTAACAAAAGTATAAAAATACGTTAAACTAATAGAAATAGTTCAAATGGCAGTGAATGAGTTAAGCAGCAAAATCCACCTGTTTTTATCCATTTCAGGGGCGGCCATTTTGTTATTTGCCGTCAACTCAAGATAACATCACAGTTGCTCAGGGCTCAGGCAGCGACCAATCACGGCCCAGCTGTTTTCTGAGTTTGCTCATGTGACACACACATGCTGAGCCGTGATTGGTCGTTACCTGAGCCCTGAGCAACAGTGATGTCATTTTCAGTCGACAGCAAGTGACAAAATGGCCGCACCCTGAGATGGATAAAAACGAGTGAATTTTGCTGCCTTATTTCACAAACACGATATTAATCAGAATACCTTGCAATTCTATATTTTTGGGTCATTTTAGGAAACTAAATATACATTTCAAGTTTTAGGAAAGACATTTAGAGTATTTTTATTGTTGTTAAATGCCAAAATGAGTCAAATTTGACCCAAACCGTATGTACGTTTTTTGAACTAAATTGTTAGTGCTGTTCCACTTCAACTTGACAATGCAACGCTGTTGAAGGTCACGGAGAGTTTAGTACAAACAAAGTCCATCAATAACGTGACCGGATTTCACTTTTCCACCCGTAAGCAAAAACTCCTTTGAAGCATTCCTTTTTTTTTTTTAGCTTAACATTCAATTTTATAGAAAATATTGGCTATGGTTCAGATTAACCCGAATACTTTGGAGAAATCGTTTCACATCCATTCATTTAAAATCTCAACGTTTTGATCCATTTCCTCAAAACTGTCTGCTGTCTGTCGAATGACGCCATTGCCGGCGTGCGCCTGGCGTGCGGCCGTGGTCTCCGTCTGTGGCCTTTTCTCTTCCTCTTTCCGTGCACCTCAATCACGTATATGACTTGCACGCATTTGTAAATGTATTTGCGCTTCTAATCGTGTCTGTGTATCATCATTTCAACTGGTATGACAGCTATGATCGACAGTCGGGTCTTTAAACCGTGGGCTTGCAGACGCACGCATTTCTATATACACACCTCACCGCGGCAGGGATATATTTACACCTCGGGTATTTATTTGAGTGGCATCATCAGTTAGTGTTGACAGATGCACGGATAATTCATAGGAAAGCGTTTCGATCGGGTGCAAATATGAGCGATGTTTATGATCGGTTATGTGATATCGTGTATCGTCAAAATGCGTTCATGATCGACTTGGATAGCTTTCATTTTCAAATCACGGCATTTTTTAACTACACTTATCTGCCAAGTGATGACGGGTCAGTTTGGGAGCTACAGGCATAAGACAGCACATTATTCTTCAACCGTCAAGTTGGTATAATTTCATTTGACATTTTATTTCCTTAATTGATTTATGTTTTAGACTTTTCCAGTACTGTAACACCAGTTTAGGCCACATTGGTTGAAATGGTACATGGGTGTCAAATTAGCTTCTAAAGGGTCTTCTAAGTCTATAATGTACCAAATAGGGCTGCTCAATTATAATATATATATATAAATCATGATTATTTTGGTAATACCAGTAATTGAAATCACGATTATTCAAACTTTTTCAAAAACACTAATATATAAACATAAACAACATGCAATATTTATTGATTGACTTATTTGGTATGCTTGAAATTTTATTTATAAAAATGAATAAATTATAAAGAAATACACAAATAAATACAACAAAAACATCCAAATAAATTTGAATAAATAAATTAGAAGTAAAAAAATTAATAAATAAATAAAAGTGGCCCCTACATCTAGGGCTGCTTGATTATGGAGAAAAAAATATACTAATCATGATTATTTTTGGTAATAATTGAAATTGTGATTATTCACACTTTTTCAAAAACACTAATATATAAACTTAAACAAGATGCAATTATTGATTGACTTATTTGGTATGATTACAATTTAATTAAAAAATAAATTATAAAGAAATACAAAAATAAATCTAATTAAAACATAAAAAAATGTTGAATAAATAAATTAGAAGTAAAATAAATAAATTAATTAAAGTGGCCCTTACATCTAGGGCTGCTCGATTATGAAAAATATATTAATTGTGATTATTTTGGAAAACTATATATTTTTTGTTACAAAACAAAAAAACTTTTTTAAAAAAAAGTGAAATTTATACAAGGTGCAAATGTATAAATGCATTGTTTCCTTATATAAACAAACAATGCATTGACATGTACTTGCCATAGATCTCCCATTGTATGATTCATGCCACTACAGACACGCAATTAAGAACTTTTGTGGAATTTCCACAACATTTCATGCCTGGGGAATGTTTGATTAGAATCTCTAAAAATCGAAGAATCTCTGACAAGCCCAAGATCCTCGTCACAAGGCCTGCAGCAGTGCAGTCACATCAGAACGAGATTGAATTTCAGTTTTAATATAAAAATGAAATGCAGTGAGAAATAGTGAAACAAAACCGGCTCCCAAAAACGACATTCAAGTGGGGAGATGAAGACAATTGGGGCAGAAAGACAACGAAGAAGGGATAGTTAATCCCCAGAGTTAATATTTAACGAGCTCAACAATTAGAGCGAAGGCCGGGGCCTAAAACGCAATCGTCAAAACCCCCATCACTGTTACCTTGCCCGTCCTACTAAATACACAAATAAAAATGGCAACACAATTTATAGGAAAAGTTTTTAAAAGCACTTCTTGCATCATATCCTCAGTCCAAAGTCTCTCAAGTCCCCCCAGTGGCCATAAAACAGAAGTACATGAACATCAGTGAAATCAATTAGATTTATTTGACATATGTATGGAGAAATAATAAGGAATATTTGGTATAATGTGATTGTTGCTAAATATGTCACCCCTTTTGAATACATCTTAAGGTCATTGCAGGGAGGGAAGGAAAAAGGCGAGCACACTTTGCAGATTCATACCAAAACCAAAGGCCTCATTTCCACTCTAATTATTTTCATTAGTGGAGCATCAAACGACAAGTGAGCCGTTCAACTGCGGCGACTGATAAGATTTCTGACAGAAGTGGAGCAACCCGATAGAAATAAAACCCCTTGATGAGTGTTCAAAGTCAAGCTCCTGAAATGTAGCAAAACTGTTCCTGCCGTCACTTTTCAACAGCCATCGCCACACCTCTCCGCACTTTCACACGCTCGACTGAACCGTCATTTTCCGAGCCTTCGCTTTCCAACTGTCAACGCCTCTCCCCCAAGGCGGCGCTCGTCGCCTTTACCTCCTCGTGAGCTCTTATCCGGGAAAGGCACATTTAATAAGTCCGATGAGCACCTGCACTGCAACTTTGCGTGATGGCTAAGCTAAATGAGTGAAACAAGGTGAGCGGGTGTGGGTTTGTGTGAAAACTGGACGACTCCTGCCCAAGTGGATGATAGATAAATGCGAAACTCCAAACTTTTTGAAAGTGGATTTTACAGCAATAAGCGTGGGAAAACAGGTGAAATAACATTTCATTGCACCGGGCTACAAAACACAAAAGGGAGACATAATGTCTCATCATGTTAGTGTCAGTCCGATACTTGGTATAGAAATTACGCTCGCTTGTCTGATCTCCTGTCATGAGTGATACCGAATGAAATCGCAACACAGGAGGCCACACAGGAAATTAATATTAGTAGTATTAAACAAACCAGGCAACATTGCTTCTGTTCTATTCTCCTATCAAATATTTTTAGAATTGATCTTATTATTTTTGTTGTATTTTTTTTATTATTATTTATTTATGGATTTTTAGATTGGAATTTTTTTTAAACAATTGATCTTATTATTTTTGTTTTATTTTATAATTGTTATTTATTTATGATTTTTAGATTGGATTTTTTTAAACAATTGACCTTATTATTATTATTATTTGAATTGTTATTTATGGATTTTTAGATTGGATTTTTTTAAATCAATTGATCTTATTATTTCCGTTTCATTTTATATTTTGATTATTATTTATGTATGGATTTTTATATTGGATTTTTTTTTAACAATTGACCTTATTATTATTATTATTATTTTAATTATTATTTATTTATGGATTTTTAGATTGGATTTTTTAAACAATTGATCTTATTATTAGTAGTATTTTAATTGTTATTTATTTATGGATTTTTCAGATTGGATTTTTTTAAATCAATTAAGCAATATCACATGAGAGTGATTCATGTTCTACTCACCAACTTTTTTTTAAACAGATTCAATTATTGATGCAGTTATTTGTTTTTCAAAGTAAAAGCAGCTGTTTGCTAATGTGTTATTTCGATTCAAACATAAAAGATAGTAGTTAACCTGCTATATAAATGACTACAGAAATCAAAAAATAATTAGAGGATTTGGGCAATTTTAAGCTAAACAATGGCTCTCATTAATGATTACTTGATTATTAAAATAGTTATCGATAATTTTTGATAGCCGAATAATGTCGGATAATTGATTATTTTGATACCCCTGCTGTTCTTAACATCATCATAATTTAGTTGTAGAGATAGCGAAGAAACAAAATGAAGCTCGAAATCTTTAACAACCACTATAAAAAATTATATATATTTTGGCTACTCGTAACAAAAAAAAAATCAGTAGTCCTATTTTAGCCACACACACACACACACACACACAACAGGCGTCCTTGCAAATGTCATCTCCTTTACCTTGGAAGAAACTCTTGACACGGAGGTAGGAAACTGCCAGGCGCAGCACAGACAGTTTGTCCAGTTTGGAGATGACGTCCGGCGGGAACGGCAGCAGGCTGGCCAGCCGGTCCAGCTCGGCGTTCAGCCTGTCCCGGTGCCGCTTGGACGGGTTTGTTTTCTCATTAGCGGAGGACGGCTTCCTGGTGAGATGATCCGAGAGTATTTTAGTATTTCACCATCCCAACTTGTCACAAATGTTAGTTTCAAATCTGACGATCATAACATGACTTTTTTTTTTTAGTACCCTCCTGTTGTTTGAGAGGAACAACAATAAGGTCCCTGGGTCAATTTGACCCGAGACCTGTTTAGTCATCCAAACGTGTCAGAAATGTGTATAATCCAAATCCAATACTTTGTTTTAACCAGTGTGTTATGTCTATTTCTCAGGAACGGCAATAATGTTTCTGGGTCAAAATGACCCAGGAGTGTATTTAATTATTCAAAAGTGTCAAACTTTTTTGTGTGTGTAGAGTCTGTGAACACACACTTAATAACAAAGACATGACTTAATCTTTCAACCTGTGCGTTACGTTTGTTTCTCTGGATTAATAATAGCACCTTGGGTCAATTTGACCCGGGGTCATGTGTATGGGTTTTTCTTTTTTTTTTGTATGTGCAATCCTGCTTAACGATTAAAGTCAATACTTAATTTGCCCTCTTGTGATTCTTTTTTAAAAAAAAAAATGTTTACAGTTACAGCGATAATAATTCTGGGTCGTTTGGAGTTTTACTAAAAAAAAAAAAAAAAAAAAGATTTTTCTAAATCTCTATTTCAATCACAAACAATTTCAATCAATATTTCTTCTCACAGATCACGCTACAGAAATTTTGGAAAAACGCTTTAACAAAAATGTGTACAATTTGTTATTGAATATGTTGATCATACATCATTAGCCAAGCAGAAGTCTATATCGAAAAACTACTTTCAACATTTACTTTCAAATGGGTAAGTTTGGCCCACAACATAAAGGAGGGTTCATTTATAAAGCTTACACTGGAACTTAATTTTTTTTTTTTTTTAATGTATTTGCGTTGTTGCTGTTTTAGGCAGAGACACATGATCATCCCTGCAAATGTCCCTGCCTCAGAACTTTTCCTGCAGCCTTCTTTCGGTGCACCACACAAAACGGTTTTGTTCTTCCTCCAATGACAGCAAATGTCTTTACGGAAAGAAAAAAAAATGATTTAAACACGACAATATAGCTGTCCCTGAATGGTATGAATTATAGATGTGTATTCACTGGGACTTTTTGAGTTTCTTTTTCAACTCAACAACCCTTGACACGACACAGTTATTTGGCGCATTGTAAATGACTTTACTAGCTAACATTTCATTTATGTCATCCACTCAGAGTTGATGCATGCTTTTGATAAATGACATTTTGCTGCCTTCACTTTGAAAATTAACGGAATTAAATTGATGGAAATACACTCCACCGCAGGGTTTTGCTTAATTATTTAAACGCTGTAAAATGTGTATTTTTTTTTTTGTGTGGGTCATGTTTGATGACAACTTCTAAAAAAAATTGCCATGTTTAATAATGAAGCGAGCAGGCAAGATTTGGGTGGTGGGCGTGGGAGTCATATAGCTGTATATATTATAAACTGTCAACACAGAGCCTGCAGCTACAAAACAAAGTACATTCAAAGTCAAGAAAATACAAAATGACATACAGGCGACAAAAGTGATGTGATCTGTAAGTGCGAAGACATAATGCTGCGTATATAATGTCAAAATGTCAACATGCAACAACCTGCGTCCACGTTTTTTTGTTTTACAAAAATATAGAATATGACTCTTAACTGCTTTTGGACGGGCTTCCTCCGCTTCCTGCCCGCGTACATGCAGTCTCCAGGAGGGATCATGATCTTGCACTCCGTGGAGGTAACAGGTGCGCTGTGGAAGGAGACACACACAAACACACGCACACACACACAGACACACGGGGTGACTTTACAGCTTTACATGTATCTGTCTCCGAGTGTGTTTTGAGGCTCGCAGCATGGGAGAGAAAGTTGAGCTCAAACTACTTTTAAAGTAACTGCAGTTGTTTTACAGGAGAAAAGAGCTAATTGGTGCAAAAATAGAAAGTCTTGGCATGGCAAGACAAAAAACAGCATATTAATAACACAAAAGCTAGAAATAAGTGCAAAAACATACTCACCTAGACACGCGGTGGTTGTTAGTTAAGTCCAGTATAGTGTTGCAGTGGAGTCACATTTAGCACGAAAAAAAAGAGAGAGAGATGCGTGCCAAGTGGCAAGTGATAAATCCACGGGAAAACAAATCAACTCAATCGAAGAGCTCCGAGCTGATGTTTTCATCAGCTTTTGTAGTGCTCGCGACAGATGTTGCCTGTGTCTTTATACCCAATTGAGTCGCCTTCACTTCCTCGCCTTTCAGGTGGCGGATTCCTCTGAATGACATGCCGAGCTCTTCGCACGCAACTCCGCCTCGCAAACAGAGCGCGCGCACACACAGAGAGGGAGGCACACGCGCACACACAAACACACGCACAGACGCTCATAAGCATACAAGCTACACGAGGTTTGTGGTGCGTTCAGGTGTTGTCCGCTTGTTGGGAATATCAAAGCTCGTTGGTTTTGTTTCAAATTTGCGTCATACAGTAACTTCAATATGTACAATTTTACATGGAGATGGTTGCCTTTATGTTTAAAACAACTTTAAAGAACAGTGGGGAAACCTAACACAACAAGTCATCATTTATCTCCGCTTCTACATTTAGCTTCACGAAGGTTGTAAACGCGGGGGGGGGGCAAAAACAACAACAACAACAACCTTAAAACGATATATTTTTCTGTACATCTCTATTGTACAGGCGTGATCACAAATCACGCTCCCCCCCCCCTTTTTTTAAATCCTTTCAATCTAAATTAAGTTAGGTATTAACGGGATTCACGTGAAGCCGGCATCAGCCCAAACCGACCCCGGCGGAGCGCGCACGCGCACTCGCATTCGGAGCAGAGTTAGGGGAGGGGTCACACGCTAAGGGCAGCCCAGCCGCTAATATGCACATTCATACAGGGAACGTCTGCGGTCGTCGACGCGAGTTACGAGCCGGAAGATTCTCCTCCCGCTGCGAAACTGGTTTCACAAGGAAATTCAGTATGCTTGAGTGCGATACTTCGCCCAACTGGACTTACATTATCGAATTAATTTGATGGATGGGGGTTTTAAACGTCGACTGGCGGCGCTCTGGGACGTGTTTTAGTAAAATAAGTCAAATTCATTGAAGAAGGGTGGCTCGGGACGGAAGTTGGGTATTAGCCTTCAAAACAAGACATATTTGGAGAAAATAAAATACAGTAAATGATTTTGCTTGAAGAGCTGCAGGTTCGCCATTTAAAAAAAAATATATATTTTTGTTACGAGTACAACATACAGAATTTCCTATTGGTTGCACATAATGTTATACTGATTAATTTAGTGTGTAAAATTTACCGGAAATAAAGTATGTGTTCGCCTATCTTATGTGATTATTGACCACAAATAAATAAAAAAATGTCTGAGATGCTAAAAATCTTTCTCGTGAACTATTTAAAGATTTTTCCAGTTTTGTTTGCGCAACCTACAGTTGGAAAACAACTTGAAAAATTATGTATTAACATATTCGCACACCTATTTTTAAAACACTGAAAATAGTCTTAAAAGTCAACAGAGGAAGCATCTACTTCAATTAAAATGTAATTCTTCTCCATGGTCAATAGAGGGTATTTCCACTTCCTAAAAATCAAAGTTTCGTCATTCATATTTGCCATTGGAGCATGGTAAGCAATTAAACGCATCATTATTCCATGAAATTGCCCCCTTGCCCGAAAATGATTAATTATATTAGTAATCTGGAAATGTAGACCATTTAACAAAATTCAAGTGCTGAATATAGAATGAAACTAGTTTTACTAGAATAGAATGATTCAATCTAGTTAGTACATAAAAAAATAATGATAGTTTCAAATTTCAATAGGCCCAAAGTGGTCACGATAGAGAAAATGGTATTTGACATTAACATTATTGTTGATATATTTCAGAAGCTGGAGTTGAAAATGACTAAATCAAACCAAAATCCATACTTGGAAAGTTTCATTACATTTATTAGCACAGTTAATTTTTGTTATGTTTGTATTCCAACGCAATAAATCTTACCACCGAAATCCATCCAAATTCAAGAGGGGGGGAAAAAATATGCTGACAGTGTGCTGCTCTGCCCTCTGCTGTCCAAATCCATATTGTACGTATACTACACATACAGGACACATAATGTGTAAATTCAGTCTCTGGAGTGCCTGCCCACCCCTCAAGTGTGAAACTAAACTACCAAGTAAATATATCATCTGCTTATTCCTGAAAACATGTCTATGAACAAGCCCTTAAGTACATCAGAGAACTAGAAAGAGAAGATTATCTGGCAATGTGAGCACACTGTGGAAAGTGTAAGTGAATAACAGGGCCCTTATCAGAAAATATCTTTCATTAAAACTAGAGGGATGCTAAGTATCAATAACTCCTCTGGCATCGCCATCTCGATTAAGCCCCTCCAAAGCCACTCGCATCCGCCTTCGCACGCAACTGCGTGTGAGCGTGCGGGTGACAATGGAGCCACTGAAAGCCACATGCCAGTTGCAATAGTGTGGCTTTCATTGATCACGACGTCTCCGCGGGACTTTGGGGGAAGCGCGGAGAGGTGACATGACATGTCTGATTCTAATGGACATGAATCATTGATGGGACCGGTCGCTCTCGGAATGACGCCTAACATCCACTCATTTCATTTCTGTCACAATTATTTAGGGCAAGGCCGTTTGTGACTTTAATGATTGCTCAAGGCAAACAAATCTTATATACTGCTCGGGTCAAATTTGACAGCAAAAAAAAAAAAAAAAAAAAACCGACACTAAATGCAGAGGTGGCAAATCCAGGTCCAGAAAGTAAAAACCCTGCCACTGTTTGGCTTTAGCCCCAGGTGCTAGCTAGCTCCCCGGGTGCTTGTTTACTTGCTAACTAGCTAGCGCCCTAGCTAGCTGAGCTCCCCAGGTGCTTGTTTACCTGCTATGGAGCTAACTAGCTAGCCCGAGGGGATAAAGCCAAACTGTGGCAGGATTTTACTTTCTGGATCTGGATTTGCCATCTCTGACTAAATGTCATTTGCCCCCCCCCTGAAATTTGATGATAAAAATCTGTCAAAATGTAATTCTTTTGAACAGGTGCTTCAAAGTTTCAATATGAGGGAGACTCTCTGTCGGGATGTTGACATTGGAATGGTGATGTGAAACGAGCCAACAACTGTTTATGCTAACAATATGCTAGCCTGAGAGAGATGTGCGCGCTGGGTGTTGGACACAGCTGCTAACAACCAACTTTCAAGGATGTGTACAAGTGTTGGCAGCAGGGCGGGAAAACAGTCACAAGTCATCTGGGATAGTCACACACGTGCACATGCGCACACACGACGTTGTCCAAGGTCACACTCACATGTGGCCCAAACAATTTTGCCAGTGATGCACAGCCAGGGGCAAATGGCAAAATTACTTTCAATATATTCTATTTATAGCTTTCAAGTGAATTTTGAATAAGAGGCCCACTGGAAATTGTAGGTCATTAATAAAACACAACAACAACAACAAAACTATCAACATTAAAGCATCTTAACGTTTATTTTTTCACAATTGAACCATCTGATACCAAAGAAGAAAATAGTCAGACGTCCCAATACTGTATATCTCATTCTCATACTCCCTTTGTTTTGGTCATGAATTCATGTTTTCGTCACAGTCTTGCAATCGAAAAACTTTCTTTTACAACTTGAAACCTTCAGAGTTACCTCTTACTGGAGGAACGAACCTGGTGTCTCATCCAGTTAGTTGGAGCTAAAGTGGGAAAAGGGTGTACAAAATTGTGATTACCGGGTCATAGCCTATTCATTCCCTTTTTCCTACTACTGCATGATGTACATTTACTGGCAGAACATCAGCATTTTAAGGGAGTATCTAGAAATGTTTTCTTAAAAGGGAAGTCAACATTAAATATTTTTTCACAATAATAATATGTTATATTTGACTTCTCTAGTCTAAACATGACATTCTGATTAATATTACATTTGTGGAATATGAGTTAGGCAGCAAAATCCAGCCATTTTTATCCATCTCAGGGGGCGGCCATTTTGCCACTTGCTGTCGAGTGAAGATGACCTCACAGTTACTCAGGGCTCAGGCAGCGACCAATCACAGCTCACCTGTGATTGGTCGCTACCTGAGACCAATATTAACCAGAATACTGCCTTTAGACTAGTGGACCTACATAGAACATATTAATGTCAAGAATTTTTTTTGGGGGGGGGCTTCCACTTTAAACAATACTCACTTTTGAGCCAGAGAAAAAAAGTGGAATATTCCCTAAAATGAGCAAATCTTTTAAGAATGAAACACTCACAGCGAGGCTCCCCGGGTGGCCTCGGGTTACTGGCACTGCTGCCAAAGGATGACTGGAAGTTGTGTATGGTTTCTTGAAGGATCTGCCTTTCTCGGCCCTGAACAAAGCACACCATTTTCAGTTCACAAACTCACGAAAGGGTGATGCCGTATCTTTTGTCAAACTGAAATGATCCTTAACTTATGTAATGTGACTTTAATGGCAAGCAAATTTTCATTGAACTCATACTCGTACCTTCCCGGCGTTGAGTTCTGATATGGCTGCCAAGATCTGTTGTCTCGGTCCATCTGTTTTAATGCCAAGTTCTCTCAGGTCTCCATCTGTTAGAGTCAAAAAAGCTTCCATATCCACCTAATAAATGACAAGGAAAACATCTTTATTCGCAGCTGTATCTGCCACTATGGGCTTTTTTACGCACGGCAGTTTAACGTTGCCAAGCACATTTTTTTGTCATTACAACTTAACCCTTACATATCGTTAGAAGAAAAGAATAAGTACCTCCTGTTCCTCAAATATGGGCTGATATTTCTCCAAGGATAGTTTCTTTAAAATACTTGACAACTCATCTGAAAAATCCAAACGATAACAACAAAAATTGTTACTCAAGTTGATTTGCTGCTTTCCCATCATTTAGCCAGGGTTTCTTTACCTTCATCTGTAATGGTCCCGCTACTGGAGCCGCCACTGCTCTTGGAACGAGGATGGGAAGACGCCGAGGACAAGGAGTCTCCTGGCCCACCGGGAGGCTTGGGGGTCGGGGAGGGAGACGGGGTCAGGGTGGGCGATGTGCTCTTAGAGGTGGACGAATTCCCAGACTGAGGTCTCCTCTTCAAATCCATCTTCTAAAAGGAATGAAGAATGTCATAATTTGCTCATAGTGGGAAGGCAAGCAAAATTGCTATCATTGGACCAAAACCTCATATGTCCATATTTGGTCAACTTTATATTTATTCACAAATCGATCTGATTTTTTGAATTTATTTTATTTTTAGTTATTTTACATTAACACATTTTTATTTTATTAGTTGTATTTATTTATTTTTACAAATTGAAAACTTTATTATTATTATTTGCAAATTATAAACTTTTTTATTTTTATTTATTTATTTATTAATTTTTACAAATTACAAAGTTTTTTTTAAATACAAATTACAAACCCAATTTTTTGTCTTTGTTTTTTTTTTTTTTTTTTTTTACAAATTACAACCTTTTTTTTTCTTTTTCCACATTACGGATGCTAACCCTTCTTGAGGAGACGTCACAGGTGACCAGGTTAGGGTGGGAGTGGGTGTCAGGGAGGCTAATATCTGGTGTCGGCATGCTGGCGGTGGCAGCGGAAGGTGGACTTAAAGTTTGACTGTGCTGTTGAGTCTTCACATCAATCAGGCCTGCTGCCTTCTTCCGTTGAGCCGCTATCTGGGCGAGAACGCCGTCTGCACTGCCCCCTGGTGGAAAGATACAAAACGTGATCAGATTGACTACTAATGCCAAATTTGGCCTTCTCCTATGCTATTGACCCTTTCTCATAATCCACTGTGTTGACACTAGAAGCCTCAACTACATAAGTAGGCATGGGTCATGCACTAGTTGCCTTTTGCTCCAAAATGCTTCAATAGTAACATTTAGTTGTTATGCTAGTATGCGGAGCGATGCTCAAACAGCTTTGCGTATTTTGTGACCAGGTGAACCTGAGCGGTTGTGCGTGTCCCGATTGAGCCCCGCCACCCCATTGGAGCCCCCAGAGGAGTGGGGTGAGTGGTAGTGGCCAGAATTGGAAGGAGATGAGGATGAGGGCCCCTTGGGAATGCCAGGAAACTTCATGGACCTGCTCACCACTCGACTGATAGATGTCTTGATAAAAAATAAAATAAAAATAAAGAACATAAAATGTAAGAGCAAATATAAACCCATTCCTTTTCGCAGACGAACACTCACGATATCAGAGTTCCCGCTGCTGTTCAACTTCCTCTGTGGAGGCATCGGAAGCCGGGGCGCTTCACTTTTTCCCTCCCTGAGGAGGTGCGAGCGGTCCGAGGTCCATGATTCGAAATTGGACGGGGGCAGGAAGGGAGGGATCACCGCCTTTAGCTTGTCGTTCGGTAGCCGCGTAAGGGGAGCGCCACTTCGAAGCTGTGAATGAGAAAATCTGATCAATGAACTGCAACCGTTGTAAGACTATTTCTTCTTGGGTTGTAATTGCCTATAAAGGCCACAAGATGGCGGAAAAGACTGGTTTATGGAATGTGCGGAAAAACCTAGAATTACTAACATTTTCAATACATTACAAAAGTCAAGCACTATATAAAACATTTATTTCTATGATATTAGTAAAGTGTTTAATGTAACCAAATTCGTTTCGACACATCCTTTAATTCATTTCTATTAGCATCAAATTTACAGCAAAAGTATTCAATCTTACCATTGTGGTAATTAGCATGTCCTCATTTTCTGACGACGTCCTGCAAACACCTGGAAAGGAAAGCAACAGCACATTTATTTTAAAACATAAGTCAACCCCCCAACAAATAAATATGTCCTATGCAACCCCACTAGTCTAAATACAGTATTCTGGTAAATATCGTGTTAGTGAAATATGAGTTAAGCAGCAAAATCCAGCAGTTTTTATCAGTATCAAAAGGCGGCCATTTTGCCACTTGCTGTCCCATGAAAATGACATCACAGTTGCTCAGGACTCAGGTAACGACCAATCACAGGCCAGCTTCAGAAAACAGGTGAGCTGTGATTGGTCATTGCCTGAGCCCTGAGCAACTGTGAAGTGGCAAAATGGCCGCCCCCTGAGATGGATTTCGCTGCATAACTTATATTCCACAAATGTAATATTCATCAGAATGTCACGTTTAGACTAGTGAGGACACATATAACATATTATTCTCAAGAAGAAGATGTTCAAGGCTGACTTCTCTTTAAGCATATATGCCATTTCATCACTCTCGCAATTCTCCGTCTTACCTGCGTCTTTGCTCTTGACTGCCCAGACGCCGCTGATGTCACTGACTCCCTGGCTACCGCTGGGGGCCGGAGCAGCGTTAGCCGCACTGGCCGGTTTCCCGTCGGCCTTCATGGTGGCATCCAGGGACGCCTCGCCGTCATCAGGGAACGGAGCCAGCCGATTGGACAAAAGACCGTGCCTCAGGGTGTGAGTCAGCTTCAGCCGCCGGAACCGATTCGACATCCTATTCCACCAGGACTGGAGATGGTGTCACAGTAAAGCATGTCAATTTTTGGGGTGGTGTTTATTTTTTTCACGATAGGTCAAGGGACCACTGCGGCAATGAGAACAACTCACCTTGAGGCCTCCTTTGTCATCAGGTGGCACAGGGGCATTATTGAAGGCATGCCTGCCTTTGGAATGAGCCACTGAATTCCTGCCACGATGTTTGGACCTCTCCTTGTCCACTTGCATACACACCGACGCTAACAGACGCACCAGCTCAGTGTCTGACAAAAGCGAAGATGAAAACAATTACCGGTACCGTACTCGGTAATTCAAGCGCAAATTCAAGAGTGATGAACAAATTCTACATTTTATTGAATTCAGTTTTGATTTATTTAATCTAATTGTTTATTCTTATAATTCATTTTTTCAAATCTGTGTAAACTATTTCATATTAAATGGTAGGGGTGGGAATCTTTGTCACGATTCTATCTATGATTTGATTGACAGTGATTTCTGCTTCAATTTATGGATGTGCGAAGAAACGATTTGTCATGATCTGACTCGCTAATGCTAATTAGCGCGCTACTCGCGGCACTTTTATCACTCAAAAGAACGGCTCTTCATACAAATCAAATTAACAGAGAAGCATGTTAACATTACTCACCGGCATATGCTCTTCCTATGCTGCAAAAACGATAACTTTTATTGCCATAACTTGATTGTCACTTTTTCCTTCTACTCTCTAATGTGGCTACAAATTAACAGTGTATCAGAATGCGTGGAACCACACTGCCCCTAAGTGGCCAAATCGTGTACAGCGCTTCCAATAAAGGCACACACAAACAAGGGAAGACAGTAAAATAATTTAATAAAAATCTATTTTGGGACATTTAAAATCAATTCCGAATCATACTAAATGAGAATTGTGATTCTTCTGAGAATCTTTTTTATTTTTGGCACACCCCTATTAAGTGGCCTGTAAGTTGAAAAGTATGACTATTAACTCATTCACTGCCATTGACGACTATAGACGTCAAAAATTCATGTGAACTATTATTAGTTTAACAATTTTTCATTTCATTTCACTTTTTATGAAAACCTATATATTTTTATTGTACATTAATAACAGATATACAATTATCATGCGATTAATTACGATTAAATGCCCCTTATTTTTTATATATATTTTTTAATTAAGCCCATCAGGCGATTAAATGTTTTAAATTGTAATTAATCACATGACTTCACTAGTTCTAAATTTACAATAAAAAAAAATTCTAGCTTTTCATACTCTTGTTAGCAAAAGTGGATATTTTTTTTAAACTAATAGAAATAGTTCAAATAAATTTTTGACGTCTATAGCCGTCAATGGCAGTGAATGAGTTAATGTTGCCAGGGATATAACGATTACACCATCATTGTAAGACAGTAATATTATCCGCAAATATGTCGTTGGCCCAAAAAAACATACCTGGATCATTCAGCAGCATGACCAAATCAAAAGCTGTGTATCCATTCTTAGCTCGAAGGTTGACATCAGCCCCTTGACTCAGAAGGTATTTGACAACATCTTTATTTCTGAAAGGTTAGAAAGAATAATTAAAATCATTATCCCTCAGTGAACCTTTATGCCACAATATTGTGACATTTTTTATTTTTTATTTTTTGCTCACCCATGATATGTGGCCTGCATCAAGGCCGTCCACCCGTGGACTCCGTCTTGTTTGTCGATGTCAGCCTTCTTCTCCACCATCAGTTGCACAACTTCTAATTGGCCGCTCACTGCCGCCATCATCAGCGGCGATGCTCCCTCCTGATTGGAGGAATTCACCTGAGTGGGATCCTCTTCCAGTATTTCTTTGACTAGCTGGGAGTTTCCTGAGTATAAACACAGGGGGTGGGGGAGGGGGGGTATTAAACAACCAGTAATGTTATTTTTGGAATGATAATAATCTCAACGTACCCAGTTTGAGGGCGCTGAACACATCTGGTCGTCGTCTTTCATCATCTGGGAAGAAACAAGATTTCAAGATTTAAGAAGTTAAAAATGTTTTTTTTACAATATGTACTATGTGTCCCCGCTGGTCTAAACATTGATTAATGCTGCGTTTATGGAATATGAATTAATCATAAAAATCCACCTGTTTTTATCAATCCCAGGGGGCGGCCATTTCGTATTGTACTGCCACGTACTGTCGACTGAAAATGACATCACAGTGCCTAATTCGTGAAGGTCACATGACCAAACCCAGAAAGCAGGTGTGCCGTGACGATCGCTACCTGTTCCCATAGGCACTGTGATGTCATTTTCAGTCGACAGCAAGTGGCAGAAAAATTCAAAATGGCCGTCCCTGAGATAGATAAAAACGGGTGGATTTTTCTGCCTAATTCATATCCCACAAATGCAATATTAATCAGAATACAATGTTTAGACGAGTGAGGGCTCATAGAACGTATTAATGAATTACAAAGAAGATTTTTTACTTGACTTCCACTTTAAAGTTTTCCAACACGTTGCAGCTGTGATAATTTTACATAATGGGGAAATTTGCAATAGTACTGGATATAATAATATAATTAAAATTAAAATTACAGTAATTATTCTAATAACGTATGTTATGTACAATTAGGTACATAGATATGTTTAATTGAGCAAGTAAACTAATTACAACACTAAACTAAATAAACAAATACAATTCAACTAATTAAAAAATGTAAATAAAAAATGAAATAAATAAAATTTACCCCTTTAGTTCGCTTTTTTTTTTTGCTGGGAAAATTATTATTATATATATATATATATTTTTTGTGTGTGTGTGTGCTGATTTTGACTCTTCCCACATAAGAAGAACGTGGGAAAAAAACTGGGGTTATTTCGTGTTTTTATTTGTTATAGTGGTCGCCAGGATAATATGGCTGTAACGTGTTGTAAAACTTACCAAGCTTATATTGTAACATTTTTAACATGAACATCATGCAAATCAACTTGCGATTGTGATTGGTTAGCTAGGATCCAATCATGAACCAGAAGTGTTGACATCATCCAAATTATGCGTTAGTTGAACTTTTTTCCCCCCATTTTTGTTAACAAGAGTATGAAAACCTAGGAAAAAAATATTGTACATTTAGAACAGATCTAAAAATTTGTGATTAATCGTGAGTTAACTATTGTAGTCATGCAGTTAATTACAATAACAATTTTAAATCGCCTGACACGATTTTAAAAAAAGAAAAGATTATTAAAAATGAAGGGTGTCAGGCAATTACATTTTTTAATCGTAATTAATCGCATGACTTCACTAGTTAACTCACTATTAATCACTAATTTTATATCTGTTCTAATGTACAATTTAAAAAATTCTAGGTTTTCATACTCTTGTTAACAAAAGTGAAAAAAAAGTTAAACTAATAGAAATAGTTCAAATGAATTTTTGACGTCTATAACCGTCAATGGCAGTGAATGAGTTATTGGGTCCGAAAGGGTTAAAATAAATAGATAAACAAATAAAGTTTGTACATTTTAAGCACTTAAAAGTATATCATTCAGAGCTGACTATGTCGGAAGAAACATTTTCAAGAATTTCCATTTCTCGCACAAACCTTGTGTGTGTGGATCCGCAACGGGTCACAATCTGCTGGTAAAATAACTGAACTATTGATGCAGAGAAGCATCAAAGCAGTTGAATGTGTTGGGGGAGTGTTTGCTACCTTTGCCTTTGCTTTCACATTAGTGTTAACTGCAGTAAATGCACATAAAAGAAGGGAACCGTTACAGAGCTCCCGCAGTTAGCCATTTTGTATAACTGCTAACACAACCCTACAGCATGATATAGAAATATAGCTGTTTAGAAGCTCATTTTAAAGTATGCCAGAAGTCATACCAGTCTGTGGCCGTACGGTCGTGATGGAATCCAGGTAAGCCTTGATCTCTCTCTCTTTTAGCTGCATGGCGAGTTCAAACGCCGTCTTGGCCAGCACATTCACTCGGTCTGGATCGGCGCCACGCTCCACCAGCTGCTGGGCCACGGCCACCTTGCAAAGAATACAACTTGAGTGGCCATTGTTCCTCGAAACGCAAAACACATAACAGTAGACTCAAGGGCCCCACCTTCCCACTGAGTGCAGCCACCATGAGGGGACCCCAGCCGGTGGTTTTCTGCGCAAAGCTGACGTCGGAGCCCCACTCCAACAGTAGACGCACGATGGCTTCGTGGCCGTGCTGAGACGCCACCATCAGAGCGGTAACGTCCATGAAATCTCGGGCGCCGCCTCCTGCACAGCCTTCACCGGCTCCAAAACTAACCACGTTGCGGGAGGGGGGGGGGGGGGGGGGGAATGCACAAGCAACCTCAAACATTCCAAAACACACAGAAAAAAATGGGACATTGGGCTTTTGTGTGAAATTTCAGGATGAACTTAACTCATTCAATGCCATTGACGGCTATAGACGTTAAAAAAAATAATTTTAACTATTTCTATTAGTTTTTTTTATTTTTACTTTCGTTAACAAGAGTATGAAAACCGAGAAAAAAAATTATTGTACATTTCAAACAGATTTAAAATGTGTGATTAATCGTGAGTTAACTAGTGAAGTCATACGATTAATTACGCCCCTAATTTTTAACTCATTCACTGCCATTGACGGCTATAGACATAAAAAATTCATTTGAACTTTTTCTATTAGTTTAACATTTTTTCCACTTTTGTTAACAAGAGTGTGAAAACCTAGATTTTTTTATTGAACATTTAGAACAGATATAAAATTTGTGATTAATTGTGAGTTAACTAGTGAAGTCATGCGATTAATTACAATTAAAAATTGTAATCGCCTGATGCCCCTAATTTTTTATAATCTTTTCTTTTCTTTTTTATTGCGTCAGGCGATTAATTTTTTTAATTTGTCATTAATCACATAACTTCAATAATTAACTCACGATTAAATTACAAATTTTATATCTGTTCTAAATGTACAATAAAAAATGTGTTTAGGTTTTCATACTCTTATTAACAAAAGTGGGAAAAGTGTCAAACTAATAGACGTCTATAGCCATCAATGGCAGTGAATGAATTAATCATCTTTTATTTTCTTAAATCCTTTTTTTAAAGAATAAAAGATTATTAAAAATTACAGGCATCAGGTGATTAACATTTTTAATCGTAATTAATCACGACTTCACTAGTTAACTCACGATTAATTACAAATTTTATATCTGTTCTAAATGTACAATAAAAAAAATCTAGGTTTACTTACTCTTGTTAACAAAAGTAGAAAAAAATTGAAATTGAATTTATGGCAGGGAATGAGTTAAAAGATGAAGAGGTCTGTTTAAATACCAATTCTAATTGAATCAAGAAATGTTATGGTTCATGCACCGGTTGTGAATTTTGCCGCTCAGCTCCATTTTAGAGAGCAGCAAGTACAGAAACAATGAACAATTGGACATATGCATTAAAAAGTCAAGTTAAGTTCACCTGTAAAGGTGATTCCAGGTTGATTTGGAAATTTCACCCAGAAGTCAAACATCCCTACTCTTCGTTGCGCATCTGTTTGACCGTGAGAGACGACAAAGTGGCCAAACCTGCAGCTGTTGTTGTTATTTTCATTGTTGACAGCCTCTGCAGCCGCGGCCAGATGATCAAAGTCGTCCACGAAGGCGTCGCTCTCCAGGAGAAGCTTCACGACGTGCGTGTGTCCCCCACGCGCCGCCATAGTAAGGACACTTGCACCCAGCCTGTTCCGTCCGTTGATGTCTGCCCCGTTCTCTAACAGGATGTGAGCGACGGTCAGGTGGCCAAATCTAAACAAGAGAGACAGAAGATCAATGTTGAAATAACTTTTTTGCTAATTACTTGACCGATTACTTATTTTAAAACGTAACTAAGTAGATAGATTACAAATTACTTTAATGGATTAGTCGTTTTTTTAGTAACGTTACTTTGTATCGCGTTACTGACATCGCTGCTGAGGATGATAGATGACTAATATTACTGTTTGCTTGTCCTCTTCCATCCATCCATTTTCTATAGCATCTGAGCTATTCCAGCTGACTTTGGGCAGCAGGTGCGGTACAACATGCATTCAATAATTTACAGTGATTAAACCAAACATTTTCATTTAATATTTGACAATTGCTTGTGTTTTGAACTTTCTCGGACCGCCGTTCTAATGTACAACGATTGTGGTCCTAAACTTTGTCCATGTGAATGATAGATTACTTTTTACAGTCATTGAAATTCCTGATTGAGCTGTTGCAAGCCCACCTGGCAGCCTGCATGAGGGGCGTCCAGCCATAATTGTTGCGGCTGTCCACCGAGGCCCCCTTTCGAAGCAAAAAACGGACCAAATGTTCATGACCGCTGGCCGAGGCGAACTGCAGGCCGGTGTTCCCTTCTTCGTCTGTGCAGTCCACCGGTACAAGAGACAACAACAAATCCGCCGTGTTGCACTCGGAGCCCGCTTCCGAGCGCAGCCTGCTCTGCCTCCCCGAGTCTTTCGGGGCTCCGGGCTCCAGAATCCCCCGAGCCGTTTCGTAGTCCCCGTCATCGCAGGCACGGAGGAGAAGCAGCGAGTTAGCGGGGACGCCGAAGTTCATGTCCGCCTTCCTTGGTGTTATTCCACTGCTATTCAACTTTTAAGGACAAGAAGAACTTTTCTTCTGTCACTCGGCCTGCGTTTGGCCGTCATGATGCGCGGAACAGCAACAAACAAAATTTCGCTTCGTATTATTCAATCATAAGAATACTCACGGGCTCTCGTTTGTAAGAAAACTTGTTACATGGGTTTTAACTTTTACCACCCGCTAACACTGCCCTGTTGCCCGTTACTTGTTCAAGAATTGCATCACTCGCATTATTTAGTCGGAGACAGCTTCCGGTTTTCTTTCAAAAGAAAGTATCGATTGAGCTTTTAATTGCTGTTTTACCATGACATTATTAATATTTATACAGCACAATATGCTTTCCTGAATAGTTACTTGTCAAACGCCGGTAATAAGTTTTCAAATCAAAATGTTAACGTCACAACGTTAAGGTTGTTTTTAATAACCGGAAGCAAATTACATTTAATTAATGGTGATTCCGTTCAAATGTAGTTAACATAAAATGTTACTAAAAATACAAAGCAATTGTTTTAAAACAAACAGTTAAGGTTTTGATAACTGAACAGGCTAGTGATACTTTCACACTTTGCTACTAGATAGTGCTAACGTCCTACATATAATTATTAGTAATTCAGTGTTACTAATACTAACGTTAATAAATTATTAATACCGAGAACTAAAATATTATTTAAACATTTAAAAGTTCGAGCTTTCGTGCGTGCCATTCTGCTAGTGCGCTTAATTATTGATTAACAGAAAAGCGTTACATAAGCTGATGTGTTATTATTATTATTATTATTATTATTATTATTATTATTATTATTATTATTATTATTATTATTATTATTATTATTATTATTATTATTATTTCTATTTAGGACAGATAGACTACTGTACTACTAGTACTAAATAAAAATGCTCAAATGGCTTACCATTACACCTCCGTGCTATGCCTTTTGGTGTCGCTCTCACGAACTGTAAAATACCAGAAGAAGATGCGAGAAGAACCCGGATGAATAGTACATAAGCACGAAACTGCCTTTAGCGAGCCCTCTTTCGTGACAAGCTAACCACGTTGTTGGTACTTTTCCTGGCTCACCGCTGTTCGCGTAATTTTCTTCCGAATAAGTCGGTCAGGAATTATCACAATGGTATGTTTATAGCTTAGCTATGTTGTTACTGCTTTCACGAAGTTCGCGTGACTATTTGAAAGTGATTATAATCTAAGGGAAAATGGTACTCTTGTTTTTATCGAGTCGGCTAATAGCATAACGTGGCTAACAATCGGAGCGTTCGCGCCTTATAATGTTCGCCGCCACAGGCAGAATATTAACAAAATTGCCAAAAATATACTCTGCTTTAGCGATGCGTATTATCAATCCCAATGCAAGATATATATAAAGTATCACCGAACATATCCGTGTGCTTAGAAGTCACGTTTGCGTCGATTCGTACTGTAAAGTTTTCACTACGTTAACGCCATAGCTAATTGTATGAAAAATACATGACGTAAAAAGAGTTATTTTGAATAAAACAATCAAATTAAGGGCCTGCGTAAACTAGTTACTTGTGCATAATCTGTAAAGTGACCCACCGCCATCAAAATTCAAATTTAGATGTCACAAGATAGTGGTAAAGCGGTACTTTTGTCCAAATTAAGTTACTCAACTTGCGTCAACTATTTCAATTGTTCTTTGGCACCAAGATGCCACCTGATGGTGCACTTAAAGCACTGAATAGTTTTTTTTTTTTTTTTTTTTATCTAGTGGAGGCACCCCACAAATTTTAGACTGGCATATAAGGGTTTACGACGTTAATGCAATGAATTGCTTATTTACTTACATGCAGGCTTTCAAGGACTCTGGGAAGGCACCTGTTGAGACTGAGGTGACCATCCACCGCATCCGCATCACCCTCACCAGCCGCAATGTCAAGTCTCTGGAGAAAGGTAATTAAACAAGCCTTAGAAATCTGTCTTTGTCACTATACAATGTACAACAAAAAAAACAATGCCTCTATACATTGTAGATTGACAAATATTCTGATTCTCTCATGCTGATTTGCTGTGAAGATTTATATATATTCTGATAACCATGATGTCTGGAATACGCTATTCTGAGCTTTTATCTGAAAGTGCCATCATGTATAAAAGCTGTAGAAGTGATTGTGACAGTTTTTTTTTTTTTTTTTTCCCTACTGCAGTCTGCGCTGACTTGATCCGTGGTGCAAAGGAGAAGAACCTGAAGGTGAAGGGACCGGTCCGCATGCCAACCAAGGTACAACCTATTGCGGGTTTTTCTTAAATGCAGAATGTGTTTTATCTGACTGGACATTTACCGACCATGACATTAGGTACACATGAAAAAGTTTCACATTTGTCCTGTCTTGGCCAGACCCTGCGTATCACCACCAGGAAGACCCCCTGTGGCGAAGGCTCCAAAACTTGGGATCGCTTTCAGATGCGGATCCACAAACGCCTGATTGATCTTCACAGCCCATCTGAAATTGTTAAGCAGATCACCTCCATCAGCATCGAGCCTGGTGTTGAGGTTGAAGTTACCATCGCCGATGCATAAATATGCAATAAAGAAAAGAGTGGAAAACAGACTTGCATTTTTTTCCCTGTGTGTTTTAGGCTATAATGTTTTGGATGAATTCCTTGAAGTGTTTGCAGCCTAATTGAGAGTATTAACAGAACTTGAGTTGTGGTATCTAATTGTGACTGTCCTTTTGGTTGTATGTACAGTTTATACTGTACATACATTAGTCCCTCCATCATTGAGGGTTATGTTTGAGATTACCTCTGCAATGAGTCAAATCTGCGCTAAAGAAACACCCAATCTAAATACATACTGGGCATATTAAGCATTTACATTTTTTAAAGTCTTTATTAACGAGCAATGGGTTGGTAAATTTGATGTATGCAAAACCAAGTAATGAAACTTGTAACCATGCATACAGTCTTAACTTTTTTTAAATCTACAATATTTATAGTAGGGGTGTTAGAAAAAATTGATTCGGCAATATATTGCGATAGTACAGCGCGCAATTCTCAAATTGATTCGATATGCTGCCTAATTGATTTTTAATGGGAATATTCAACAAAACGTCTTAGAGTTAGGATTCACACATTAAGCATGGAAGAATGTTATATTAATGGAACATTAAGCCTTATTTTAATTCAGGGCTGTTCAAACAGTAAACAGACTGCAACCTATTTGTTAAATGCAGTGGCTCAGTTATAAGCCTGAATTTTCAGATAAATACATTTTCATACAAATCTTACAGTACATGTACAAGTTTACTGATGAGTATTTTCTAAATTGGAGCGCCCCAAAAAAATCACAAAAATCAATTTATAAATTCGTATCGGGATTAATCGGAATCGAATCGTGACCTATGAATCGTGATACGAATTGAATCGCCAGGCACTAGGCAATTCACACCCTTAATTTATAGTATTTACACGTACAGCACTTTTTTTTAAAAGTATGTTCAAATGTATTAAGTACAATATGTTCGAATTAGATTTAAGCCTTTGTTTTTAATATGTCCAATTTTTATTTAATTTATGCCATACATTTTATTTGAATCATGTAACAGCTATAGCACTGCAGTGTTTATGTTACAGTGGCTTATAATATACTTATTTTTCTTTTTTTTAAATCAAACCTTTTATGCTGTGATGAACTGGCTAAACATTTCCCCCCTTTTACACGATAATTGCTTGTCTTTTTTTAGAAGGAGAGAATTAGTCAATATATCCGAATTTAACCGGCAAGAACCAATTTATCACAATTTGGGCATATTGGTCACAGGTTTGTCACTGACGTCATTAAAGCTGCAGCTCTCAATTGGCTGTTTCTTCCCTTCACACCAGCTCTTGAGTTAAAAGTAATTGATTGGCCCTCAGGGAAGCTCTGAAGAAGCGTTTTGCACGGATTAATACGTTAACGGATGGATTTTGTGTGCCTCGATCAAGGACAACAACCATGGAGTCTGTTGACATGGACTTAACTTTTATTTCACCTCCACAGGTATAATACTGTACACCTTTCCGCTTATTTATTTGTCGCGATTAAGCAAGGTGTCTTTGGCACCTCAGACTTTCTTTCTTTTTTTGGTGTTTTGCTTTCAGGAGGAAACCGAACAGCAGACTATGAAAGTCTACCTTCGAATCAGACCTTTCTCAAAAGAAGAGCTGTCTGACAACGAGGATCAGGTATGTAGACTTAAATTAGCCCGAGCAGTCCTAAAACGCTAACGTATTACTCTACTGGTGTATTTTAATCAGGATTGTGTAGTAACAGAAAACGACCAGATGGTGACGCTGCATGCCCCGAAATGCCGCGAGAAGGGCATCGCCACGTCTGTACACAAATTCTCATTTTCCAAGGTCAGCAACCTTTCACCGGAATATTCCCCTCACTCTCACTGTAATTTCTGCGCAATGCTAACAATAATTTGCTCAAACGAGAGCAGCTTTTTGTTTTTAGTATTACTCTACACTTACATTTTGTAGGTTTTTGGACCAGAGGCAAGCCAGGCTGCGCTGTATGACCACACCATCAAAAGCCAAATGTCAGATTTCTTGGCTGGGAAGACTTCACTCATCTTCAGCTATGGTGTCACCAATGCTGGGAAGACCTTCACAATCCAAGGTCCAAATACAAATTCTACAGGATTTCATTTCAATCGGGCAACGTTATTCACAAGTGCCATTAAACGTAACTCGGTCAGGAACTTCAAAAGAACCAGGAGTATTGCCTCGCGTGTTGGATGCCACCTTTCAGTACATGGCAGGGCGCCAGTACGAGGGCATGGACGTGAAGCCGTACCTCAGGAACGAGACGCGGTGTCTGGATGGTGACCAAGTCAAACGGGAGAAAAGTGCAAAAGCTGCCATTTTTGCATCATTCAAAGAGGTAGTGACGAGAGTGTCAAACTTGACACTTTTAACTCATTCACTGCTATAGACGTCAAAAATTCATTTGAACTCCATCCATCCATCCATCCATTTTCTGTACCGCTTGTCCTCACAAGGGTCGCGGGGTTGCTGGAGCCTATCCCAGCTGGCTTCGGGCAGTAGGCGGGGTACACCCTGTACTGGTTGCCAGCCAATCGCAGGGCACACAGAGACGAACAACCATACTCACAATCACACCTATGGACAATTTGGAGTGTCCAATTCACCTGCCATGCATATTTTTGGAATGTGGGAGGAAACCGGAGTACCCGGAGAAAACCCACGCAAGCACGGGGAGAACATGCAAACTCCACCCAGGAAGGTCGAAGCCCGGACTTGATCTCACAACCTTTGCACTGGGAGGCGGACGTGCTAACCAGTCAGCCACCGTGCCGCCTTCATTTGAACTATTTCTATTAATTACAATTTTTTTTTTCCACTTTTGTTAACAAAAGTATGAAAACCCAGAAAAAAATTATACATTTAGGACAGATATATAATTTAACTATTGAAGTCATGCAATTAATTACAATAACAATTTTTTTAATAATAATCTCCTGACGCGATAAAAAAAAAAATTAAAAATGGGGGGAAAAAATAATTAATTTTTTTTTATTTTGAAAAAATAAAAGATTATTAAAAATTAGGGGCGTCAGGCGATAACAATTTTTTTTTTATCTCATGACGTCACTCACGATTAATCACAAATGTTATATCTGTTCTCAATGTCTTATAAAAAAATTCTAGGTCTTCATTCTCTTAACAAAAGTGGGGAAAAAAAAGGTTAAACTGATAGAAATGGCTCAAATGAATTTTTGACGTCTCTAGTCGTCAATGGCAGTGAATGAGTTAAAGGTGAAATCGTTGCGACTGCTGCTCCGTGCACCCGATTCCATAACATGCACGTTTCCCCTTTGCAGAATTGCGATCCCTTGAGAACCAGCAATGGATCCGACTCCTTGTCCTGTTCTGTACCTTCATCGTCCTCTTTGTGTGACGATCAATCAGGTAACCCTCAGAAATTCAATCGGTTAGTTAACGCGGTTAACTAGTTTGATCGTCTGACAGACGAAGAGGAGAGCTGCCAATTTGCGCTATGGGTGGCATTCTTTGAAATTTACAACGAGCGCGTCTACGATCTCCTTCAACCGTCCTTTTGCTCCAAGTTCAAGAAACGCGCGACCCTCCGCGTTTGTGACGACGGCGCCTGCAACGCTTATGTCAAAGGTCACCTTTTAATCCGAGTAAAGACACGATGTTGTCGCCGGTTTCATAATCCAACTTTCATTCCCAGATCTTCGGTGGATCAACATCCAGAGTTCGTCCGAAGCTAGCAAGCTACTGCAGTTTGGCAACAAAAACCGAAGCGCTGCAGCCACAAAGATGAACCAGTCGTCCAGCAGAAGGAAAGTGTTCACCCCTTCCAATCGCGTTTTCTTATTTCATGTTATTAAAAGGAGACAACTTTCCCCACAGCCACAGCATATTTATCATGAAGCTGCTGAAGATAGAGGGAAACGAAGTTAAATGGATGTCAGAGTAAGTTAATTGTGCTAACCAGTAGCTGAAATCCCCGTTAACTAGCATTGACGGCTAGAGATGTCAAAAATTCAATTGAACTATTTCTATTAGTTTCACCCCCCCCCCCCCCCCCACTTTTGTTAACAAGAGTATAAAAACCTAGAATTTGTTTAATTGTACATTTAGGACAAAGATACAATTTGTGATTAATCATGAGTTAACTATTGAAGTCATGTGATTAATTACAATTAAAAAATGTAATCGTCTGATGACATACATTTTTTCTTTTTTTAATTAGGGGCATCAAAAAGACGTCAAATTCATATGAACTATTTCTATTCAACGTTTTTTTTCCACTTAGCAAGAGTATGAAATTATATATAAAATTTGTGATTAATTGTCAGTTGACTATTGAAGTCTTGCAATTACAATTAAACGCCTTACGTGATTATAAAAAAAAAGAGAGAAAAGATTATTAAAAATTAGGGGCATCAGGCAATAATTTTTTTAAAAATTGTTATTAATCACATGACTTCAATAGTTAACTCACAATTAATCACAAATTTTATATATAATTTCATACGCTTGCTAACAAAAGTGGATTTTTTTTTTTAAACTAATAGAAATAGCAGTGGCTCGCGATTAATCACAACTGTCTAAATGTACAATACATTTTTTTCTGTTTTCATACTCTTGTTAACAAAAGTGGAACTAATAGAAATAATTAAAAATATTTTTTGACGTCTATAGCCGTCAATGGCAGTGAATGAATTAATTAAAAAAAAAGTGGTCCTTAGGTTTTCCCTGTGTGACTTGGCTGGCTCCGAAAGATGTGACAAAACCAAAACATTTGGGCAGAGGCTAAAAGAAGCGGGAAACATTAACAACTCGCTCCTCATCTTGGGGAAGTGCATCACCGCCTTGCGCAACAATCAGACCGAAAGGTAAAATCTGTTGCCGGTATGACAATTGTCACGTTTGGCAACCCGTCCGACCGTTCCTCATCCAATCAGAGCGAAGAGCAGTTGCATCCCTTACCGAGAGAGCAAGCTCACCAAGCTCTTCCAGGCGGTTTTCTGTGGCAAAGGAAGAGCTTCGATGATCGTCAACATTAGCCAGTGTGCTAACACGTACGACGAGACGCTCCATGTCATGAAGTTCTCCGCTGTAGCCAAACGGGTACGTCTGAAAATAACGTTGGTTTTTTTTGTGGTGGCGTTATAAACCACTTGTGTATCGCACGTCGTCAGGTGGTGCAGGTGATCCCAGACGAGTCTCTGGAATCTCTGTCCCCGTGTCTGGTGGGTCCGAATGGCAAATCTCTGGTGAAGAACGGCATGATTGATAGACGGGCGCTCGAAGAAACCTATCTGTCAGATGACGACCTGCTGAATGAGGAGGACGACGCCGACATGACCTTACTGACGCAAAACGTAACTCTATTTTTATTTTTTTTTACATTCGTCCCTGGGCACTTGAGTTGACTGGCGTTCTGGATTGTGCCGTCAAAAACCTCACCAGGAACTACTTGACACAATCGAAAGCCTGCGAACAAAACTGCTGGCCGAGCGACGGCGAAACCTGGAGCAGGAGGTGGAGATCCGTAAGGAAATGGGCGACGCCATGTTGAAGCAGATCATGGACAGCGAGGAACGTCGCAGGTTTTCAACCGTTGCCGGGGAGGTTTGGATCATTCTACCAACGGTGCAACGCGAGCGCATGCCTTTTTTTTTTTTTTTTGAATGTTTAGCCAACAGATCGAAGATCTGAGGGAGAGGTACGAAGAAAAGCTGGAGGACACTTTTGAGATGTACAAGGACGCTATTAAAGAGTACGCTTACAAGACCGCCATGAACAGCTTAGAAGATGACTATGTGCCTCTTGAGGAGTTCACAGCCGAGCAGGAGAAAGTCGAGGTAGACGTTCCGGATCATAAGGTCCTTTATTTATTTTTTTATTTTTTATAAAATGGCTCCAATTAATAATAATTCATATATGGATCCAACTTGTCTGTAGGCCCTCGAGCAACAGCTTTCAGAGTTGGCATCTGGGACCCGTGTGCGCACCGTCGACGCGTCCTGTCAGTGTCAACCATTGAACGACTTTGAAGACGCAGGTTTGTAATCGATGTGATTTCCTTTTTTTTTTTTTTTGTAATCTGCTGTTTTTCTTAAATCCACATTGTGTATAGCAGAAAAGGTTTGTTTATTTACGTAATTTTGAGAACATTAAAAATGCTGTGTCAATCTTAGGTTAGCTTAGCATGGCTCCTTTGGCTTTTCTTGTCAGAAATGATGCGTATTCACCGCCACGCAGGTGACTATTACTGACTTGGGAGTGACTCCACAACATATTTAGGCATGCTAGTAGCCAGCAGAAGCGCTAGCTAGCTAGCTACTTCTGTGTAAGTAGCACAGAGCTTCCCTCCGGTTACTCGCGGTAGGTAATGTGAGGCTAGCGAAGCTTTGTTTTTACTTCTTTCTTTTGACCGTTGTCTCGGCATTTGATTAAATTTTTCTACTGTGTAAACTTAAAAAATGTTGGCTGCTGAAAAAAAACGCTTATTTCGGTTTCTGTATCTGCGATGCCCTTTAGAATCCTCCGAATGACAACTTTTTGTTTCACCCCTACAGACGACAACCGTTTAAAACGTCTCTACATGGAGAAAAGTGCCATAGAACGGATGTGTGTGGATAAGCAACAGGTAAAAACGTTTCAGGGTTGGGATTGATTTGAAAATGCTTAAATTGGAGTGTCTCATTTCACTGACTAACTTTGAAACAATTGTTTGGGTTCAGTTTTAAATTCTGCCTCAAATATTTTACCCTAGTTGATATTGTCCTTGGAGAGACGCCTGATTGAACTCGGTGAAACCCTTCAGACGGTTCGAGATGGCTTTCTGGAGAAATTGGCTGAACTAGAAGATCTTCAGGCGAAGACCCAAGATCAGGTGAGGTGACGCAACACCAAACTTGCAATGATGGATGGATCTACAATTCTCACTGCTTTTGTTTCTGTTCAGAGGAAATCGATGCAGGAAATGCTATCCCAGTCTTTGGAAAAGGACAAGGAAATTGCCTCCCTAAAGGAAGAGCTCTCTAAGCTCACGCCAAAGTCGCATGTGCAGGCTAATCCCAAGAAAGGCTTGCTCGCCAACATCAAGGAAGCGGTTGCATCCCCTCGTAAGACCGGGGGTCGGACACTCAGGAAAACTGATGGAACGCCACGCCGCTGACTAGCACATCATTTTATTAACCAGTATTGTTTTTTTTTTTTTTTAAATTTATAAAAATGAACAAAAAATGCCTTTAAGGTATTTGAATTTATGCATGTTTTTATGTAATAAATGTTTTATTAACACAAACAAGACTCGCAAGGTTCTTACCAGAGGTATTGTATTTGCTTCCTAGGAATATTCCAATGCGGCAGTTTATAAAAAAAATTATTTTCTTTTCGATTCACCAAAAGCGTATTAGACACGCGCTCGTACGCCGCAATAGAAACATCACGCCAGGAAGTTCGTGCTTGGTGCTCTGCACTTTAAACCAAGCTGGTCAAATGAGGACGTCCATTATTTGCGGCCTGAGGGGGAAGTTAGCCACAAAAGGGGAACAAAATACATAAAACACTCGGGTTTAAGTGCAACCATAATTGCAGCAAGGCCACATTGTATGTAAACAAAATGATTTCAAATATATTTAATGCATTTAAAGAAATGTAATAAAAAATCTGCACTTGGTGTTAAATGTTTCAGAGTTTATTTCAAACCCCAAAGTGTATTTTTGACGCTGTCTGATTTTATTTAGTTAGTGTTAAACCAACTTTACAATAGTTATTCAACATAAGCTCCACCCACTAGTAACAAATTGGCAAAATTGCTAGTATATTTAACTCAAATGTCTTTGGCATCGACTTAAACTTAATTTATTTAGGTTTGAAGTTTCTTTTTTTTCAAACATCAAAATGGGCCAAACAATTCATAAACTGTTTTCTTCCATGTCTACTGTTCTGTTTTCATTCAATTTGGAAGCACATCGCCTTCAAGTTGAGCAAAAGAGACATCTAGCCAGTTGAGTTAGGAGCGCAACACCCCCGCCCCCCCCCCCCCTCGGTAAAAGGACAGTTGTGCTGGAGACGGGCAGCTGCTCTCGTCTTCGCGCGCAGTGACAGTTAATGAGATTACCGTTGTTGGCTTTATCCCGCGTCGGTGCAAAGGGGTCAATCACGGGATTAGCATCTTGCTGAAGTTACATCATTTTATTAGCCTCTTTATTCTCTCTCATCATTTTGGCACATTTTGTCGCCCTCCAAAGCGTACTTACATGTCTACGGATGACATGACGGGCGTGTCGAGTCGGAATATGGTGATGCATCGCTCCGCTGCTTCGGACCTGAACCCTGACTGGATCTTGAACCTGTGAATGAAACATCTCGTGAGGAAAAAGGAGCAACCTGCACAGTGAAGGGCGGCAAGCCAGGACATCATTTTGTGTCCGATACTTGGCAAGTCATCCTCATGCCACTTGTAAATAACAAAGTTGGAGATGACAACACACTTGGCACAAACAAGGCTGAGGCTGATGCCAAAGCTCTGGTGGATTCTTTGATTAAGGTAAGCTTAATTCTATTACAGTTAACTCATTCACTGCCATTGACGGCTATAGACGTCAAAAATTCATTTGAACTATTTCTATTAGTTTAACATTTTCCCACTTTTGTTAACAAGAGTACGAAAACCTAGTGTTTTTTTTATATATTGTATTAGAACAGATATAAAATGTGTGATTAATCGTGAGTTAACTAGTGAAGTCATGCGATTAATTATGATTAAAAATGGTAATCGCCTGACGCCCCTAATTTTTAATATATATATATATATATATATATATATATATTTTTTAAGATTATTAAAACTGGAAAAAAATAATTACAATTATTTTTATTTATTTAAAAAAAAGATTATTAAAAATTAGGGGTGTCAGGTGATTAACATTTTTAATCTTAATTAATCGCTTGACTTCACTCACGATTAATCACAAATTTTATATCTGTTCTAAATGTACAAAAAAAAAAATCTCGGTTTTCATACTCTTGTTAACAAAAGTGGAAAAACATTTAAACTAATAGAAATAGTTCAAATGAATTTATGACTTCTATAGCCGTCAATGGCAGTGAATGAGTTAATGTGTGAATTTTTATTCCTTTTTTTTACATATACATTTTTATTTTCAACTTGCTCCAAAAATTCACGCCACGCGGGCCCATTTTTTTTTCCTCATTCAACAAACCTACAGTTTTTGTGCAAGAATTCTACAATTTAAAAAGATTTCTAATTTGATCATTTCGGATCTCTTTGTAGGTAGACCATACATTTAATGCCACAATACTTCAGCAAAAACTTGTATAAACTCTCCGAATCAACACCGAATGTGAAATATGTTTTTCCTTGACTCCTATCTAAGTGGCAAAAGCAAGAACAACACAAGCAAGTTCATCCCTGTGGCGAAAACAGCACTCTCACTGAATAGGATTTCTTGCTTGGTTGCATCTTTGTGCTCATTCAAATATCTAGGTTGCGGTACATTTGCGTTAACCTACATTTTGACCATTATAACACTATAGATAATACTAAGGTGAATTTTCTGCGGATATATAAAGTAGAGTATATGAGAAATATGTTGTAATAAACCAATAAGATATTCATAGATGAAGCAAAAAGTCCAGATTTTGACTTTGTATATACTGTCACTGCCATTTTGTCCTTTTACCGTCAACGTGCCTTCGGGCTCGCATTGCCAACTTCACATGACCAAATCCGTGAGCCAAGACGTTCGCAATGTGCACCCGAGGGCACTATGATGTCAATTTCAACCGACAGCAGAGGGCGGTACAGGATTAAATGGCAGAGATTGTTGAAAATGGATGTATTAATATGTAGGGACGGGCAAGTATCAATACCAGGTATCGTTATTGAATATATAAACACTAGGGGTGTCAACATTAGTGTGTTAATTTAAAGGTCTTTTAACGCCACTATTTCTTTTTTAATCACGCGATTAATGACCGCCACTTACTTGCAAAGTCTGTACTGGGGGGATTCCAGTCGCAACGCAGCAGACACGTGCACGTCAAAATATAGCAGTAGTAAATTGAATAATAATGCATATATTTGTGAAGACTGGTGTCGAGTTGTATTTTACAATTTTAAAAATGTGCAGAATTTCGCAAGTTACTTCGAATATGAAAAAAAAAAGTCTTACACATGCAATTGTGCCATCTAGTGGCAGAAAAATGACCAACACAAATCAATATGACTCAATTTTTACAGCACAGTACACCTTTTTAATTTTAACTCAATTTGATGAATTATTATGAAATTGCAGTATCAATCACTGAAAGATCAAGCCATATTTGTATTAGTTTATTTTTTTCACTTTTATGTTAATAGTATGAAACGATATTTTATTGTATATTATATAAAATTTGTGATTAATCAAGAGTATTGAACTTATGCAATGAACTACAATTCAAATTTGTATTCGCCTGACACCCCTAATAAACACCATTTTTCAATGTGAATTTTTGAAAAGGCAAGATGTAATTATTATTTGACTTGCTGCAGGTGGTCGCATGCTATCGACATTTAGCGTCGTGCGTCGGTGGCTGCACTGACAGCTTGCAGCTGCGAGATGAGTTGAGGCAAACGCGAGAGAGGGCCCGGAAGTTGGCCGCCACCATCTGCCAACTTCTCACCTTGCGTCTTCGTGACAAGAGCCTCGCCGCGGAGCAGCGCAAGGAGACGGAGCTCCTTTGGGTGGCCTTCTCGTCCAGCCTGGAACTCCTCCACGTTGACATGTGCAAAGTTCACAACATGGGAGACATCTTCGCTCTTGCGGGGTCGACTAGTTTAGTGCAAACTGGCCTGCAAGGTAGACAAAAAAAATTAATAAATACTTTTTCATTTTTGTTTACAGTATTTGGTTATGCTTTTGGTCCTCGCGCAGGAGGGAGCAGTGAAGTGGCTGCTCGAGCCCTCAGTCTACCAGACCTGAACCGGGCTCTGAACTCCAACCTCCCGGATGGCCTTGAGAATCAGGAGCGCAGGACCATGGAGCAGGAGATCAGCCAAATTGACCACATGATGGTTGACATGGAAACGAAGGTGAACGTGCTACGCTGGATGGTGGAGCCCCAAGGGCCGCTGAACACCGAACCGCTGGGCAGCGCTGACAGCGCCTCCCTGGCTTTGCTCTCGGCGGACGAGGAGCAGCTTGCTGGACAGAGGCCTGTGGGCCAGCGCGGTCGCATTGTGGCGCTCTTGTTGCTCTGTGCGGTCATTTTGGTGGCAACCACTTTATGCGTCTGTATCTTCTTCTTCTCATGAGTGATACATTTTTTGTCAAAACCTGTGAACCTCAATAACTGAGTTGGGTAAAAGCAGCCTAAAACTGTATTCAAGTAAGAATCATTTAATGATTTAAAAACTGTATGTTAGTGTGCAAATGAGTATGGAGCCCCGTTGAAGCTTGTTGTCCAGAATAATGCCAAAGTAACTGTAGTTTGTAAAAACGTGAGTATTCTCCCCGTTGATAACTGTCATTTGATTGTTGTAGCTTTCTTACGTGTATGGAAATGTCTTTGGTCTCATTAGTATTTCAAACTTGTGACTTAATGCACCATTCTAAAAATTTGTCTAAAACTGGTCATTGATCTACCTCCCCATGCTGTAGCAGCCTCAGTAAAGCTGCATATTTAATAAAGTGCCTGCTTGGTAAAAATGCTAGTGCATGTACATAAAACAAATAAAGGAGTGCAAACACATCCTCGTGAGGAAACTGTGAATATTGTCATGAGATTAGACAGGAATTAGCCCGCTCTGATATGTTGGATTTGCTGTTTGAAAGCAATCTAGGTTTGTTTGTATGTTGATGTAATGGAGAATTCAGAACATCCGGGCATTTCTGATATTTCCGCAATGCAACGCTTGACGCTTCCTGTGAAATGCGACGGCATGTTTTGGATTTTGCCTGTGACTATCATACAAACCAGACAGATTGTTATAGCAGTCAAATGACATTTCGTCACATTTCAAAATCAAATTAATCCTCACAAGTCAAATTACAACGCCCAAAGTCCAATGCTTTTCACGAGACCGCCATTTTGACTTGTCTATTTTATTTATAAGTATTTCTCAATGTATGTAGTTTGTCCATTTGATAGAAAGTGAAATTGTCCACCATTTCTGGAATGACAATTTATTATATATATATATATATATATATATATATATATATATATATAAATTCTTCCTCGCGTCTATTTTTCTTTTCTTTTGAAAGGCCAAAACGGACATAGGTTAATGTTGACGTTTTGAAAGGCGGAAGTAGTTTTGTTAAAACTTTCCTGGCAGTTTCCTTTTGACGTTTTCACAATGGGGCTCAAACAATGTCATGCGCGACTCAACTTTTCCCCGCTAAGCCACAATGAAAAGCGGTTAAGGCTAGCAACAAGTGCAGACGGAGTGAGCTGTAGCAGACGTCTGGCTTCCAACATTTCATCTACCAAAACTAGTTGGCCTCAGTTCAAATCCTCGGCAAATTGCGTGAGTGGTTCATCTGACACTAACCGAGTGAGGAGACAAGCTGGGCTCAGCTTCAGACACATGCACCTGTCCGGAAGAGGTGACGTATACGTACTTTGTTATTCATTATTTCAAATAGAAATGTGACCAAATTTTGATGCGGAAGAATGACGTAATCGTGACGGTTTCGTGTTGTTTAAAAAAAAACTTTATTGGTAAATTCTATGTACAGTGTGTCCTTCAGGAGTGTCCCCTTCAGACCATTTTGCACACTACAGTATGCTTACAAACAGCCATGATTCTTTTGTTGAATGTTTTCAGGAGAACCTTTAACCCAGATCTGAGTCTGTATTTACATAATAGCCTCCACCATTGTTCCTCCCATTTTTTTCCCCAGTGCACCTGACAACACCTCTGAGCATAAAAAAAATGTCATGATTCCAATCATTTAAGCAAACTTTAAATAATAACTTGCATGTGATCAACCTTCCTTTCAGAGAACAGTTCTGTTAGCCCCATCCAGTATGACTGGCAGCCTGACGTTCCTAAAGTCCGGAAGCTGTTCTTTGACACTCATGCGGTGGTTCAACTCCTTGAAGAAAACGGTAGGTAAGCCGTCGCCGCTATTTTCACATTGTTACTCTGCTTTATGGATTTGACGCTGCAATGTTTCTTTTAACACTTAACAGGCTACACTACTCAACAATCTGAAGCGTTGGTTAAGGTGCTCTTGAAGATGACAAACTCTACTATGGACACCTTTTATAGTGACATGGTTACCAAAGTACAGCAGGTATAAGACAATTTGATGTTCTTTTCCAGATATTTGCGCCTAATTTCATATGGATTGTGTCCTTTCTTTAGGAGATTATGATGCAACGTGTGATGTCTAAAATAGCAGGCTTAAAGAAGGACATGGTCATTCTCGAGAAAAGCGAGTTTTCTACGTTACTGGCAGAGAACGAGGTAATCATACCACAGATCACAAACAAATCATGTGACCCAAGATGAGTATTCAACATATTTACGTTTCAGAAATTGAAGATCCACCTCTGGCAGCTGAAGGTGCAACTAGCTGTAAGTAAGAATATGTTGTAATTGTTTACTGAAATGTTTAGACATTGTGTTTTGCATACATGGTATCTATCCATTGTTGTCTTTCAGGATGTGATGAATAAAATACGTTCAGACACAATGTTGGACATGAATTTAGAGAAGAGTCGCGTGAAAGAACTGGTAAAAAAAAAAAAAAAATCACTTCAAATGGCAGCTGCCCGCATAGGTAAAATGTCACCCTCATCCATTTTATTTTTTTCAGAAAGCAGACCATGAAAGGAAGCTTATGGAAACACGGACTGAAATTCTGGAAATGGTTTGTACACATAACGGTATCACACTCTTCGTCACTACAAAATCATTGTATTACCCACAATAGTGCCTTACTTTTATTTTATTTTTCTTTGTAACAGACTGCTGAGCAAGATCGTCTTCTAACTCAGACCAACATGAAAATTGACACTGAAGTGGCGGGTTTGAAAACCATGCTAGAGTCGCATAAATTGGACACTATAAAATACCTTGCAGGTCAGACATGACTTTCAATATATTGGCAAATATCATTGCAATTTCCTTTGTAAAGGCCCATTGTTATAATCAGATTTTACTCCAGAGACCCAACTAGTACTGTTTGTATACCAACAATTGAAAAAAAAAATCCATAATACATGCTCTATATGTTAAATATAAATACATTATAAACTAATTGCTATTTTCTCCCTTCTAGGTTCAGTGTTTACCTGTCTCACCGTGGTCTTAGGTTTCTATCGTATCTGGATGTAAAGAGCCTATTCAGCTCATTCAGATACAAAGTATCTTTTATCACCGGCCATATTTTTGATGGACTCGCAAGGACTGCCGCAAATAATGTTTACCAGCATTATTACAACCACTTAAGAAATGTGTGAAAATAAATGTTTATTTTGGTTGTTTATGTAACATATTTATGGTGGTTGAGCTAGGCTTCCACTTCATTGAATGTTGACATATTTCAATATTGTTTTAACTGTCAGTTTGTGTAGTTATAAGTGTAATAAAGCAAGTTATTCATGTATAAAGCACCAGTTTCTATTGGTCAATTATATTTAAGTGGTTATGGCGGGTGTGTTACAACAGTAAGCAGTGCGTCAACTTCTTAACTACAGAGCAGCATCTCAGATGGCTTAACATTTTGCTTAACCACTACACACTACGTACGTGGTGTAACTGTGCCTAATTGTGGTAACCTCAAAATGTCCTATTACGATACTTTTATTTTGAAACTATGTTGAACCGGAAGTGTAAAGACGACCGGACAAGCAATATCTTTGGTAACACATGTCCGTATACATAAGTTTTCGCCGTCGAACTTGATGTCATTTCTAATTCTAATATTACCCAAAAATTGTACTTATTAATGCGTATTGAGTCAGTCAGTCACACGACAACTGGGAATATATGGAGTACAGTTAGCTTGCGGCTAAGCTAACTTTGCAACAAGACGTAAGTAATTTGACAAAGCGTCATATTAACGATATATAGTTCATGACAATTATAATTCGATGGCGTGAAGGTTGTGTGTGGTTATTGATTAAACTTACGATTCTGAGCGTCTTTAAAAACGGACACGTTGGTATTGTGCCATCTTCACAGGTGCTGTATCAGGTTTGTTCCAACCATATGTACAGTAGTCATGGCTGATGCGTTCAGTAGCAGCTCGGAAAATGTAATACAGCGTCAGGTTGACGTCCAGGAGACGACGAGAACTCCTCTGGAAGAACTTAATGAGTTCTATCAAATTCAGAAGACCTGCGACTTTGTTTGTCAGAATCACTTCAAGCAGGTGGTGACACTAAACACTTTTTATGCCTCAATTTCATGAAATTGACATAAATGCAGCATGTTTGTTTCTTTTCATATTTTCAAGGTTGCTCTACAGTTTCCTGATGAACTCCTGCCCGATTCGACCGCAATTGCAACTGAGATCGAAAGAATTACTCAAGCCAAGGTGTTCATTTTAGGGGATACATCCTATGGCAGGTAATTGTCTGAAAAGTTTCAATCTATTCAGTCTGCTTGGGGCCTTTTTTTTTTATCTCTTTTTTATTTTATTTTATTTTTTATAGAATTGGGATTTCCCATGTGTTGTGTTTTTGGTTTGTCCAGTTGCTGTGTGGATGAGGTGGCAGCAGAGCACGTTGGAGCAGATTGCATGGTGCACTACGGTCGCGCCTGCCTGAGCCCGTCTAAACGTCTGCCCCTCATGTACGTCTTTGAGAAAGCAAGCATGGACTTGGACAAGTGCAACTCAGCCTTCAGAGAACTGTACACTGACACACAGGCCCACATCCTCATCCTGTATGATGTCAGATACACACATGCTATTGGTGAGCACACAAAGGTTGGGATGGGGTTTATCTCGATGTCCCCGTGCGTGCTTGAAATCGGATTCATATATTTGCTTGCTTACCTTTTAGTAGTTGCACACAGGAAGAGGTGAAAACGTATTTTAGATTAAGGTGTGATGGATGACTTGTGAAAGAATCTACTGTAAAGACAGAAGTAACATTTGAATTGATATATTACTATTAATTCAGAGGCAGTTCTGGTAGATTTTCTTATTAAAATGAACAGAAATAGAATTCATCAGTTTTTTTGTTTTTTTTTCATCCCCAGATAATCTGGTGACGCTGTTGTGTGAAGACTACCCAAACGTCGTTTGGTCAAAGCTTGTCGTAGAAGGCGAGCAGTGTTACAGCCACGGCCAGCGTAAAAGCGAGCCTGATGCGGAGAAGGCTTCGATTCACTTTGGAAGGCAGTTACGTCTGAAGAGTGGACTGAGCATCGAAGATTACAATTTGTTCTACGTCGGCCAGAACGGACCAACCTTGCGAAACTTCATGATGACGTGGAACCGTTGCGCCTTCTCCTCCTTCGACCCCGTGACATCTACGGGGAGGGTGGAGTCGGCCGGCGTCAACCGTGCGCTGATGAAGCGCTTTTACGCTATAGAGAGGGCGAAGGATGCCAACGTGGTGGGCATTTTAGTGGGCACTCTTGGCGTGGCTGACTATCTGGCTATAATCCAGCGTCTGAAAGAGACGATCCGCGGCGCCGGCAAGAAGAGTTACGTGTTCGCCATGGGGAAACTCAACGTGCCCAAGCTCGCCAACTTTCTCGAAATGGACATTTTTGTTTTGATTTCGTGTCCGGAGAACTCGCTGTTGGACTCGAGTGAGTTCTACCGACCCGTGGTGACGCCATTTGAGATGGAAGTGGCCTGCAACAGGGACAGGGACTGGTCTGCGGAATACGTCACTGACTTTCGACATCTCTTGCCAGGTTTGAATCCATTTTACAAATCATCAGTTTGTGACATCATTCGTGTGTAAATAATCTTTCTATTTTATCCCTAGGTGGGCAAAATTATGTGCCTTTGGCAGACGGGCAGGAGGAACACGACGAGACGGACGTGTCTTTAATCACCGGAGCGCTGAGGAGCAACAAGCTGCACCGCGATCACGCAAATTCCTCGCGTAGCTCGTCACTCCTCGTCAGGAACCAGACGCTGACTGTGGCCAACACCAACTCTGCTGGTAACATGTCATTTAAAGCACGACAAGACATGTCTTGATGATTTTGTTTGTTTGTTTATTTACATTAACTTGTTCACTTTGTCTTTTCAGCATCGTTCCTGGCGACTCGGAGCTGGCGCGGCTTGGAGCAGAAGTTGGGCGAGACGCCCGTGGGGAAAGCTGTGGAGGGCAGGAGAGGCATCGCTATCGCCTACGAAGAAGAAGGAGCATAGTTGCGACAGTGGGATGTGATTGTGACATCGTATAGAAAATGGACTCCCGTTTACATTTGAAGACATCACTGGTCATTCGCAGGAAGTTTCTCCACAAAGGATGCAGGAAAGATGCCAGTGTTTCCATTAGAATGTCCTTCCAACCAGTCATGGTTAACTGCGGTCAAAACATAATAATAATAATATGATCATGTCTGAACAGTTAAAACCAAGGGATGGTTTCTTACTTTTCGAGATGAGTGTGATTTTATCCCCGGGATTAAAACTAAGATCCTCGGGATTTGTTGACCCGTAGGAGTGAAGTGCCACCAAAACGATGTCATTGTTCTGTGGCTCTACTGAAGTTTGCTAAACAAGAACATGAAATTAATTTATCCTCAGTGACTGAACACCGAAGTCGTCACAAATAACAATATATATTTCATGATTTATGATTGCCCGGCTTCATTTTTACCGGGTTTCCACACAGTTCAATTTCCACGCACTCACTTCTTTGGTGCTACACCACAACGTGAGACGTTTGCTTTGAGCGCCACTCCAAACACTCTCCATGTCTGTGTCTTCACTCATGGCACTTGTTGCATCCGATGTTATCCTACATTGAACACAAATTTGCACTCGGCTTCATCACGGAAAATGCCAGAGTAACGTTTCGTATGTATGAAGTGTACCTTACCTTAATGTGACTGACAAGGAAGAGATGTTCAGTTTTTTACCGATCTTTTCGATCAGCGTCTCGTAAGTGGAGCCACTTGCTAGTGACACTGCAAAGTTGAACGTGTGATACACTTTGACGATACACGAGTTGTCCGCAGGCTGGGTTTCCTGAAGCGAGGACGCATTTAGAGAAGTCTTTGTACGCACACACTTTTGTTGTTTTTCTGATTGCATACCTTCTGTTGTAAGTCTTCACTGCTGCTTTCACCACGAACAAGACCTTCAAATGTATTTGTTTTTCAAATATGAAAGAGCATTTATGTTGTCAGTTATGTTCTAATAAACAATGCTTACCTTGTTTCCTTTCTGGCCTGGTTGGTGGTACCCGACTTGGAGGTTCTGATCGTTCCTGGTTTGCAATGACGATTCATTCGTTAATCAACAGCACAATAAATGTTTTGAATAGGATTAATATGGTAACGTGGGCCTCACCACCTTCTGCAGACCGCCCAAGGACATTTCCAAACGTTCCAGGTAATTATAAGGAACAAGTCCTTTCTGGATTTAAATCATAGTTCAAATGGATCATTGATAACATTTTGGGTACACGGTCAACTATTAATGAAGGACAGCAGTCTCACTCTTCCGTTGAAGATGACGGAAGCCCAGTTGTCCGACCCTTTCTGCAGGACAAAAACAATGTTGCCCGGCACAACAGCCAGCTCATCGCTCGTCTCGGGAATAAACTCGTAGCGCACCACGTGGGGGTCTCCTTCCAAAGCCCTTAAGAGAGGTTGTCAGAACGCACTTAGCATAAAGGAAATGCATTGTAAACACTTACATTACATTACATCGAGGCAATTTGATTAATAGTTAATGTGAGAAGATGTTGCAAAAATATGAGACAAATCACAATTGTTCTGTTTTCACATTTTTACCTCAGAACCTCAGGCTCCTTTGGACCTGAAGGTTCCTGTTCAACCTGTATGAAAAAGAAAATAAAAAAAAGGGGGGGGGGCGTCAAAAAGAGCAGCTGGATGTTGCACTATACTACTGGGAAACTATCCTGTGGACGATAAAAACACTCATCAAATATTAATCCCAACTGGGAAATGGTTGATAGGGCCTCACAGTTTGGGGCTGCTTTGTTACTTCATGACCTGGACAGACTCTTATCATCAATGGTAAAATGAATTCATTTAATACTTGTAATACTGAACTCAACATTGAGAAAATTGTATTGAGTTAACTTATTGTTGTGACTTAGAAGATCATATCACATTTTACGATCTATCTTATGCAGCATCCTCACAGATGAGTCCATTTAGTACCTGTGGCTGTAATGGGGCAAATCCAGAGAACTGATCCTGGGGAACAACAGAGGCAACCACCTAAAAATAAACATGATATGCAAGATAAACGGTCAATTAAGTTTCAGCTTGATGATTAAATAAAAAATAAAAAAGTTAGTAGAGGATGCGTCACCTTGGCTTTTCCCAAGTAGTCCTTTTTCTCCAGTTCAGCAACATAGTGCTTATTCGGTCGAAACAGCACACTGGATGGGAATTCAACTGCCTTAAAAACTTTTTGTTTCTGGTGAAATGAAAGCAAGGGTTCATTGACAACGGCTAGAGAATCTTTTTTCTTATATAGAGAACGCGAAGAACATACCAGGGTAGACTGCATAGCTCTGTTGATGATGTTGACCTTGGCGTCCGTTTTGTATTCGAGAGCCTTGGCGAGGTTCTTCTGGGCTTTTTCCCACTGACCCAGGTAAGCCTCAGCCAGGGCCATGTTGTGCAGGACCTGGTGAATGACACGAAATGGCGTCATCGAGCTAAGGTTCAAATTGTAGGTTATTTTTTACAGATGAACGTACGAGTGACACATTCTTACCTCGCATGCATATAACTTGTATCTGAGCCCGAGCACTTTATAATCAATCAGCTGGTTGCCCCTCAGAGCCTTGAGGGCAAGTTGGAAATCACCAACACACTCCTCATACCTTAAAAAAGCAGCACATCAGCTTGGTTACTTGAGGGAAATAAAAATGGAAGGGAATGTGTTATCAAGTTATCGAGGCATCACCGCTCCATTTTATAAAAGGTGATCCCTCTTTGAAAGAAGGCGACCGCCAAATGCTCGTCCTTGCATATGCTGCCGTCGAAGGCCTGAGACCAAAGACAAATCATGCGTTACTTCCTTCGGAGCAAATGAGAAATGACAATCACTTCTTCTTTCTCGGTGACTTGCACTTTCACCCGATATAATATCATAGTTTGTTTTCAGATTATACAAACGAGACTTTACAAAAATAAATATCAGCAATGTAATGTTTTTCACAAAGACACACTGTACCTTTTCAGCATCATCCAGATTTTGGTTCAGAAGCTGGAGACAACCGATGTTGAAACAAATTTTGGAGTTTGGCTGGTGGATGGCCAGGAAAATCCTGAGCGCTTCAGTCAAATCATTTCTGTCTACACACGCAATAGCGTCGTCCCACTGGCGTAAAGTGTCCAAAAACGACATTGTTTGTCACTGGGTACGACTACAAAGTGTGGTCACACAGAAAATGAAGGGAGCTTCTCTGATTTGTACATCCAAAACCAGGAAGTGATGACATTCAGAGTTGACACACAGTACTGCACCATCTACTTTGGCAATTCGTATGGGAAATTCTATTTTGTCTGCATTTTCCCCCAGTCGTGACAAGTTATTAAAATGGTAACATATATTTGAGAGAGAGAGAGAGAGAGAGAGAGAGAGAGAGAGAGAGAGAGAGAGAGAGAGAGAGAGAGAGAGAGAGAGAGAGAGAGAGAGAGAGAGAGAGAGAGAGAGAGAGACTACTAATCAGGGCAATTAGTTTGATGTAATTTTACTGAGTCTATAGCTTACTTTTTCCCTCTTCCTCTATGGCTTAAGTTTTTTTTATTTTATTGTTTTACTTCAGAGGTCTCAGTGATTAAAAAAAGAAAGAAAAGCTTTTAACAATTTAACGACTGTCAAAACAACAAAAATCATGCAAAAACAGTTTGACAACTTTTTAATTTGTTATATTTATACATTGGTCAACAAAATGGAGGGTCGCAAAAAAACACACACCTTTTTAGTGGGTGCTAAAGAGCTATAGTTGTTTTATAATATTTGGAATTACTTTTACAACAGCTACACAGTAAAAAAAAATAACCATAGATTATTCAAAAGTCATTTAGGGCAGAAAATATCCTTCATTTATAGAATGACCCATATACTTACCAGAAAAATCTTGTTTACGTTTCTCCATGAACACTAGTAGTAGCCCCTTTGATTTTTGACCCTAATATAGAGCTTCCGGTAAATAATAAACTCAGTAATATAAAATGTATTTGTTGTAATTCATTACAAAAATGGGCCGTGACTGTAATTAAATATGTTTTACGCTATATTATAGCAATTACAGCAAAACGTTACACCGAAAGTGCGTGTGAAAGCCACAAGTTTAATCTCTTATTTTGTAAGAAAATGTACGCATTTCCGCTATTCATCGAGCTGTCGTTGGTAACTAAACAAACATGGCTCTGCTTCATTATTAGATTACGGATTTTAATTCCACGTAAAGAGATGAATCGGCAATATTATGCAGAAATTAAGAGGCATCGCGCCAAATACAAAGCCGTAAATGGCGTCTGGATGCATTCGTTGGTTTGATGAGCGCTGTGAAGCCTTGTGTGATCGTGTTTACACTTAGCTAGCCCTCCTGTGGGCTAATGTAAGCTAGCAAGATGGCCCTTGGAACAATGTTGTACAACAATTTAAAAGATGTTACGTGGAGTACGACGGCCTTGCCATTAGATCAACTCGTCAGTGCTTACAGGTTGCCTCAGATCGTCAAGCTGGACAACGGTCAGTCACTTTTTGGCCGCTCCAAAAGTGTTCGGAGCTAACTCTCTTTTGCTTGCTACTAACTACGAGTTGTGATTGTGCCATTGCAAACTCAGTCCTATTGTTGAGATTGTATTATGCGTTTTGTTTACTGTCCAAGCTACGGGCACATATGACAAAGCACTGTAAATAATGTGTTATTTTTTTTGTATGTGGGTGTCTGTAGAAAAAGTAACGAGTGTTGATGTCAGCTGCAGATGCACGACTTGCAACACTTTTGAGATAGCACACATTTTATTGCCCAGGCATGGCAAATAGCCACTAAATGGGATTAAGTCACCATTTACCGCGTGGCACTGATTAGCAGTGGAGCAGCTAAATATAAGGTGCGATCAATAAATTAGAATTACTTACACAGATGTACATTTCATAGTCCAGTATAAAAAGTGATAACTAAATAAATAAAAAATAAATACTCAAGTTGGTTCTAAACACGTTTTGCACAAGCCAATTCCAATTAATTTCTTTATTAACAATAATTTTATTGTTTTATGTAATCAGATTTGAGGTGATGAATTTTGGGTGTTTGTTAGCTGTAAATTATAATACTCAAAATTTATATTTTAAAGAAATCATATTAGTTCACTCTATGTTCAGTATTTGAATTGAACTGCTGGCTGAATTAACATTTTCAACAATATTCTAAAGCACGAGTTGTCAAACGGTTTACATAAAGTACCACCTAAAGAAAATACTTGGCTTGTACCACAATCATGACCAACATTAAAATACAGTTGCTTAGTAGGCCTACTGTGTATTCAAAGTTGAGGCAGAGATTTTATTAATAAAAAGTATACATTATTTAATATTGTCAGTCACTGTAACATTATTCACATTTTCAATATTTATACTGCGGTTAAATATATTTTTGGGGGGGCACCCAACGCACCCAACCCACCCTGTACGGTACATAAATAATACAATTAAAATGTTAATTTATGTTATTAATTACAACAACAAAAATAATGTTAACTTAAATATCAAAAGATATAATATAATAACTGTTACAGAATCAGTGCCAACTTAAGTTAAATACAAATGTACTGTACTTATTGTCTTTCCAAACAGACTAGCCGCTCAAAATGTGTCTATCATTATGGTAATACATTGTTCATATTTCCTGATTTAGTTAAACTAAAAGGCGTGGTTACATGGAATTACTTCTTGTCACAATCACCGCAATGTTAAGAAGTACATTGGACGACAATTGGGCCTTGTGCGTCAATGACTTGTTTTTTTCTATTCCAGGCCAGTTGGTCGAAGGGCTCCGGGACAATGACTACCTCTTGATTCATTCCTGTCGTCAGTGGACAACTATTACTGCTCACAGTCTGGATGAAGGACACTACGTTATTGGACCTAAAATAGAAATCCCTGTTCACTATGAAGGTAACATGATGATATACAAATTTGCATTTCATTTCCTTGTATTTGGAAATGATAAATGACTAGGTTTAAAAGTTTTTTTTAATTTTTTATCTTTAGGTCAGTTTAAGCTGCTGGAACAGGACCGAGATGTTAAGGAGCCTGTGCAATACTTCAATAGTGTTGAAGAAGTGGCCAAAGCGTTTCCTGAAAGGGTTTACGTCATGGAAGAAATCACGTTTAATGTTAAGGTGTGGCTAATGTTTCAAAAAGGATAACTTGACCATGCAGACGTAATGTATAAGAGTTGTACTGTGTCATTTCTTGTAGATGGCTTCAGGAGAATGTAACGAAGATACTGAAGTTTACAATATAACGCTAAGCACCGGTGACGAACTGACATTAATGGGCCAGGCCGAGATCCTCTACGCCAAGACCTCCAAAGAAAAATCCAGATTCAACACTATTTTCAAAAAGATCGGGAAGCTCAACTCCATCAGTAAGATGGGTCGCGGCAAGATGCCCTGCTTGATCTGCATGAACCATCGCACCAACGAAAGCATCAGCTTACCTTTCCAGTGCAAAGGCCGCTTCAGCACGTGCAGTCCGCTGGAGCTCCAGATGCAGGACGGCGAGCACACCATCAGGAACATCGTGGAGAAAACGCGGCTGCCGGTCAACGTCACGGTGCCCAGCGGGCCGCCCCGCAACCAGCACGACCTCCACCTCATCCGCGAGGGCCACCGCTACAAGCTGGTCAACATCCAGACCAAGACGGTGGTTGTGTGCTGCGTCCTGCGAAGCAACAAAATCATCCCCATCCATTTCCCGTTCCACTTGGCGCTGCCTCGGTTTATAATTCCGGAGGAGCTGCTGCAAGGCGAGCTGTGGCTGGACACCATGGTGTATCGCTGGTTTTCCTTCTGCCAGGAGCAGTTCGACATCGACGACTACTCGCGCGCCGTGCGCGATGTGCGGACGGACTGGAACGACGAGGGGAAGAGCCCGAAGAAGCAGAGCGGCGGGAACGGCAATTGCTGCGGTGGCGGAACCTCCAACGGGTGCCCCAACAGCATGCAGATCCCCAGCTCGCTAACGTACGCCCGCGACGAACTGACGCAGTCCTTCCACCGGTTATCCGTGTGCGTTTACGGCAGCAACCTGCACGGCAACAGCGAGGTCAACTTGCAGGGATGCATGAGCCTCTGCGGCGATTGGGCGCTTCTGCCGTCCGACAACGTCCCGACGGACTCGGCGGAAAACGAAAGCTTTACCGCGGAAACGTTGGACTGCCCCAACCAGCAGGCGTCCCTCATCAAGTCCGACGTCCCCTATGAGGAGTTGTGGTTGGACAACTTAAAAAAACAGACCCCAAAGTCATCTTTAAGTGAGGGTGTTCAAGTTGTCAACAACGGTTGCGCTACCACAACAGCAGCGACGCCGGCTTGCCCGCTAACGTGCCCACTCGGCCCGGTTACCATTCCCGATGTTGCGCTCATGCCGCCGCCAGTCCCGCCCAAATCTGAAGCTGTGAGTACCACCTGTTTAACTCACTGTCTTATTTGTGCTGCCAGTTTCTAAACATGTCCTAAATGTCTAGGTGAAAGAAGAATGCCGCCTGTTGAACGCGCCGCCGATCCCGCCGCGTAGTTTGAAACAGATGCCGTCTGTCCCCATGCTGTCGAAGCCTCGGCAGCAAGAGACCCGCTCGCCAAGTCCGACCCTTTCCTATTACTCCTCCGGCCTCCACAGCATGTAAGAAGCCGTATTGTGATGCATACTCATTCACTACAACCGGAGGTGGCAAATCCAGGTCCAGAAAGTAAAAACCCTGCCACAGTTTGGCTTTAGCCCCTGATGGTAGCTAGCTAGCTAGTAGGTAAACCAGCACCATGGGAGCTAGCTAGCTAGCACCTGGGGCTAAAGCCAAACTGTGACAGGGTTTTTACTTTTCTGGACCTAGATTTGCCACCTTTGACTACAACCTTGGGCACTGTTTTCTTGTTGCTAAGTGCAGTGTGAAAAATATAGTATTATTTCTTTCTGTGCTCGCTAATTCAGGCAGTGAATTCAATTAAATTCATACAGCGGATTTCATATCTAAAAAAAAAATTCACATACAGCGCAATGTTAGTTAAAAATGGGGCATAATGAGCTATTTTGGTGTTCCATAATTTAAAAAATGGAGTAATTAGACGCAAAGTCAACCCTAAAATGTCTTTACAATAATATGTTCTATGCAGCCCCACTAGTGTAAACATGGTATTCTGATAAATATTGCGTTTGGGGAATATAAATCAAGCAGGAAAATCAACCCGTTTTTTATCTATCTCGGGGTGGCCATTTTGTCACTTGCTATTGACTGAAAATAACATCACAGTTGCACAGTGCACAGGTCATGATCAATCACGTTTCAGCTTGCGAATGTCACATGACCAAACTCAAGAAAACGTGAGCCGTGATTACTCGTTACCTGAGCAACTGTGATGTCATTTTCAGTCGACAGCAAGCAACAAAATGGCCGCCTCCTGAAATGGATAAAAACAGGATTTCGCTGCTTAATTCATAGTCCACAAATGCTGTTATTGTTTTCATCAAATTACCGCTAATTCCTATTAGTTTTCGCAAATTCTCATAGAAAGTTTCAATTTTGTAATATTTCCTCATCAAATTTGTATGAAATTGACTGGAAATTTTCCACCCTTTGGCAACCCGAACAATTTTATGACATTTTTGTACTGTTTAATCTCTGATGTTGATTATATTGCTATGCTAGAATAAAATATAATTGCACATCCACTACAGTAGGTGGCAGTAGCTCCTCTAACAAACAAAAAATAATTGAGAAGTACTGGTCCTAATCTATCTTTCCCCCCCCAGTAGTGGATCGTGCGAACAAGAGGCATCCGACCCGCCAGAGAAAAGCGGCGTGTGCTACCCGTGTAAGTGGTCCCACCCCGCCAGCGGCGAGCCAAGCGTAACGTTGCCGAGCAGCTTGGACGGGATGTCCTCCAGGCTGTCTTGGCCCAACAACTTCAGCGGAGGAGATTGTCGCGCTTTGGACGACTTCCTCCTCCCCGCCGGCTGTCGAAGCTACTACAGTTACCCGAGAAACAGGTCCTCGAGCAACCCCAAAACCTACAGCCTGGTCGACTTTGACGGTCGAGACCAGGCGCACGGGCGTAAAAGCCTCAGGCTGCGGAATGAATCCCGAAGTAAGTGCTGCACCAAATCGTCCAGTTACAATTCGGGAATGTACAGGGACGAACCAATGGACGAACGAAACACTAAGCAGAGCCTTTCTTGTCCCATCCTTCCGCCAAGAACAACAAAGTCAAACAGCTTGAAGAAGAGTTCAGAGTTTGCATTTGGACCAGCCTGCGACAGTCAGCAGGACTCGTCAACTTCCTGCCTCGTTACGCAGCAGGAACAGGGAACACAAGACCCGAGTTCCACCTTGAACCGGGAACCCGCTAGCTCAATTTCGGGGTCTTCCTCCGCACAATGGCAGCCCCCGCCCAGCCTGGCCGGCCTCACTATAGAACAAGTGTCCAAATCCTTGAGATTCATCGGCCTGCCCGACGACATCGCTTCCCTTTTTATTTCGGAGAAGATCGACGGGAACTTGTTACTACAGCTCACCGAAGAGATTCTCTCTGAGGACTTCAAACTGAGCAAACTGCAGGTGAAGAAACTCATGCAGTTCATTAACGGATGGAGACCCAAGATATGACTAGAGCGGGGAGCACCTTTTGATAAACTGGATATGCTGTGCAGTATGCACCCCTTAGCCACAATGTGACCTTATTTCCCAGTCACTACCACAGTTGTGGCACCCTTCCTATCACCCTTTATAATATCTGTGACTGCTATTTGTAAACCAGATGGAATCATTTAGCACTTTTTATTGGGTCTTTTTTTTTTTTTTTTTTAATGTTAGCAACATTGTTTCTTTTTGCCTCTCCTTCAAGTTGAAGCCAACAAATGTAAAAACAAAAAAACAAAAAACAAAGGTGTAATCATTGATGTGACTGGCACATGGAGGAAGAGTATCTGCGAAAGAAACCAAAAGATATCGGACTGCTATATTTTGGAACACATTTAGCGCAAGCTAGGTAGAGCGCATTGAGCGTACAGGTTCTCATTAGCGTAACCAAACTATCACCTGAACAGCTTAGCGTAAAGATTTTTACCATCTAAACTGATTTTTATAATGCAAGCCCACACATGAGAAGGGGAAAAAAGTGTTCTTACTGCTCTTAGTGAGAGAGCTTTAGGTTCGTAAGTTGACTGTAGTAAAAAAAAAATAATAGAAGATGCTAGGCTAACCGTTAGCTTATCTAGTAACAACATTGCACTTGCTTATTTACAACTGTTTTCCGAGCAGACAACAGGAGAATTTTTCTGATTAATCTTCCTGAGACTTTGATCCGACAGGAGGAAAAATGCGCAATTTCGGCCTTAATCAGAATGTGCGTACCCCACTTTTTAATTCACTACGCACCTCATTGAATGTAACCCCGGTGTCACGAGAGCGCAATGAGAAAATGCTCTCAATGAGGTAACCGCATCCCGCTTTGTTTAACAGTTTCGGCATTGCCGCCATGGGAACCCCATTGTGTTCAGTGTCTTGTCATGTTGCAAATGTATTACGGTGCAATCGATTAAGGGCTACTTTGATTACGATTCTTATTCTTTTGTTCTGTTGTCATAGCAGCGACATAACCCAAATTTCTATGAGTCGGAACTGTTAACTGTTGCTGACACAATAGTAAAGCCCAAACTATATTACGACATTTAAGCATTTTTTGGATAACTTCCATGTGCTAGAAGCTTACACTTTTTGTCCTCACTAGATGAATAACAATTGCTAAACTGTGCACTAGTTGACAACTGTATGCTACTGGTAATACTAGTGACATGGTAAAATTCTACTTGGTGTATATCTAGCACTTCATTGGCAGTACTAGTAGTGCACAATGGTACAAAAAAACAATTACTAACGAGTAAGATGTTTTGCTAAATTGTCTTCAGAGTGAGGACAAGCTTAACTGGCATTAAGATGGATATCAAGGATATTGAATAAATGCTCAAATGGCTCTCTCCATTGCAGGCCGGGCAATTACGCCTTTAAATTAAATTTCCGATTTTAATCAGTTTTCACGGTTTTGCCTTTAGGGGGAAAAAACCATCACAATGACCATATTGAAGTTTTTCCCCTTCTGGCATTTACTGTATTTCTACTGCTTATTTTTTTTCTCCACATCTAATGAAATAAGTTTAGCTTACAACAGTTAAAAGATCTGGATGGCGATCAACCAAGTTAATAAGTTCGTAGTCCGAGTGTTCCACACTGCCATCTAAATTGTGCCTTTTATTAGCAAACTCACTCGATGACTAACCTCTCCCCTATAGCTAACATCTAACTCGGACTACCACAAGCAAAATATGCATCATGCACTTTTACTGCCGTTACAGTTCAATTAAAGAATTAAAAAAAAAAACAGGCCTAACTATCAGAAGATGAAATGCACTTCAAGGTTTTATTCCCCCCCTTATTAACTAAAATGGTACGTCGTCGTCCTCTGTGGATTAATTGTGCTGTGATGAAAAGAATGGACATTTCATTTTGGCTAAACATTTTTTTTGTGCCGTCTTGGGATGAGAAACTCGACATTGGTATTGATGGGTGTATTTTCTACAAAGGAGTATTATGTCTGCTCAAGTCAATATGAGAATAAATGTATGTTTTTATCGAGAAAGGCTACATGATGAGAATGTAACTTTTTCAAGCAAAAATCTTTTAGCTATTTGTATAAACATTGCTCCTTGAAGTTTTTCACTGAATAACAGAGCTTCCCAATGCCCCCCTTACCCCCCCAATAACAAAACAAAATAAAAATCGAATTAGTATATGCAGGGTAAATGCATTAGACTTTATTCTCATAAAATTATGCCCTTTTTCTTTGTAGAATTAATTTTTGGTTCAAATTTTAATTTGACTTAGTTTTTTCCCCTCCCCAGTTTGGCCGTAGTACTTTTTTCTTCTCCTCAACGCTGATGAAGTAATGATTCACATCGGTACGACACATTTTATTTCTTAAGTTTTGGTTGGGTATAAAAGGTATTTATACAATTATTTTCCTCAAATAAAAAGTCAACTATGCATTGGTGTACTCATCAGACCATTCAGAATGAAAGCGCCTCAACGACAATATTTACACAGGATCGACTCTTTTGTTTCCCCTTAAGTGTTACATGCTTATTTTGACTTTTCTAATATGCAAATGTATATTTGTTTGTGATTACTAATGTAAAATATTTTTTAATAGAAAAAAAGCTTGTTCTTTTTTAAATTGCTTTAATTTGTATTGTTTGTAACTCTGTGTGATTTATGGGTTCCGCAGCCACACATTTGTAGATAAAGTGAAAATATAGCAGCCTCAATTAAATGACAGTTAATAAATATCAATAAGGTATTTTTTTGTTTCCTGAGACCTTTGTCACAATATTTGTACTTTTAAAGGAGACATGGCGTGGTGGTTATCGTCCTATGCAAGTGTGGAAAGCATTTACTCTATAACTTTGATATCCAGCTAAGGTCTACTAGTCTGCTTTTGTCCTCACTAGTAAGAAACGTGTAGATGTCAACTCGTGCATATAATGTACTTGTGCTACTAGTGTGCCAAAGTCATACAGTAGTGCAAACATTTTTAGTACTTAGACAGTCGTTCTATAAGTGTGCTGAATTGTCTTCCAGTAGTGAGATAAATACATGGACCATTAAAATGGATATCAAAGATACGGAAGAAAAAAAAATACTGTAACGGCTTTTCATAATGCAACAGCCATCACATGAAGGAACGAAACAAAACAATACTGTACTCTATTAGCGCCACCATTTGCAAATGAGTACTATACTAAAGTGTTACGAATGTACATGCCAAAGATATTTTTTTCAAAATTAGTCGTATTACTTGAATAACTGATGTATGTATGGACTGAAAACTCTGTGCATGGAAGAGAGAAATAACAGGGTTTCGTTACATTTTGGAGATGTATCGGTGGGATATTACTGAAGACTTCAGTTGTCTTTCAACATGCTTTGTTTCGCTATTGCTGATTGTATTACCCATTAAATGAATTAACAGTACTCTATCGGTGTTCTGTTGAAATTATGTAGACACTAGAGAATATAAGTTTTTGGTACCTGGTTTTAAGTTTGTATGGAAGCGTACTACTGCTAATGTGGAGTAAACATTCTTGACTGGCAAATACACATTTGCGAATACGTTTAAGCTTATTTGTAAATACGTTACAACTTATTTACAAGTACGTTTGAACGTACGAGAAAATCGTACGTTCAAACGTATTTGTAGGCTAAATGCTAAAAACAGCATTTTCTCCCATAACGCCATGGGATATTTACTTGAAAATGAGCAACAACAACAAAAAAGCTATTTTTTAGCATTTGGCCTACATTATACTAATACGTAAAAAAAATAAGTGAGCAAGGTTTATGAAAATTTGTTGTGATTTTTTTATGTTTGGAGTACATGATTTGCTTTCATCATTGTTTGAACGTATTTGCAAGTACTTTTAAACGTACTTGCAAATAGGTTCGAACATTCTTGTAAATACTTTTAAACGTATTAGTCAGTCAAAAATGCTTACTCCACATTGGCAGTTCCATGCTTCCATAAAGTTTGACCTGGTAGTGTAAACCTCTATATCATATTACACTTTAAACCGTGGCTCTCAGACATCTATAAAAACATCTTTAAAGACATTGCAAAATGACAACCTAACGTAACAATAATAAAGCCACATTTTCAAACAGTTCTTAACATTTATTCGTAATCAAAAATAGCAACAATTTTAAGCAAACATTTTTCTTAAAAGACACTGAATTACTCCATTTCTTGAACTCTATCCTTAAAGCGGTCTATTTCTTTCTAAAAGAAGTTCCAAGCAACTGCACTTGGACAAACTACATGCTGGGAACACAAGGACACAAAAGACTGAGAAAAATTTGGTGGTTTTGTCAGACTGATGATTCAATTATTGGACCGGAATTAGTAATGATACATTTAAACAATGAAGTGATCAAGTGGACATATGTAAGTAGAACTGCAGGGTTAGAATTGCATTGCATTCATTGCATTGTGACGTGGGTTCGCTAAATGTTGGTCGATTGATTGCACACAACTTAATTACAAGTTGATAAATTGGCCACAGATGTGAATCTACTTTAAATGATTCACATGACCAAAGTCAAATGCGTTTTGAATGTCTGTTGTCTTTATCCACCATTGTGCTCCCTGGCACATTTAGTTCTGTAATCAGTTTGAGAAACCACACCCGCCAAACCTGTTTGCGAATAAACGCAGCATGCGTCATCAGAACCACGGCTCCCAGCCTGCCCACACTCTCCCAAGCACGTTTGAGTCGGTGGCTTGATCGAGCAAACATTCCACCTGCTTCTCCACGGTCAGACCCGCCGACGGTTCCCTGGCGCGGACGTTGTGCTCCGGCGTCCCCAGGGCGACCGACTGCATCCCCTGGAAGCCTGTAAGGCCCTCGAAGCCCAGCTTGAGCTCCTCACTGTGAACAAGGAAACGTCTGATCACATATCGGAGGGACACTACTGGAAAAGACAAGGGCTGCAATTGAAGCGTATGAACAGATTGAACTTTTGAGTAATTTGAAATTTAAGGGGGATGGGGACAGAGCCCTGTTGTGAACAGTAGTAATTGACGCCTCCTCCAAAAATGGTTTGATTAAAAAAAATACAACAAACTACAGTATGATTCCAACACATGCATTTTAAACTCATCGTATAACATTAACCTGAAGTATAAATGGTTTGTAGATTAATTCATTTGGAACAATTTACAGGAAGTGAATTTTTTTTACATACATGCACGTGCCGCAAAGATTCACCATCATTTCTGCTAGCTGAAAGATCTGTCAGTTGTGTATCACTTCAACAATACTTCATTGACACCAATTATAGTGGCATCTTAAACATCGGAAGCTTACAACTTGATTTATCCTAAAGCTAATCAATTTTCCCCATTGAAATGAATGGAAATGCCATTAATCTGTTCGAGCTTGTCTAATACGGGGATCATACCTGGTTATAGTGGCAGGATTTGCGCCCTCCAGTTTTTGTCTCGCAAAATTCACCTTCTGCAAAGGATACCAGTTGATTTTTTGGGTATCCACACTTTCCGCCCACGTACCTCCCTTCTTCAGTTGCTTAATTTCAAAGTTCTGTATAAGGGCAAAATTTGTGAATTGTAATGATTAAAAAACAAAAACAGTATAGGACAAACCAGACTTTTAAGAACGGGTGCATACCTTCCAGTCCAGCGATGGTTCCTTGACAAACACATCCATGGTGTTGAGAAGCAGGTCCGGCTCGTTCCTGTATGCTCGGAGGGAGTGCGCCATGACACTCTGGATCAAACCGGACTCCTTCAAGGGTTGCATCAGATTCACAAACTGCCTGGTCAGCCGGAAAGGCATGAGCTCGGGGACGGGAAGGAACTGGGAGGAAGAACCACCAGTTAGCAAACAAATCAAAGATGCATCCATTTGACTTGATGTCATTAAATACAACACAATTTGCGGATTCAAGACTTTGCAGAATCCTTCATTTTGTCATTCTACCTGTGTGGCTGAGCCAAATGCATGACCAAAGTCGATGCCAATCATGCCTCCTGTTTCCGTGTTGATCATGAAGTTGCAGAGATGACGGTCGCCGATGCCCAGCACCCAATGGCTGACGCACAGTAGAGCATGTGAGCTGATGAAGTGGGAGCGCAGGGAAAGAAAGGCCTCAGGACTGTTGCACATCTTTAGGAAAGCCCTCCTAGAAATGACAAAAATGACAACACATATTTGACTATCTGATTTGTTTTCTTCAACAAATGAAACTGAAACTTACTTGAGGAGATCAGCAGGCACTAGTTGCAACACTTTGGAAAAGTTATTGATGACATCAGTGCGTTTTGCTTTCCTGCGAAAAAATAACGGTGAGGGACAATGCCTTGAAAAATGATACAAATGATAAACGGCATTGCAGTGCTTTATAAACAAGCAGCATGGGGTCACCTACATGTAAGCTTGAGCATAGTTTTTTATGGGAGGTGTCTCTGCTTTCGTAGAAAAGTTGGACAGCCACTTATTGTAGATGTCAAGACACCTGAAAAACAAGAAAAAAGTTCCTTAGAAAGATGTGTTACACAAAATCTAGCAACCACAAACAAAACAAACCTGGTGACAGGTGGCATAAAATCAAGTTGAAATGGTTAAATGGCATACTGCAAAAAATTAATAATATACAACAAAGCTACTATTAACAGTAAAAAAATTTAAAAAAATGGAGAAATGGACATTTCCATTCAAAGACATTAGGTTACGTACAGCACAATTTTTACTTTGACTTGTATTTATTTATTCATTTATTTTAATTGTTATTATATTACAGTATTCATTATTATTTCTGTTTACTGATTGGTTTTCAATTAATCACATAGTAAGGAATTTGGGGTCCAAATAGGATTTCTTGTTTGATAATGGACTACTGATGCTGATGACAATTATGTAAGGTTGATTATAGGTTATTATAGACACAATAGAATCCTCTTATTTGCTAATTTGCTACAACAATACTATTGTCTAGGATTTTGTAGAAATAATTATTCAGATTGTCAGACTTACATAAATGCTTATATTTAAAATCCTATCTTACAGATTCGTATGTATACTTAATGGGTAATGTAACCGGAACACACGATATAGACACTACAGCCCAGGGGGAAAATATAGAATAGCATCTATAGACAATAGAAATAGAAATGTACCTGGCTGCCCTGAGGGTCTCCTCCTCCGTCATAGTGGCCGACAGAAACTCCTTCAAAGTACATGTGTTCTCCATCCATTCAATTAGACCTATTCTGTAAAGGTAAGAGACAATGTCATTCGCAATAAATGAATGAAAAACCTTTATTTAACAGCCTGGTTTTGACTGGTAAAGGCGCTGAAACAAAAACAAGGAATGCATGACCATATGCAATCACTCTATCCAATCAGTCATCTTTCAGAAATGGGCTTCAAATATTTAGTACTGTATTGTTACAACCGCACACTTGTTAATATAATCCATATGAAAAACTGAAACGTGAGATATAACAATACCTGGAGTTAATGGGGATGACTTGATATGTGCGGAGCTGCAGGCCTCTGCGAGCGCACGCGGCGTCGTGACTCAACAAAATATTCATGACGGCAAAAAGTTGCTCGATGCGCTGGTCCTGTCGGAGGTCTTCTCCACTCTTAACCAGGAAAGGGTGGTCGCGTTCGTCGTCGCCACGGATGATCAGACGTTTGGGACGGCGAATGGAGGACATTAACTTGACCTGCAGCACACAAAAGTCAAGCCAAAAACGTTCTTGGCAATATGTTCTATGCATCCCCACTAGTCTAAACATGTTATTCTGATTAACACCGTGTTTGTGGATTATGAGTTAAGTAGCAAAATCCAGCTGTTATTATCCAGCTCAGGGTTCGGCCATTTTGCCACTTACACACAATTACCCTTCACCTGTTTGCTTAGTTAGTTAGGCCATGTGATGTTTGCAAGCAGAGCCGTGATTGGTTGTTACCTTTTAGTTGTACACTTCAGAATGTAAAAATACTCCCTGTAAAGGTTTTAGAGTAGAGGTGTCAGGCGATTACAATTCTTAATGGTAATTAATTGCATGACTTCAATAGTTAACTCACGATTAATCTCAAATTTTCCATCTGTTCTAAATGTACAATAAAATGTACAATAATTCCCCCCCTAAGTTTTCATACTTGTTAACATAAAAGTGGATTTTTTTTAAACTAATAGAAATAGGGCTGCATCTTTTAGTTATTGATATAGTAATTTCGTAATAATTCATCAAATTGAGTTAAAATTAAAAAGATATACTGTAAAAAAAAAAAAATTGTGATATTGACTTGTGTTGAGGTCATTTTTCAGCCACTAGATGGCATAATTGCATCTGTACGCCGGAGACAGCTCAGTGCATTTTTATTTTCCTATTAACAGCTATCTAATCTTTAACATGAAGTAACCTGTGAAATTCTGCACATTTAGATTTGTAAAATACACCTTGACCCCAGTCTCCACAAATATATGCATTATTATTACATTTATTACTGCTAAATTTTGATGTGGACGTGACTGCTGCGTTGTGACTGGAATTCCCCCAGTACAGGTTTTCCAAGTAAGGGGTGGCCATTAATTGCACATTTAAAAAATTTGTGGTGTTAATGGAACTTTAAATTAACTCAAAATTAACGCACTAATTTTGACACCCCTTATTTTTTAGATTTATTTAGTCTCCAATATTCTCCTTTAGGGTTGTAATACTTACCCTCTCATCAAATCCAGTTATTTTAGCATGATACTCTGGCAATGGTTTGGATCTGCCATCATATTGACCTAGAAGAAGAATATTCAGGACCAAAAGAATTAATGACCAATGGATAACCTGACCAAAGAAAAAATAAATAAATCTTAAAAAGAACTTGTTTATTTTGTTGGATGAAATCTACTGACCAGGGATCTCCAGCTGGTTTCTGAACGGGTCTGCCTTAAAAGCACTCAGCCAGGGCGAGTACTCCTTCAGGTTCCCAGGTTCCTTCTGAAAGCCCCGCATGGAAGATGCGAAGTCGTCCACGCGACGCAAAAATGTTGTTGTTTTCCTCTGCTCAAATAACTTGCTGCCTTTACTTCCCAGCAAGTGCTCCACATCTTTAGCAAATTTCTGTGGATGAAAAACCATAATTTTTGGCACATTTCTTAAAGGGGTTAAACATTTTCTATAATTTACATTTCTGCTCTTTGCAAGCCCCACATTTATAAATTACCTATTAGTGTTGTAATGATTATAAAATAACACATTTACCCACGTACACAATTAGAATTACAAACAATGTTCTTAAAATGCATTACAAGATTAGAAAGTAAGTACTGTACAATACAGACAAAAAAAATATGAACAAACTTGGATAAATTTCTTGCGAAACATCCCATGACCCTCTTTTTTGCTATCCCCGAGTGAAGAGTGCATCTCATTGTACATGATCTCCATTTTCTTCTTGTCGAAGTCCGTTTTTACCAGTTCGTTTTTTACATTTTCCCACCAATCCTGCAGAGACCAAAAACAACAACAATAAGTCCAAAGCGGGCAGCACAACGTTAATCATGGCTAAAATGGCACTTGTTACCCTAAAAATCATTTCAGGATTTGTGAGCTGTTGCAGTGCATCCACAAATTTCTTCACAGCTTCTCCCTTATCCAGTATGCTTTTCATCCTGTTGATGCAAATGAGGGTGAATAGTTGTTAGTGTTTAAGTACCCACAGTCAGCTGGGATCAGTTCCAGCTCACCTGTGCCCATAATGACGGAGTGCTCTATAGGATATAGATGGATATTTATATTACCTGTTGACAAATTCCTGCTGGCGGTAACCAGTAGCAGAGTCCTCAAAGTGATAATTTTCACTACTGATCATTAAAGCGTAAACCAGAGCCTGGGGGTAACATTCTGCTATCTGCTCGATGGAGTACTGCACGGCCACAGCTTGAGGCTTGTCCAAAAGGGCCACCATCTGACTGATCCAACCAATCAGCATCCAGCAGGGGACCGATGCCATCTGCATACAAACAAATCATGCTGTTTAGAAGTCAATATGTGGATTGTCGTTTACAAGGAAGAGCTAAAGGTACAGTAAGCTTATCCACTACTGGTTGTAGCCTCAACCAGACTCAGTGTACAATTTGTTATATGCATCTGAGACTTTCTGAGGTTTAATAGGTAGCTTAAAACATATTTTAGTGGGCAAGCATTCATGGTTTAAATTACGGTTACTGACGTATAAACATTTTTTCAGCTTTGTTTTTACAAAATAACAATCAGATATTATATTATATTATAAGTATTTTGTCCTTTTGAATGTTAAATTTCAATATAGAGAAAAACTAACAAGATATTTGGATTCTACATCTGAAACGCTCCTAGGGAATGTTGTTGGCTACTTTTTTAATGCTTTTTTTTTTTTTTATGTAGATCAGTGTTGTATACTGTATCCTGATATAATGTTCTGGATTTGTATTCATCAAGGAATTGTTTTTATTATTTTTTAACTCTCTAAAAATCCTCTTTAAAGTAAAATGCAAAAGTTTGTAAAAATAAATAAGTAAATAAATACACAAAATGTTATAATACTACAAAAAAAAAAAAAATCAAAAAAATATTTTAGCCCATAAAATACAATTTCCAGTGAAACTACCAAAAGAAACACTGAAATGACTGCAAATCCGAACCTTGACCAATGACACAAACCTCATTTGTCATGAGGTCCAACGTCTCTGAAGGATACAACTCAATGAGCTGTAGCAGTCGAGGGAACTTGAGACGAGCCTCCTCAGAGTTCATTTTTAGGGCTTTCAACATGCTTTTCACGACATAGACTGGCAAAGTCAAAAGGTCCGGGAATTGATTGCCTTCAATAAATAAATACATGATCAAAATGTTGATTTCGGAACATTATTAAAAACATTGATTGCCTAAATTCACAAACTCACTTGTGTCACCCTGATCCTCCTGACGCAACAGTTTGTCACAGAAATCCGCTAAACACATGTATGTTTCTACAATGCTGCTGGTTTCCACGCATTCATATTTATAAGTTTGCAGCTCTTCATCAGCCTTTTTGGTGGCATCACACATCAACATCAACGCTCGCAATTGTAGTCCCACTTCCACTTCCTGCAGGGAAAACATCATTAAATAACACAAATCAAAGTACTGAGAAAATGTCATTTTCATCTCTACCTTCAGATCTTTAATAGGCCAAGCACTATCTGAAAATTTGACAACTCTTTCAGCTTTGTCAGCTTCAATAGTTTCCAGAACTGAGGGACTTTTGCGTACAGCCATGGCCATGATATGGAAAGATGTTCCTTGAAGGATCTTTTGGTCTCTGTACACTTCAGATGGGGCATTCTGGCAGTCAACCTGAATATCATCTGCAGGAAAATATGTTGGGGGGTTTTCAATCTGGACCACATCAATTGTAAATGTGGTTTGACTTTAGAATGGTGTTTCGTTTTATATTTGTGTGTTTGACTTAATGGCCCTCACTCACCCAAAAGTGGGACAGCCTTGAGCATCATATTGAGTTGCTCCAAAGGTCCCTGAGCTTGGCTGCGTTTATGGCTGTAACGGCTAAAACTGTGGACCCAGCGCAGCAACCATTTTCTGTTTGTTTTGGCATCTCTGTGAAGTTCCTTCATCAGCTTGGTGGCGACAGAAAAGTTATTCTGAAAGCAACAAAAAAAAAAAATGTAGTTACAATGAAGGCCACAATGTTACATCATCAAACATCAGCTTTGGTTTGGTCACCTGCTTCCTTGCGCTATCAGCCATGTGCAACTTCATGTTGAACTTGCAGTTGTTCACTAAAGTGTTAAGGTCCTCTGCCGTGTCATCAGTGCCATCCACTTCCATGCTATCAGTGTCAGCATGGCTTTGAAGGTTTTCCCTGATTTTGTCCAGGAAGAAACATCTGTGAAGAAGATATAAAAATGGAAGGTTTCTGAACTGATTTTTTGAAATAATGACTCTTTTTTTTCTTTTCTTCTCACCGGGATGTAATTATATCGTCCCAGATGTTCACTGGATCCATTTTAGCATCAGGATATCGTTCAGTCCATGAATTGATGAGCCGCTTGAGGGACGTCAGAGACACTAATGCATGAATCACAGTAAGTTAACAGGCTTGAAAAATCAGGTCTTTACTGTAAGAAGAATTGTCTAGAGGCAATGACAGCGTTTTATAAACTGGCTGTAAGTTTAAAAGGGTCTATCTTAAATACTATTTATTAACACCACAATAAATCTAATTTATTGGATTAATTTTACAAGGAAAGATCATAGAGGTGAAAATAGTTGCGCCTATTTGCAAATGACATAATATATTGTGGATTACGTTGAAAAATTCCAGTCTCATCAATTGCAAATTATTCCTGTGAAGGCTTATCTTTAACTCATTTACTCCCAGCCATTTTCACAGAAGCAATCCCCTTCGCTCCCGGCTGTTTTACTGGATTTTGACTGATTTTGCAAGGCCCACAGAATATTGTTTTATTGCTATAAAAACATGGAACCTACCAAAAGAAACATTAAAGTCTCTTCTTTCATCAGTAAAAAAAAGATTTGTATCTGTTTCCGTTTTGCACCAATTACCATTAGAAAATAGCTAAGTTTCATCATTATTCACAAATTTATTTAGAAATGTAAGTATTGAGCTTTTTTTCAACATGGCCCTGGTTGATCTCTTTTGATCTGCTGCAACCTGCTGGCCGTTTGTGTAATAACTACAATTTCTTCAACCGCTCTTTGCAGTTGAGAGGCTGCATCAAAGCCATCAAAGCCCTGTATGCTCTAGCATAAAAACATAAATAAAATAAAAAAGTATAAATACGTCTTTGGGACACATACATTTAAAATAGAACGTATTTATAAGTTTTTGGGAACAAATGAGTACGCCAGTAACTCCTCACCTTCTCCTTTGATAAACTGCAAGAAGTCCTGGATTTCCGTCAAGGCCTGCACTGACTGCAGTATTGTTAGACGGCTTTGCGTCAGCAGTGTATCAACACTTGAGTAACTCTAAAAAGTGCAGACATTGAGTAAAAACCCAACAAAAATGTGTCCCAATGACCTTTCATCTTCAAAGTATACCTCCATAAACATCTGCATGGCGGAGTTGGTGTAGTATTTAGCGCGGTCATAATCCTCCTGCAGGATGTAGAGCAAGCTGAGCTCTTGGCTGTAACGGCTCTCCAGCAGTTTTTTGCGCTCCTCCACCTTCATGGCTTGGTCCATGAAGCTGAGAAGACTTTGGTCTCTCTCACCCAGCTGCAGCAGCTTGAGCATGCTTCGAATCATGTGCGGTAGATACTTTTCCTAAAATAAAATAAATGATTTATACTCAGTGATTATAGAATCACATTAGACTGAGAATGGGTCAATTTAAATCCCAAATGGCAAAATGTCATTTTACTTAACCTGGTAGAGAGGTTCCAGCCACATGTTCTCAAGGTTAGCAGGGGTATTTTCATCGACGTAAAATGTGGAACAGTACTGAAGAGATTTCCAGTCGGTCAATTGGCTGTAGGCCTCCATTGCAGCTATTTCCCAAAAGTCCTTCTCAGACTCGGTGGGCTCGCCATCAATCCAGTGTTTAGTGTTAAGAGCCTGGCAGTGTTGGAAACAAACCAAAAAATCAGTTCATCTGCATTGATGTATCATTTGAACACGAGGGATCACACACCTCATTGTAGAGCTTAGCAGCTTCAGCAAAGTCAGTGCTGGCTTCGGCTTGAAGAGCAGCACAGGTGATCGGCATGGTCCCTACTTTACCGGCAAAGATGCCACGGACAACATCATAATCCTCCAAATCTCTGTAAAGCCTATGGAACAAATGAAAGAAAATTCAAGAGACATTTGGCCAAAACAAATCACAATCAATGGACGTTATTGACAATAGAAACTTTAGAAACTTCACGCGATACAGTCGTCATTGTGATATAAAGCTCAAGATAGGTAGTCAACTTTTGGTACCTTGCGAGGTGGACCCATTTTTTGGTATCCGGGGGGATTTCTTTGCGTCCACGTGACCTTTTGGTGGACGGTTCATCCTGGTCTGAAATGTGCAGCAGACATTCTTCCAAAAGCAGGACGCCCGATGGCTGCTGAAGACCTGCGAGGCTTGTGGAGCTGATCAGTGCTGGATCGATGTGCAGCAGGTCTTTATGCTGGTAGCACATGTCCTTACGGGGTAAAATGATGCGCAGAGTTATGTTTAAATTTAAAGTAAAAGTCACAAAGTACTACTAAAAAGAATACAAAACACACTGATAAGCGAGACCTCAGACTACAGTCACGATGATTCTTTGATTTAATTAAGCCATTTTAACAAAAGCAGTCAGTGTTCCCAAATTAATGACTTTGAGGAGGGGGAAATCTCAGATTTTCTTTTATGGCCATAGTGCCACTCTCTACTTGCATGTTAACTTCTCTGAAAGTAAAGGCTCAAACCTATGTATGTGTAAAAAAAGGTGAGATAGCCGGCAAGACACATACCTGCACACATGCTATAAACGGTGGGAAGCAGAGCGTACTCTTGCCCAGGAATTTGTTCATGGTGCATCGAAGGTCCTCTTTAATTTCAACTGCTTGCTGCCTGGATTTCTGGGTTTCCATTTCTTGAAGGATGCCGGTAAACAGTGAACTGAACAGTTGTTTGGCCAGAATTGGATCTCTCTAAGAGGCAGGCAAAAAAATCATTATTTATGACACTCTGGTATTTAGAAGCAACAGTCTGCTGGAAGGAAAATAACCTGTGCCACTGCTTGAAGAGGGGCAATAAGGTTACTGTATGGGATTTGGATGTCTGGAAAGTCTCCCACTCTGTAGTTGCGATACAAAGTCACATGAGCTTCCTTTCGCAGCCTTTGATCAGCTTTTTGCTCCTGCAGACGACAAAGAAGCACTGAGTAACTTTCAGTAACTGTATGTTTAAAATGTACAATTTTGTTGTGGTGAGAATGACCTAGATACGATGATATCATCACATTACTTTGCTTATTAATTGCTTGTTATTGTGTTTCTTTTGTTTCCCCATGTACGAATATAAGGATCGATGAATCATAGAAAAACTCATTCAAAGAGGTAGTGGGAGTGCATACAATTGACCAGTGGTTCCCCAACTTATTTTCAGTGACCCCTGTGAAATATTTTTCTTTAAGCTAAGTACCCCCTAACCAGTGCAAATAATTTCTGATTGGGGGAACGAAAAAAAAACAAAAAAAACAACAACTTTAAACCGAGTGCTGTGCCATCCTTGTCTGATTTATTAACTCTATTTGTATTTATGTGGTCTCTTGAACTATTTGGAAATAAAATGAAATAAATAATAATTATTATTATCATTATAAATCAAGATTTGTGAATACAAATGATCAAAGTAAAGTATTTTTAAAGTCATCTTTTGAGACCATAGTGAAGTTCCGTTCTCAAAAAGAAATAATTAACTGAATATTAAAATAAAAATTTCAAGTGCTTGACATGATTCTCGGTGCCATATGACAAGTTGGGTCGCACCATTCTGGTATGGGGGAGATGCTGGGTTTTTAGGACACTGAAAATTGAGTACCCTACTAAATAAAAAAATAATTTTATGAATTTATAGTTTTCTGAAATATTTACATGTACTTTTAAAATATATTTTAAAATCTCACGTACCCCTGGAGTGCCTTCACGTACCTCCAGGGATACACATACCCCATTTAAGAACCACTGTTATAGGAGATTAGATATGATAAATTTGTACATTCCGATTGTGAGTTCATTACTACCTTCAGTCGCTTTTGTTTTTGGACCTCTTTTTGTGCAAAAACTAGATCCTCCTGGTCCTTGAGAAATCGGCGTCTCAGTTGAAGGATTTTTTGACGTTTTTCATTTTCTGCTGTTGACAAGACACGCAATAGATAACTTCTTCCTATGCCATCCTGAGTCATACAAAGTTACCGTTTGAACAAAAGAGTTTTGAAAACATTGATCCTTCAGACCTAATGATAAAGCTGACTGACCTTTTGCATGACTGTCCACCTCATCTGTCGAAGCAGAGAGGCGCACTAGTCCAAAGCTTTCTCCCACTGGTCGCCTTGCCGTACCCTGCCTCGCTGCCTTCTTTTCAAACACCATCAAGGAGGACACAGATTCAGACACTGAATACTCTGCAAATGTGTCCACACTGCTGCCAGTAAGCCAGTTGTATGCTGTGTGTCGACCTGTCCGAGTAATCAACAAAGGAACATTTATCCCCAAACTAATCCGGCTAGTCTGAGGATATTTACATAGTAATTAAAATATTGAGAATCTGCGATTAATTAGGCATACCGGGTATTTGTGTTTGGGTAAACTGAAGTGAGGTCTGAGTGGCTCGAAGCTTCCCCTTCATGGCTCCTGATTGGGTAAGTGCCACACTCTCAGGGCCTTGAGAGCTTTGTGTTTCAACAAACATTGGAGTCATCACCGTATTCCTAAAGCGCCAGTTGGAATCAATCAAATAATCCTATTGGGTGGAAGAAAAAAAGTTTCAGGATCAGTCCAAAACAGTCAAATGTCTTCACTTGAAATCAGGAAAACAAACAAACCTGGAAAGTGCATTCTGACAGAGGATACTCAAATATGTTTCGTTTGAAGTCAGGACTCTGACTAGTCATTTCCAACAAGAGATTGGTTGCCAGGCTTAAGAAACATCTCTCTATCTGACAGGTGTACAATGAATGAAGAACTGTCAACATTCGCTCCAGAGTTGCGGTTGGAAGGCGCTTCTCCTGACTCCAGAAATTACGAACATACAGCCTGAAAGAAAGAATAGTAGACGGGGAAGATTATGTCAGAACAAAAACAGATTGCATTTGCGTTAGTTAATACTTACTGAAGGCCTTGGTTCTCTTCAGACAATCCTTGAAGTAGTGTCTCTTTAGCTGTATTCAAAACTTCCAGTGACGTGCTGTCTGTCATGCTCTCTTCATCACTAGAGACAACAGTGTAGCAGCCAAGTGGTCAAAACAACCCAAAACTAAGTCAATCCATTTTTTGGGTCAAATATACATTCAAATCAACTTTACGTCAGGGGAAAATATGGAGAGAAAAAAGAACAACTTTATTGGCGGTAGATGCTGTATTGCATACCTATAGTTGTCCTGGATCCACATGAGAATGTCATACATTCTCTCTCGGCACACTGGTGAAGGGTGGGAGACAAATGATGTCACAGCCCCGAGGAACTCCTGAAGCTGAGGTGGAGTCAGGCGAGGAAGAATTTTGTGGATGATTTCAAGACACACTCTCTGCATTGCTTCGTCCCTTAATGCATGTACAGTAGAGGGGGAGGGAAATATTGTATGTCAGAACCTGAATCCTCCCAGTACACTACTATACTTACAAAAAGTTAAGGATATTACGAGTTTGGTGAGATTGCACTACAACTTTTACAGGTGAACCTTCTCTAAACATTTAAATGGACATGTCCAAATGTTCAATATTTCAGTACTTTTTGCACAATTTGCTGTTCCATAAAAAATACCTGAATGGCTAACTTTACACCAGATGTTTGATATTTATCTGGCAAAACTCAAGCTTTGGTGGCTGAGGGTTAACGAAGAAACTATTTGAATGTCTGTAACGGGGTACCGCAAGGGTCTGTTTTAGGACCACTGCAAGTTTACCTGTAAATGTAATAGTGCATTTTATACTGAAATGTCATCCAGCTGTGGAGGACCAAAACTGCAAAAATTCTAAATAAATAAATGACTAAAAGTGAAAATAAAACCGGATATAAAAAAAATACAATTTGAAAATGAAATCCCCAAAAATATAAATGGAATTTATATATATATATATATATATATATATATATATATATACACATACATACAGACACACATTTGTATTTAATTTTTGAATTATAGTTTTTATATTCATTTTTATTTTCACTTTTAGTCATTTATTTATTCAGTCATTTGAAAATAAAAAAATATAAATACAAAATTAAATACAAATGTATTATATATATATATAGTTGTTTTTATTTCCATTTATATATATATATATATATTTTTTTTCTTTTTTCAAATTATATTTTTTTATGTCAGTTTTTATTTTCACTTTTAGTAATTTATTTATTTATTTTCTCATTTATTTATTTGGAATTTTGGCAGTTTTGGTCCTCCATACCAGCAGGTGCTTATTCATATGAGTAATGTAATGAATATTACACCCTCAATAAATTTGTTGCCAGTAGTTGCTCTCTCTCTGGTACTATAACAGAATACACAAAATATATAAGCGAGGAGACAAGTAGCAAAAAAATGTACCGTACTATATATCCTTAAGATATTTACACATCCTCAAATACATACAATATTCAATATCAGGAGATTCTCAGTAAGTAAAAAAGCTGGTTGACACTTACCTATGACCCATCATCTGAATGAATCCTGTGGTTTTAAGCTGCAAAAAAATGTCTGGGATGACATCAGCTCGACTCAACACACACTCCAAACAGTTCATTTTTAATATGCCGTGCAACTTTGGCAGCTGGTAGAACACAGGATTGACAAACCTGCAACAGCCAAAGAGGAAACCATAAAACCATAGTACTGTACATATTTTTGCCAATGTGTACACAAGCAAAACTCACCTATCCATAAAAGGAGGAAAGTGCTTTGACACTTTGTTCACACAAATAATGAATTTGTCATTCATTTCTTTTTTCTTCAGATTTGTTATCTGACTTGCAGCAAGATTGAGAAGTTCTTGGTGATGCTAGGGGAATAAATTAGAAGAGTTACATCTCAATCTATTTACAGTATGATATATAAATTAAGAGCGTCAATTCAAATATAACTCTAATAACCAAAGCGGGGGAAATATCATACATTTTCCATGTCAGTCATGTTCTTCAAGATCAGTCCAATAATCTCAGCAGCAGCTGAGTAGACATCTTTATACCTTACAAAGGTAAGGTTGTTGGTGAGGGACTTGATGTACCTGCAATGACGTGCAGTATGATTAAAGATCATCAATGCAAGTGGTCCTTGCCCTATAGCCTAAGCAGAGTGGAACAATGTGTGCAGACTAAGGAAATGAAATTGTATGGTAATATGACCAACATCTTATAACTAATGCCAAAGGTTACACAAGGATGCCCTTGCCATTTTTATTCCAAACAGGTTTACCTGTCATACTGAATTCCACAGGAGGCATCGTAAGCAGGGAGGTTGTTGGCCAAGATGATTCCGAGCAACTGAAGCCCGACAGAGTTGTCTTTACTTTCTGGGTTCGTGCCACAGAAGCGCTCATATATCAGACTAAAAACACACATTAAGTGAAAATACCAGTTACTTTTTTAAATACAAAAAGTTTGTAACTGATGTCAAAGCTCACATTTGCATTTTCTTGTCACCTCTGACAATTTACTGAATTTGCTTAAAACCTTCAAACAAATCAAGAACAATTCAATTGGAGCTTGCAGTCACTTTACAGTAGCTAAACAAATACTGAAGCTCAAAGTTCTGGAACAAGAATAATAATAAATTTTTAAATGGTTTACCTACCTGTGAGGCACATACAGACATTCTTTCCAGCACTCCACCAGAGTCCGAATGATCTCCAGGTTATGGCGAAACACAGACCTCTTTGGATGAAAGCTGTGCTTCATTAGAAACTCGAGCAGGCGATTGGCGAGCACTTCATCTCTCACGTTACCCTGAGATGAGAAAATATTGTTACGCATGTCAAAACTTTCACCAGCCATCATGAAAGTAGTTGATGACAATAACTATGTGTAACAATTTTTGTTTTGTTTTGACAATACATAGTAGTAGCAGCGCAAATATGAGAATATACAACCTTGGGTCTTGCTAAGCTGGTCCAAGACAACACTGTGACCACAATATCCACAACCATAAAATGGATACCCTCTCCTCCATTGCTTCCAGATACAACTAGCTGTAGGAGTGGCCCAAGCCAGTGCTTGGCATACGGTCGAAAGACCTACAAATAATAAAAAAAATGTAAAAATCAACAAAGATTCTTAACATTTTAATTCACATCAGAATCATCAACATACAAGGAATTTGTGGCTGGCAGTTGACGTCACTCTAGTACTACAGTAAAACAACAACAAAAACATAAATTGACACATAAATTGATATTCACCTCCTCTGTGTTGATGATTAGCTTTGAAATGAAGAGTCTGATATTGAGTGGTGTGGCTGGATTCATTAGTTTTCCATGTAGAAATTTCATCCATGGAGGAAGGTCACTGGGGACATTTCCCTATTTCACAAACAAAAGGAAATCTTTTACCAATGACCGTGACAGTGCCTCCTTTTTCCCCCCTTTTTTTTTTTTTACAATAAAATAAATACACGTGGCTTATTGACCTGTTCAATTTTGGGAGTTATGTTGTTCCTTTGCATGTGACAAATGAGAGCTGTCATGGTCGCCATACATTCATGCTGATTGAGCTCATCCATTTCCAGGTCCACTGTTGCATCTGGGGAATAAGGTGTCTCCTCTGTCTGTTAAATGTATAATTTCCAGACACACAAATAAGATCACGTAAAGAATATGGGGCAAAAAACATGGTAAGCTTTAGTTCAGTGAATACAACTTACGGCCTTTGTTATAGTGCGTCTCTCCCCTTCAGGCTTATGGGAGCTGTAGGAAAAACTTTGTACGCCGGTGGAGAAATCAAACTGACTCATCTCCTCGCTCAGACTGCTATCAGCCATGTACGACTGTGAGGATAAATATACTGGTGCCTCTTTAGACACCAAACAAAAAGACGATGCTCAACTAATATCGTATTGTTATAACATCAGAAAGTTAACACTCAATAATAAATACCTCCATTCTCCTCGCTCACTTCCTTTCGAATCATAGTATATTTCTTCTTTCTCTCAAGAGGGACCTGCATTGATAAGTACATAAAGGATGCAATGTTGCCTGACATTTTTTTTCCCAAACTAAAAAAAAAACAACCTAACATACCTCGATAACAACTGGGAAACTGTAGGTTCTTTCAACGTCAATGATATTTTCCAAAATGAACTGGTTCTGGGTAAGTTCAAATGAAAAAAAATTATAAAATAAAAATAAAGGACATCTTAACTTATTTGTGACACATGAATTACAATGACAGTTTGAGTGGATTTTACAGTTTGGCCGCACCTTTTCTGGTTTGTCACTGAAGAGGAAGCCATAATAGAATTTGGGCTCATTGAAGCTGCAGCTGATGGCAGCGATGGCGCAGTTGTACGCAGCACAGTGGTACTGCCTCCTAAGCTCGAGGAGCTGAGTCTCCCCAGCCATATTCTCGGTGAACGTTTCAAAACATGACCTGATAAAACGTATTGAAAAGATTCCTCATCATCATTTAGTCATAGGGAAACCCGTACATAAACACACGGCATCTGTAGAAGTCAAGGCGGCGTCCTACTTAAGCAATTTCTTTGATAGCTCGTTCCCTTCAGTTTTGTCTGTGCCACAGTAAGCCGAATTGATGCGAGATTCCTTCGAATAAACTTCCTCTTTGGGAAGCCGAGAATAGAGAAGGTCCATCAGTTTGAAACAGCCATTCTTCTTCACCAGCTGCATTTCAAACCCTGATTCACTTGCCTAAAAAAAATAGACACTCATGAGTGTGTTCCTCAGATCGCACAAAAACTAGACTTAACCTGTCAACGGAATAATTTGAATGATGAACTGTTATAACAAAAGATGCCATAAAAATAGGAATGGGTGAAAAGGTAAGGCAGTAGACACGTTCTCATTAAGAGCAAAAAAAGCCTAAATCAAACCTTAGTGAAGCGACTGAGAATCAAATCCATTATGTCCGTAACGTTTGCCACAAAGAAGTCAATGAGTGTCTTGGTGCTACAGTGAGAGGCGAGAGGCAACAGAACTCTTTCCATCATGGCCTGAAGCACACTGCTCCTTGGCACATCACCTTGCTGGAACACTCCATATATTGTACACAGCAGCTGTAACTGCCGTTCACTGCTTGATCTGATCACACATAGAAGGAAAAAAAAAAAGTTTAAAAACACAAATCTATACCCTAAATGTGGATAGTAAATAATATATACGAAACTGACATTATAATTAAAACCATTTAATGTGTACTACATATATTTGTGCCATCTTTCATTCATTGTTATATTCAAATGTATTTCTTAGGAATGGCTAAAGAAACACTGCATTAATAATACAATCAAAACCAATAGATTACAAACATACACACACACACACGCACGCACAGAACAAGGTAATGAAATCTTTCATAGATCTCAAAAAGTGCACAACCCCAGAGAAATTAGAACATCTGGTCACTCTTATCTAACACTTTATACCTACCATGTAAATGTAACTTAATAGTTAATAATTAGTTTAAAATTTACATAAATGCAATTCATCTTTATAAATTAATTTACTGACCGTTTACTAATTCTTTGGAAGCATGTTTGAAATTGCTCCTCCATGATGTGTTTTCTGTCTCGACACAGAATCCCAGCCAGCAGTTTGAGCAGAAGTGGGCTCTGACAAAGCTCAAGTGCATCCAGCAACTATAACAGAAATAATCGTTCATCACACACACACACAAAAAAAAAAACTATTCCAGTCAAACCTTACTTGACAGACAGTATATTGAACTGAACTTCTTTGTTGCAATATCCCTGAAGGAAAACACATTACACAATGCACATTCTGTACATAAAAAAAAGAAAGAAAAAAAATGACATCATCGTTTTTGTTTTTTCCAGATACATAAAATTCGGGGATTAGGGTGCAGAGCCACCTAACTTTAATATATGGAATTTACTATACATGTAGTAGAGTATACTTTTGTACGACATTCTTCATTGTGCTGCGATCTGGGCATCTGTGACAATTGACAAAACACCACTGACCTTTCTAATACAATCCATATAGTTGTTGCGGTGAAGGGACCCCTTTGCAAATTCATCAGACTGCATGGGAAAGTGGGAGGCAACCAGGCATTCAAGTGCTTTCTGCAGCTCAGCCAGTGGTTCCTCTGGGACAGTTGTAAAGAAGGGCAACACCAGGAGGGCTTGACTCTAAGACAGATGAGGAAAAATTATAAAAACACTGACAAACAGAAAATACTGCAATAAATTGGAATAAATTAAAAATGCAACTTAAAATCGCAAGAAAGATCAAGTTTAACCATTCCAGACCCAACGGAAATGTGCTTGAATAGCTTTAATGCTACAACAATTTTACCTTGCGATTTAGTGGTAGGTTCATGTCGACCAGGAGCATGGTAAAAGTAGAAAATACGGGCTTAAACCCTTCATGGTTGACATTGGAGCACACAGATGAGTCAATCTGATTGGAGGGAAAATATGATGAAGAACAAGCAAAATGTGATTGCATGCAAAAAAATATTTCAATAAACAACTGTTAACTGGCCTAACCACACATCTCGGATTATTATTATAACTAAATATGATTATCCCGTTTCTTTTTTCAACTAAGCGACATTAAAACGGCATCAGCCGTTTGTTTGGGACCAAAAAGAAGTTACATCAGAATACCTGTAGGAGTTTGGAGAGTAACAGAAGTGTGGCAGTTTTGCTCTCTGCATTTGAAGCATGTCCACCCCACCAGGACTGCAGGCTATTCCATCCTCGTAGCACCAACTCCGCTAGTTGTTTTCCCTGAGTTTTCCGAAAAGAGCGCTCTCGGAAACTGTGGTCCAGCATGCCATTCAGCAACACACTAACCTGAGATAAACATAAGCAGAAAGGTTCATGTTCTGATTATGAGTTCATGAACAGCCAATGATGGGCTTTGTGCAGTGACGTTAAGAATAAGAACTATTTACCATGCTGGGGTTGAGAGAGGAGGCCATCATTAGACGAGGTACTGTCGTATTCATGTTTCGAAGCAGCTCAGTGTTGATGGCCGTCGGGAAGAGGCTGTAGAAGTACTCGGCATGGGAGAAGCTCAAGAAGCTCAGGCAGTGACTTCCAGTCAGCAGTATGTCCAGTAGCTGCTCACCCTGTATGACAATGTGCAAGAGCAGAAGGGGGGCAAACAGTCATCAACTAACTGTACTTAAAGTTACTTTTGTTAGTGACTTTGTCTTAAAAAGCACGGCACTGACCATTTGAGCAAGAGAAAAGGCAAGCTGAAGCAGGCCCTCGGCGAGCTTCTTGGTGTTTATGTCCAAGGATGGAAGTGACTTCCTGTCACCAGGTGCTATGCCGTTATACACCGTCATGAGAAGTGATTTGGCAGGATCTGCATCCTTCATTACAAACGACACCACCAATAGAAGAAAAAAAAAAACATGATCAACATGTAGCAATCAAGCTGTGTATGAAAGCAAGTAAGGGCAACTACCTGGCTCTTCAGAATGGAATGGAGGAAGCCAGCTTTGTGGATCTGCTTACATGAAGACAGAACCATTTCCAACTGGCCATGGTGTCCAGAGTGGTAGAAGTCTACAGCACACAGCGCATCAACACTGAGGAGCAACAAATACAAATGAAATGGCGCCGCTGTGTTAGCCTTGAAATTGATTGGCAAAGACAAAAAACAAGAGCAAAATACCTTTTATGTGAAACTCTTTTCTTCAAGCTACCTTCCACTCCAACCCGATATGGTGAGGCCAACAGGGCTTTGAGAAGAGGAATACAGACTTCGGGTAGGTTCCTAATTATATCCACATCTGCCATGTTGAAACCCACAGAGGATGGCTCGCACACCACCATGGCAGTTAGCTCAAAAAATATTGAGCTGAAAATATCTTGTTCCAAAAGCTGTAAATGTTAAGAGAAGGTCCTTTTAGTCCACATCGACACGCAGAGATGGTGACAAAAAGGGCTTTCACGCCTAGAAATCAGTCTCACCTTACAAAAGTCCTGGCCTCCTTTGACAAGGACCATAGTAGTAAACTCCAGCAGGCGAACAATGATTGTACATTTGGTGTAGTTGTACTGCTCTACCTCTATTGGAGTGAAGTGAGAGTTTTTCTGGCCATGACGGAAGCAGCTCTCTGCTGCAGCCAGCTCTTGAGTTGCAAGTTCAGTTAAAAAGAAACGTACAGCTTGCAGAAAACTCGATTCTTCCTTGGAATCTTGGGAAGGAAATAACAGCAGATCAGCAGGTAAACGCCAAGCAACTCAGGATTAAAAAAGACATTTCCCAGCAGATCAGCAAGTAAACGCCAAGCAACTCAGGATTAAAAAAGACATTTCCCAGCTTGTAGCACTAATATTTAACCATGAACACCTGCACTGATTTCTGATGATAAATGGCACTTACTAAGCATGTGATTAGGCCTAATTATATGCAGGCTGATGAAGGTGTTGTAGCAGTCGAGGGCAGCCAGCAGAAGGTCCATCCACTGCAGAGTGGCTCTTACGTTAAAAGGCCCCATCAAGTTCCTGAGAGTAGGTTGGGAGAGTAGACCTCCACCTTCAAACTTTGCTACCAGGAAACCAATACCGCGATCATTTAGCACATCCTCCAGCCATTGTGGTAGAGACTTCTTTCCTAAATTTACATTAAACACAGAGGAGAGTATTTAAAAATATATTTTGCTATACAATTATTGGTAATAAGGATCTTACCTGGGAGGAGAGGCACAAACTCATAGAAGAGCTCCAAGCATTTGTGGCGACATTCAGTTTGAGGTCTTCCACATTGTTCCAGAAGCCAAAAAACCACGTCGGACAGGCACAACTTTTCATCCGCTGGAAAGCCCCTGATACAGTGGGAAAAAAATTACAATGCAAAATTTGACCCATCTCATGTGGTAGAAATGTAGTCTTGTACATGTGCTTGTCTGTTGACTACCAACCTTGGGTTGCGTCTCTTTGCACTGTGCTGATTAAGAGCGGGGGCCTTGTACTTAATAATTCGTTTCAGATGATCGATGGCACTGCTACACTGTTGCAGTGTACCTGTGGAGGTAAGAAAAGCAAGTAATAGTTGGTTGGTAATAGTTATATCATATGTCACATGTCTTAAAATAGAACCTGGTTGGAGATTCATATTTATCATTGTTTTTGTTGTTGTTGTTTTTTAAAGTTTGTTAAACTGAACGAGAGTTACCCATTGATCGCTCATCTGTGTGTGCAAGAGCCAGGCTCTCGACAAAAATAACAAGTACTTCAAAGATGAACTGCTCCACCAAGGAATTTTCCTCCCTGGAAGAGAAATGGTTGTGCAAAAACAACACATTAGCATTATAGTCTGAATCCATCAAGTCATAATCATCTCCCAATCTATTTAGAAATTCTTAGTGGCTGTATAGCAAAGAAACTCTCGCACCTGAATTGCCTGTAGATACTATTGAAAGCTAAGGCTGCACCAAGCCTTTTGAAGCCATTGGGGTGTAGAGCCAAGCTGTAGATCCGCTTAAACAGTGACTTCATGTTTGTGGGGCTCTTCTCTTGCTGCTTTGGGCTGGTTTGTTTGATTGACCATTTGACAAACTCTTCAATGCAGCGGCCACTGAAGTCTCTGAGCGTGCTGTCTTTGGGGTCAACAACGCCATCCTAACAACAAACAAATCACATTGTTGTAAAAAAAAAAAAAAATATATATATATATATATATATATATATATATATAAAATACTATTAATAATAATAGAGCAGCAAGCTATAACAAAAAATTACATGGATGGAGATCTGGAAATTTGGCAGAAAAGACTGTTAGCAAGTGGATGATACTTTTAACTCATTCACTCCCAGCCATTTTCACTGAAGCAACCCCCTTCGCTCCCGGCTATTTTACTTGATTTTGACTGATTTTGCAAGGCCTACAGAATATTGTGTTCTATTACTATAAAAACATGGAACTTACCAAAAGAAAGATTGGAGTCTCTTCTTTCATCAGGAAAAAAAAGTATATTTCTATCTGTTTCCATTTTGCAGAAATTCAAATTAGAATATAGCTAAGTTTAATTATTATTCACAAATCTGTTTTGAACTGTGGGTAAATGAGCTTGTTAGCAACATGGCCCTGGTTGATCTCTTATACTCTGCTGCCACCTGCTGGCCGTAATTACTACCATTGCTCCAACCGTTCTCTTCAGTTCAGAGGCTGCATCAAAGCCTTCTATATGCTCTAGCATTAAAAAAAAAGTATAAATATGTCTTTGGGACACTTAAAACATTTAAAGTAGAACGTATTTATACGTTTTTTGGGAGCAAATGACTTAAGTACTTGACTGAATGCAGGCACTTACCAGAATGGCTTCAAGAACAGCTACTGTATCTTGGCTCTCAAATTTCTTGTTGTTAGTAAACCAGTGGATCAGCTGCATAACCAGTGGTTCAAAAAGCTGCCTAGTCACCTGGCAAAAACATTAATTTTGATATATTACTTCACGTATCACACATTTACCATCGATGTTTCAGATTTTACACACCTGCTCCATTCCTGTTATAACATTTATGAATCATACCTGATCAACATCACAGGCCAGATGCAGCAGCACAGGAAAAAGTATTTTGTGCAGCTTGTACATTGGTGGTAAACGGTTCTCTCCTTCCACCATCTGAGCGCTCTTCCCAACCATGTAGAGGACCAAGCTGTGGAGCAGCTCACAAGCTGCAACCTGCATCAGAGATCAGTTAAAGGAGGATCTGCATATTATATTAACCACTAGAGAGCAAAATATATGGTCAAAGACACACTTTGGTTTGTCTGTCACTTGTGGACAAAGCAAGCTCACTGATCCGAGGCAGGAAAGGGTCAAGATAGATAACTGGCTTCATATCGGTGAATGGCACAGCAAAGCTGAGCCTCTTCTCGGTATCCCACGCAACAAACTTCTTCATCATCTCCTCTGATGAAACCACTAAGTGACAGAAAAGCGGCCCATGATGAACAAAATAAATAGTCAACTTTATCAGAATGATGACAACTGCTTGGAGCGATAGCAAAATAAACATTATGCTGTGGAAGATGAAAACAGAAGAAATTGTTGATTAGCTGTCTGAATCCATACCAGTTATGAGGTTTCTGTTGAGCTTCCCACCCAAGTGACCAAGTAACTTCACCACCCTGAGCCTCACCATGGTAAGAGGGGCATCCTCCTATATTCACATATAAAGAAGAGTTGATTGTTTACAATGAATCTACACAAGTGCATTTAAAGTAAAGTCTAGGGGCATACAGTACAGGCCATAAGTTTAGACACAACTTCTCATGCAATGCATTTTCTTTATTTTATATTGTGCATTCTCACTGAAGGCATCAAAACTATGAATGAACACGTGGAGTTATGTACTTAAAAAAAGGTGAAATAATTGAAAACAGGTTTTATATTGTAGTTTCTTCAAAATAGTCACTCTTTGCTCTGATATATATATATTTTTTTTTTTTGCACACTCTTGGCATTCCGTTGATGAGCTTCAAGAGTAGTCACCTGAAATGGTTTTCCAACAGTAATAAAGGCGTTCCCAGAGGTGAAAATGCCAAAAGTGTGCAAAGCAGTAATCAGAACAAAGGGTGGCTATGTTGAAGAAACTAGAATATAAAACGCGCGATTAATTACCGCCCCTTACTTGGAAAGCCTGTACTGGGGGAATTCCAGTCGCAACGCAGCAGACACGTCCACGTCAAAATTGAGCAATAATAAATGTAATAATAATGCATATATTTGTGGAGACTGGAGTCAAGTTGTATTTACAATTTTAGATGTGCATAATTCCACAAGTTACTTCATGTTAAAGATTAGATAGCTTTTAATATGAAATGAAAAATGCAGAGCTGTCTTAAAAATGCAATTATGCCAACTAGTGGCAGAAAAATGACCTCAACACAAATCAATATCACACTCGTTTTTTTTTTTACAGTACAGTACATCTTTTAAATTTTAACTCAATTTGATGATTTATCATAAAATTTGTGTATCAATGACTAAAAGATGCAGCCATAATTATATTAGTTTAATATTTTGTTTCCACTTTTATGTTAACAAGAGTATGAAAACTTAGGAAAAAATATTTTATTGTACATTTTGAACAGATATAAAATTTGCGATTAATCCTGAGTTAGCTATTGAAATCGTGAGATGAATTACCATTAAGAATTGTAATCGCCTGACACCCCTACTAAGTAAATAATAAACTTATAAAAATGTGTGTAACTACACTACTCAAAAAGTGAGGGATACTGGGCTTTCAGGTAAAATGTTCAGATTAACCTATTTTACCTCAAAACCCCAATATTCCTTACTTTTTGTGAATAGTATGTAGTGTATAATGTGTATAGTTTGCTATATTACCATGGCGAGCTGGTTGGACTTCTTTAAAAGTCTTGTCATCACTCGGCTGTATCCAATGTCAGTTCTTGAGGACAAAGAAGACATCACCTCCCAGACGCTATCTTCCTTGTCTAAGAAGTCAACAAAGAGATGGTTAATCTATCTCCATGGACAAAAAGTAATAGCTTTATTTTATTTTTTATTCTTCCAATAAGTGGCTATTGATATAGTTTGCTGATAAATTACAGGCTTACTGTCATTGGCATTGGTTTTGAGGTATCCATCCAGGAGAGGGAGAATGATCTTGTAGCAAGGCTGCATGGTGTCCAGAGGGATGTGGCTGGACCAGCCCTCTAAAGCATCTAGGGCTGCATTGGCCAAAGGGACATGGCTAAGCCCCAACTTCAGAGCCGCCTGCATGACGAAAAAGTGAAGGTATGGAGACTGGTTGTTTCCTTTAGACAGCATTCACTTTTTGAGACTAACGGGCTGATTGCAGTTTGTGTTTATTTCAGCAAACTCAGTATTTCTCAGATGATGCTTAGTGGCTTAAAATATAAACAGTACACTAAACCAGGCACACCGGCAGTGTCTACGAATACAGTCATACAGCTTTTCATTCTGTCCAAGCTTTAAAGTGACATTGTAAATTTGACTAAGACTACAAAAAGAAATGTGGGACCCACCTCCAGAGCAGGACAGTACGCCTTGATGTCCAGCGCAACGATGTTGTGATGCAGCGAGAGGACAAACGTCAAGCAGGATGCCAGTAGCTCATCTTTGTACTGCTTCATTCTCACACAGACCTAGTCAGACAGACACAATTCATTCACAAGTTCCTGGGAAAAGCTTGGTTATTAGATAAACAACTACATTTTAATACTATTCAAAGAGAGTCTACCTCTTTTCCAAACTTTGAGAAAAGGGCAAAACAAACACTTTTCACTGTGTCACTCTGAGTTGAAACTGCGCTTCTAAGGCCAACTCCCTGCGAAAGAAAAGTTGTCACTAGTAAGCCTTTCTCGACTCACCATGAAACCAAAATAGATTACTTTAAAATATTGTTCATGGATAGATTACCTGGTAATACTTATTTTTCTTGGCAATTTTCATGGTGACAGAGAGCAACTTGTAAAATCCACTGACAAGAGGGTTTCGAATTGAATGGAGAATAATTTTGTGGCTGAAGGGGTACATCCAAGTCTCGAAATACTCAACATGCTTGTAAAGCAACAGTTCACTACAGAAGCAAAAATAAAACATTGGTCTCAGTTGTTTCAAGGAGTAGATCAAAATGGACATCTTGGGTTGTTTGGATTTAACTCATTCACTCCCAGCCATTTTCACTGAAGCAACCCCCTTCACTCCCGGCTGTTTTACTGGATTTTGACAGATTTTGCTAGACCCACAGAATATTGTGTTCAATTGCTATAAAAACATGGAACCTACCAAAAGAAGGATTAGAGTCTCCTCTTTCATCAGAAAAAAAGTACATTTCTATCTGTTTCCGTTTTGCAGCAATTAGCATTGGAATATAGCAAACTTTCCTCATTATTAACAAATCTATTTAGAACTGTGGGTAAATGAGCTTTTTTTCAACATGGCCCTGGTTGATCTATTTTGCTCTGCTGCCACCTGCTGCCCATTTGTGTAATTACTACAGTATCTTCAATCGTTCTCTGCAGGTGAGAGGCTGCATCAAAGCCTTTTGTATGCTCTAGCATGAAAAAGAAAACACGTATAAATACGTCTTTGGGACACAACATGTTTAAAATAGAACGTATTTATAAGTTTTTGGGAGCAAATGAGTTAACCAGCAAGTCTTTAAGATCACCATCTCTAGATGTTTGCACTGTGAATCAATTGTGAGGATACAAATATGTTCATTATTTGCTCTACATTACCTGCAAAAGTCAACTAAATTAATAAAGGCAGTGAAGTCTTTCATCTTATTGGGCAAAAGATGAGCCGTAGGATCAGAAGAAGGCACGACATGAGACACATCTTCTGCACCCTGACAAAGAGAAGGTGACAGGTTTTCATGAAGTAGAGTTGTGCAGACTAAAGTGTTCATCCCTATTACATACACAACAATAATTACTTGTTTGTTAACAAATATGCCGTTAATGTGTTCATTAAGTGCAACCACGCACCTCCTCCTCCTCTCCTGGTGTGACCTTTTGCAATGACAAGTCTAATTTCTCGATGATCAGAAGAAGTGATTTGACCAGCTCATCGTAAACAATGCGACACAAGGAAACAAGAGCATCATTCTGACTTTTAAATGCTCCATCCAAAAATCCTGAATCCTAAGGGGTGGGGGAAAGTGCTTTTCCAGTCAGATTATGCATAACAGTTGCTAAAGATACAAATTGTAGTCGTACCTTTAACCGATCACAGTCTAGCAGGTTTCTGTATAGGGCCAGATAGTTCTTACTGGATGGAACCTTCCACTTTCCAATACGAACTTCAGATGAGCCAAACGAATCTTTTTCAGAATCTTTGGCCTAGGAAAAGAAGAAAATTATGAAGATGTTAATCAAAACAAGATTCCATGTTGTAAGAAAAGAAACATTTAACTGACCTCAGTAACCATGGGTTTGGAACAGACACGGATCAATCCTTGATGCACTAAAAATATAATAAATAAATAAATATAATAAAAAATAAAAAGAGGCATAAATGAATTTCTACATTTAAAAAAAAGTTGTTGTTTTTTTGCATACTGTTCTTGTGATCTCAAAACATCATATGTGGGGGACCTTCATGAATCGAGGGCCCCATATTTGACACTATATTATGACTCTGATCTTTGTGTGAAGCCACTTTTACACCCACAATACATCATTTATTGCAGCTATTTTGAACTCAGGTCAACTTACCCACAGAGCTAATGAAACTCCACAGAACAGGTCCTTTAGAGGCCACGGCCACAAGCACTTTGATGATGGCTCTGCAACAAGCAATCTGCATTTTCTCACTGTACTGAGGGAAGCTGTCAATCTGCACCACCAGGAGACGTTCCAGTAGTGGATTATACACCTCTGGAACCTGAAGTCAAAGGGCATGGGAGGTCGGGAGTCATGAAGAAATACAAATGGGGTTGCAAAACAGAATACGTTGCTGGGGAATTTTGGAAATACTATTATTGTCCAACTTATTAGTATAGTAATAATAGAATCCATCCATCCATTCTCTGAACCGCTTATGATTAACTCGTTCACTCCCAGCCACTTTCACTGAAGCAACCCCCTTCGCTCCTGGCTGTTTTACTGGATTCTGACTCATTATGCAAGGCCCATAGAATATTGTGTTTTATTGCTATAAAAAACAAAACATGGAACCTACCAAAAGAAAGATTAGAGTCTCTTCTTTCATCAGATTTTTTTTTATTTCTATCTGTTTTTGTTTTGCAGTAATTAGCATTAGAACATAGATAAGTTTCCTCATTATTCATGCCACCTGCTGAAGAAGATAATACTAATTTACTAACTAATAAACAAAGCAAAAACAATAAATAAAAAAAACGAAACTAAATAAAACTAAATAAAACATTTAAAAAAATTCCTAATGAGCTTTATTTAATTGTAAACAGCACTAATCAATGTAAAAATGTAACGCAAAAGAAATTACTTCATATTCAGTAGTGTGCCCTGAATATTCCAAGACCATGATCGCTGTTATTGGCTATCATTATAGCCAATAACAGCGATTTTGCAAAAAATGTGTTGATTGACAAATTATATCAATTCCCGTTAATTCTAACAGAAGACATTCCTGCAATTATGTAAAGCAAAATCCAAGTATAGAGTAATTATGATTTTGTGACCTTGTCCAGGTGAATGAGGACACTTGCTATAGAGTCCAGGAAGCTGGGCAGTTGGTAGAAGCTTTCATCCTCTTTATCAGACTCAGTCAGGTACATCTGTTTACAGCGTTGAATCAGCTCAGTGTACATCAGTTCCACATCTTGAGGGCAAACTTTCTTGCATGGCTTTAAGAGAGAGAGAAAACAAAATTGTACACGCAACAAAATTGTCAAAAATTCACATTTGAACTTGTGAATCTAATCAAATCTACATTCCATTTTGTCCTCAACACAAACTTACAGCTGCAAACAACCCATATCCTCGTATGGCGATGGATAGTTCTTTGTGGGTTGACTCCATGGTCTTAATGATGTTGCAGAACTTTTGCATGAAAAACTTCAACTTACTTTTGTGCTCCTCAATATTTTCCGCCACAAGCATTGAAACCTGAAAATATATATTTTTTTAAATTTACACAGCTTTATCAAGAAATGATTTGCAATGGAAAATTTGATGAGTGACATTATTCACCTGCTTTAGAAAAGCTTCAAGTGCATAGTAACTGGTCTTCTTCATTTCACTGTTGATGTGACCACAGAGCTTGGACATGGCATCAAACACCTCCCGGTAGTGGGTTATGAGGTAGCTGTTGAACTGGGACGCATGCCTGGCGAACAATCTAAGACCAGCTGTTCAAAAAAACTGAGCTGTTAGTATTTATTAAACAGAGTGTTTCAAATTCACTGTGCCACGAAAAGCGTGACCTTACCAAAAGTGACAGCATATCGACTAATTTCCATCTAGGAAAAAAAAAAGAAAGATTTTTTAGATTGACTTGGCGCACAATGCACAATATTTCAGCACTTCAACACAAGGAGAATTTAACCCAGAAATTGTGCCCCTATTAGTCTAAACACGGCATTCGGATGAATAATTTTGTGTTTGTGAAATATGAGTTAAGCAGCAAAATACGCCCGTTTTACCCATCTTAGTGGGCGGCCATTTTGCCACTTGCTGTCTACTGAAAATGACATCACAGTTGCTCGGGGAACAACCAATCACAGCTCGGCTTTGAAACAATTTTAGGAAGTATTACAAGACTTGTCACTTATCTAAGCCATATTTTGCCCACTAGCGCTTTTCAAAATACTCAAAGATGCTTGGTTGTAGTTCGACATAGGCCTAAATGTAGAAAAAGTGCCAGCCTCTGACACCACTGTGTGCTCCCAAAAGCATTTACCTGTGGACTAATTGCCTTTAGAGAATACTGAAAGATTTCTTTGGATGTTGCTGGGTCTGTAAGTCAAAGACAAACACTCGTCGTTTAACCAACAGACAAAACTGACTGACAGAGATGCGACAAAATATATGCAAGATTTGCGTGGTAAGTAATAACGCCCGCAGCTCACCTTCCTCCATTGGTTTACTGAAGTTAACCATAAGAGCAGTGATTCCTCTCAAACAACCAGCGACTACAATGAGTTTGGGCTCCTTTGTTGTAGAAGTCATCTGCAAAAAAATGAGTAAATTATAACTGTAAAAATAGATAAACAAAAACAGGCAAAATAGAAAGCTCAAATGTTAATGCTATAATCTGCCTGAACAATCAACAACGAGCACTGGTTAACTGGCCTTGGTGGAGGTCTGTGCCCTACAATCTATTTTCTGTACTTTCTTTGACTATGGAAGAAAAAGTTTTTTAGGCGACAATACCTGTTCTTTTAGCTCCCCTCGATAGGCTTTGTAGAGTTTGTCAGAGTAGTTGACCATCTCACTAGGGTGAACCTCTGCAACAACTCCCAGCAATTCGTACATGTTGCCAAGAACTAATGAATAACAAATTTAAAACATAAAATAATTTTGCTTTAAAAAAAAAGAGAAGAAAATAAGCATTTTCGCTGTTAATCAAGCCCTTACCTGAATCTGGAAGTTTGCTCTTTTGACAAAGTTCACTATAAAATTTGGTGAATATTTCACCAATTCTCAACTCCGCTGCCACAGTGGAAGCATTTGTTGTTAGAAGAACCTATTGCGGAAAAGTTGTTAATGACGAAATAACTAGCAGATACATTTTATGAATTTGAAAATATGTGATTCTGTTCAGACATGTCTGGGAAAAACATCACAAAAGATACCAACCTTAACAAGCAGCTCAAGCACCGCTGTCCTGCACTTGGCTGATTTTTCCTTTGTATACACCATCATACATGTGTCCTACAGGATGGAACATAAATAATCCTGTTATTTAGCATTTTAGAGAAGTTTGTTATGTTAGCACCCCAATATATGTCAGAAATTAATATACAGTAATCTTGTCGTCCAAACGTACTCTTATGTCAATGGCGTATGTCTTCTCCCACCCTTTGGCCCTAGGAGAAAGCTTGTCCAAAAACTTTTCCAAAAAACACAATGTCTTAACCCTGGCATCCCGGAGCTGCGGGGAAGCATTTCATTACGTTATTTATCAACATGAGACTACTTTTTTCCTGCTATACTCTCAGTTCCCACCTCATCCTGTGGTAAGGATTTCTTGATGAAGACGAGCAGTCCATAGTCTTTTGAAAACAACAAGGATGTTTGTAAAGCTTCGGGAGACAAGATGGCAACATGTTAATAGCACATTCAAAACATTATTATTATTTTTTTGCTGTTGTTGTTCCTGAGGCTGTATGTGTCACACATTTTTGGTACATGTGCAGTAGTACTAGTCACCTATGTAACATAGGCTATGTTTCAACAATGTCACACTCCTACAATAAGTGCATTTAAACTGATATTATTAAAGATGCCTTTAATTAAAACTTATAAATGAACAAGTCAAAATGGATACATTCTTATTAAATAAGATAACGTGTCCAAAACTTTGCCTTAGTGAAGTTATGTTTGAGTGTTATTAATAATGTATCTTAATAAGTACGCCAAAGTTGTACTACAAAGAGCATGCTAGTATATGCTCGTACGGCTACAAATGCACTCTTCTTGGTTGTTTTGTGGATAACCATGACCTGTATGGCTGAAAATATACACTTAAAAACTTAGTAGAGGGGGATATATGTTGCAAGGATAACACAATAATACTGGTCTATTGAACTTGTAAACACCATATTAATTGTTGACATGTGCAATGCTCCATCCTTTAAAAGCATTCGCGCTCAAATTAAGGACGCATGTTGGGTTTCCGCTACGTCCATTGTTTTACCCAGTTCATTGTCGCTGGGTGTTAGCATGCACGTCTGCCCCAGGTCTTCCACTAGATCTTGACATCTCAGGGACGCACGACGGGTGTCGTCGTCCGCTAGTGACTCGTGAAGTTTCAAAAGGAGCCCGTGAATCCCTCCGGCGGCGTTGCTTTGCGGAAAAGACATAGCTGACCTAAAGTAGCACTTACAAACATTACAAGCGTCGCTTCATTACTTTACATAGGCGCGCAGTCAATGACTTGAAGCTACTGCACCCAAAGTGCACTCGGCAATTCAATCTCGTACCCGGAAGACTTCGGGACAGGAAGCGGAATCGTAGGTTTTCAAAAATAAAAGTTACGTTAGATATCGACAAAGGGGACACAATTTTTCGTCAACTCGATAGATACTGGTCCTGATGCTGCCTCATCAGGTATAAAACGCTTTGAATAAGTAGGTATGCTAAAATGCCATTTTAAAACAAGGACAAAATACATGCATGTCTCTTTGTTTAACCAATTTACAAGACAGTAAGTATTTTAATATGAAATGCTCAAATTCCTATATAAAAGTTCCACTTCTCAAATATAGAGCATTTTAAAGCAAACAAAAAACAACACGTTTCGTGATTTTAAATTTTAAAAATAATTTTCAACTGCAGTCTTGGGCTACCAGTTGACCAACCCTGATCCTCAGGGAGTTGTCATGAGATGCCAAATTGAACTTCCAGTGATCTGTATCAATTTGTGAATTTAATAGACCTGCTCCGCATTCACACTCAAGATTTTGGAGGGGAAAAAAAGAAAGAAAAAAAACAATGAGGAGAAAATACCCAATTGGGCCACTTTGGACATTCTCACTTTTGTAATTATAATTTTTTTGCTTCTGTTCTGTAACTTGTTAATGGCTATGAATCAAGAAGAGTGTGTAACTTTAGGATTACAATAGATCTGTAACACGAAACGATTCAAATGGGAAAATCGGCTTTGATTTAACCGACGTGAATCGAATCGTTTTAAAATGTACCATCCTTGAATTGCGCCACACCCCATGTATCGAGATCGCATCATAAACCATCTTTTATGAGAGACGCAGGTACAAATGAGTATAAATCATTTTGATGTTGATGATATGTTGGTTCTTTGTGATTAATTTGAACATGATGGGCTTTGGAGACCTTTTATACGCTGTTACATGTTATTAATAAACATGACAAAGCTACAGCCTTACCATATTGAATCGAATTGTAATCCGACTGAATCAAACCAAATCATTCCACTTGAAAGTCACATTGTACCCCATGTATCATGATATGTATCGAATAATCTTTTATTGTAGAGATGTACACCCCTAGATTCATTCATTCATTATCCTAACTTCTTAACCTCACAGACATTTATTTTCAATGGCTAATTCAGTTTATTTCCCACAAGTCACATGACTTTGAAGGCAAGACTTTTGGATCTTTGATGTTACTGGTTTGTCACTTCATAAAGACAAACGGTCCCGGTTGAAAGGTGGGTATGATGGTGTTGCTCTTATAAACCTGTTCACACTTTTCCAACATTTTCATCTCTGGCCTACCCAGGGAAGTGTCCTATCGCAATGGATGTGAGTATTTCAAAACGTGCTTAAGTTAATATAATGACATTTTGGGATTTAGATCAGATTTATTAATGGTAGTTAGGTTACAGTACTCATATTTGATGTCATATTTATATCTTGTTGTCAATGCATTATTATAAAACAGACTGAAGAAAGTGTTCATTTGATGATAATCTGTTCAAACTAATGTACTTGTAATGAAATACTGGCTTTTCATTTATTGATATCTATCTGCTCTTTCCTCAAGTCTCCTCCATCAAACAATTTATCTATTGAGGGGGCACAGACATTGTCAGGCATGGCTATCAACTCCCCGGCACTTCCCTCTGAGTCAACTTCTCCTGAATACTATCCATGGAGTTATCAGAATCCCTGTTTCCCAGGATTTCAAGGTAAAAATCTTCTGTACTCGTGTCTCCAAACATGACAGTTTTTTTTACAAGTTAAATGAATGATGAACGATTATTCATCGAAATTACATTTTAATATGTGTTTTATGTTTGCAATGCAAGATTAGTGCTCCTAAACAATTGTTGTTTTATTTCACTTACTGGCTGTATGCTGTAAGTAACAAATTACTTGAATCAAAACATTGGTTTTGTTTTAAAACATGTGAATGCATCAAATGTTACTGTCCCTGAATCGTATGGCACACCATGTAACATTTGTATCAACACGTATCAAATTTGTTCGGAACGTTTCCATTACCGTGAACACAACCAAGGTCTCCCCAAATAGTAACTTGTGACGAAACACCAATTTAGTTTTTGAACCACTTTTTCAGGCGCTGCATTCTGCTACCAAAATATAGACTCAAGGACGCATCTGTACTCGCTCCTGCACTCGCTCGTGACTTCTATTTTGTTGACATTGGGATGTTTAACTACATTGTTGCAATATGCCTGGTGGAAAAAGAACCGACGAGACCGAGGAGATAAAATCTTCTCTTGCAAAACTCAAGGAAATGGTCACCGAAATACTTCTGCAGGAAAGAAAGAGACACAAGAAAAGCGGATGATTTGGAACAGAATCTTTGTATCAACGATGTAATAGATTCAGGTATCCAGATTAAACCGCGCCGCGGCCCTCCGGCAAGAGCTGCGGCCGGCGCACAAGTGCAGTTGATTCTGACCAAGCTTCAGCGAACGAGACTGCCCAGAGGAAAATGTTATTGCTCAAAAGCTGGCTCGTGAGACAAATTTGAGAATCTCACCACAGTCTCATTTTACTCTCTCGTTTGTCTCAAATGGTTCTCATTTGTTTCTCCTAAAATTCAAATAAGGGTGACATAGCAATTAAAAAAGGGAGTCATACTTAAGACTTAATGGAGATAACTTTGAGATCTAACTTCAGGAGAAATAAACAAATGTGAGAACCTCATCTCGGTCTCATTCTACTCTCTTTTTTATATCCAGTGTTTGTCACGTGTTTTTTTTCTTCCAAAAATTCCTTAGGAGAAATAAGGGAGACAGCAATTATATATAGGAGCCTAACGTGAGACTTACTGGAGAAACTTTGGAGATCTCACTTCAAGGAGAAAATGAAAGAGGTTGAGCAGATTCTTGTTATTGCTCAAAGCTAATAAACCTCAAAGGCAAATGTATTAGATTAATTGCCAACAAAAAAAGACATTTTTTCCTGTATTTTAATGTTGTTATTTTGTTTATTTAAAAAGAAATGGCTATGCATTTGGACCTTTTGCCAACATGCTTTGTTTTGTGCTTTTGGAAAACTCCAGCATGGGAGAAGATGTTCTAGTAACTTCTTATACTCACGACCGATTGTTGATGTTGTCTCTTGCGCTTTCTATAGTCTTTTCTGGGTCAACGCTCTGCAACTTGCAACTTTAACCTTATCATTTAAATTGACCTTTTATGCTTTATATTTGCTGGGTTGCTTGTAATGTGTGTTATTGTTTCTTTGTGTTTTGTATGGCATAACTGATTGTTTTATTATTATATTATTCAACCCCGAGGCTTTGTTTGATGTTGCCTTTTTTGCTTATTCTGTTATTTTAAAGATTTTTGTGTGTGCTTTTGCTGCTTTAACTGCATAAAGTTTTACCGAATATTAATTCTTGTCATTAGTATGAAATATCTGCTCATTTCTATTTTTAAGTTTCAGTTTGCTTGCACAATGCGCTGCTTGTAAAACAACTTCAAAAATGCATTTTTCTTTCTTATGTTATCCTTTTCTTACATTGCTGAAATACAGTACAGTGTTAATACAGTCAGCAGAGGGAGCCTCCACTTCTTAAATCAAAATAGAATTCAAATGCAATCCATTATCAGTACAGTAAGCTGTTAAAAGTCTCTTTCTGAAACAAATAATAATAAACAAAGACCTTAGGAAGAAACCCAAATGATATGATTCGATAAAGCAAATAACAAGGATTCAAAAAATAATAATTCAAATTTTTTACTTTTACTTTCAATAAATGGCCAAGGTCCAATTTGATGCAAACAATATATTTATTATATTGTATATTTAAGGGGAAGTTTGCAGTTTTGAGCCTCACTTGACACACACTAAAATGGCTGAAAAATATTTCTAATCAATATATCGCCGGTGTCCTGTAAAAAACACTTGTCCTTTTTTCTTTTTCTTTAAAAAAAAAAACATTTTCATGGTGTCTGTATTCAGTTACATCCCATAAACATAAAAAAAATAGTAGTAAAAAAAAAGACAAAAATTATTGACATAAGCGTTTTTCTCAGGACAGCGACCATATATAACAGCGATAGATTTCTGTGGTGCCGTCAATTTTTTCATTTTTTTTTTTTAACAGAGCTTCTTCTTGGCTACTGATAAGTGTGAAGGGCTACCAGTTTGATACACACTGCTGAAATAACAAATTTGCTCAGATTACTTTTCATTATGTGATGTTATGTTACTATTCATAAGTAATGATAATCACTTCTGTGAAAACACTCATCATGTTGATTTCTCACAAGAATTTAACAAACATCAATATGCCACACTTTATTTCTATAAAACTTTGCTATTGTGTACAATTTCAAATGATATGAATGTTATATTTGTGCCATATTTAATATCTCTGCCCCCAGGTGACCTGACAGCCTCCCAGCTACAGTACACCAGCCCCATTTTCACACAGGCTGTGCCACAGGGCAACATCCCGCGTAAACAGTCAGAACGCAGCTTGATGAAGAACAGGTAGAGGAAATGTCATTATGATTGATTTCAGTTAATACATATGAATTTCTTCATATGAATTTCTTTGATTGGACCTCTTCCAGGGAAGCTGCCCGTGAATACAGGAGGAGGAAAAAGGTTTATATTCAAGATCTTGAGAAACGTGCAGAAAAGCTTGAAACAGAAAATATGGCTTTGAAGGAAGAACTTAAAACGTGGAAAATGGGTCAACAGAATTTCTAATAATTTTCTCACAACTGGCTGAAATCCTTTGCTGCTTCTAGTTTTGAATTGCACACATTTCTGTGGATCAATAAAAAAATTGTTTTTAAAGTGTTAGTAGGGCATATTTGAAATGAATACACTTCAGTGTTTAACTTCAGTGAATAATTCAGTGACATTTTGTCAGGTTTCTGGAATTTCAAAATCCCAAACAAAAATCCATTATACAGGCAATATGGACATTTTCATAAAATTGTCCAAAATAGATTTTTGTGAATGTTTGAAATTGTGACATGAATCATGGTGGAGGCAAATCAAAGTTAGATATCAATATAGTGATTTAGTTCAATGACTGCACGTGTTTGCAAATGAGTATCGTACAAGAACCATACTGAAAGTGTATTGTTGTGAAAGAATATTTGATTTGATTCGGAGAATACTTGAAATAAATATTTTTAAGACAAAAGCTTGCACTGTTCATTATCAAAAAAGCGGTCAGATAATGTAGCTTTGTCATAACATGGACAAAGTCTCACTCACTCACATATATCTCCACATGCAAATGGTCCAAAATAACAAACGCACCACAGGAAGTCACTGATGGGATTCATGTAAGGAACTAGAAATACTTTGCTACATTGCTTAAATTATCAGGTAAATTGTCTTTTTTCTTTTACCCCCTGGCTACTTTTGAAAACGACATCTGTTCTTTGTAGCGGGAAATCACTTGCAACACAAGTTTGAATATCTAAATTGGTGGATTCATTATTATTACAAAATCCCAGGTGTGAATTACGGAAGCATATTGCATTTACTTGAAAAAACAAACTCTTTTTAGGGGGAACTTTGTTTTTTTTGGAGTATTTTTTATTTTATGTTTTTCTGAATATTTTTTTCTGTCAAAAAATATTTTTGAAAAACAGGCTGAACAAAATTATTCAGAAAAACAGGAGAAAAAAATATTTAAAAAAACAAGAAAAAACATTATTCAAAAAAACATTAATTTTTTCCCCCAAAAAACTGAAAAACAAATATTCCGAAATACAGAGCTGGTGTTCTGTTTTTCGGAGTAATTTTTTTTTTACCTCTTAACTCCAAGTGACTTGTTGCAGACTCGCTAATAGCGGAAGTAGACACTTTCCCGCATACCTCCATATGCAATAAAATGGTCATGTTTACTTACTGTCTCTCAATAAATAAATGAATGTGTATACTGTATTGTGGTTTGTTCTCTAATCTCTGAGGGAAAACCCCTTTAAAAAAAAATATTCAGAAAAACAAAGAACATACTTTTGTTTTAAAACAGAAAAAAATTATTCAATAAAACAGAAAAAAACCCTCAAAAAACAAAGCTCCCCCAAAAAGTTAGTCAGAAAAACAGTACTTTTTTTTTCTCAAGTGAATGCAATACACTTCCGTAGTGAATTTACATAGAAATACAAAAAAAAATAAAAATAATAATAATAAAGATGATTGCGTCAGAAAGTGGCCATGCGCGAAGCAACAGAAAAACTATCAAATGAAGGATGTAAAGAAGAAAACTGAAGAGTTTTCTTGTTTAAGAGAACGAAAACTCCCAGGACAACTCCCATGAAATCATTTGCTTACAGTGCTTTGGCAGATCCCAATGAAAAACATTGTCACGTTGGGAACAATCCACCCTGATGAGCAAGTTAAATAGCAGGCAGCTGAGTAACTTCATACTGCGTAGCAGCTGCTATGTGCTGAAGAATCAAGCGTACGTATGCTAGCTTCTAAATCCTGTGTGGACACCTGCTATGTAGCAATAACCCTCTTGCTATATCTGCATTTGGCTAATAAACTGAATTACCTGGAACACAATGCACAACGATGTTGTTGCTGTCAAATGCAGTTTTGATTAATTCAATATGGCTAACAGTAGGCAACAAACAGCACAAGGCCTGTTTGCTATTGAGCTATCATTAATTATGGAAGAGGGGGCCGACCTGCGGATAAAGAGTAACACAGATGGCTGTACGTTGTTACTTCACAATACCATATCCTACCATATAAGCTTTTGGGAAAATGTGTGTGTCTTGCCCCTTGTCGCCATGCGGTTTCTCACATGTCAGTCTTGGTACTACGACAGCCATCTTATTTTGGTTGTTTGTGAGCTCAACATCGTGAATGCTTGAAGCCCTATAGATCATTCTGCTCTGTTACTGTACGTGGGCACCACATTTGCTCAAACAATCCTTTCTTTTTATTTTCCCATTATTTTTTGCACAATGCGGTTCACTGTTGACGTGAGAGGAGTGGGAGAGCTACGTGGGACTGTGCTCGACTACAAATAAATTCCACTTCACACTGACAATGACCACTTTGGAACTGGTTTACATGGATGTAAACAACTTTCATAAACATTTACATCTCGGTATTACTGTACGATGTGTACTAAGTAAGCTCTTTATACATTATGACTCGCTTTGATTATGTTCTCACATTTTTACTTTTTAAAGAAATGTATATCACATCTTGCATTGTGCGAGTGCAATTTTCATTCTTTCCAGCCCACACAGGCAAATTTTCAACAGGACATGAAATAGAGTGTCTAAAATAGTTATTGATCTTTGGGGTATTTTGACAAAAACTTGTCAGTGACATGTTATCAGAACAGTTAGGAACTGTTTTAAATTGTGTGTGTGTGTGTGTATGTGGGGGGGGGGGGGGTATACATAAATAAATTACTTAAACAACAAAACAATATTGAGCGTGACAATTATTTTTTTAATATATTGTATGCATTTTTTATTTCCAGCTCAGTCTATGTCCTTATTCTAGTCAGTTAAAGATGACCTCATTACAAATGACTGTTACATCATTCTTATTGGCTAGTGTCTGAACCAGCTCGTGTTCAGTGTTGTTCTTTCACAAATCACTTACAGATGTGAATATCTCATCACCTTCCCAGTAATGTTAACAAAAAAGCAGTATAGTAATTAAAAGTTATCTCTGAAACAAAACTTCTCTCATTGAACTGTGATAGCAGCAGGGAATGTCCTGTCCATTTAATGGTTGAATTCATTTTAAAGGAGAAGTTAATGCCACCCCCCCCCCAAAAAAATAAAAATAAAATAAAATAAAAAATACAATAAAATAAATTAAATTAAATTAAATTAAATTAAATTAAATTAAATTAAATTAAATTAAATTAAATTAAATTAAATTAATAAATAAACATATTGACAATAATATGGTCTATGCAGCCCCACTAGTCTGAATACAGTATTTTTTGGTTAATATTGCGTGAGTTGAATATGAGTTAAACAGCAAAATCCAGCCGTTTTTATCAATATCAGAAGGCAGCCATTTTGCCACTTGCAAGTGAAAATGACATCACAGTTGCCCAGGTCTCAGGTAACCACCAATCAAGAGCCCAGCTTCAGAAAACAGGTGAGCTGTTATTGGTCATTGCCTGAGCCCTGAGCAACTGTGATGCCATCTTCAGTCGACAGCAAGTGGCAAAATGGCCGCCCCCTGAGATGGATAAAAACGGCTGGATTTTGTTTCATAACATGTAATATTAATTAGAATGTCATGTTTAGACTAGTGAGATCACATATAACATATTATTATCAAGAAATGTTTAAGGTTGACTTTCCCTTTAACACTTCTTGATAGTTCTTACGATCCTCAATTAGGAATTGAGATGGGAATTGTTTTGTTTTGCTTTGCTTTGATGTTTTTTTTGTGTGTGTTTATTTACAACTAGTCAGAAAAATATCTGTTCCTATCAGTGGTGCTTTAAAAAAAAAAAGTCCACATTGACATACTTTCACAAGCCATTATGTGGACGCCAAAGCAAGATAACCGCTGAATACAACTCTATTTTATCAAATCAGAAGCCTGAAGAAGGTCACTAAAACGGGCAAAAGAAAAAAAAAATACAACCTACTGACTGTGTACGAAGTGTGGTGGCCTTTCCCCTCCATATCGCACTTGAAAGTAAATCCATCAATCAATCTTCCATGATGACATTCATCCAGCAATAGGTCACTACACTCGCTCTTACAAAACACTGTAATAGCAATCCCAATTGTCTCCGCTTCGTTGAGCGTTATTGCATATGTGTCCAAACGAGCAGTTCCAAACATCCATTTGCCTGATACTGGATCCATTAACATTGCACACACAGTGAATGGTATTTAAAAGGCAATTCCCAGACTTCAAACATATTAAATGAATGAGCATGGTAGGAAATTGACTGGTGTATTTTTTTTTCGCCTCATGTTAGCTTCTCTAGCATTGCCGCTATCAGCACCGGCTGTCACACACTTCATTTTCCTCATCAAACACACACAAAAGGGGCCACCGCTCACTGTAAAACGCAGCCGCACAAAATGCAATTAAAAGTAATGAGGGCCTGAAATATTGGCCCTGCGCACACACGTTACAAGGTAAACGACATTGGAGGAAAGCCCAGTGATATGAAGAACAATAGCATACAAAAGAGGTCTTGTTAGCTGCCAGTATGACCTTATTATTGCGGCTTATGGCGGTCACACCAATCAAAAGGGCAGTGACTCCATGACAAGAATGCTCACTCATTTGGTATGTAGTAATGAGACAAAGTCAAATATGTACAAATTGTACATAAGATGACATATACAGTATATAGTAATTTTTTACAGCAAAAGAAGCATCAACATGAGGGTTTAATTGGCCTCATCAGATTTGGCACACGTACCCTGCTCTAAACATTGCATCAGCCTTATGACATATTTTTTTCTCTGAGAAAAAGTAAAGTAGAATGTGTAGCTAACCGCAGATGTCCCTTTGTCAGTCTGTACTGTATCTGTGTCTAATTGTCAACTCACTTCTCACAATATTGCAGTACTTATGGAATGCATAATTCGGCAACAACTGTCAGCCTTCACAGCATTGCTGAATATATTTGATTAAAGTTGAGCAGCAACAAAGCATTGTGACTGAGATGGCTTTTGTTAGTAAACAAAGCATGCTTTATCCTTTTTGATTAACACATGACAGAGATTACATGTGCTATTTACTCCCTTGCATGACTTAGAATGTGGTCATATATTGCATGAGAGAGGAACTAAAATATATGGGATTCGTTACAACATCTGCTCCAAATGATCTCCTCTTTTGTGTTTTTCTGCTGAGTTCCATTTTTACTAAAATTCTCAACAGCCACTCTTTGACAGTGTTTGCTTGCTTGCTAGTCGTCTGTTTCCCTCGGCAACACCATCTGAAGAAAGCACCACCCTGGAGACGATTCAAAGGAGCAAAAATTGAACAAAGAGCAGAAGTGACAAGCCAGTCAAACAAAAGTCAAATGTTTACCAGTACTTTTCCGCTTTTGACTAGTCACCCCTCAAATCCACATTGCCCTTCACAAACCTTTTCCTGATGGAGTCACACAGACTTTGAGAGGCATAACACTGATCATAGTCTATGTTTATCCCCGGCTACAGTACTTTTTAATGGACAATATATGCTGACTGTTTACTTGGCCATTACAGTAAACTGGAAATTGACTGCACGTTTGCATTGTGGCTTTATGTTCTACGCCAGCACAGGAAAACACTTTACATTACTTTGCATTTGTGCGTCCATATTTGAGGAGTGACTCTAATGGATGGATGAGAATAAGTGAGTTAATGAAAGCTCTTTCATTGCAGAATTGAAGACTAGACGTTTTTCATACGAGTGAATGTAAGTGGGAGTAGTTTACTAGTAAACATTTAATTGTTTAATAGTAGTTTTATATTTGCAATTTCCTCTTTTGAATATTGGTTCTCGCAGCCCAGTCAAAAACACTTTGCGGAAGACATTAAATCATCCACTACTTTTTTCACAGTGCATTTCCCATCTATATGACAATTAGGGATTTTTTCTCCACCAAAAGAAAAACTGTGGCGTGTTTGGCCACAAGAAGAATGCAGAGGAAGTGTATAAAGCTAGAGTTGAACAACACCTTTGAACCGGTTAGTGTGAATAAGTCTCCAACATTAAAACTTCACAAAAAGTCAGTATTTGGGCAGAAGTCGACAATTTATCATTATTGTTATAGAAATAGGATGCATAAAATAGCGTGCTACTCAGCGGGGGTGAAAGATTCCACGAGAAGCAAAATGCTGTTCAGTACCTAAGAATGCTTTTATTTTGAAGTAAACCACGGGAAGTGCATGTGATCACAATAAGTAACTTGTAAGTGATTAAATTAATGACAGGCGGTGGTTCGACGTAAGTGACAGCGGTTGTGTGTTTGTTTTTTGTCCATGCGTGTGTAAGCGGGATGTTCCAAAAGTTTGTTTTTAGCCGCTCGTTGGTTCGACTGGCGTCGCATTGACGTTCTTCAACACAGACGGGAACAGGTAAGTTTGTCTTTCTCTTGTTTGCTTTAAATACATTTAACTGCTTTCTGTACCGCAGCGGAGCTCAAACGAGCGGCTGTGAAAAGTTTGGATAGTTAAAGTCGCATCAATTCGCCATCAATTCGTAAGCCGTCTGCTATTCTGTCTGGTTTAAAGATAAAGTCATTGCAAGCTGTTCATTCGAGTTGAACATTTCTTATTACGACCGTCAACTGCGCAGCTGACCAGACCCTTCTCGGACAAGTGTAAATATTCTTAAAATACAGGAACACACACTAACTCCATTTTATTTTTAGAATACTAGATGTCACCTAGTAGAATATTAGAATGCCACTGCTATTAAGTGTACTAGTGCATTTTTAGCCAGATATCAAGGATTTCGAAGCCATTTGAGCAATGATTTGATCAAACAGTTATCAAGTTTAAGGGTGTGCTAGTACAGTGGTTCTCAACCGCGGTCCTAGAGTACCCCTTTATCCAGCCTGTTTTCTATGTCTCCCACAAGCAACACAGGTGTTTCAAACGATCAGCTAATCAGCAAGCTCTGCATGAAGCCTGATAACGATCTTCAGCTGTGTTGGCTGTGGGGACATGGAAAACAGGCTGGATAGGGGTACTCGAGGACCGGGGCTGAGAACCAGTGTGCTAGTAGGTCAAAATCGGCACTGCACTCCAAAATTTTTTTTTTTGCAGTTGAGCGAATGAGCCCTGCTGCGAATAGTGAAAATTTGATCGTATTTGAAACTAATCGCTTAAAGGATTGTAATTGCCTATACATGCCACAAGATGGTGGCAAAGCATTTTTTTCTAGCAAAATCTGTGGCATGAATAAATTAAATTCAAGTTGTTTGGCACCAAACCATAATATTAGACATGGTTTTGGCTTGAACACTGCAAATGTGTGTTTTTTTTCTTTCTTTCTGCGACTAACTTCCCTTTAAAAAATACAAGTGAGTTTGCAAATTCTGAACCAATTGTCAAAGAACGTACTTGTGGATGGAATTTAAGATGGATTTAAATGCCGTGAATTAAATTCTCAAAGCTTTCTATGGTGTCAAAATATCATTTTATGAACAGGTTCCCTGTGTAAAATTGTAACTGAAGATCTGCATCAATTGCTTGCTGTATGTGCTATATTAATAATACAATGGACGCCCGGGCCGATTAACTATCTCGGGTTACTATCGCAAGCTGTCATGACGACAAAGCTGCATAAACAACGTTTGGTTCAACGCGAAGCTTGACAACTCTCACTTTGTTGACCTAAAATGCTGCTTGTTTTCACACTCTGCATCCCGTTGCAAGTTCCTCCATTGAGACACAGTGTATACATGATATACTGTAGCCTGTATTGAGGCAAGATAAGAGCTCTGTAGATGCTTGTCAATTTTAATTGTACAGTTAAGACACGCACACATCCACCTATTGTGCAGCTCCATTTTCCCCCCTTCTTCCTTCCTGTTTAACAGGTAGTGTAATAATTGACCAAAATAAGTAGACTCCATAAGCAGGTATGGAATCTGTGTTGTTAGCGCAGCACTTAGTTGGATTTATCTATATTTAGATATTTTTGTCAAATAAGTGTGTTTCAAATTGACATGCTTTCTTCAAATTTATCCTAGTGTTACGTTTCAAAATGGCACATCCCTAAAGTCATAATATTCATGTGGAAATGGCTTAAGTGTGTCCCCTGCTGATTTAGTTTTTTCCCCCCTCTTGGTTCAGAGAGAGAAATTGCCAGAATGCTTTTGTTACATAAGTCTACAGCGTGTTGCGTCATTGTTTTGGGGGACCAATCCATAAAACCGAAGCTTTGGATTCATGCGTGCCCCTCGAAGGAGGTTGGGAGGCAGACTATTAGAAGCAGATGCTCTTCTTTTGGGAGGCCGCGATAGTGAGGAGGCCACACCTGTAATTTACATGGACAAGAGAGGTTGTTTTGTTTTTTTGTTGTTTATGTGGGATGTGGGTTTAGTCCATTAGCGTTTGTTGACTAACCAACACATCATGTTAAAAGTATGGTTTGGGAGGTCTGGATTGCCATGACTTTGAAGTAAAAACATGTAAACCGCAATGATTTATAGGTCTATAATCCTTAACAACCGCACCTCTTTTGTTCTCACTATTCTTCTCTCCCCCCCCCCTATTCTTCTCTTTCTCTTTATACTTATCTTAGGTTTAATTGCAAACAAAAACAGAATGTGCAGTGAGTGCCCAGGGCCAGCAGCATCTCTGAAATTTTTAATAATTAGTTCCCTGAAGTTAACACTTTTCAAATTGATCTATTATCAGCCGTGAATGCGGAATATCGGCGCAGCCAATAATCGGTCTATCCCGAGTAACGCTCACCTGCTTTTATTATCTTCTTACTTTTGAAAATGGCTCAATGAGTCAATTAAGAATACAGAGGAAAAAAAAATGTCTACCGGTCCTAATGTGTGTCTACCGCGTGGTCACGATATAAGACTGGCATTGGCCACACGGTTTCAACACCAACTAATGCACGTCACAGCTGCAATGCCGCAGTGTTTTCTATTAACAGTTTAGATATTTGATAGCTCATAACAGCATATTATACACACAATCCAATAATAGCTTTCTAGGTTTATCTCGGCGGGCAACATTTGTAGGAACTAAAGAAGGAGAGTTGTTGAGGTCATGGCCTAAATCTGACTTAACACGCATTTTAAACAGTATGAAGTAAGAAACGCGGCTACACAAACTTTGCCTTAAATGGACTGGCAAAAAGAAATTCGGTGAATCAGCAACAGACTGTAGACCTGGTTTAATGTATCACCCTCTGGCTGCAACATCAACACCACTTTAATAATCCAGAGATCTGAACAAGACACAGTTCGAAAGACCAATATCAGGATGTTGATGCATAATTTATTCACTGTCGGAGAGATGTTTTAAATTTTAATTGTTGTTAGTGTGTACACTGTGCAATAGTTGTCATAAAGCTGCCGGGGTTATTATACTTGTGTGCTTTAATAAATTTTTTTACCCTAAGCTTCTGTAAATTTATAGGTGGAGTCACTTGCCCGATTACTACATCTCTATAATTGTTGGTATTGGTCTCCTAGAGCAACTGGATCCAGCTGTCTAAAAGTTTGCTTCTTCCACTCCTCATTTGCCAGTTTCTTGCTGTGAGGCGGGGAGAGGTCAGTACACAAACGCCCCCACCCCCCCGAAGAGCTGACATTCTTGTCTGCATAGATACCTACAAGCTCACGCTGATCACATGATTGCCGAGCACAAGGTCTTCTCGCAGTCCTGTTTGGTCTTATGGACAAACTTTTCGTAGTTGCCCGTGTTGTTGTCTTGATGTTGGAAATATGAGACCTAAACAGCTGCCCTCGGTGACACAATAGGCGATGTTGCCAAGCACAAGCACCCATGCGTGTACGTGCGGTTGAATTGAGTCAGCGAGTGGTCGAGAGCGGCACCGGGGACGTGGATTTTCAGTAATTCTGTTCATTTTTGCAGGTCTGTGAATGGGAAAGTTTTGTCAACATCATCTGTCAGTGAAGCTTTTTGAAAAAAACGTCCTGAGTTTGTTGTTGTGTAAACACACCCTGACTAACCACTTGACTGTGTGAGCGTTCCTTAGCTTTTCCACTCGCACTTTGTGGCCATTCAATTAAAAATTGTTTCCTCTTTTGCGTAGAAAATGCCGTGTTTTGCAAGAGAAACGAGCTTTGATGAAAAACACCGGCGCATCTGGTTGGTCACCACGCATTACGGGGAGTGCACAGATTGTTTGAATTAGCTTTGTTGTGCTAATTGAGACAGAGCAGTAAAGAAGAGGTGGAATTTGAACTTTTTGGGGGCAGCATATGCAATACGCATGCCTGCTGCTTTATTAATTTATGCTGTAAGGATTGTAAGCCCACATTTACAAGTTGACAATAGTAGAAGAACACATTTGAGCTACGATATCTTTAGTCATATTAATGGTGAAGTTGCTTGTTTCGATTATGTTTATTCCTTCTTTTTTTTTATGTGATTATAAAGTGGAATGGCACATCATATTCTACTGCTGGATGGTTTCTGGGCCAAACATTGTAGCCAAACCTCAAATGGGGTAAAAGCTCAGGCAGTTTTTACTGGATCATAGATTGCTGAGTGAAGGTTTTCTCGCAGGGCAATGAAGTTAGCAACATTGTTTCAGTATTTATATACAGTATTTTTGGAAAAACAGAACTCCGCTCCCTTCAGCTATGTTTGATTATTTATTTATTTTTTTATGTTAGCAATCAACATTCAGCTCTCGTCTTGACCTAAATTGAAATCATATTTGTGTACTGATGAACTCTATTTTGGTAGAACTATTGTGACTCTGTGCCTGACTATAAAGTGGCTGAATCCTCTTTTTTTTTTTTTTTTCCCCTAATTTAAAAGCTGATTAAAATTTCAGACAGCTGAGAAGGTTATTTTCTTCTTAACGCCACCATGAATAATCAGCTGGCGTGATTACATTACAGAACAATGTGTTGTCTAGAGCCGAGAAAGCAAAACTGTGTAGTGGTCATACCTTCTGGAAACACTAGATGGTGCTGTTTGCTGGATGTTGCTCCATTTCATGACACCAAGCACAGTATGTAAAGTCATCCATCATATTGTATCCCATCTATAAATCGTGTTAATGTAGAATCCATCCAATCCACGAGGCATTCATCAATAGAGGTTGTCGTATAGTTGCATACTCTTTAAAATTTTATTTCAATGTTATGAATGGCACCGACAACAAAAAGAGTCATGAATATAAGATAATATAACCTTTATTTGTCACACAATAAAAATAAAGTAGACATATAATCATCATATGAACCTGAACACAAAAGGTTTTACCCACCAAACAACAATTCCATTTCCTCAATTTATAATACTATACTTTTGTTTAACGAAAGCATAAAGCTATCTTGTCATTTTTCTTGCCGTCCACCATCAGTCGAATATGATTGCCACTTGTCACACTCGTCAAATGATTGATCTGGCTCGGTGTTGATGAAGTGGGAAAGCACCGTTCTAAATTTATCACCCCCTCGCAACACCCCCCACCCCCTGCCGAGCTCATGCCTGCTGTAGATGTATCCACGACACATGGACCCCTAAAGGAGAGTCGTAGGGGGAAAGTTGGTGGGCGGGGCGGGTATGTTGCCACGGCAGGTCGACCTGTCAGTCCATCTACTACGTCCCAGTAGTCTTGTTCCACAAGTCTCCAGAGCTCTGATCTCCATCTTAACGAAAACAGGATAAACTTCAAACACTGACCCTGAACATTTCCAACTTCAGATTTAATGGCTTTCTAAGAAGCTCAAGAAGGTATGTGGATTTTGAAGTGTGTCAAATGCTATTTTTCAGTCCTGGAGGACAAACTAATTACATCTAACTACAGGTGTTTGATATGTTCACAGCTTTGAAAACCCCTCCCACATAAGTTGTTAAAAACTAAAGGTATCTGGGTTGTTCTTTATCAACTTTATATCAATAATTGTGTTGGCAGGAATATTAATATAATATAATATAATATATAATATAATTAATATAAGTTTGTTGGAAAAAATAAGCGCTGTTTAAAATAATGCAATAACATTTGTGATAATTTATAAAGTTTGATAATGATAAAGTGAAATATTTTCAGGTGTAATTAGCCACATTTGTATGTGTTTATGGTGAACATATGATGAATGGTTATTTCTGGTCTCAGTTGAAAAGATGGATCTAAATAAGCAGATTGTGTCAGACAGTGGATCTCAAAATGTGACTCACTCTGTGCTTCAACGACTAACGGCTGGTCTACAGTTGTTCATTGTGCTGCACCTGCTCTTACCCCGTCAGAACGCAGACAGAAATAGTGCTGGCTAGCACAGCGACACACACCAAGCATTCCCCCAAGTTTTTCCATTCAAATTCAAAATACCCGCATGAGTGTTGAGCAAAGTGCTGAAATCATTCCAATTGTGACGTTTTAAGTTATTGGAGTACTTTTACGCCCATAGCGTATTATTTATATATGAATCTCGAATAAACTGGGGCATATGAATGATTTTTAATTGTGGTGACCTGGGTGGCTGGTTTATTTTTAAATCCTGCCCCAAATATACACAAGCCCTGGTTTACTAACTTAGTTTGATGGTCTGATTTTTGAGCGTTTGGGGGGGGGGGGGGGGTGTTGTCAGCTGGCCTAGAATGGAGGGCAAGGCGGTGTGAAGCGTGATGTTGTGATATTCTTCTCTTACTCATCGTCTCTGCTTGACTGGCTGTGTCACCATCCCTTTTCTCAGATAGTGATTGCGGTGGCTTTACTCGCTCACCTCTCCCACATTTTTTTTCTCCTTATGGGGTCAAGAGCATGTGTTGTCTTCATGAGTTATTTTGGGGAAACCTAAGTAATAGTAGTCATTTGAGCTTGAATTCTGATTGTATATTTAGTTACTATTTAAGTATGAGGTCCCATTGGGTAGTGTAGGGGTTCACATAGCTGACTTTTACACTGGGCATTCCCAAAAAATGCACAGCTGTGCGATCAACGGTTGTAGTCTGTCACTCTGGACAAGGTATGAAAAATGGACACATGGATTTATCAGGAACAATGACAGAGTTGACAGAAATAAACATGTGATAATTTTCCATCGTTGTAATTGCGTTATTTGGCTAATATAGAACATAGCCAAACATATGATTCGCTTATTTTAATCCCTCTCCTGTGGATCTCTAAAAAAAAAAAAGAAAGAAAAAATGTGCAAATTGATATGTTCTTGTTACATATTTATTTTAATTGTTTAGATAAAAATATTCTTTAAAGAAATGAATAATTAAATTTTAAAAAATGAATAATTTAATATTTTAAAAAAGTCCAGATTTTTAAGCTGCCAGAAAAAGACATAAAATGTTAGAAAATTTATGGCAAAAATACATATATTTTTTAATTTGCCAGAAAGTTAGAAAATGTATGAAAAATAGCACAAACACAAGGTAGGGCGGCTTGGCTCAGTGGTATGGTGGTCATCTCCCAAACCAGAGGTTGTGTGTTCGATCCCAAGTATCAAGTATCCTTGATACTGCGTATCAGTAGTTGAATGTAAAGCGCTGTTTTGCGGCTGCAGACAGATTTTTGGTTATTTATTTGGCCTAAAATGGCTCTTTTGACTTGTAAAGGTTGCTGACCCTTGGGCTAGATCAACCTACTGTATTGGTTTCACACAACAGTTACACAAACGTTTCCAACTTGTTTCCACCTATTCAATTTTGGTGATGATCTGATTAAGTTTCAGAGTCAGTAATCTTTATTTATCCCCATGGGGCAGCTGGATAAAAAAAAAAGTGTAGGAATTGAGTCAATGTGGCATTAAGGCTATTTGGTAGCAATGTTCTTTTATTGGAAAAACAATACATTTAAAGATTGAGGCGTTTTTTTTTTTTTGTTGTTGCTAGTCCAAATGAGTATTTGTGAAAATATCTTTCAACAAAAGTGACTTATCAAGAGCAACCGGGCCCTCTTCTTTGTCTTAGCTGCTTGCAAAGCAGTTTATGTTTGGTGTCCCATTTGAAGTCTTGTCAGAAGGCCTAATCTAGGTAGCCTCACGTGGTGGTCTTAAGTGCATAATTACCTTGCTGCAACGTCTTTTCATTTATTTAAATCCAACCAGCCTTCGAATTAGTGGTGATTTATGATGAGCCACTAATAGTCCTTTGAGGCTTTGAAGGAACTGTTTGTCCCCTGTCATTGACCTCAGATTTGAGCTCTGTCAGAGGCTTCTTCAGCTGCAGGTAAGGCCTTGTACATTATACATCCAATCACTTATGTGCATGGCGCTTGCACTTTCTTGGAAAGGTATTCAATAGCCTTTGCCAGAAAATCTCTGGGCATGTGACGGTTGCTTTTATTAGCCGTTTCAGAGGTTCCAGTCATTGCAGTCACATTTCACTGTTCTGATGGCTGTTGTCCTTTGTCGGTTCACTTCACACTAAGAAATGTTTAGAGAGAGTGCGAGTTCTTGTCCTCCAGGTTAGCGGTTCCAAATGGGAAGCTGTCCATGGCACTTAAGCGATGGAAACAAATCCCCAGCAAATGCAATCAACCGCATATTCTGCATTTGGAACGGCGAAGACCAGATGTGGACTAGGTGTCAAAATGAAGCGCACACTGTGCATGTTATTATTTTGTTTATATGCTTAGCTCTTCAGTGAGATGCATCGCTAGACTTCTAAAGCACTTGACTTGGAGTCGACGCAATCCAAACTTGAGAATGCTTATCTGCTTTATTTTAGGAAAGTCATGCTGAGGTGTGTGCACTGCCATGCGTTAATAGACTGTAAAACTGCCGCAGAAGGTCAGCATTGTCCTTGTGTGTCTATTTGTGATGTGAATGGAAAGTTTCGGGCTTGAGGTGGTTTGTGATAGGGAGCTTGATTATGAGGGTTGAAGTTTGAGGTCTATCGTATTTGATGTGGAAGAAGCGTTGGGGTGCGAAGAGCGGTACACATTGTGGTACGCAAACTTTATGAATAAATTAACATTTTCCATGTATGTGCTGACCATGCATTCCAAAGGATGTACTCATCTGGATTGATGGTCTGTTGTGGAAAATATGTACATTTTCCTGTGGGATTAAGAAAGCCACGAAGGAAAGGTCTAGGAGACCAGCCCAGTTGTTACTTCTTCCTTCCTGTGTACTCTTTAATATGAGTTTTTGGATCAGGAAGGTGATGCAGCCATTATACGTGACTACGAGCAGACCTGTCGGGATGCCATTGAGCACCAGAGGTTGTATTAAGGGCAAAAATAATTGTCTGGAAGTGTTTATCTAATACTGACTGACTGCACATGTGAGCTTGTCCAGGCTGGAAATCATCCTGTTTAGTTGACTGAACATCTGGGAAGGTGATTAGCGGTAGAAGAACAACTCTGTTATGCTTGTCTGGTTCTCTGCACTGTTTAAGTTCATAATTGTAATTAGCTGATACGGTTTGATATGGTAGGCCAACTTTGTTGATAGAAATAATGAATCAAGGTCTCTCGTGGTAATGTATAAAACAAAAACAAAAATACTTAATTTTGTCAGTTCAGTTGTTAAAGCATCACTAAGAAACTTTCATTTTACATTGATTATGGTGACACCATATGGACAAAAGCGGTAATGTTGTGTATGATGAAGACCACATTTCCCATGAGGACAAGCGCATTGCATCGTTTATTTTATTTTTAGCTCATGCCAGCGAGTAAAATCCGGGCCAATTTTGATCCTTGACTGTTCTTTTATATGGGTAGCTTCCCCTTTTCTTTTTTGTCTCTTCAGACAAAACTTTTCCGTTGTCTTGTAGCTTCTGCCAGGAAAGCAGTAATCGTGCGTCGACATTCAAATTGACTTCCGTCTTTGTAACGAATGGGGAAAGGGAGAAGTAACATATGCCATAAAGCAGTCAGCACATTTGTAGTTTTTTTGTGTGGCAGTGTTCCTACCATCCTCCTCAAAGTTGCTTAGTGCCAGTAAAAATGATACAGACCCCCTCAGGCCATGGCAAAGGTACCATTCAACTAGTTTTAAGTCAGTTTCATCAAAGTTGTGAAAATATTTTATTAAGGTTGCTACTTTAATGAAAATATACATTAGCTATATGAACTTTTATAGTAGAATGTAAGAAAAATCCAGGTTGTTTGATTGCCATGGTTTTTGCAACTCTACTTAATTTGGGGACATTTTCAACCAATTTTAGTCTAAGCCTTTATTGTTTATGAATAATATACAATTGAATGCCACATAGGAATGCATGAGAGCATATGCCTCCAATCCTGGTTTTCATTCATCCATTTTAATTTCACATTTACTCAACTTTATAGCGGAGAGAAGGAAGAACAAAGGTCTGGGGCAAGTAATAAATGTATCTCTTGGCATGCAAATGCAACCACAAAATGATCTGAGCGTCAGAGGAAATTATTGTGGACAGTTTGCTTTAATCCAAGACCAGTGACCGTTTCATGCTCTCTTAGAACCGGGTTTTCGCTATAGTTTTTCTCTTAACTGTATCCTGGAATGAATCTACTTCACCACTTTCTTTGTCAGTGACACTTTGACCTATTCTGCTCTCTTTTATCCGACTTTAATTTTAGGTTTGAAACATTTACGGGAAAACAAAAAAAAAGAGATATTCAGTTTTGTGGTTTATTTTCCCTTTTTTCCTCTAAGCTATTTCCCTATATTGTTGGAACTGACCCTACAAATCCCCACCAAGGTTTCCGACCTATAGAAGCATTGCATCAGTAGCGTAACCTGTAAGGTCTTGCCTATTCCTTGCAGTCGAGCCTCATCGTTACTAATAACAGGTTAGGAACCATCAGGTGATTTTTGCGGGGCTGATCTCATCTTATGACAGACGAGTTAAAGAAACAAACACTACCAACGAGTAAGACAGACATTCAGTACATACAGACAGGTGTTATGTGGTTGGAGGCGCAGAGGTGATGATAGCATTATAGAGTATTTGTGTTCCACCACTCTGTCTTCAGTCTGTGTAGCTGTGTTTACATGCTCGTCGATGATCTCATCTCAACGGACCTAAAGATGTCATCCCTTGTAAAGTTCTCAACCTTGACTGTTTGCTATAGGCTGTATATTAAATCCCTATGTCTATTTTAAAAAATATTATTTCAAATTGTCTCTTAAAATGGTTTGCATTTACATGCGCAAGTAGTCCCCGGAGATTAATATATTATCTCAGCAGCCATGAATGACCTGCCACATGTTGACAGGTTGACTGTGTATGCCGGAGATAGATAAGATACACTGCACTATTTTCCCGTCAGCATCAGAATAACCACGTTGGGCTCCATGCCGGGCTCCATGCCAGGCTCCTTGTGAGGCCTTCTCCATGCGGCGATAAGCGCATCATTGACACACTGACGTATATGGGTGTATGTCTGCAAGCTTTCATGTGTTGTTTTTGGCCGTCACAGATGCGATAATCCTAATAGGAAAAAAGGGTTTATGAAGTGCATGGGGATGTCAAATTGGAATTAGTGGTTCACATGTGCTTTTGAGGAGGACTTTTGAGTGTTTAGAAAGGAGAGCTGCGGGACGGTTCTCCCAAGTTTCTTTGTTATTGATGTGGCTTACAAATTGGGACTGACTTGGGATAGACTCTTGCTTTCACATGACAATGAACAGAAGAAGTGGCAGGGGAAAAGCGCACGGGCAATATGTAATTGCGCTTGCTGTTTGCTAGCTAGCTAGCTAGCCTGCTGTAACATTACAACAATACCAGCCAACTCATTTCTAAAACTCATTTACTGTGAAAGAGTGGCAAATTTGGTGTAAAAATATGAACTTGCTACGCTGAATCACAATCAACCACCTCTGTCCTAGATGTCAAATGGTAGTCCTCTCCGTCTGTTCCAAGTGCCTTTAATTTGTTGTCCACGAACCAGAAAGTAAACTGAAACACAGAATCAAAAATGGGATGGTCGCATCATCTTATCTCGTCCAAATACAACCTGTAGGATTTGTGTTACTGAGTTACATATAGGACTCTTCTACATTAGTATTCTTCTTGGGTTGACTTGGGCACATTTTCCTTTTTCCAGTGCGTCTCGTCTTATCTGCCTTCCTGTCTCCGTCCCTTTTTTATTTAATTCCTGCTGGACGCGTACTGGAATTTCTCATCAGGCTGAGAGGGTTATTTCTACTCTCTCCTCTCGTCCCGCTCACTTTTGGTTTACTCCCATCTCTCCCCTTCCCCTCATGTTCAGCACGGGTTCTTTTGGCATCCCGCTGGTGTTTAGGAGCCAAGGATTTGGAAAGCAGTACTCTCCTCGGACACTCCCAACTTTCCTTGCCTCTCGCTCACGCACTCATCTTTTTTGTTTCGCTGTGTCCGCGAGGCTTACGCAAACCCCTCTGCTGCGATCTGCCTGTCATCGGGCCTTGGTTAATGAGCTTAGCATGTGCAGCACAGCTTGTAGCTTTGCATGCTGTTGTGGTGGTGGGCACCCTGAGTGGGTAGCGAGAAAACTAACCAGGACCTCCTTTCCCATTCTGCGCTCTCCCCTCCCCGACTTGAATGCTACCTGACTTCATTCTCTTTTTTCTCTCTCCCTCATTCGCTCGCTCTCCCTCACTCTGTCCCAAAGCTTTTGTAAAAAATTGCTTTGTCGCAGCAGCACCTCTTGAGCAGCTGCATTGCTTTTCTTTTGTTCCAATTCACCCTCTCTAACAACTTTTTTTTTTTTTTGTTGGGCCAAAATGTATCGGAACCCGTGGATTTCCAATTATCTGAGCCATGTCAAGTTTTGCAGTGAAGGTAAGAGAGAATGGTTTCTATACAGCTCAGGTCATAGGTTTGGGGTTCAGTTTTGGAGTTGGTGACAGATGACTCGGATTGAGGAGTTTGTGGATAAGATCATCCGAGTTGTCAGGTGATGCACAGCAGACCTGCTTCCTCTCTGCTCAATGTCCTTCTTTCCAGCCAGCTGTCATTGCACTGTAGCTGTAGCCTCCAAGGACAGCAGAGCAGAGATAAAGGACTCTTAACTATGCATGGTCTTTTTTGTTCGAGGGAGGCTTGTGCTGCATACACCTGGTCTCAAAAAAGCTTATATTCTTGTTAGTGATTCTGTTAAGGCTTATGTAATGCATCTTCATGACAAATGAAATAAGATAAATTACTATTGGAATTATGTTTGCACAAATTAAGACTTGGTGTTCTCATTAACTACTAATTCCATTTAACCAACAGCCAGATATCCTTCTTTGTCAAATTTAGCAAATGTGTAGATGAAAATGGAATCTCTTGAGTGTCAAATGTGTCACCAGACCTGCCACAGCAGCACTTCAGTCACGTGTTATGGATGCATTAGGGTTCAGCATGATACATTTACTTGGAATCAAGCCCATCGGAAAGGTTTTTGGTTTTGCACAATATCACCATATTATGAAGTTTATAATATAAAGTCTGCATAGTTCACTGCATACCTAATAGTCTAGTCCAGTGGTTCTTAACCTTTTTTTAAAGTGACATACACCCTGTGAAATATTTTTTCAGCCAAGTACCCCCTAACTAGCGCAAAACATTTCTGATTGAAGAATAAAAAAATTGAATTAAATTAAAACAGTGCTGTGCCATAATTGTCTGATTTATTATTCAACTTTGGAAATCTATTTGTATTTGTGTGGTCTCTTGAACTATTTGGAAATAAAAATAATAAATAATTTATTTATTTATAAATAATGATTTGTGCACATACAGATTATTATCAACATAGTGTCATCTTTTGGGATCATACTGTATATAGTAAAGCTCTGTTCTCAAAAATAAATAATTAACTGAATTTTTCAAGTGATAGATGGGTGATTCTAGGTGGTGGGTCAAACCATTCTGGTATGGGGGAAATACTGTTTTTTTAGGACACTGAAGTTCAATTGCCTATTGAATATGAAATTCATTTTATGAACTTATATATATATATATATATATTTTTTTTTAATATTTACATATACTTTTTAAATATACATGATAATGCATTTTATTTTTAATGTCCTTTACATTGCAAGATCTCAAAGGGCTAAAAGTAGAGAAGAAAATGGCATGCATTTTTTTTTGTTATAAAAAAACATCTAGGTGGGTGGGTCATATGTTCTGCTAAAAAGAAATGTCTTAAGAGTTCTTTTAAAACAGTCAATAGATTGTGGTGCCCTCAGTGTGTCAGGGAGGGCATTCCACAGACGTGGGGAAGCGGCACAGAAGGCCTTATCTTACATTTTTTACATTATTGAAGTATTTTAAAATCTCATGTACCCCCTGGAGTGCCTTTACGTACCCCCATTTGAGAACCCCTGGTCTAGTCCATGGCTAGCTGTGTTAGCATTAACAGCATTTACAATATGTCAATAAAAGAATAGGATGTTACACAAAGGGGAAATACAACTTTTAATATTTAATGTATTTCCAGTATGTGCAAATGATTTTGCACTGGTGACTGACCCCCGATCCGCGCCTGCTTCTTATTACCACCCGTCTTTGTGATGTTTCACAAGTGAAGACTGAGTGTTGAGACCTGCTTCCCCCAGGTGGGAATAGCTTGCAATCCACAAGAATCTGCTCACAGTTTGAGGCTTTTATGCCTGATGCAGGGTTGATTGAACATCAATGTTCTTTGCTGCCTGTTTTCTAGTTCAGGACCGATTATTTTATTTTTTTTCCTTCTTTTTTTTGGGTCACTGTACTTGGTCCTCATTACCTTTACCGTAGATGTTATGTTGTCATCACTTTTTTTATTAGTAAGCAGATTTGTGCAAAATATCTAATATAATATAAAAAAAAAAGGTGCTATTCTAATTCTTATTAGCATTGAAAGCCTAATTGGCTTATTGTGTAGCCTTTTGTTAAATCTCACTGTTTGCCTCAGTTTGTGATTCCCCATCTGTTTTGTAACGCTTTGCCTCCTAAGCTGTTCTCAGTAAGGCTTTAGTCACAATTTGAGGTTGTGCCCCCCCCACCCCAATGAATGGTGAGGGCAGACTGAGTATGTGGGTAATTGCTGGGAGAAGTAGACGTCTACGTGCACGCACTCACACACAGACAGACAGCGTGATGTAATGCAGTCAGCTAAAGCATGACACATTTTCTTTTGGACGCTGTAATCCCAAGCGTCAAAGTTAATCCTATATCTCACCTTGAACATATGCTCGACCCCTGTTGGCTCTTAGGTTTTGCTACACTTTGTGTTAGATTGACACTCAAGATTTGGCAACGGGCACATTCAATGAGACCACTTGGTCACTTAACAGCTTATAAGCAAATACAGCTTATAAACAAAACGGTTAGATACTCAAAACAGACAGTGACATGACATCATTCTTGTTTTATACGGTGTAAACTCAAGGATTCCAGTATAATTCTTACGAGGCCGTTTCAGGCGCAGTGTTGCTGCGCATTCCAATCTGTATCAGAGGCTTAGCGACATCTTTGATCATTATGTAGGTTTTTATGTTTTGTGTCTAGTTTTACCATTGAATTGTTAAGGGGGACCTAATGGCCCACATGTCACCAAACAAGCTCTGTTAGATGTAAAGCTCATACAGCTTAGGTTTCAAGTATTTGTAGACCTGACAAAAGCAACAAGACTGCTGCCCCGGAGGAAGAAATCCTACAGGATTTTGTATATGACGGCAACCTGATGGAAATCACATCAGTGTCTGCTTTTTGTTTGATACATTTACTCAAAGGAAAAGTCACTTCAGTACACTTCAGCCATCATTAGATTTATTTGATAAATGTGGATGGTTACATGTTCCGTCAATGTAAACAAAGCCATATCAGATATGTCACACTTGAAGTGTCGATTTAATTAGTCCAAAATATGTTGGATATTCAGTGGTAGGTGCTGCCAAAAATCTTTTCCTAATATGTCCTACTACTGCCAGTTGTTAAATGAAAACAACATTATTGCCTTCTTTCATTGTGAACCACATAATGTTAAAAGCCAAAAAATAAACACTTTAATGACTTTACTTTTGAGCAAAGTATCATTAATGACAGATTTATAGTCATGTTTTGGAGAGACATTCATTCATCAATATCTGATGTAACACTGTTTTGAGTGTCTTGTTTGAGTGAGTTTTCATAGCTACAAGTATTTTGAATCAAACATTAGATTGCTCAACTGAAAACACAGCTATCTTGGCTCTTACACGTCCCGCGTGGACCATATTCCAACCAGCTGAAAACAATAGCAGACCCTCCCCAAACACAACCAGGCACACTGCCCTCTGTGAATAAGCTTGCGTTCTTCCCAAATGTTTGGGTAAAAAATGGACTGATCCTCTACATGGGTCAATTTGTCCCAACTTTCTGAGTTGTTTCATACAAAATGATTTCTGAGTTGTTTTATACAAAATGGCCCAAGTAAAGGATCTGACCAATATTTATGAGTTGTTTTGCACAAAAAAAACACCCATTTCCTGACTCATAGTTGGGTCAGATTGACTCATGTAGAGGATCAGTCCATTTTTGACCCATATTTGGGTTATTTTTGATCCAACTTTCTGTGTTTTATACAAAATGACCTGATTTTTTTGACCCAAGTAAAGGATCTGACCAATATTTATGAGTTGTTTTACACTAAAAAAACAGACCCATTTCTTGACTCAAAGTTGGGTCGAATTGACCCATAAAGTGGATCGGTCCATTTTTTATTCATAATTGGGTTACTTTTGACCCAACTGTTTTTAGAGTGTGGGACTGATTTTAAGCATAAACATTAACATACATAATAGGACCAACTGATAAGAGATTGGTTTGATGGTGGGGGGTGTTAGGGGTGAGCAGTCTTCAAGGGAAAGGTTTTGGGTGGAGCAGAGTGAAGCCAGTGTGTGACTCAGCCCTCAAGTGAACTCTGAGGGGATGGAGTAAGACCACATGTTTCTCGTGAAGTTGCCTGGATCAAGCAACTCTCAGGTCCTAGGATTCCAACAAAATAAGGGTAAACTTTGTCTTGATTTTAGTATTATTATTTTTTTGTGCTCTGTTTGTCCAGTGGAGTTTTATTACACGGTGTCAAAACAGCGCGTTTGAGGTTGAAGTCATTTCTCCTTGGGCTGTCTTCCATTTTTCATTTGAACCGCCCACTCGCCCAGAAACATTGATGTGCTTGACTCTCTCTGGCATTGTCCCAGCCTGTACTGCACAGCAACCTTGACGTGCCTGTGACACACCAGCTGTTACTAAAAAGACAGGAGCCATGACATCATACACACACACACACACACACACACATACTTAAGATATAGAAGCAAGCAGTGATGTAATTCAGTAATGGCTTCTGTATCTCTGGGTACTGGAAATGTTTGAGACTGGCTTGTTTTCCATATGATGCATTTTGTCTCTGGAAGTCCACTCATGAGTGTGGTCCTTCAAGAGCCAGCACATACTCAAGCTAGTTGTTTCATAATAAGTCGCACGATGGTACAAATAGGTCAATGATTGAAGTATGTCTCTCCTCTGTCCTCAGGACTCACAAGTGACAGCCCTACTACACTCGGAAATCCCAAATTGCTTCAGAGGAGAGCTCTTAGGTAAGATAAGAACTCGAGTTTTTTGGCCCTTTTTTTTTTTTTTACTTCCGGCACAAACTAAACCAAACATCTACGCATAGACTGTAGCGATATGACATGGATGTTGATTCTGTCAGTATGCCAGTTATAATGTTAAATAGATTGAAAGTCGCTTCTGTGATCCTGCTTGATGTCAGATTTGCTTGGTTTTCAAAACGACTTGCTCCATTAAAAAAAGAAAAAAAAAGAATGGCAATGATGAGGATTATAATGAAAATCTTCTCAAGCTCATTTGGACCTGGATAAAAGTGATACTAATATATTTAGCACATTTTGGGGGAGCTCTGAAAAGCAAGCAGGTAAACCACAAATAGACCCAGTGTAAATGTCCTGTTAAGTCAGGGGTCAGCAACTTTTACTGTGAAAAGAGCCATTTTGGGCCAAATAAATAATTTAAAAAATCTGTCTGTAGTCACAAAACATTTGAACATTGTAATGAAGAAAACGGTGTTAGTCTAACGTAACTTGGGGCCAAAGAGTTAATTAGAGCTGCACCATAACAGAAAAATATACAGCATTGAATGCAAAGACATTCATTTTCTTCTACCATTCATCTTCCTTTTTTTCTTTTATTTTTTGTTATTGTTGTATTTTTATCTTTTCCTCTTCTTTTTTACGCATTTTATGGTCACTTTTTAGAAATGTTTAGGTAATTTTTAAGACTTTCCTTTACCTTTTTGTCTCTCTTTTTCTGACAACTTGAAAATTTGGACTCTGGCATTTTCAAGATATTTTATATATATTTTTTAATCAAAATAATTAATCTAAATCATCAAATTATTTAAATATTTTATCTAAAAAAAAATTTTTTTTGTGTGTTTTTTTTTTTGTGTGTTTTTTTTTTAAAGAGATCCACTGGGCCACAGGAGAGGGACTAAAGAGCCACATGTGGCCCCAGAGCTGCAGGTTGCAGACCTCTGAGTTACATGAATGTAGCACCTGTAGCTTGCTAGAGTAGTACGGTCCTACTGGACTAGAGCATTAGCAGCACTGCTCAGCATGCTGGCAAGCTGTCAAATACTCCACCTAGCCTACACATAGCCTTCATACTGTTAAGTTATCTCTGCAGCTAACACAAATGTGGGAAAGAAGCCTTCACTTGACAAAATTGTGAATCTAGTGGTCAAAGGAGTTGTCGTTTTTATGTATGAGGTAACAACTCTGTGGTTTCTGAAAGGGACAAAAACTCACACACAGTTCTGTTATTTTTTTTTTATTCTTCACATCTGGATCACATCTTTTGCGGTTTTAAATCAAATCCCAAATAACTGAAGAGCGATTTATTATATATCTGTTTAAGATTGAAGGGTTTAGTCGAGCTAAACCATATCATAATTCAAAATCCTTGCTGAAAGGACCCGGTCCAAAACAACATTTCTTGATAATTTAATAAAAATGAACAAATGCATCATTCAAAATTATTCTGCCTCAAGCAGTTTTATATGAATTGTTGATCAAACCAAGGTTAAAGGGATACTTGACTCATTGAGCTAAAATGGTATCCCTTTATTTTAGCACAATTTGCAGCTACAGTATTTGCATAAAGGTTTTTTCAACATTATTCCTGTTTCTATAGACAATAATACTACTTTTTCTTTAACCCCCAGCTTCCAAAAAGAATTCTCTTTTGACGTAAAAGGCGACCCAATTAAAGTCACTGAAGATATAGATGTTAGTCTCTTGGCTAATCTCAGCAAAGGTATGTAATTGTGTTTATGTTGAAATGATTGTCAACACTCACATGTTTTTCGGTCATATTATAAGAGCAAAAACAATTATTGTATAGTAACTGAACCCTAATATTATATTTGAATCAAAATACAAATCCATTGTGACCTGGTCATGTGCTGATCTATGAATATCTTGTAATTGTGTAATCAGATGCGGGTGTACTGGTGTTAACCCTCAGGTGTTTACAATCTGGCCCTGTAATCAAGAGTTCACTTTTCATTGACAACTCAATTTACATTAAGTTTTACGAAGCGACACAAACGATCTTTTGTGTGCTGTTTTTACTTGAAGATTGAGATTAGCTGACTGCATTGCTGCGTTTTGTTCCCACCCCCCCCCCCCCCCATTTCTTTTTAAGTCTCTGAGTTGAGGAAACGATTTGAAGGCATTACCACGAGCACGAGTGACTGGGAAATGAACAGGTGAGGGAGATATAGACCTGATTGTGCTGGCTATTGAATCCGAAGATGATGATGATGATGATTATAACACCCCTCCTGTCCATGTGCTTAGAAAGGAACGTATCGCTCGGCGATTGGAAGGCATTGAGGGCGAGGTGCATCCATCTCTCCTGCCCAACTTGGTGGCCAACCGACTTCTGGAAGAAGATACGCCACGATACACGAGAGGTTCTGACCCTTGCGAGCCATGTGGTGGTAAGATTCTACAATGACACAGAACTTAGTTGTCGGCAAACAGAAAATACCTCACTTGTGCCTGTTGTAGTTACAGTGCAAAGGTATGGAATGGAAGGGTTTGAAAATCCAGATATGCAACCGATGGTTCCTGAGCGACGGTCCAGAAAGGATCCTAAATCCTCCAATCACACTGATCACGTCTTTAGTTCATCATCATCCACCAGAGGTGCTCCCGAGCTAGAGTCCAAAGCTGAGCGTATTGCCCGCTACAAGGCGGAGCGCCGTCGGCAGCTAGCTGAGCGCTATGGCATCTCTTTGGACCAGGAGCCAGACATGGACCATCCATCCCGGCACACTCGTACTCTGAAAGAGTCCGAGGGTTCCGAGAGACGTAACAAAGGGGAGTTTCTCCCGGATGAAGAGGGTGACGTCTCTATGAATTCCTACGGTTCCACCAGTAGCCCGAGGAGAGGGCAAAGTGCGCCCCAACACGCCCATTCCGAGACCGGCTTTGAAACGAGTCGAAGCAGAGTAGACTCGTTCTCAGAGAGGGAGCGACTTATGAACCTGGAGAATCAACGCAGAGCAGCTGCTGCTGAGCAGTCCACTTACATGGATGTTACATCATTGTCATCTAGTGCCAGGGTGCCTGCGAAGGACTACGTAGCCACAGGCGTGCCGCCAAGCTCACCCAAGATGAGCAGGCGGCCTTCTCTCCCGTCACCTAAACACGGGGCGTCACCTGGCGACCTCTTTATTGAGCAGCAGGCCCATAATATACTCAACAGACATGGGTGAGTATGCTTTTTGGTCTTTCTTTTCCCTTCTCAGCCTATTTTGTCTAGAAATTATTATTTTTTTGTGTGTTGGGGGACTTTTTCGATTTGCAGGTTGTCCATTCTTAGTATTGAATTAAAGTTCAAATTATTGTCTTATTTTTACTGCAAACTTAAAGTGATCTATTTTTGGCACATTCCCATGATCTGATTTGTCCCTTACTAGGGCTGCACGATTATGAAGAAAATATTAATCACGATTAATTTGGTAATAATTGAAATCACGATTAGGGCAATCATTTGTTTTTGTTTTTTTGGTACATGTAAAAAATATTAAGACAAAGTTCCTTTTGTACTTACTTTGGAAGATGTATTAAAGTAGCCTTTTAAAATAAAAAGATGCAAATGTATACATTTAAACAACTTAAAATTTGTATTAATAATCCTTTTTTTTTTTAACGATTATGTATTTGTGGAGTGTAATTATTGAAATTTAATTTCAATTAATTGCACAGCCCTGTTTGCTACTGAGCCCTCTTCTAGTTTACACCATGACAAAATATGACATATTGAGAAACTTCACGTTCAATTCCAGACCGCGCTGTTGTAATAGCGATATTGGATTTGTAGTGGAGTAACTCCACTTTGTTTTTTTATTTTATTGTTTTTTTTTTTTTTTATTAAATCTTTTGACAAATGTAGTGCTTTTATCTTTTGTACGGGAATATCTATCTGGGTCAAGTTCTTGCATGATTGTGTCCTTTTGCACCAGAGGTGGCAAATCCAGGTCCAGAAAGTTAAAACCCTGCCACAGTTTGGCTTTAGCTAGCAGGTAAACGAGGACCATGGGAGCTTGCTAAGGAGCTAGCTAACTAGCACCTTAGGCTAAAGCCAAACTGTGGCAGTTTTTTTTTCTTCTGGACCTGGATTTGGCACCTCCTGTTTTGCACAAAGAAAGGTGAGTTTTGGAATAATCTTGAATAGTCAGCACTGAATGTTCCCTTGGACACTATAATATTAAGTCATCCTAGAAGAATGAAAGTTGCTGCTGATCAGAAGAACAAGCAAATATTTCTGTGGGGGTAGAATCCTATTTGTTGCCAAGGCTCTCACATACAGTATTTCCCTTCAATGGTACAGTACAAGGGCAAAACTGTGCACTGATTGGTTCCTCGAGACTGACGCTGATGGCGACACCCACACCTTAATCAACTGGCCCTCGAGGTACACCAAAGCTGGTTGTGTCTCCCCTCCCCCCAAATCACCCTCATGCTCCTTTCCCATCAATCCTTAAGAGCCGCGATTCTAAAACTGTCAGTATAGGACTTAGCTCTACTTCTTTGAACAACTCTTTTTTTTTTTTTTCTTTTTTTTTTCTTGTTTTCTTTTTTTTTTTTTTTGTAAAAAAGTGTGGATATGTAGTTTAGGATCCCGAGCGGATCAGCTGACAGCTAAGAATCTCTGCTTTTGAGCTTTGACAACCAGTTGGCCGCATCGTCATCATCCTCACCGTCCCGAGTTTCAGTTCCCGTTCCTAAGATAATAACTTCATTCTCAACCTCATTTGGGTGTGAACAGTTGAATCCCCTGACTGAAACACATTGAAGGGCTGTACCATATTGCATAATAACATACAACCTCTTAACCAACTGTGATATTGCTGAGTCCTTTCAGGATCAATGCATTGAGTGACGATTTGTGTTATAATGTAATTAACAGATTCACCTTCACAAGTGAAGCTATGGATTTCTCAACAACAACAAAATCCCACTTTGCATTTTTCATCAAAAACATCTGATGGAAAAAGGAGCAGAGTTGCATTTCTTTTCTAATACTCTGCTAATACTTTATGTTATTGTATGTGTTATTGTTGTGTTTTAGTTATTATAATCATTTAATTTGGAACTGAAATCTGATGCTTAAATGTTTTCTTTAGGGATGTTCAATACCACTTTTATATACCACAATTATCACCGTCGTGGAGACCCCTGACAGGGAAAAGTTCATTGCTTGTACAGTACAATGTAGTTTTACAGTCTACTTATATGTAGACTGGAAATGTCTGCGTTGATGCCATAACATCATGCGGATGAAGCTTTGGGACTCAAAAATGTATATCGATCTCTTTTCATGATCGACTTTTTAGCCTTAGTACCAAACGTCTTATTCCTTAAAAGAAGATAATTTTATCTCACCTAAAACTATAAGGTTGTTAAACCCAACATTAAAAACAAGCTTGCGAATCAAATAGTTCAAATTTATTTAGTTGGTTGAGAAAAAAAAAAAAAGTATTTCACCAAAGCAAGAATTGTTAATTGACATTAGTGATTTCATACCCCTTCCTAATCAAACCAAATAGCTTCTTTTTTTTTACTTTGGCTTGTCGTTTGTTACACGTGGTCTGATGGCGCAAATATTAACAAGCTCTTTGTCTCCCTGAAGAATAAGAGTTAGGGAGAGGCTTGCGAAGGAAGACTGTCGCCAGAGAAGCCCAGAGCCGGGAACGGTCGCAGAGGCTCCGGCATACCGCAGACAATTTCAGCACCAGCCGTCTGCGCGGTACAACACCGACACAACAGTTCTCCAGCAGAACCACCCTCACCATCACCCGCAAGCGGGACCAGATCTTGCCGGTTGTCCCAGTTATCTGTCCATGACCTCTGGTGCTCCTTCCGGAGTGGAGCAGCTCTCAGATGAAGAAAGTGAGCAAACGGGCGGCATTAGGACAGAGGGCCTCCTACGTAGCAGAAAAGCAGTACTACCCTCGGAGATCCGACGCAGGGAGAGGAGCACCGAAGACACGCATAGAGGAAGAGGAGACGAAGAGATGAGGGCCCACAAAATGCGTACTGAGATGGAAGATCCTGCAAGACGAGGTCAGAGAGGCAGAGCGAGATGGGAAACATTTGAGCCCTCCGGACACACGGAGCAAACCAGCCATCAACAAGAAGCCAGCAGCAGATCCAGAGGGCGTGAAAAGGCCATTTATGTCCACAAAGGTGTCTCGGCGTCTCACATCCAACCTAAGGCAGCACAGGTACAGCCAGGAGGTGGCGCCATCCCTGCTTCAGCAGATCCCGGCGATCGAGAGCAAAGTCATAGGAGCTTGCGTCTTCCTCAGGAGCTCAAGAAAAGTAGTGCAGAGAGTCACCATGACAACCGTGTGTCTGTGGCCCAGCTCAGAAATTCTTACATGGAAAGCGCCATCACTCCTCCAAGCAGACGCAGAGCCGAACTGTAGGTGGAAATTTTTAGCTACGAGCTAGCTGTGGACCTCACGCTTGCGCTTGTTAGCTTACACCAACTGCTGCTCATTGATTAACAAGCAACTCAATCTGGTGCCGTGATATTGGCCACTTCCTATCCTGTACAAAATACACTCATGCCCAAGTCATCTAACACTACGCCTGCTTTTGAATTGTCTTTTTATTAGCAGCATAAATTGTATCTATGTAAAATAAATATTTGTACTCTTAAAGTGGAAGTCAACCTTAAGCATTTCTTGACAATGTTTTGTGACCTCACTAGTCTAAACATGACATTCTGATTAATATTACATTTGTGGAATATGAGTTGTGAAGCAAAATCCAGCCATATTTATCCATCTCAGGGGGCGGCCATTTTGCCACTTGCTGTCGACTGAAGATGACAATGTTGCTCGGGGCTCAGGCAACAACCAATCACAGCTCACCTGTTTTGTGAAGCTGAGTTGTGATTGGGTGTAACCTGAGACCTGAGCAACATTGACGTAATTTTCAGTCGACAGCAAGTGACAAAATGGCCGCGCCCTGAGATGGATAAAAATGGCTTGATTTTGCTGCTTAACTCATATTCTACTAACACAATATCAACCAGAATACTATATTATTGTCAAAAAAAATGGGGTTGACTTTCCCTAAAAACTAACACATGCATGCGCTTAAATGTCATTCCTAATTTATGAGTGTGCATCATTTTAAACGTGCATTTGAACAAATTGTCGCTACTCGCCACTTTCTCTCTCCCTCACATGCTGTATTTTCTTTCCTTTGGGTACTTTTGCGCCCTCTCCTGTGTGGGGCCCCCAGTGATGCAGAGAAAGGGGATGAGGGCCAAGCAGGCCTCAGGGCCTCTCGCGGGGGCCGCAGACCCCTTCAGTATATCTATCCGGGGGAGTGTAGAAAGACATCAGAGAGGTTTAGGACACAGCCCATCACCACTTCTGAGCGCCAGGAGACGGATAGGTACCGCTTTGGATGCATGGCCTTGCAGGAACAACTGCAACGTTTGTGAACGTGCATGTGGGAGAAATCTTAACGGTGTTTTTTTTGTTGCTTTATAGTAAAACAATTAGCAGTAAATCCATAATCACATGAGCCAGATTGTCACAGGCCACATTTCATGGCAGTAAACATGGAGTATGAATTGCCCCTTCCCCTTAAACAATGATTAAAGGTCAAAGGTTGTTTCAATTGGGCCTCATTACATATGAACATACAAGGAAAGCATGAATTGTCCTTTGTTGGTGCTCTGCCCCGGGACCCGGGAAAGTGAACCGACGTCTGTAATGCAGCCTAATTCGCCAGCTTACTTTGCTTTACTGGTCTCAGAACACTCACTATAACATTTTCAGCATACCATAACTGTCTGCTTCTCACCAAAATGCTTTTCGTCCTGTGTCGAGAGTGCTCAGTTTTGTTCCTAACAGCTCGGCACCATTTTGTTCCATCTGCGTGGATGTCTTGCCGATTTGACTGATTTTCTTTTTTTACTTTTTGAAGGTCCTGTCTGAGCACTCAGCTGGCTTCCAATGAAGGTAAGAAACTATTACTGTATTTGTGTTGGCCAAACTGGAAGATAGAATTGTCTGAGGCATTGGGTTGACAATGGAACCAATATATTATAAATACTTCAACCTAATATGAAGCTGTAGTATAAACCGCTTCATATGATATTTATACAATTGGGTTGTTTTTCTAACTTTGCAAATCTTTGTCGCTTGGAAACCTCAGAATCAGTGACTAGACTCACTGTTGAGTGTATGCAGCGTGAGACAGGTGTGAGTGGCACGAGCAAACACTCTGAAGGATATGTGACATGACATCATCCAACAAATATTTACTTTGATTGACGGTTGCACTCTCTGCCCCCTTTTGAGTCAGTATAGAAAAAGGCGAGGGCCACTGCTATAAACGACAATAAATCCAAATCTTGGCACCCTTAAAAGCAGATGAGGTGTGAGGTGCAAATGTATGTCTCGATTGGCCAGGAAAGTATGAACTGAGGATACAAGTCCCAGAATTGTTTAAATTAAGTTGAAGTTGCTTTTTTTTTTTTAAGACTACAATTTTGAAACAATACTTTTACATGTAGATTTGTTTTTTAAATTGTATCTGTTAAAAACTTAAGCTAATGCTAATGTGTCTGGATCTGCGGAGTTTATATTGGCCTTTAACTCATTTGCTCCCCCCCCCAAAAACTATAAATAAGTTATGTTTTAAAGTGTCCCAAAGACGTATTTGTACGTTTTTAATATATATATATATGCTAGAGCATACAGAAGGCTTTGATGCAACTGCAAGAGAACGGGTGAAGAAATTGTAATTACAAAAACGGCCAGCAGGTGGCACGAGAGTAAAAGAGCAACCAGGACCATCTTGCAAACAAGATGATTTCCCCACAGTTCTAAACAAATTTGTGAATAATGATGAAACTTAGCTATATTCTAATGCTAATTGCTGCAAAAAGTGAAACGGATAGAAATATACTTTTTTTTTTTTTCCTGACGAAAGAAGAGACTCTAATCTTTCTTTTGGTAGGTTCCATGTTTTTATAGCAATAGAACACAACATTCTGCGGGCTTCGCAAAATCAGTCAAAATCCAATTAACCATCTTACACAATATTCTGTGGGTCTCGCAAAATCTGTCAAAAGCCAGTAAAACAGTCCAGAGCGAAGGGGGTTGCTTCAGTGAAAATGGCTGGGAGTGAATGAGTTAAGGGTCAAAATAGTATTCAAATAGGAAAAGAAGTCCCAGAAAGATTCTTATGCACTATTTTATTTGTGCAGCTTAGTATAGTGATATTTGAAGATACATTTTAAAAAAATACCCATAATTAACTTGGCACCGGTTACTCATACCGGTAAGCTAAGTTTCTCATCAAATATATTTTTGTTACACATAGACTTGGTCCACTCACTGAACTCACTCCACTCACTGAAAGTTCAAAAAAAAAATTTTTGGATGGGCTATCAAAAGACTGAAGTTTTCTGTCTCCTCCCATTTTGTGCATGTGTGTGTAGCTGATGACGAGAAGCTCGATGAACGGGCCAAGCTGAGCGTAGCGGCCAAGCGTTCGCTCTTCAGGGTGAGCTTCATTTTCTACCTCTTCTATCGTTGACACTTTATGTGCTTTTATGCGACTGATTTTAGCTCAGTGTGTGCGCTCCTAATCAAAAGCTGGTTTTCACACTCTGGCTGACTGTGCTGAACCTAACAAACTGGAAAATATTGATTTGTTTTCACTGCATTCTTTGGATCAGCGTGGAACCTTGCAATAGAACAAACATTCCCTTCTGCATGAGTGTGAAATTGGCCTCAAGCATTCTGTGTAGTCTCTGGACTCTTATTTCCAAACAATTCTGACATTTCATGTGATCAATCTTTCATTGTTGTCTAATTGTTTCCAATTCACTCGTCACGCCACTTTGCATGGAAACATTTCCCGTAGAAAATATCATAACAATTGGTTGATCATCATGCAACACTCTTATTCCAATCAGGAACTGGAGAAAAACATTGCATCGGGTAAACCGCGCTCAAGGAATGCTGCAGTGGACCGAAGGCTGAGGCGGACTCAGGATCGATCCAGAACTCAGCCAGTTACCACCGAGGAGGTGGTCATCGCAACCACGTAAGTTATTGCCACACGCTGATGTTAACTCATTTGCTCCCAAAAATGTTATTTTCCCCAGTGTTTTAAACAATTTGTGAATAATGATGAAACTTAGCTGTATTCTAATGCTAATTGCTGCAAAACGAAAACAGATACAATATACTTTTTTTCCCTGTTGAAAGAAGAGTCTCTAATCTTTCTTTTGGTAGGTTCCATGTTTTTATAGCAATAGAACACAACATTCTGCGGGCTTCGCAAAATCAGTCAAAATCCAATTAACCATCTGGGAGCGAAGGGGGGGGGGGTTGCTTCAGTGAAAATGGCTGGGAGTGAATGAGTTAAAGGAGAAGTCTGACATTGTGGAATTTTGTTACGGCGGAATCGCAGTTCACAAACAAACTGTTTACCAAGAAAATGTTTGAAGAAATATTGCCTCAGTCGATGTACAGCACCATGCAAAAGTATTAGACCCCCCCCCACCCCTTTGAACTTTTCATTGTCTTGAGCTTTTTTGTGAAGAATCAACACCAAGTAGGACACAATCATGAAGGAAATTTTGCAATATTTTAAACTAGACAGTCATTTAGGTCAACATTGGATCATTTAAAAAAAAAAATCAAGGAACTTCTGTATTCAGTTGGCTGCACTGAGAGAAAAGGTGGTGAGTATTTTCACACACCCTAATTTTTAAGTTATTTGTAGAAACGGTAGAAAATATGATAATTTTCGTTCCACTTCACGATTGGGTCCCACTTGGTGTTTTTAATCTAATTTTATATCTTTGAAGCCTGAAATGCGGCAAAAGTTCAAAGGGGGCTAATACTTTCGCAATGCACTGTGTACTTTTTATTATTATTATTATTATTGATGCTATGCCACACGAGCAGTCACAGCATAAACATTACTCGCTCCGTGTGTCATGCATTGCAAGTATCATAGAAGTATGAACAAAAATGATTATACTGACCCAATGTGCCTAAAACTGCATTCCAACATTTCATTTGTAAGAGCCGCCTATACATTTTCAAATGAAATGTACAGTTGTGTGGACTGACAACCAATTTTATGTGTGAATTATTTCTCAAACCCTTCTGCCCTGTGTTTTCTCTGTTGTTAATGTGTGTTGAACTACACTGTATGTCCGTGTCCTGGACTACTGTAGCGTCCCCACTCATGTGCCACAGACTATGACTGTTCACACAGCTGTAGCTCGCGTCTCTAGCCCCACTCTAGTTGGCAGCGCCCTCCCTCCAAGCAGGTATCCTGGACGCGTGTGCACCGACGCTCGCACCCGACTGCCAATGTGCGACTTCATGATTATTTACTAATTGCTTGACTTTTTTTTTGTGTGGAAATTCGTAGCATGATTTTTAGGTTTTGCTGCCTTTCTGTGGAATTGTGTGTTGCTACTTAGTGCAAGTGTGGGCAACTTAAATGTTGGAGGGGAGGGGGGGGGGGGCACATTTTTTTTGTCCGTGCTCCTGGGAGAACACACAGCAACTTCTTAACTAGATGTATAACATTTGTTATTCTAGATGTGGACAAAATACGAACATGGATGAAAAATATGTGCTCTTAATGCATTAAATTTTTTGATTTCTCAATGCATACAGTCCACCATCTAACCCAACAACAAAGGGTTTTAAGCTAACAATAAAATAACCCTGCTGTGTATTTTTTACCCAGTGCAAAGGGTTCTCACATAAAAAATCCAATTCAAGGACTGTTGAAAAAGAAAGCCGCATTAATTGGTACTCATTTTGTGCATCCCCCACAAATATGAACTAACTCCACATTTTAACTTTATTTAGGTACTATGTTTGTCTTGCACATCATTCCAAATCTACAAAAAAAATATAAAGTTGACTTGCTTTCTAGTATTGGGCAGTACAAGACTTAGTGTAAGTGCAACTAAGCCATGTCTGCCATCTAGTGGTGATTGGTAATATTACCACTTAAAGACTATACAAAATCCCCTGTTTATTTGCAGTTCAGCAGATTTTCCATTTTGGATTTTCCCTGCTTTTCTAGGATTATTTTCCCTGTTTCCCTATGTTCTTTGTGGAAAAAAATATATTAAATGTTTATCAGTGTTTTTTGAAGAAATGTTGGGTTTTGTTACATTAAAAAATATATCTTTTATTTTTTAAACTTAATCAAGATGCCGTGCCTCCAGTTGCCCATCCCTATGACAGTGTGACAGATTCTAAAATTGTGGAGATGACTCACTGCATGTGTTGTCAGATTTCATCACCATTGAATTAAGAAACAGCACTGCAACACAAATCATCCCGACACATACAGTATCTACCGCGCATCTTGTTCGATTGCCTGAGGTGACCACATCTGAGTATTTCCTTTCTATTTCCTGGACGTCATCCTCCCCGCAGTCTGCAGGCATCATCGCATCACAACACCGCCACCCGGGAGCAGGCGCCAGAGGCTCAGCGAACACCGCTCACACAAGAGACTCACAACTGCAAGCAGGTCGCCCCAATGGAGGAAAAAGTCCAGGCCCAGGAGGAGCCTGACCTCTGCACACTCAGCCTGGCGGAGAAGATGGCGCTGTTTAACCGGCTGGCTCAGCCCCCCACCAGAGTGACTCGCACCAGGGGGGACACACGCCAGCGTAGGAACAACGCCCGCTATCAGACGCAACCCATCACGCTGGGGGATATGGAGAAGGTAACGCAAGAACAATTTCTGCTGCCACCTAAACATTGTTTATTGAACGAACAAAAGAAGAAATTTGATCAAGCCACTTCTTGTGTGTATAATGGCTACAATTCTGAATAGTAGGTATTTTATTGTTTTGCACAAAGGCACGATTACTAAAATTTCTCACTATGTACTGTACCATGAAACCTGTGCTTCAATTCAAAGTTGTTTGCTTTTGGAAACTTTTTTTTTCTCCATATGAAAAGTAGGAAACGAGGAATTCCAAAACAATTAATCAAAATCCTAGGATGAAAAAGAGAATGCAGTCTTTAAGCTCTAAAAACGCTTGGATCAAAAATAACCCAGTTTGGGTCAAAAAGGGAACAATCCATTTTGACCCAAATGTATTTTTTTCTTATTTTTTTTTAATACAAAAAACAAAAAAAATGGTATAATTTTTTTTTCAAATCTATCAATAAATATTACAAAAAACAGCCTATGAAATTGGGTCATTTTGTTAATTAAAAAAGAAAACGACCCATAAAATTGGGTCATTTTGCTTAAAAAAAGAAATACTAAAAATAGCAGATTCAATTGGCTCATTTTCTAAATACATTTAAAACACACATAATTTGAGTGATTTTGTCAAAAAATAAAAAAATTAAAAAATAAGAAACTCCAAAACAACTCATGTAAACCAGCAAAATCCCTTTATTTTATGTCAAACAATTGTGGCACATGCATATTTCTATTCAGGAGTCTTCAGACGTAGACAGCCAGGATGAACAGGAGCAATGTGAGAAGGCGGTAGAACTCCATCAAGTAAGCTTGCCCTCATCTAGGGCGTGCACTCGCTTGCGACGATGTCGACAAAGCGCCCGTGAGGAGGCACATTTGTTTTGGCACATTATGTGGCTGCTGTGCACGGGATCTCATTGTGAGCCTCGTCTTTGTGGTGCGATGACTCTGCAGTGCATGGCCGAAGCTTCTGAGTGAGTCGTGACTCGACATCATCGAGCCCTTAGTCGACAAGGAAAATGTCTTTGTGTGTTTGTGGTGGTGCTGCACTTTACCGCCACATTCGCTAATTGCTGCTCTCTGTCATATTGCTTATTTGGAAACAGTTTGTGGATGTGAAGATTTCGTTTTTGATGTGAAGTGTTGGCCCAACAAATGTGTCAGGTAGATGAAACGGTTACATTTAATGAATTACAGAGAGCAAATTATTACAGATGGCCGTGATAGTACAACAACTATTGTTAGAGTAAATATGACAGTACAGTGTTCTCCTGTTATTCGCTTGGGTTGGGGACTGGGCCCTATTACAAATCTCACCCCCCTCCACCACACCAATTTGACCCATTAAAAAAACTGTTTATAGTGACCTTCAGAAACCACACAATGGCTGCAAAGCATTACTTCTGTCTAAATCAGTGATTTTTGTTACACATCCCCCAAGAAGAAGAAAAAGTGCCACTGCCATCCACTGTTTTGGATGTGCAATTACACTTTATTTTTAGTATAGCGAAAAACATGCGCACCTCTATCCGGCCAAACGGAGCTCCAACTCACTACAACATAATGGCACAGCACTACTTTTGTCTAAAATGTTGATTCGTTTACATTGTAAATGAGGCTGCTCAGTTTTTAAGCCATAATGCAACAAATTGGTGCTTGAGTATTTTTTTTTCTTTCTCTGGTCCGACTACATAAACTGCAAATTGATTTAAAAATAAATAAATAATGTAAAATAGGTTCAAAACTAAAAATTATTTTTAAATTCCGTGTACGCACGGTATTGCTAACTAGCTCATGTAACGAGTGTGATTTAAGCTAGAACGCATTGCATTTTGTGCAAATTGTAGCCGGCATGGCTTTGAGATGTCTGCCCACTCTTTGACAAACAGGAAGTGCAGGCCCGTGATTACTCGGCATGATTCTCTGCAATTGGATGGGGCAGTGTTTATGTTGCATCTAAACTTCCATTTGACATGTTTTATATTTGTCTTCCTGTCTAGCTTCAAAATGGTGCAGACTCTCAGTTTGAACACCTTCCTCCGTCCTCATCCTCTGCACTGAGAGACGGCGGCACAGTATCCACCGACCACGCAGGCGACATCCACTTAACTCGGCTGCCAGTTGAAGCCGCCGTTCCCCACCTCGACACCCAAGCCCGGAGGCCCCACCGCCCCGTGGACCACCAGCCTTATCCAGTGTCGCAATATGCAGAGGAAGGAACAGACCGGGCAGGGGGGAAGAGGGGGCTCCCGTCTCCTGAGGGAGAAGTCGGGCAGGAGGCTTTGCTTCAGCCACACGCTGGAAGGGAGGAAGAGGAGGAGGAGCAGTGGCTGACCAGAGGGAGGTTGGATGAAAACATGCACGACTCGGAGCATCACATGTTGCCGGAGAGGCAGGAACAAAAGAGTTATCCAAGGGAGGAAGTGCACCATGCAGCCTGCCACAGGAGCAGAACATTCAGTGGTGAGGACAGCAGAATTTGTATTTTGTGCAAAATATTTTTACACAGAAGTCAGATTTTGTCATTGATTCTATTGCCGTATGTTTGTCCGCTGCAGAGCTGCCCGAGCCCACTTTTGTGAGGCCCAGAGCAGCGTCCAGTTCGTCAAAAGGTGGCGGCATATGCCAGCCTTCCGAAGCAGAGTCGTACCCGGACGACGGGGAACTAACAGCCGGCACATTGCCGGAGGATCTGTGCGACATGACAGCCAAGCACATGTCCATCAAACAAAGGTGAGCGTCCTTGTGGGAATTAAGATGACTTTATAATATATTAGACATTTTATCCAACAGAGTTTTGATATGTCAATACAGTATGCCAGAGGAAGAGAAGAGCCATTAATGTTTCAGCTGTAAAGGCCAAAAGCTGAATATCTCAAACTTTTTAAGCAAGGATTTCTTTACGTTTTCAATACAGTTTAGATGATTTTTTTTTCCTGATCCGCTAGTGGGTTTAAATTGGCGATTGAGTTACAACAAATGTAAATGGGAGGAAATGAACATTTGAATAATTTTATTTTATTTCGAGGTATTTATAGTTTGACTTTAAAGAGTTTCTTTTGTAAGAAGCCACTCCATACTTTTAAATTCTCTGCACTTATGCAAAAATAAAATGGTGTTTATCATAGCCTGGTATTGATTGCTTCACAACAATTATGTAAGATGAGTTAGGTCACATTTTCACAGTCACTGTAAAAGACTGCAACTAACCAGACAGTCATTACAATCCATATTGACTGGTGACATAATGTAACATGTACGCCTGGGGTGGATTTTCATTTTCTTTGTGTGTGTGTTTTTGAGCCTCTCGCAATTAGGATTTTAGTGGACAAAAAAAAAATCTGATTAATAGCCACAAAGTGTGATGTCTATCTGAGGTGATTTCATCCTGTTTTGGATGTGTTGTTGAGCCCCTGAGGCAGAACAGGACGTCCCCTCGCTGGGTCACTCGGCTCTCTGGCCTTCCTCTGTGGGTCACATCTGATAATTGAACCTCTGTTCTTGTCCTCCCCCCACATTGTATTGTTTTAAATATTCAAGTCTAAATATTCACAAATGGTTTTCAACAGTTTCCAAAAACTATATCTTGAAAACCGTTTTCATTGGTGTTCCAACTGAACATTGTGTTGTGACGTGACCTTGCCAGTTTCAAATTGACGTTGTCTGGCTTTCCTTTCACTCTGGGAGGGGGACTTTATGGTTTGTTTTGATCTATTAGTCTAACATTAGGATCTGTACTGTATCAAGAAAAAATATTGGTATAGTAGTCACTGAAATAACTTAATAATAGATACAAATATACAGGAAATAAACTCCTGAAAATCAGGGACTGCTTTATTTTTGCGGTCTTACAATTACGCAAGTACAGTTGAATGGTGCTATTTTATCATTTCATTGGTCACCTTGGTTTTCAGTTATCAAAATAAAAGTATATTTGCTGTGCCAAATTCATGATCATGTTCACATTAAAACATTACAATACATTCAAATTACAGTTGCTCAGTTCAGCAAGGCTTCCCGGGGGGATTTCTACAAAGGTTCGTTTGTCTGCTTTAGAATTTTCTTGACTAATGATTCCCTTAAATTAACTTCAAGGCAAATTGGTGTCCTCTCGCACATAGGGTGGCTTTGCTAAAGAAGAGCGGCGAGGACGACTGGAGGAACCGGATCAATAAGAAGCAGGATGCCGTGAAGGTTGCTGTAGGCGAGCAGCACGCTCACCTGTGGGAGGTGGAGCAGAGCTTCAAGAAGAAGGTAACTAGATGACGGCGACGAGCTAGGTTTGCTGCTAGCTTAGCTACTAGCTAGGTTAGCTTCTAGCCAAGTTGTTTCAACTAAAGTCACAGAAACATTTTATGCCAATGTGACTGCAATGCAGAACTACTGTAGGATTTAGGTTAGCTGCTAGCTGAGCTATTAGCTAGGTTAGCTGCTAGCTGAGCTATTAGCTAGGTTAGCTGCTAGCTGAGCTATTAGCTAGGTTAGATGTTAGCTAGGTTAGCTGCTAGCCAAGATTTTTCAACCAGTCACATAAACATTTTATGCCCATGTGACTGCAATGCAGAACTAATGTAGGATCTAGGTTAGCTGCTAGCTTAGCTGTTAGCTAGGTTAGCTGCTAGCTTAGCTGTTAGCTAGGTTAGCTGCTAGCCAAATTGTTTCAACTAAAGTCACAGAAACATTTTATGCCCATTTGACTGCAATGCAGAACTAATGTGGGATCACAATGCCCCACAGTGTTGACATTTCCTGTTGGGAGCTTCTAATGCAATATAGTTTATTATTCCGCGTTTGTACGATTTTTTTCATCCTTTCTGGCATGTACAAAAATTCTTACACCTGAACAAAATATATATTTTGAGATATCTAAACAGAGAGGTTGGGTATTTTTCTCTTATCTCAATCTGTGCTTTAACTTTTTCTCTAGTTGCATTTATTCCAGTCATGGAACCAGAAAAGTGTGACATTCAAATTAGTTTCACATTTTTCTAACGTCATGTTTTGCTTTCGTGTTGAACGGTTTTAACCCTAAAATTAGCACAAGAGTAAGAACTAAAATGCTATAACTCAAATCTAGCTAAGCTACAATATGTTGCTTATTACTACTGTATGAGTATTTACCTGTTATATGTACTGTATATTATATACCATACTTATGCATATTTACAGTATATTGTGTAGACTTTCTATATCCACCGTATGACTATCGATGCTATTTGTCAGTCCTCATTTCTTTCCATTCTACTGCACGACACATTTAAACCTTGATTCTCTCTTCTTCAGTTTGTTTGTGTGTTTTTTGAGAAAATAAACCCCCTTACATCTCGCATGTGGTTTGTGTCTGTGTTGGCATGCTGAGTGACTCTTTTTGAAAGGTGTGTGTGTGCATTTTGGAGGGTGCAAGTACACAAACCTCTCTGTTTAGTTTCATTTAGAACAGCTACAAAACGTCATGTGTTTATGCTGTCCTTATCGGAGTGTGTAAGTGTGTTCAGCTCCTCCCCACGTCTCTGCTGAAACGCTGGTCAGTTTTTTTGCTGATCTTTTTTTTTGAGGGGGGGCCATGTTTGCTCTGGCATTCACAGGTCAGACATGCTGCGTTTGGAATGTTATTTATCTATGTAACAAGAGCTATCATTGGCAGAAAGTGAAATGAGGGGGTCTGATAAGATTTCGCAATGTTCAAACTTGTGCAGTATTAAAAAATGTATATTGTATTTACAGACTACAATGGAACATTCAATGTTGATCGCAATCTGTTCTGAGACTCTTGTCAACTTGTGATTTGCTGTGAAATTTTAATATTGTGAAAGGTAAAATATAAGCTTGTGTTACTTTAATGGGAAATAGTAAGTTTTAACTGTCACACAAGTATAAAAAAAAAATAGATTAAGATTTTTTTTATTATAATATTGTACTTTTTCTTTTACAACATCTATTTTTTACCATAAATTCTGTAATTTAATTTGTCTTCACCTGTTACACTTTAAATCTGAATGAAATAAAATAAAAACCTTTCCCTGCGGCTCCTTGTCTAGGGCGATGAAGAACTGATGATCGATGATCTTGCAGTGTCTGACCAACTATGGGTAAGGCCAGTTTACTGCAAAGTGGTGTTGTTTATCACTTTGACTAAACTACAATTTGCATTTGTTCTTGCTTTACTGTTGTTGACTTATTCATCAGAGTAGCTGTTTTTTGAAGGCTTGCTTGAATGTTGCTTTTGTGCTAAACTTTGCGTCTTAGCCTGAAGTAACTCCATTTTGTTGTGATAAGGAATGGTTTATACTTGTGATACTCATAAATTATGTTCAAAATAAAATGCCTGAAGGCCTGGAATGCCCTTGACTTGACTCATGACACTGAATAAAGTTGATCAAATTTGATTATATCTGGCCCGTTGAACAACAATCCCTTCTTTCATTCTCTGGCAGAGAGGCAGAGAAATCCGTAGCCTAAAATGTAACCGTTTAAGACCAGCTAATTTATTTCCCTTTGTTGCTGCAATCAATTAAAACCATAATTGTGAATATGAGATGTCTGTAAATTCAGTGGAACCTCTAAGGTGAAGCATGAAAATCGTCAAGATTAAGATTTTGTGAGATTTTTGCAGGTATGTTTTTTTTTTCTCCCTAATGTTAAGGTTAAATTCAAAGTAGTATGACCCCAAGGTCAAGTTTCCACTCCACTTGATTTTGCAATTCCCTTAATGCGTCTTCATGTCTCTCGTAAGACTATCGCTGATACTGCCAACAATGCGAATTCATGTTCATATATCAGTGGGGTGACTTTTGAAATGGTTTAAGGTGACTCTGTCCTACTGCTCTAGAGGCGCATGTTGTTCTTGTTTGTCTTCGCTCTATGGCTAATATCTGCTCTCTTCCCAAAACTCGTTTGCATTCGTCTCCTCGTGAGTCAGTCAGCCACGTTCAAAAGCAGCATCAGATATGAGTGACTCTTCTACCTAGAGGGCATGCAGCTTAGATCTTTATTTTCCTCCCTTTTTCTTTCTCCATTTTTTGGGGTTAACTTAATTCTCCTTTTGAGCTCTTTTGTATATACAAGCAAATCAGTCAGCTGGTTTTACAGCAGAACTGTCAAATGTGTCACTTCTTGGCTCCTCCAATTAGGCTGTAATTTCATTATTTAATTTTTTACTTTTGTTTTTTTTACATGGAATTTTCTTTTGATAAATGTATTCTCATTGAAGGATAAATTCAACTAATTATTCCCCAAGCTATGCCAGCTGCAACCTTTGGGCGGTTCTGACTATTTTGGGTCTCATCATTCCACCTTCACTCCTAATCTTTAAACTGTCTTACTTTCTTCATCCCTTCCTTTAATTATGCTGGCTGTGAAGGCCCCCAAATCTTCTAGATCCATGCAGGTGGATGAGAAGCACCCTTGGAGACGAAAGGTGACCCTTAAAAAAATTTATTTATTCAGTCTCACCTTCTCTTTTCTTACCAAGTGGCAGTATTAAGCTCCTCACAAGCAACTTTGCTTTCACTTATTTGAAACTCTTTTTGTCACATTGCAATTTGAATTGACCTTGTTTGTTAGCGGCGCTTGCTTGGCTGTTTTGTCTGCCGCGAAATAATCTGGTTTGAATTGAAATATATGACACAAAGTATTCCAGAAATTTCTTAGCATTTGGCCCTACAGAAAATGTTGCTTCAACATTTGTCAACTCTTTCTTGTGCTAGAAAATCACTGAAGCTGCGATGGAGTCTCAGAGTATTGAGGCCCAGATGTCCATCCAGGAGAGGAAAGAGCAGATCGAAGCTCAAGAGGAGGCTTGGAAGTCGAGAGGCCACGGAGCTGCCAACGATTCCACCCAGTTCACTGTGGCTGCGCGCATGGTGAAGAAAGGTCAGAAGAGGCACTATTCCTTTTCACTTTACGGACCTTTTCTTAGCCTGGCGCGGGCCCGATACGATTCAGTGGCGGCTTTTGCAAATTGTGTGTTTGCTGCAGTTCTTTCATTGCTGTTTCAGGTTTTAAAATTCTGTACTCTTATTTAGTCCGTTTTGCTTTTGCTTCTTCATGCATCAGGGTTGGCCTCCCCCTCTATTTTGCAGTCGCCGCCGTCCTCATCATCTAAACCCAAGAACGGCAGCCTTGCCATCTCCAAACCACAAGATGGTCAGTTTTTTTTCCCCCCATAGCGCCTCCAAATGATATCCACCTTTTTTTACTCTTCACAATCACTGCACCACCTTTCTATTTAAGAGAGATGACATCTTGACCAATCTAATGTACAATTTCATTGTATTGTTAACATTAATCCCTCAAGGGGAAGTTCAATTTACACGGATTTATATTTATGGAGGAGATGGATGATATTGAATATTTTTTATATGTATTTTTAGCTTTTGTCTTATGAAACAAACAAAACTGCACAAACACTAATGTGTCTGCTGTGATTGCTTCATCTTTCCGGTCCAATAGAGTACCAACCAACTTTTGGCATAATAATACACAGCAGCACAGAAATCATCTACATAGCAGTGTGTAACAATTAACATTTACCAGAGTTATTTGAGTCTCCAGTGTTAATCTTCTATAGCTCAATGCAGTGTTAAAAGTGTTTGAGTGTGTGTTGATTTTCTGCCACACTCGAGTAAATAATCAACATTGCAAAGAGTCATATTTACTCTCTCAAGAGTCATTTAACATGTAGTGTTAAATTGTTTTAACACTGTGCCGTGTTGGGCCAGTGTCGATTTTTATTTATTTATTTAGTTTTACTCAGTTTTGATTTAATGTTACTTGACACCAATTTTGATAAGGACCTACGGAAGGGGATTAGGGCCAGTGAAGAGGGAAAAAAAAGTTTGCAGGATTCTGACTATTCTCACAATTCTGACTTTAAATTGAGAATTCTGAGTTTATTCTCAAAATTCTGACTTTAATTCTCACTTTATTCTCAGAATTCTGACTTTAAAGTCAGAATTGTGAAAATAAAGTCAGAATCCTTCCAACCCTTTTTTTTTCCTCTTCACTGGCCCTAATCCTCTAAAGTAAAGACCAAATAATCTCGGATAGTGTTAAATTTAACTCTAAGTGTTGAATTAACATTGCAAAATTTGCTGGGAATTTCTTCAAATTGTGTTGAATTATTTTTGTTTAATAACTTTCAACCATCTAACCTAGCAATTTGTTTAATTGATCGTGTGTGAATTCTATTCACTAACAACCAGGACCAAGTATGATGTGATGTTCATTGTTAAAAGTCAACATATGGCATGCAAGCTGAATAGAACATGGTTTAAATGTATGGTTCGAACAGCTGTGTTTGTTATGTTGTTGTGCAGAGATCAAGGCAATACCGGATCTGAACCTGGAGTCAGACAGGAAACTGGAACAGCTCGAGTCGTTCCTCGGCAAAATCAATAGTAAAGGTCAGACCTCAGCCTGGTGTATGTGTTAAAGTGTTTTATAAATAAAGTTAAAGAGAAATGTATGGATAGTTTATTTATTTTTATTTTTTTTATTGCAATTGCTGTTTATGTTGTGGCCTCAATAGCAGCATTGCCAGAGGCTACTGTCACAGTAACAGAGAAGAAGGTTAAAGAAGTGATGACACTGGAAGATGAGACTTTTTCCAAGTTCTATCGACAAGTGGACGACCCGTCGACCATCACCAACAAGGTAGAGCTGGCTGACGACTTTGACGACATCTTCGGGCAACAAGTTCCAACGTAAGCACCACTGTTGGACATCATCAGTAATTGTTTACCCACAAGAAAATGGCGACACACTCTGACCTCTTTTTAGGCTGCTGTCGGACATGGTGCAGCACAAGCGAGCGGTGCGCCCGACGCGCAACGTTCAAGCGTCTAGGAACCCGCTGAAGATGCTCGCTGCCAGAGAGGACATCAGACACGAATACACCGAGCAGCGGCTCAACGTGGGTCTGCTGGAGAGCAGGCGGATGAAGGCGGAGAAAAGTGAGTGCATAATTGAACATATTCAATCCCAAAAACATTTTTTTTTAATACTTTGTCCCTCACTCCCAAAAACGTTTACTTTTTCCTTTTTTTAAATAAAAGAAAATACAGAAAGCTTTTGGTGCACCTTCAGACATAAAATAGGTGGCTTAAAGTAATGGTAGTTATTATAAAAAAAAATAAAAAAAAAGCCAGCAGGTGGCAGCAGAGTATAGGTGAGTGTGTATTGATGAAACTTAGCTATATCCTAATGCTAATTACTGCAAAATGAGGAGTGAATGAGTTCAAATCGGCACTCGTCAGACCGCGTGTCTATTTCATTGCTACTGAGTTCACATGGCAGCACATAGAAGCTGAAATCTGATTGGACGGGGAAAAAAATCGAACATCCACATGCAGTGGTGGAAGCAGTACAGCCAAAGAAACGACGAGTAGAATTGACTGTTGGGTAAATAATGGAATTTTACTGTGCCACTGTGCAATGATGACTACATGATATTGTAACATAAAAACTCCCTGCTGATATGCGATATAAAAAGGAAATGCAGAACAGACAGCAAGTTCCCACAGGACTTCAAATTACCGTCATCTGTTTCCTCCCATTGAAGAGAGCAGTATCAGGATCAGTGTTGTTTTTGTGCTACTTGGACTGTTGAAGTTTGTTTTGAGTGTGACACCATTAGGCCCCTCTTGTAATTTCCTCCTACGACCCTTGGCAGCAATAAATAAACTATCTTGAGGGTTAAAAAATATATATATTTATTATTTTTTATTATTTTTATTTTTTAGTCAATTTATTATTTATTTTAGGGTTATATGTAATGATTTATGTTTGCTTAACCTACTTTAAAGTTAAAGCAACCTCCAATGTGTTGTTCCCACCCTAGTGAACAAGAACTCCAGTTTTTCTGATGTGGCCCTGGCTGGCCTTGCCAGCAAGGAGAATTTCAGCAATGTGAACCTGCGCAGCGTCAACATCTCTGAGCAGATGTCCAACAATAGTGCCGTTCCTTACAAGAAACTGATGCTCCTGCAGGTCAAAGGTCAGTCACAAATCAGTTTTGTCGTTGATGGCAGTTATAAGGGATCTTCTAGAAATGATTATTGAACCTTCCGTCAATTTTTTATGTTTAAATGCAAACTGTTGTCCTGTTTGAACCCGGCCTTTTAGAAAGTTAAAAAAACAAAACAAAAAAAAACATGACAGTTGTAAGTGAAGCCAAGCGGCAATCTTAAGCAGCTGTTCCATTCACTTTTTTTTACGCAGAATGGAAAATCAGATACCGTTTTAGAGGATGCTGCTTCAAGGGCAACCTTTTTTTGTAAAGGAAATCTAAAATAGGCAAGGGACTGTCTTTTTTTAGTGTCTTTGCACCTCCTCCACGTCTGTTGGTGACAGCTGCGGCTCTAAATCATCCACGCCAGGTCACGCCACACCATCCCGGGCTGATCCACTCCTCCACACTCGCTCGTAATCGGCACAAATCCATTAAAGCAGGGCTACTTCTTTGTCAGGTGGAGGAGCCTTGACCATCAAACACTCCCAACGCATTTGAGATGCTCTACTAGTGCATTGTTTGTGCTTGTAGAAAGTCTTCCTGGAAGCCTCTTTAGTTCATATTTTAAGACAAATGTATGACTTTCGTTTGAATGGTCAATACTGATTTCATTGACCTGATCGGATCCAAACTGATATTCTGAGAAAATATGTTTGGTACCCAAGGTCGCCGACATATCCAGACCAGGCTAGTGGAGCCAAGAGCATCATCACTGAACAGTGGCGACTGTTTCCTCCTCATCACTCCTCATCACTGCTTCATCTGGATGGGAGAGTTCGCAAACGTCATTGAGAAGAACAAGGTACGGCCTGATTGTGACTCAAAGCAACGCATTTTTCCAGTCATTTGCGTTATGTGGGGGCTTGCTTTCTTGTGCAGGATGTAAAGGTATTTAGGATTAGGTTTGATTTTTGCCTGTGTCAGGGGTGGCTGCAGGAAGCTGAGACAAATACAAAACCAGTTTCCTCCGCTGGTCAACTGGCCAAACTGGCTGTTTGACGTTAAATTGACACGAGAGATGAGCTTTGAGCTTATTTTATCACAGCTCACAAACATGGATATTCTGTGTAATTTATTTTGATTGTTAGGTTTTTATCCAGCGCTGTCAAATCCAGGTCCAGAAAGTAAAAACCCTGCCAGAGTTTGGCTTTAGCCATTGATGCTAACTAGCTAGCTAGCTCCCTAGCAGGTAAACGAGCACCATGGGAGCTAGCTAGCACCTGTGGCTAAAGTCAAACTGTGACAGGGTTTTTACTTTCTGGACCTGGATTTGCCACTTCTGTTTATATCTAATTAAAAAATATTTTCATCATGTGTAAATGGTTTTATTTTAGTTATCCGCTTTGACGCAGAACTTTCCGTCAGCTCACCAATATTAAACACACAACAGCATTTTTTATTTATTTGACGTTTTGCTCCAAACTGTGATCACCTTTTATTCACATGAGATGCTTCAATACCAAACTATTAAAAATAAAATTAATGGAGTATATCATTTTACTGTTTTTTTTTTTAAACATCTTTTGCCGTAAAAATCTTCCTTTTGTTCAAATTGCTATGAATAACATAAACCTTGCTGCTACTTGCAATGACGCTGAGTGAGATCACCAATGATTGACATGTCAACTGCCCAGTGACTGCATGATCAGTGAGTGAAAAGCCAGCCAGTGACAGTATAGTCAGACCGTGCAGGAAGGCAGGACTTAAACAGAAATGCAAGCATGCATGCCAGTAGAGGTAATGAAATCCGGGATCTCATTTTACCTGATTTTTATTACTGATTCAAACCGCTACAGTTAAAATTAATACATTGCTGTAGTCGCTTCATTTTTGCTCAATGAGCGCACTTTTGTGTTTTCAGGCTTCAGAATTGGGGAACTTCATCCAAAGCAAGAGAGATCTGGGTTGCCGTGCCGACTACGTCCAGGTCGTCGAGGAAGGCGTCAATACTCACAGCCCCGCTGCCAAGGAGTTCTGGAAGATCCTGGGAGGCCACGCGAGTTACCAGTGTGAGAGTTCAAATCCAAAGCTGATCACCATCTGCATACAATGCTGCTTTCATATCAGCTTGTAACTCACTTGACTTTGTACATGTAGCAGCGGGAACACCAGATGAAGATGAGCTTTACGAGGGCGCCATTGTGGAGACGAACTGCATTTACCGTCTGATCGACAACAAGTTGGTGCCAGATGATGATTTTTGGGCTAAGATACCCCGCTGTTCCTTACTCAAACCAAAGGAGGTCAGACTTAACTGTGCAAGTCATTAAAGCAAATGTGTTTCTAAGTTGACTGACGTTTATGTCGAACTGGGGGAACGATGTTCTCCGCACAGGTTCTGGTTTTCGACTTTGGTAGTGAGATGTACATTTGGCACGGGAAGGAAGTGACGCTGGCTCAGAGGAAGGTGGCCTTCCAGCTGGCCAAACACCTGTGGAACGGAACGTTTGACTACACAAACTGTGACATCAACCCGCTCGATCCTGGAGAGTGCAACCCACTCATTCCAAAGTATGAGAGCGCATGTAGTACAACACTAATGCATCAAGTGACATGCTACTGTATAGCCTACTTGTCATCACGTCAATAGACAATTGCAAATTTTTTTAGAAATGTTTTGACCTTTCCAGCTGCTACACAGAGATGCATTTAGGTACAATGTTTGCCATTATTCATCTCCCTTGTTTATTTAACTATATCTTAAGCAGAATTATCGTAAAAAAAAAAACTCACTTGAATAACGCGCACCTGTGTATGATACGACCCCCAATATAACTCTTAAAAAGCTGTTTTGTATAATAGTGGTGTATAATACTGCTGGCATCCTTTATTATCAGAGTGAATAATATGAATAAATAGACATTCAAAACATATCAATATACTCTATTGATGCTTTCAAAGCTAGGTTTAAAAAAATAAAAAATAAACTGTCCTTTTCTCATACCTATTATTAAGGTCTTTCAAGAAATGTTGTAAAATCTGGCTTTTGAAAATCTTTTTCTTATAGGCTAGGGCTGTGCAATTAATCGAAATTCAATTACAATTTCAATTATTACACTCGTAAATAAAAATAAAAGATTATTAATACTAATTTTGAGTCGTTTAGATTGATATATTTTCATCTTTTTATTTTAAAATGGCAAATTTAATCAATCTTTTTTACATGTTTAAACATTTTCTTATTTTGCACCAAAAACAAATGATTGTCCTAATCGTGGTTTCAAATATTACCAAATTAATCATTTCAAAAGAGCGTCAAAAATGTTGTCATGCATTAACATCATGTATGAATGCTGTCTGTTGTAGAAAAGGTCAGGGCCGTCCAGACTGGGCAGTGTTTGGCAGACTGACTCATCACAATGAAACCACGTTGTTCAAAGAGAAGTTCTTAGACTGGAGCGACTCCAGGAAAACACCCAGCCCCACCAAAACCGGCAACAACCACACGATTGATCACAAGGTATCACAAAGTTGTCCATTAACTCATTTGCTCCCAAAAACTTATGAATACATGCTAATTTAAATAATACCATTTTCCCAAAGACATATTTATACGTTTAAAGATTTACAATAAAATGTAATGCTAGAGCATACAGAAGGCTTTGATGCAGCCTCTGAACTGAAGAGAATGGTTGAAGCAATGGTAGTTATTTAAAAAACGGCCAGTGGGTGGCAGCAGAGTATAAGAGATCAAGCAGGGCCTTGTTGCAAAAAGCTCTTTTTCCCCAGTGTTTTAAACAGATTTGTGAATAATGATGAAATTTAGCTATATTCTAATGCAAATTGCTACAAAACGGAAACAGATAGAAATATACTTTTTTTTCCTGATGAGAGAGACTATAATCTTTCTTTTGGTAGGTTCCATGTTTCTATAGCAATAGAACACAATATTCTGTGGGCCTTGCAAAATCTGTCAAAATCCAGTAAGGAAGCGAAGGGGGTTGCTTCAGTGAATATGTCTGGGAGCGAAGGAGTCAAAAGTGGCGTTGTTGTCGCGGCGTATTCTCCATTCTCCTCTGCTCTTTGCTCCACTCGCATGCCAGGATCAGGCCGCCTCAGATCAGCCGCATGCTTACGACGCCGCCCTGATGATGCCAATCCACCAGGCGCCCGTCTGCACCATAGTGGACGGCTTGAATGTGGGGCGGGGCTACGGGTTGGTGGAGGTGGACGACTGGCGCTGCTACGAGATCAGCACGCTTGCCGTGGAGGTTTGGCACATCCTGGAGTTCGACTACAGCCGGCTGCCGCGCCAAAGCATCGGCCAGTTCCACGAGGGGGATACCTACGTGGTCAAGTGGAAATTCATGGTCAGC